>NC_134840.1:69589292-70214292 GCF_965363235.1 Mytilus galloprovincialis | reverse complement strand
GAATATATAAAATATAACATTTTAAGTAGAAAACATAACACATCATGAACAAAATACAAAAATACAAACTCTGTTCACGAAACGCTGCTCACCCAAATTTAAAGTACATCTACTTTCATGCATTATCGTTACATCCTTGTTTCCCTTCATTGTACTTGCAACAAATCAATCGTGATTCTGAGTACAAAACTTAGAAAAATTTATGTTTACAAACCTGTCCAGGACATGTGTGGTATGTAATCCTCCACAGATCCAAGGAAATTTAGTTTTGGAGTTGGAAAGCTCATATCTGGAATGTATTGTCTCAAAAAAATGTCTTTTAGTGAGCTGAGAGTGTGTACGTCAACAGGCAGGTACAAATCTACTTCAATATCTCCATTTAGTATGTCGTATTTAATAACTTTGGATTTGAGTACATTTCCGAAAATCTCTTTTAAAACAGACATCTCCTTTGTAGCATCTTTTTTCAATTCATCAAATATTTTGTCAACTAAAGCATTTACATTCTCTTCAAATTCCCAGTATTTGTATGCAGATGATCCCTTGAAAAGAATATGTCAATCTTATTTCACTTTAAATATCATATACATAAATGTTGTAACTTTAATATAGGTTTGTATATTACATATCTTTTTTCATTTTTTCATTTTTGTTTTAACAATTCATAACATTGATGCTAATACATTTTCCGTTTGATTTCATATCGGGTCTACTCCAAACATGTATATATTTTGAAACATATTTTAAAAATCAGCCTTACAAATCGATCAACACAAGTTTATACCTACCATGTTGTACATTGGTGTTGGTAACGAGTTGACCAGTCGTTGGTTGATCCCCTCTCTGATGTTGTATATGCTTGATGTGTACTGGTTGGCAACGTTAGACCATTGCTCATTTAATTTCATATTTTTAAGCTGATCCATATAAGAGTTATATTTTGATTTTAAATTGACAACAGTTTGGTGATTTCCAACAGAATTTTTGTAATCTGAAAATATTATATTTAATATAAATATAAATATGAATGTATTAGCAAAAGAGATTTTAAAGTGATGCTTATACTTTCTTTATGAAAACTAATATTTAGGTGAACTAATATCAAATAATTTTTTTTTTATTGTTGATGATCTTCTACGTCTAAACAATGTGGAGAGTTAATGATCAAAGAAACAAGGCTGATAACGTACTACGCTACTCCCAGATTTTGTCTCCCTAAATCTAAGTAGCTAATTTACTTTTTGTCATCAAGTCTCACTAAAAAGCAATACCCTAATATATAATTTCCGTTTTTTTTTAATTTAGTTTGTAAGTTGTCCTGGATTTATTTGAATGAACAGAGGTATTTAAAGGATAACATTTACCAAGTAATCTCTGATAAGAATTTGTTGAAAGGCTGTTAAACTGGCCACCCATGTTGATATAAGTATCTTTTGAGTAGACATCCAGTCTCTGAAACATAAAAATAACAGTGTAAAATAAAACTTCTGACAATTTGCAGGTAAACCAAATAATTTTCATGGATAGTCATTTGTGCGACATTTTCGAGTTAACAAAAATTTAATTCAAAATCTAACACAGACACTGTGTTAAAGTAACATAAAAGTTAGTGACACATTCCAAATAATTATAATAAGGAGTGTACACGGGTTAAACTGTACCCTCGCAGCTCTCGCATGGTGCTCCAAACAATTGAGAGATCACGTAAGACATATGTTGACAATTTTTCTGGTTGTTCTTAAATGCAGTAAGGAATCATCTGGAGTACGAACAGATTTTAAGGTATTTATTCTTAATTGTGATCAGTAAAGAAATAAACTAATGAAACTAGCTACCAGATTTTGGATTTTCAAATAGTATAAACATGAGCATCATTGAAGAGAAATTGTCGTGCAGTAAATTTGATACCGTTAAAAATAATAATAACCTGTTGTAGTTGTTCAAGACTAGTCATATATTCATCAATTGTGTGTTTGACTGGGAATCTCCCCCAAGCTTCATTTAAATCTTCTGCATATTCACTGAAAAAAATCAAAAAATAAATATTTTGTAACAGTTTTTTTTCTGTGGCAGTTTTTTTAGCAAATTAAGTGCATACATTTTCTTCTATATTCTCACTGTTGTTGATACTTTGAAGTTTTGGCACAAAAAAAAAAATATAAAACAACTTTTTAAAGTGAGATATTAAAATTTCACCGGAAAGATTTTAAAAGAAACGTACCCGATTCTGTTCATGGTAGTATCAACTGAATTACAAATGTCTTGAAGATAAAAGGCATTTTCTGCTTTCAATGTTCTGAGTTCAGACAGTTTGTCATTGATGGCATCAGCATAGGACTTGATTTCTTCTGTATAGGCAGCTTGGAATAATCTTCTCTTATATAATATTTCTTTATTAATTTCATCAGAAGACTCTTCAACGGCCATAGCAGATCGTATTCCATATTCTTCAATTCTTTTTGTTAGTTCAGCCTGAAAGATGAATGAGCTATGTGAAGTTTGGTAATTCTTTAAATGTTTCAATCATAACTTTTAAATTGTTTTGTTATTTTTGGTCATATGATGATGGTGAAAACGGCATAGACAGAATGCAAACCAAAACAAATGTGTATGTGAATGAATCTTAGATTCCACTGAAATGGAATACTATATAAAAAAAAAAAGTCAACTTTTTAAAAAGAATTGTTTCTATTTTCAATATGGCATAGTTTGGGTCGCTCCTTTTTTATTCGACATCATTAATTTTTTATCTGTCTTTGTCCTTTTTTTTTTTAGGTTAGTCGTGATTCTCTTGTCGTGTTCAATGTCTTTCTTATTCTTATGTTTTATGTGTACTTTTGTCATTTTCTTCATTATATCATTGTCTAGATATAAACTAAACTATGGGATTGATTTATAAGACCTTTGCTCTTAAGGAGATTTTCCTTTTAACCCTGTTCGCTATCTGTATATAACTGATAAATCTCAAAATAGTTGAAAAAGTTGCAAATATACCTTGAGATCACTGATAATTGATGGACGCCAGTGAACCCGTGTGTGAAGAATCTTAGAGGTTTTTAATCGCAGATTAAGCAAGCTGTCTACTGTTTTCTTCTGATTTACATTTCTGAACAGTTCTGCAGATATTCCTTTCTCGTCTGAGAATTTAGCCGTCACATGAAGTGTTTTATCTGGGTTTTCTGAAAATACACAGAAAAAGATAGTAAAATTAAATGAATTTTCTGTTTTAACGAATATAAGATATCACGTTTAAAAGTTCAACTTAAAACAAACTATTCTACTAGTATCTATCCATTTTGTAACGCTTGTTTTTTTGAATTTATTTTTGCCTTAATTATGGTATTGGTATTTGATAAGGATGACTTACTGATATCGTAGTTCATGTTAAAATCCAGACTCCCATCATTAGGATCAACTGTCAGCTCTGTATTGATTGGCTTGGTATCATCATAAAGATTTTTCATTGTCAGTTTGAAAGGTGATGTCTCCACACGAGCATCTATTTTCATTGTTTTGATTGGAGAACGAACCTGCGGAATAAAAGTCAAACATAAAGAAACGTTAAAAATTCTTGTCAACTTTTTACTTTGATCATTCGTTTATAGTATATACATGTACCAATAGTTCAGTAAGGTGTTTCACTTTATATACGGAAACACAAACTCAAGTAACAACAAATGTTATTTTTATTGATTAACACTTCAACTAAGCCAAAAAATATTTATGAACAAATTTAGTTACAAAATATCCCAAAAAAAATTATTAATTTTGTGTCTTCCATTATTCAATCAGTATGGAAAAAAATGAACTGAAAAAAATGAACAGAATAACTTTATATTTATCTCTTAGTAAGTCAATACCTGTATATTGAGTTGACGCTTGAGTTTATCAATCTCGGTTATTAAGGCGATGTTCTTTGTTTGACGTCTTGCTGTTAGGTATTTGATATCAAAATCAGCTGAGAGTTTGTCGTTAGATTTTCCGATTATTGTCTTAGTTTGGATGTCCACTGTAGTATATGGGTGACTGATACCAAGTAAGAACTTGTAATTCTCCCCACGACCTGATACATCTTCTAATTTTGAACTCAAGGTAAAAGTTTTACGAGAATCTTTTGAGTATCTGAATGCAGTACGGCCATCATAAATAACGTTTCCACTTCCAATTAGCATTTTGTAATCAAGTTGAAGATCCTTTAAAATAACAAGGGCATAACTATTTTAAAAACTGTATGCATGAGAAAATAAAATGAAATTACTGTAAATGTTTTTTAAATGATTTTTCTGTGTCTTGGTTTGTACCTAGAATATATGTGCCATAAGAATGTTGTGTACATAGGAAATATTCAGATAACTTATAATACAGATGGTTTCATTACTTATGTAATAAGATTTACTGCGCTACAATAGTTACTCTGATGAAGTCTCCAGTTTAGACACACGATACTATATCCTCTATAAAGCATTTGTATTTCAACAGCCATTTGGTACTGCCTAAATGAAAAACGTATTTTGATATCTTTAATCCATTAATTTCTTTTTTCTAATAATAAATATATTTGTAATTACCTTCCCGAGACTTGGCATTTCTAAACCCAATGAAAGTTCATCTCCATCAGATCTGGTCTTAATTACTACTCGTTTGTTTTGGTCTCTCTCTGCATCCCACGAGAAATCAAATACTTGACTGCTTAGTCCATATCCTGATGATACAGTTGACAATACAACTGTCCTAGATGGTAGCTGTAGAGTGTATTTTGCTTGTCCGTTCTTTTCGAATATTGTTTCAATTCCATGTGTTCTGATATCATCTTTTTCTATAAATAGAACAATTTTGGACGATTCATCAGGACGGTGATACGATGCTCCAATGCTGTAAGATTTAGACCCACATACACCTCGATAGCTTGCAATCTGTTTTTTGTCAGACCAATCTGAATTGAATTTAACATCCATTCTGCAACTGCTGTCTCTATCTTGCTTGTTCCAATTTACAAGCATGTATGTTTCTGAGGAAAGCAGTTTATTTAATTCAAACCTCATCTGTTTTGGTTCATTGACATTAATTATTAGTGTTATTTCCTTTCTTGTCTCAGCATCCATTTCAAAATCAACATCGTACAATGTTTCTTTGTTGATTTTCATATTTGTTTCTACTACCAAATGATTTGTTTTGCTACTCCAGTCGTATTTTGCATATCCATAAGCTGTTCGGAGTGATTCCCAAGGAGTAGATACTGATAGTGAACAGTCTGTCTTCGTGAGAGATGCATCTATTGTTATTCCGTTGCGCTCCGTCAAAAATGCTTCAACGTGAGATTTTAATTCTCCAAAACTTTTGTCATTTTTCATGGATATCCGTATATTTCGCAAATTATATAATCCAGTTTTGAGCGTAAGGGATCCATCTAATTCATCGAATCTTTGGCCAATAAGGCGTGCATCAAATTCAATATCAAATAAGTATGATGTCTGTATATTAAGTGCAGCATGGTATGGTTTTCTTGAGGCAGATGCTTTAATTTGTGTTCTCTCATATCCTTTGATTGGTGTATCAAGATTTATGTTGATAGAGGATGGAGTTTTTTCCATGGCAAGAGTTATCTTTTTCTCTCCAATTGCAGCATTTCCGGATAGTGAGTAGGTGTCATCTTTCATTTTCATGTCTGCATTGACGGAATATCTGTTTTGTGGTGTATTCAATGAAATATCGACAATTTCTTGTGTTATCTTGAGATTTCCGTTAATAAGAGGCATATTTCTACTGAGCGCCAAATATGCAGATGAAGTGAGACTGTCTGCTTTGAAATCATGACGATATCTACCGTTCAAATAACGAATTACGGTGAATGGAGTTTGGAGTTCCACATTTAAGTACATACTTTCTTGTCGATACATTGTGAATCTAGCATTTCCTTCAATCTTTTTGTCGGGTGCATATTGAAAACTTCCGGTTGTTGTGAAAGACTTCACAGATCCAGTATGTTCAATCTTGATATTTACATCTCTTAGTTTCTCAAATGGTGTTTGTAAGCTTAGTGAACCCTCGATAGATGGAAGGTGTTTAAAGGATGCATCGGCTTTGATTGTCTGGTCGTCATATTTTGCCTCAATGCTTGTTTTAAAATTTGAAATGTAACCATCATGTAAAAATCTAAGTTGAGACGATTTTACATTTCCAGATAAAGTGGTTTTAAGTGCTGTGACGAAGTCTATCGACTTTACTCCTAGTCTGACGGTGGTAATTTCTTCAATTCCATTCAATTTACCAATGGATGCCTTTACTGTTGTTCCGAATGAATTTGGATTTCCATTTACGTCATATTTTATTTTGATGTCTTCTAGAATAGGTGTTGATAGCAGCATGTTCCCTTTGATTGCTTCTGAGGACCAATCATGGTTGACTTCTCCTCTAACTTTTTCTTTTCCGTAGCTAACAGACGATTCGTATCTGAATGCATGCAGACCTCCATTTCCGTTTATAATCACCTCAAAGTCTTCAGTTAGTGGTGTTTTTATACACAGTTCGATTTTTAAACCAGTTGATGTATCAATTTTGCCATTAAGTTGAGTTTTATGTTTTCCTATTTTCGCAACTGCCTTTCCAGAAATGAGAGACTGTACATTTGATAATGTTAGTAGAGCCGTATTTCTTTCATATCCAGAGAAAGGTGTCTCCAACGTAAATGTTAGTTCACTAGAAATATCAAAATTTGTTTTTGCGTTGATTTCTTTGTCATTTAGAGTCAGTTTGATGTTTGAACGGAAGTTTTTCAAAGTACCTTTGAGTTCATGTGAAACTGATGCTTTTATGTTTTTGATAGGTGATCGTATGTCAATATCTATTTCTAAACCATTTGGTAAATCTAGATAGAAATTTGATAAAAGTTCATGTTTTTCTTCACCATATTCAAGCAAAGCCTTGGTTTTGAAGTTTTCAATTTTTCCATCGAATGAAACTTCTAGCTGAATATTTTTAGATATTGGCGATTGAAGAGCCACATTTGCAGATAATTTTGAGGTAGTGTCCATATCGACAGTTAAAGCAGATCTTTTATCATTGTATCGAACTTCACCAGATACGTGGAATTGTTTCAATGTACCAGTACGCTTAAGTGTCGAAATAATTTCGTGTTGTTTACTTCCGCTGTAGGTTGCACTAGCTTGTGATATGAGCTCAGATGAAGTGCCTTGATGGTCAAGGAAGATTTCCATATCATCAGTGAATGGTGTTGACATACGTGCCTCTAATTCAATTCCACTAGTAAAGTCGGTTTTAGCTGAAGTGGTGAATTTCTTTCCGTTATATGTAGCATCTCCCGATAACTGGAATTTTTGTAGTTTACCAGACCATCCAAATGTTATGACGGCTTCATGGTGTTTGGATCCACTATATGAAATGTCAGCTTGTGACTTGAAATTACTAACAGAGCCCTTATGGTCAATTATAATTTCTATGTCGTTGGTAAATGGAGTTTTCAAAGTACCTTTTGTCTTAATACCGTCTGTGGAGTCGAATTGTAGTTCTGATGACACTCTCTTGGTATTATAAGATGCTTCGCCGGAAGTTCTGAAATTTGTCATGTCTCCATTATGCTCAAATGCAGCATAAACTTCATGTTGTTTCTTTCCGCTGATGGTTATTTCTCCCTTCGTTTTAAAGTTCAACATTTCCCCTCTATGGTCTACTTCCAATTCGATATCTTTTGTGTATGGACTTTTTATTTCAATTCTGCTCTTTATTCCTGTAGATTTTTCTAATGTTGCTTCTACTGATGCTACCTTAGTATTGTATGACAATTCTACAAATACTCTCTTGTCACCATTCTGGAGTACAATATTGGCTTCATGCTGTTTTCTACCGTTGTAACCGATCTCTCCATGACTAATGAAATTATGTAGAGTCCCTTGGTGAGAGACAGAAACTGTTATATCATCAGTAAAAGGTGTTCTTAAAGTTACTGTTCCCTCTGGATCGTTCAAGATATCCAAATTCACATAACTCGAAATTGTTTTTCCGTTGTAAGTAGCTGATCCCGACGACTGGAATTTTTTTAATTCGCCTTTAAATTTGAAATCTGTAGTAACTTCATACATTTTAGATCCTCCATAAGTCAAATCAAATTGATTGTTAAAATCGATCAATTTACCATTGTGTGAAAATGATACACGAAGGTCTTTGGTCAGAGGAGTGTTCAATGAAACTGTGGATTGGACTCCATTTGTACTATCAAATGATACTGATCCAGTTACTCTCTCTGTATTGTAAACAATATTGGAGCTGGTGGAAAATTTCTTAAGTAATCCATCGTGACTAAAGGTAACAGAAATGTCATGTTGTTTGCGACCACTGTATGTAAGATCAGCCTGCGTTTTAAAGTTCAAAGGTTGTCCGTTGTGGCCGATAGAAATAATGATATCATCTGTGAAAGGTGTCTTTACTGTTGCTCTTCCTTCAATTGTTAATTCAGATTCAAGACTGACTTGGACAGATGCTGTCTTTGTGTTGTATGTGATATCAGCAGAGGTTGTAAATGCTTTCAGAGCACCAGTATGTTTGAAGTTAACAAGAACTGCATGTTGTTTGCGACCACTATGTGTAAGCTCAGCCTGAGTTTTAAAGTTCAAAGGATGTCCAGTGTGACCGAAAGACAGAATAATGTCGTCCATGAAAGGCGTCTTTAGTGTTGCTTTTCCTTCAATGTTCAAATTTGACTCGAAACTAACTTGAACAGCTGATTTCCCTGTGTTATATGTCACATCAGTAGAGGTTGTAAATGCTTTCAGTGTGCCAGCGTGTTCAAAATTAGCAAGAAGTGCATGTTGTTTGCGACCACTGTATGTAAATTCAGCTTTTGTTTGGAAGCCATATGTGTTTCTTTGTTCTTTGTCACTGCTGAACATAAATGAAAACGATACTGGTTCACTTATTGGCGTTTCAATTTGTCCAGTTGCTTCAGTCCTTTCTTGTATTCCTTTTGGTGCGCTGAACGAGAATTTTCCAGTAATTTTTTTCTTATTGTATGCACCGTCAAAATGTGTTCTCCATGTCTTGATTGATCCTTCAGCATTGAAAGAAATTTCAAGTTCGTGTTGTTTCTGCCCACTGTAAGTAAGCTGGGATACGGATGTAAAGTCCATCAGTTGTCCTGAGGTCTCAGTACTAATGACTACATCACTTGAAAATGGAGATTTCAAAAAGCCGCTTATTCTTATATCTCTTACCACATCCACTGATACCTGGGCAGACCCTGTCTTGTAACCGTAACTCAATTCACCATTAGATAAAAACCGTTTAATTTCTCCTTCATGATTTACCTTAAGAGTGATATCTTTAGAGTATGGCGTTTTCAGGAATGCCCTTGCATTTATACCTCTAGAAGTTCTCAGTGTTAGCTGTCCTTCTGATCTCTTTCCATCTTGTACATATTCACCTGAACATTCAAAATCTCTCAACTGTCCAGAATGTTTAAATGACATTTCTGCACTACGGATAATTTCATATGGAGTAGTAAGTGTGGCTCTTCCTTGAATTCCATTGTTGCTTGAAAATTTGACTATTCCATTGATCTTTTGAGAATTTATGTCTATATCTGCTGTGCTCTCGAAGTCATTTAGTTGTCCTTTATGGTTAATATTGAGTTCTCCTGACCTTAAAATATCGAATGGTGTTTTCATGTTCAGTCGAACTGAAAGGTCATCGTCAGTACTAAGATTAAGATCTGCTTGAGCTGATTTTTTTCCATATGCACCTTTGATGTTTGAAACGCATCGTCGAAGGTTCCCGCTGTGTTCAAATGATGCTGACATGTCAGGTGTAAATGAGGATATAAAGGTAGCTTCTCCGTTCATTTTTGGTTCCCTTTGATATGAAATTCTGCTATTTAAAATATCTTTTCTTCCATATGTTAATGAAGCTTGGTTGTTGAAGGATGACTCAAAACTATGCGATAACGACATCCTTACAGGTTCATATTTTGGAGTAAGAAGGGTAAATTTTCCTTCAATTGGACCAAGACTAGAGAATGAAACGTCCAATTGACTTCTTTTCTTCTGGAGAAGAGTTTCTAATCGTGAGGCAAAATTGTTGGAAGTTCCTGAGTGTGAAAGTTTGCCTGTCATTTCTTCATATTCCTGGAATGGCGTCTTGATATCAACAGAAACAGTTAATCGGTCATTTGTGCTGACTGATGTATCTAGTGTTATAGTTTTAGAATCAGAGTAAGTTATTTCAGCTTGAGTTCGGAAGTTATTTAGTGGGCCTGCATGACTGAGTAATGCCTTTAGATTGCCATAACTTTTTACCGGTGTTTGAAGAGTTGCAGAAAGGATCAATGGTTGAGATGTAAATTGCAAATCACCAATAATGTCTTTTTTGTTCTTTGAAACTTCCAGATGACATTTAAAGTTAGAAAGTTGACCGTTGTGTGTATAGGAGGCTCTCATCTTTTCATATCCTTCATGAGGTGTGTTGACAGTAAGCTCTGTTACTAATTTTGGATCAACCGTTGATTTAACATTAGCGCCCCAAACATTTTTCCCGATTTTCAATTCCGACTGACATTTGAAGTCGCGTAAATTCCCGTCGTGTGTTACAAAAGCGGACATTTTTCTGATGCTCTTGAATGGTGTGGATATTGAAACGTCTGCCTTCAGATTTTTTATAAAGTTGAATGTCAGGTCTCCTTCAATTTCCTCCTTCTTTCCCCATCCAATCTTTGCTTTTGTCTTGAAGCTTGTACTTTTGCCTTTGTGTACAAAGAGAACTGTGATATCATCCATGATGGGAGATGCAACCTTTAATGTTCCTTTCATTCTTTTGGCATTTGTCATTTCTATATCTATATTGATTGGCTTATTCTTCCCGTATTTCAGTAAAATGTTAGAATTAATGCTTTTTCTATTTCCACTGTGAGAGAAGGAAGCAATGGTATCTTCAACAAGAGACGACTTCATAGTGAAGGAACCTTGGAGACTCTTTCCATTATGGAAACTGATATCAAGTTGATGTTTGCCATTTTTGTCATACTGTAAGTAAGCCCCAGATAAGAATTGATTCCATGTTCCTTTGTGGCTCAAAGTAGCGGTTACTGGATGGTAATTAGGAAGACGTATTGTGACTGAAGCTTGATAGTTTTCGTTGTATTCAACAGCAAGCTCAGCAGAGTAAGATTTTCCCTCTGGATACTCCATCACAACTTTCGTAATGCATCCTTTGACGGAAGGGTTGTGTGTAATACCGGCTGTTAAACGTTGTAATTTTTCAAAAGGAGTTGCAATACTGACATCCGCGCTTAGCCTTTGTCCATCTAAAAGAGTTCTTGATGTCAATGATACGATCTTTCCTGGTAAGTATTCAACCTTTATATCGGTTCTCGATTTTTCATTCTCAGGGCGGTTAGAGAATGTTATTTCACTGGATGGAAGTTGTTGGTATTGAGTTTCAAGTCTTACATTACCAGACACACCACCAATTCTGTTAAATGTAGACGAGAGTCGAATTTTTCTTACAATTGGTTGTAGTTCAAAGCTGACAGAGGAGGTCATTGACTTCATATTTCCTTTAAATTCCATCTCTGTTCTAAGTCTTCTGAATGATTCAAATGGTGTAGATAAAGTAACCAAAACATATTTCTGAGATCCGGTTTTCAATCGTCCTTCTATTACAACCATTTGTTCACCTTTGAGTAAGAGGTTCCCGGTAGCAATGAGTTCCCCATTTTCAGTTTTAAGATGACCTTCACTTGTAAATAGGTTTTTGCTATTGTGACTCATCGAGAGAATGGTGTCTATGGAACTGTCTCTATGTAAATGACTAACCATAAGTTGTCCTTTTCCAAATGGAGTTGTGGAGGTCAATGTATACTGAACGGATGCTTCTTTCCATGCAATATTATGTTTGCCCTTAATGTTAAAATCATAATGCTCTCCATTAATATTGGTTGTGATCTCTGTTGTTATATCATTGAGTGTATTACTGTGTTGCCATGTAGAATCGTATTGGCTTGTTGGTGAAGAAAGAGCTATTTTACCTCTCTGCTGGATCATAAGACCTGCTCTATCATGTGTGAGTTTACCTTTGTATCTGTATTCATTTCCATTGATATTTAGAACGAGGCTGTTTTCGTTAGTTGTATCCTTACTCTGATGACTAAGATCTAAAGATACGGTTTGGATAGATCGAATGTTAGATTTGACACCAGCATGTCCCAAGTATATGTTGTTTTCTTTCTTTGCAGATGCATCAACCCGTATAGAATTCTTGTTTACCTGAACAGTTACAAGGGACTTCAGGGAGTCTTTAGCATCATGGGAAATTTCTAGGGACGAGGTTTTAAATCCACTAAATGGTGTCTTGATGTTTAGAGATCCTTGGAATTGACGAAGGCTCAATGGTTTTTTCAGGGCAAAGGCAGCTGATATTTGGTTATCTGGTTTCCAGTTGACATCAAAGTTTGTTTTATATTCGCTTCTGTCTGACAAATGGTTCATACCAAGTTTAACATATCTTAATCCTTTTGCTGCAGTATGTACTGTTAAGCTGCCCTCGATTTTGACTTGTTCGTTACCATTTTTCTGTTTCAAAGTTGCGTCAACAGATAGTTGTTCTTTTCCGTCAGATTTTATGTCAAAATGTGCATTTTCGTTTTTGCGATTTATGTTGATTTTGTTATTTTGCAGTGGACTTTTGAATACAAGGATTGCATCAATATCTTTAATGGTGTTGTATGTGAGTTGAGTGTCAACAAATATGTGTTTGTCCTTGTCTGCATTAGCATCCCATTGAATGTCCAAATGTCCAACATAGATCGGTCCCTTCTTCTTTGCTTCAAATTCACCTTTGACTCTTCTTGAAGGCACAGACACATCACCAGAAAGTCGTAGAAGTGCTTCTTTTTTGTATTGAGAACCAAATTCTACCGAATAGTCATTATTAAGTCGAGATTTGACACGAAAGTTTCTAGGATCTAGGTTGAGCAGTGCTTCAAGATGGACTGGCTTCTGTCCGGACATACTTATATCAGTGCTGACGTCATACTCTTCATTAGAAAGTTTAAGATCACTTACAACTTTTGTTTTGTGTCCAGCAATGTTTGAGATCAGCTCATTTGTGTATCTTCTTTTGTTCTTCTGTTCAAAATTGTTCGCAATAGAAAAGTCTTTGTCATTCCATTTCAGACTTACATCCCCAGTTAAGGATGTAAATTTTTTGGACTTGTTCTTCATTACCAATGCAGCGGATACTGATTGCTTCTTGCCGTATGATAACCCAAAATTAGAATTAATACTCTTTGGATTGTGAGAATGCTTTCCTTTCAGTTTAAGATCTAATCCCTGAAAGTAGTAATATGATTATGTAATTATTTCTAAACTTTCACAGACTGTCTTTAAATGTTGAAAGCACGTGGCTTTCTACAATTCCACCCTTATCAGAGTTTTAAAATGTTATGTAACATATCGATTATCAAATAATTTCAATCGAGTAAACTCACATATAATAAGTAACTCGCATTTAGAAGTATGGTCCTTTTGGTCTTGGAGGTCCTGCGCTTTATCAATACAGAACTATTTACATAACCGCTATTAGTGAGGCATGACTCTGATTTGTTTACCGGTAACTCAAAAATTAAAGTGTACTTTAAAAGTGTCAGAAGCCTGTAATTCAGTGGTTGTCATTTGTAACTGTCTGTGATCACAGTTTTTTTTTTGTAGTTTTTATTTTTCTTTCTTAAATCAGACAGTTTTCTTTTTTTTCACATTTTGTCATGTCAGTTGCTTAAATTCACTTGATATAGACTCTGATGTATAGTTGTCTCATTTGTAATCATACCGCATCTCCTTATTTTACATTGATATAATATTTTCCATATGGCATTGCCTTCTTTATTTTTAGACCAGCATGTAATGGTATTGACATTACGATTTTCTTACCAGAGCCAGATGTCGAATATCACCAGTTATATCTAATTCAGATTTCTTCCATCCCAGTTCGTGACGTACTAATGATGTAACAAAGATACGCTTGTTTTCATCCTTTGGTTTTGCACCATATCTAAGGTCAAAGTTCACTTTTGTCAATCTCGCTTTGTTGTTCATGTCTGTGTTGATAACAACATTGTAGTCACCATTCTTCTTGAAAGTTAAAGATCTGTAAGTATAGAGAACAATTTAATTTAATTTGTTTCTTTCAATTCAAAAATTGCATTCCTAGAATTGGGTTAAGAGTACCACTGACTAGACATCATATACTAATTGCAGTTTTGATGTAAAACATAAAATTGCGTATCTCCAAACTTAAATTATAGTCGAAGGGGGCTTTAAGTTTGTACTCAGTCTGTCTGTCAGTCTGTTCATTTGTTGTTGGAATTTACAAGACATATATAGTTTGTTGAATAATTTGTTTTTTTATCACACATTTTGATATAACGGTGAAGCATATTTAATTAATAATTATCAAAAATGTAACAAACATTTCGGACAGACTATACACACTGCATTATCTGAATATCAAGCAATATTAGAGAATTCTAATTCGGATAGAATCTGTTACATGTAGGCTAAATAAAATGTATCACTAAAAATGTAAAATTTAATAACATTCATATATGTATACATACCCTTTGCCAGCCAATGACCAGACACTCTTGGTGAAACCATAATTGATTTTACTGTTTACTGTTATTTTGTCCCTGCTGATTCTTGGAATAACGTAATCTAGATTAACTCTGGTGATTACAGCAGTTTTCTGAAGTACAATGTTTGAAGTTCCTTTTGCTCTTAGAAGTGGAGTTCTGATGTAAACTTTTGACTGATACCTGGCATTTGATTTCCTTAAGGTTCTCGTTAGTTTTGCTAAATCAGACATGAAGAAAATTCTATTTTAGCTACTACTCTATGGGACAGCTACACTATTTTCAATAGTTATTTGTACGATATCTGGGATTCTTATATTGCACTAAACATACTATTTTAAAAGATTGACTAAAAATGAAAGAAGATATATATGCTTGATGTAATTGAGACTTAATTTATATTCATTTAAATTTTGACTTAAATAAATTGTATAAAACTTACTAAACACTTTAACGGTTTTGTCCAATAACCTGTCAAGTGTAATGTCCACTAGAATAAGAGAACCACTTTTATATTCCATTGATCCTCCCAGGGCTGTGACTTCCTCCTTTGGTGTACGGATGGACAAATAAGGCATTAACTTTGTTGCTTTCTTTGTTTGTGTATTCTGCAATCTGCTTTCAAAACTGTAATCCTTCCCAGGTTCAAAGGAGATGGATGTTTTCATAGAAGACATTGCTTTCTTGGAAATCAGGTTTACTGAAAATCACATGACAATTTATTCTAATATAACGTTGAAAAATAATATTGAAAATATTAGTACTTTTCTATGTTATAATGATCCATTTTTATTTTCAGTAAGTGGTAATGGGCTACCTTCTTTAAACCGAGCTCGGTACAATTTTTGTTGAACAATTATAGACAATAAACTGACCAAATCGTTATGTTTACTTTTAGAAATATCCCATCATACTTTTAACTAATATCAGGATCATTTTTGAATGGTTTACTTGAAAATTTTGAATATTGCATTAAATAATAAGATATAATATTACAACAGTTGAACTATAACTGCACACACATTTTTGGGCAAAATAAATATTTACGGTAAACGGTATAACCTACCTTTTGACTGAATGGGTTGCTTAGATAGCCCCTTTACGGTCAATTCACCGTTGAAACTTTTGCCGACAACATACTCAACAGAACTGCTGAGTCTGATATTTTCCATATTTGGTATGATGATTTCAATGTATGGATTGTAAGTATAAAGCTGTCCTTTCCTTGTTCTGATCCATTCTCCAGTCACAGAGTATTCATCTCTGTCGTCGATAACAATTCTTCCAGCCACTTGTTTCTGTTGATTGTCACCAACCAATGCTCCTAAACATTTCAATCTTATTAACTATTTGGTTAGATTTCGTAAACATTCATATATTTTGTGTAAAAAATAATTACATTTAAGAATATTTCGTCGATATTTATATTAATGAAAATACATAGAAAAGCAGACACATATATTTTTTTAATTCTTATCACAATGGTCCACAATTATACGTACATTATAATAGTATGAAACGTCTAGTTGAATTTATAAAATTGTGAGCTGTCTTTTTACGTTATATGAATGAAAGCGAGTTATGACTACATAGTGCAAATCATTTCATATATATCTTTAACCAAAAAATACAGTAATCAGTTCTTACATTAACAAAATTTAAGCATAAATTCAAACGGTTTATGTCCTTCCTATAATGACATTTATTTACCTCTAACTGAAACTCTCTTCCATGGTGAGATCATGCTTATTTCCAACAGAGGGTCAGATCGAACAAGACAATCAAAACTCAATTCACGGTCTACATTAGAGCCTGGGGTGCTGAAGGCTACTCTAGCTCTGGCCTCTTGTTTATCCTGTAATCAAACAAAGAAGTTATATAGTGTATTTATTGAGTACATCCGTTCCATTTCTGCACTTGACACAACTAAAAGCTAAATATTGGGTTTTGATTCCTGTATTGTTCATTTAAAAGTTTGAGTCAGACATGCAGTATTAAAATGCTAACACTTTAAGTAAATGTCTGAGACAGACCATCGCCATGGAAGAAATTCTTTGCTCAATGTTGTTCATGCTTTGTCGAAGAATGTTTGCGAACATAAATGTGAGGTTATATAAAAAAAAAACATTAATAAAGGAAAAGTATTTTAACATATTGGAAAAATTGAATCGATTAAGGATAGTTTGCAAACTTATTTTGAGAGCTTTTCGATTGTTTCTTTAATCGCCGAAATTCTTTAATTTGGTTTTTTTTTCCTCGTTTGATACTGTTTTATCAGGTAAAATTTCCCAATTTTTATTAATTAAATTAAAGAGAGAGCTCAGTTTTCAAAAACTCGGGTCTTCTTTAAGTATTGATATGGCATTACCTTTACGAATTTGTATTCCATGTTGTAACTTGCATGTGTGTCACGTTTCAGAAGAGTGAGTCCAGCACTAACTGGTCCTGTCATTGGAAAGTATGGAGCATCTGCTATCAATGATGCATTTGGATACTGAAGTTCAGCACAGAGTTCCAGTCCGGTAATCTTGGCAAGTTTGTCTCCAGAACATACTTTTTTAGTCTGTCTGTTAGCAGTAATCATTTTCTGTTCTCTCTCGGATTCACGATGGACAGTGAAGAAAGCAGTCCTGTTAATAATAGTAACTTATTATTATATAAAATTATTATATTCTGAGTTGCATTCCCGACTTATACCTATGACATGCTGGTAAAACGCGCACCGGAAACCAAACTATACGTCAGGTATCTTTGATGACTATTTATATAAATTTAAGACAATCACTCTATTACTTATTTAGAATTCCATGATGAATAACCTAAAGATTGTTTGTTTTAACTACGAATTAAATTTCCATTGTTCTATAAAGGAATAAGCAAAATAATAATAAAAAGTTTTCAAAATCGTAAGTTATTGTAAAATATTAAAAATATTGCATACTTGATATTGAAAACTTCCATTTTGTCAAATGGTGTTTTGATCTGTGCACTTAGTACTTTGCCGTTTTTCAGTTCTACGTGTCCGTCTAGAGAGGAGGAGGAATGCATAGTGGAAACCATCTTCATTCCACTTTTTGTTACAAATGCATCTACGCTCATCATACTGTTGATCTGGACAGCGCCGCTGTAGAAACATTGAAAATATTAAAATTTAGAAAAACGTATACATAATCACAACAAACACTATATTGGAGGTAAACTTTAGTAGATTTTTATTGTTATAATAAACTATTTTTTAATTGCTTTTAAATATTTTGTGGCTAAAAGTGTTTACATTGATATTAACTGTTCCCGCAAGTAACACGCTCCAAATAAAGGCAACAGTAGTATACCGCTGTTCAAAACGCATAAATCCATGGACAAATAACAAAATCGGGGTAACAAACTAAAACCGAGGGAAAAGCATTAAATATAAGAGGAGAACAACGACATAACACTAAAATGTAACGCACATAGACAAAATCCCACGAGAATAACAAATATAACATATATATATAACATCAAAACCAAATACATGAATTTGGGATAGACAAGTACCGTGACACGTCTTATCGCAATGTGAATTTACACTCAAAAATAAGAGAAAACAAACGACACAACGTTATAATGTAATACACACAGAAACGAACTATAATATAACAATGGCCATATTCCTGACTTGGTACAGGGCATTTTTAAAGGAAAAAATGGTGGGTTGAACCTGGTTTTGTGGCATGCCAAACCTCGCACTTTTATGGCCATGTGAAATATAACATCAAAATGACAACACAGGACTACAATATAAATAAATTGGAGAACACAATTGACAAAGAATCACACGAACAACAGCCAACAAAAGGCAACAAGTTCAAAATTTTAATACGCCAGAAGTGTATTTTGTCCACACAAGACCTACGTGTGACGCCCAGATACAAAAGTTGGAAAGCCGAAACGAGTACAAAGTTGAACAGCATCGAGGACCAAAAGATCAAAAAGGTTGTGCCAATATGTGTTCGTTACGGTACGAAATTTTTCCAATTTAACTCATTTTTTCTTTAACCTAGAAATTTGAGTTGATTTCGTCTGCAGACAGTTTTCATTCTTTTAATATGCTTGTCATACATTACTAACCTTGGTTTCATATATCCATCCAAAGACAGACTTGGTGATCTGTCTGTTATTTTTGTCAAATCCATTTTACCAGAGGCACGTAAATCAACGGTAGCTGATCCATCAATGGTCAAATTTAATGGGAAGCCAGCCATTGTTGGAATGATGACGCTGCTATCCAAGAAGACGTAGCTCTGTGTGAACGAGTATTCTTGTTTCTTGGCAAGAGCCGTAAGAATGTCCAAAATATTGATTGATTTACCATCAGTGATATCACTTAGTCCTGTGAATCTTGTAAACAGTAGCTCATTTCCAAAAACTCTCATGTACAGATCTCCTTTCAATGAGTCAGATTCTGTGTCAAACTACAATAGCAAATTGATCTTGTTAAGAAGGATAATATTTTGGTTCAGCAATTAGGTAAACAAAACTTATTTGGTCTCTAATGGAAAGTTATCTCATACCACATCTTCTTTTTTTATATTAAATCGATACAAGTCATATCATACAAACCAAGCTTAAAAAGATTATAAACTTTGCACTATTTATCTACAAAAGAGTTTTTAAATTTGTATGCCAAAACGATATTTGAAATAAGTTACATTAAACCTGTGGCACATTTTCAGACTAGATATCTAACATATTATTAATGATAAAATTTACCTGTCTGTCAATGTCTTCCATTTTTGTATTACTGATTCCTTTTATGTTCTGTTTTGTGACTTCTTTGACATCATTTTCCTGGAAGTATCCGTTAGGTCCAAAGTAAGATTCAAGAAAATATTCAAGGCCCTCCATTCGTCCACCGATTTCTAACAGGTTGACGGAATGTCCAAAAAGGTCGAATGTTATGTTAGTCATGGCAGATCTTGGTAAGAAAGATTTTGAAGACCACACAACATTGCTGTCAATGGAAGCTCCAGTATTTAGTTTTTCAAGGAAGAAGGAGCCTTCGTAGTTTCTGGAATATTTCAGTTTTTCAAGATCGAATTCTTTCTTCAGCGCCTGGTCGTTGATGATATTCTTTATTTCTTGTTTCAGTGGGCTTGAAGTCTCCATCAAATTTGTTAAATGAGACCATACATAAGAACCAACTTGGTTGACCTCTTCTGATTCAAGTACATTTCTAACACGAGACAGGACATTATCTGAAGGGCATGTCATAAGAGCCTGGTAAGAAGCAATTCTCAATTCGGAATCCTCGTCTTTGTTCCTGAAGATTGCCATGACGTCGTCTCGCTGCAATGGAGAACACACTTTATATATTCATTATTATAGGCATTGTAGTACACAATGTATGATGCTATACACAAGAATAAAAACTGTATAACTATTAGTATTGACTCAATATGGACATTTTACAAAATTACAAATTGAAAACTTACGATTATTGCGCATGGCATACGACGGAAGGCTTGTATAGCAGAAAGGCGGACTTCAGTAGGATTCTCTCTCTTGGTCATACAGTTAGAGATGGTTATAATGGCATTACTAACGAATCCAGCATTTCCAAGTGATCTAAGACTACGGATCACCTAAAACAAAGTTCATAAGTGAATATTCAATGACACTTTAACTTTCTTTAACCAAAAAAAAAAAAAAAAAAAGAAGAAGAATTTTTTTTTAAACCTCTGATTCAATCAACTACATCAAGTGCTCTAAGACTCCTGATCACCTAAAAAAAAGTTTTAAAATTAATGATAATCGTAAATAATGATAATAATTATAAAGTGATATAAAACTTAAATATTTAACAAACTTGTATATTGTGTTTTAGTCAGTAATTGAAATATTAACTTTAAATTCACAGCAAAAAAAGTTCCATAGGGTAAATTATATGTCAGATGTCACCATTATATTTCACATACCTTGCCAAGATTGTTTTTGTCTACGTAACATCCAACACCAATCTTGTCTTCTATAGAAGCAACAATACTTGCAATGTCCACATCATTTTCACATTCTTTTGTCTTGCAGTAGGCATATACGAGTGACGAAACACCCAGCATAGCCTCTTCACTGCTCTCGGATGATATGAGTGGCTGTCAATAAAGGAAAATAAAAACAGTAAAAACCTGTTGTAACTAAAACCATTATGAGCATGGCGACAGACTAGTATGTTCTTGAGACAAAGTTTCTGATTTTAAAGTGATGATTTTATTAATGTTGACCTTCAATGATAGACGTATCGTTTACAAGATTACAATACGGTGCTCAATTTTGACAAATTATTTTGTTTATGAAATTCTACTTCATTCAAAGTTTGATTAAACGTAGGAAAATTGAATACGTTAAGTCACATCTGAAGTAACAGATATTTTTCAAACAAACATAAGACCTACTTTGACTTCATTCAGCATTTCTTTTGTCGGGTCTTTGATGAACGATAAAGTTGTTAGCCACATATTAGCTTCGATTCCACGAACTTCTTTCTTGTTAATCAAGTTAGTAATCAGTCTCAGTGAAGCTTTTGTTCCAAGCATTGGAACGGCATCAAGGAAGAATTTTCTACAAAGAAAATATTTAGTTTTTCATCAATACCAATAAAAAAATTCATCATTTCAAATTGTATTTAGATTCATAATGCTTCAGATACAAACTTAGTAGCAAGTGTTTCAATTGTATTTAATACTTGACAAGAATAACTGATAAATGCCACTTACTCAACTCTCTTTTGATTCGATGCACAGAACCTGGTTCCTTTCACCTTTCTGTAAATCTGTTCCACATCATCACTTTCTAAAGCCTTCATTAATCTAACCAGTCCAGAAAACAAAAGTGGAGTTTCCGGTTTCACACTGTCAGATGTGGATGCACAAATTTCATTCAGTTTACTCATGACATCCCTGATTGTACCTCTACCATCGTTAGAATGCACAAACTTCAATGGAACGCGGTGTCCAATGGAAACTGTAATACAAGTACACTGGTTCTTATATAAAACTTGGAAATATTTCTGTTGAAATGCATAGTAAAGATTCTGTTTACATTTATTTTATTAAAGAAAGTTTAATTTTAATAGTTTGATAAGAGAAATATTTTTCAAAATTTTCTCTATTTAATTAGAGTCAATTATCATTAAAATGATTCATTGATATATCTTTCAATGTTTTCTTACTTGAGCTAGAAGATGATACTCTTTCTGTTACATATTTCAATGTCTGTTTGGTCTTTGTTATAGCACCACTAGATTCCCTTGAGAATGGTCGGAGAACATGTTCTTCTTCACATACACTGCTCTGTAGTATACCAGCCTTGCTGATGTCTTGTGAACACTCATGGCTGCCTTTTATCAGTGGCAGAGACTGAATTTCCTAAAATTGTATATCAAAGTCCATTGTGGTAAACATATTATTAATTCCTTGTAGTTTTTGTTAGTTATAAAATATAAACTCATTTATAGTTATATCTGTATAAATACTTGTAAAAGAAAACGTGTAAAAAAAGTCTTTTAAGGGTGAATAGAAGTCCTATTCAAAGTCAATTTTTATTCCAGTTTAAACGAAACTCGTGTTATTAGAAATTGTACCTAAATTGACCCTCCATGCAGAAACAGATGGACAATAACATTAACGGTACCAATTTTTCTGCACCAGATGCGCATTTCGACAATACATGTCTCTTCAGTGATGCTCGTGGCCAAAATATGTAAAATCCAAAGCTTATATAAAAGATGAAGAGCTATGATGTTATTAAAATAGACTATAGAATAAGACGTATTGGTAGAAAGATAAAATAATAATTATAACTTACTGATTGAATTTTGTATGGTGTTCCCTGCATCATTGTATTGTATCCATGTCTGTCTGTACATCCAAGCAAGTCTTTGCTCTTTTTGATTGTTCTGGAGTACCATCCGTTGCTAGATACAGTATAGGCTGCTTTGCATTCCCCAGTGATGTCGGTCTGTTAAACAAAGCAAAACAATATGAATATAATAAAGGTGTTGTGTATATACTATTTTTCTCTGTATCTATAAAGATCAATCCTTTGCTATAATTACCCTTTAGCTCACAACAAAGTTTGTCTTTGTTAAGTTATTTGAGTGAAACTATGATATAATTCTGTTTACCTCTTGGACTGTTTGATCCTGTGTAAGGTCATCCATTGAGTTTTGAACTGCTGAGAGGATACCACGTTTGATGTTGAGTACCCATGTTTTCTCAGGTATGGATGTACAAAGTTCTCCAATGCGGCCATCTTGGAAGGAGAATGCCAAAGGAGATTTCTCAAGGTTAGTTCTAAACTCTCCACTTTTGTCGGCATCTATAAGTGTTTCAGGCGCTTTTGGGTCTGATTCCAATAGTCTAACATTGTCAAGCTAAAAATTTGAGAAAAGAAATTTCCATATTGAACATGTTTAATTTGTCAAAACAGCACCACAGATATATAAACATAGAAATTTAGGAATTCGGATACGAGAAAATTGCGTCTCGTTAACTTAGGCAAAGTTTAAAATAGATGAATTTGGCTATTTGTTTTAAGTAATACGGATCTTGTGTTTTTACGTATTAATATATCCTTTGCGTATGAAATGTTTGGCTTGATCGTTCTTAATAAAGATAAACTTATGTGTTATTTTCGTGAATTTCCTAACCTTTAAAGTTAATAAATACATGAATATCTTTTAATGTTGGTAATATAACATTGTAATTTTTTGGAGCGTAAAATAAATCAATTCTCATTAGAAAAATAACTTAAAGTATTTTACCCGAAGATTCATTTCACATTTTGAGACGACATCGATGTAAAGTTTGGCAGTCAACTGAACTCCGGCTTTTTCCTCGGATGCTCCTTGTACTGTTGTGTCGACGTCGGTTGTGTAGTCATATTCGTAAGTTTTTCCGGTTTCGTATCCAAATTTCTTTGTTTCTGCAATAAATCAATTATATGCTTTAAATATCTTTGCTATATCTGCATGATTCTTAAAGTCTGAATGATATATAATTAGCAAACCTAATAATAGAAACATTATTTTTATTTCTACGAGCTTTAAAATAAACTCATCATAGATACCAGGATTCAAATTTAATATTTACGCCAGACGCGCGTTTCGTCTACAAAAGACTCATTAGTGACGCTCGAATCAAAAAAAGTTAACAATACCAAATAAAGTACGAAGTTCAAGAGCATTGAGGACCAAAAATTCCTAAAAGTTTTGCCAAATACAGCTAAGGTAATCTTTTCCTGAGGTAGAAAAGCCTTAGTATTTCAAAAATTCAAAGTTTTATTAACAGTTAAATTTAACTGTTTTTGCAGTTTTCCTTTTCTTAATTTGAATATTGTAACAAATACCAAACTCAAAGATAAATTCAAAAGGGGGTGTCCATAATAATGAAATAATAAAATTAAATGGTATTAACCAAATGGAGCGATTGAAAAACAACTGTCTTATTTCTGACTTTGAACAGAAATTTTCAGTAAGACAAAAAAAAAAAAAAGGATTTGAACCTGGGAAAACTGTTTTTTTCTCCTCAAATTTTATGCTTAATTAAAAAAAAATAAAAAAAAACCATACCTGTACAACGTGTTGAACATGATCCTGTGTTAATAATTGGTCCTGAAAATAGAAAAAATTAAAATATCTACTTTGAAAAATTATTAAAAGAAATATCTACCAGACATATTAAAACATAAAGTTTAGCTAATTTATTGACAAAATTCATGAAAATACTACAAAACATTATGTGTTTTTGATGAGCTTGCATTGTCAGGCTGCTGTCTCTGCCTAGTTATTATTCAAAGTCTCCATTTCTTCTCATTTAATATGTTTATATTTTCGCGGAAAAATTATACAAATAAAATAGATCACAATTTTGGGATCAAGCAGCCAAAACTTTGTAATTATAGATGACCGACATACACACACAACTGACTAAAAATTTCAAACAAACATAAAAAAAAATCTTACACAGAATATATACAGGAGAAGGCAAAATGGATGAAAACCCACTGTTAAGTCTTCTTGCGTCCGAATCGTACATAAATGGCATTACATGAATACAGTATTTTAAATAACCTAGCAAATACATTAAGTAAAATACTGCTTGGAATCCTTCATTCAAGAAACTTCGCGCCTTCGAAAATTTAATTTAAATTCACAATTCAATAAACTTAATACTTTAATTATTATTAAAAAAAAAAAGCCTAGTCGATCAAAACTAAACGCATCTGTGCACAAGATTGATGGAGAAGAACACCGACGTGACACTAAAGAAAATGCAAGAAATAAATCTTATTACAAGTTTTTTTTTGTAAATTCAATACAAATAAAAATGAAAAATATACTATTTGAAATGTACCACTGTTTAAAAACACAATAATATTAAGTCATTCATATATAAAAAATGTTATCAAATAAAAAAAAAGTAAAATCGTCTGCGTAATTAAATAAAAAAAAAAGAAACTGTAAAATGAATATCACAAACACTTACCCGCCAATGTCGATGCCACTAAGGCAAGCAGTAGGATAAACGTATGCCCCATTATGGAGCTGGCGGATTGTACTCGGTCGCAGTTTTCTAAAGCAATTTGATGTTTAGTCACTTATATACTACTCCAGAGTACAAAGTGACATTTAACTAATGCATTTTGATAAATAAATAATGCTGAAATATTTGGGACTTTGTAACCGTGTCAATCATATTTTATCGAGATATATTTACGCATGTGAATTTTTGTGTGTTGTTTTTTTTTATTTGTAAAAGTGTAGGTCGATGTACTATTGGATTTTGATATGTACACAGTTGATATAGATATGATGAAATATTTTACAATGGATCATCATAGGAAATATATATATTTAATTTTCATATATATGAGCTTTATTTGACAAACCTATCCGAATTTTGGATCCTAAATGTTCCCCAACTTCGAACTTGATTTAGCCTTTCTATTTTTATTTTTATACGAGTGTCACTGGTCAGTCTTTTGAAGACGAAACGAGCGTCTTACGTAGAAATTGAATATATATAAAGGAGAAAAACAGTTATTTTTTTCAAACTTGGAATTTAGGAACATATGAATATTAAAGTGAAAAAAATTATATAAAGCAGTTGTTTTATGGTATAATCATTCAGAACTCTCTCCCGGACCCTTTCTGAATATACAGTTTATTTCAACAGGAAAATTATAAAAAAAAATCAAAAGATTGGCATTAAAAAAAACTGAGAGAGAAAAGAAAACTGGATTGATAGGAAACATAACATGTCTAGATTTCTGTTTGCTGTCTCATTGGCGCATGCCCTTTATCTCATTTTATTCATGATTTATGACAATCAAAGTTTCAAAAAATGATATCATGAGATGTCCCTTAATGTCGATGGCGGTGCCTGAAGTTCTTAAATGATGACTTTTTAAAAGAACTAGTTCATTGTCGTTCATACGAAAATTTTCATTCAATTCACTTTCCCCATTGCAGTACAGTTAATCAGAATCAGATTTGCCAGAAGTCAACATTCGAAAGTACATTTTGATAACTTTATATCAGTATGACATTGTACCGAGTATAATATGTTATCACAATAAAACAAAATACGAAATAGTCTATATTTAGCTATGTATCTGCAACTTAAGCAGATCGAAGGTGTGCCAATGATATAGATTGACCTACTACAATATACCTCATACCTTTATTGTATTTAGTAAAATTGCAAAAGAGTCATGTTGTATAAATTCGTCAAGGCAATAAGCACAGTAAAACTCAGTTTAAAGAAGTCCGAGTCCAATTTTAGAACTCAAGAAAATAAGCAACATGACACTAATCATTATAGATTAACATCGAACTACTAGCAGTAACTCACATGCGAGCTCCAGGCTTCAATATATTGATCGACAGATTTTGTCTTCATCATATGAAAATAACATAACCCGTATCATGTCAACAATTGGTTAGGATACATGTGTTTGTTTTTGGTGCCAAGAAACTATGAGTAAACCAATAATAATTCACTAAAAGGGCCATCTTTTATTACTTGACAACAGTATCGTAACTATATCACTTCTGAATAATTAGTTTTTTAAATCTATTTACATCATTATTGGTCTATACAGGGAAGTATTCAAGGACCATTGTTATTTTCTTATTCATTAACATTATCTCAGACTAGTAATTATTGGGGCCAGTTAAAGTACAGTGCATGTCCGAATTCAGGAACCTGTTATAATTATGTTTTTGTTGCCTTAATTGTATAAATAAAAAAAAGAAGATATCGTATTATTGCCAATGAGACAACTCTCCACAAGAGACAAAATGACACAGAAATTAACAGCTATAGGTCACACATCCGGTCTTCAACAAGCCTATACCGCATAGTCATCTATAAAAGGCCCCGAAATGACAAATGTACATCAATTCAAACGAGAAAACTAACGGCCTAATTTATGTACAAAGTTGAACGAAAAACAAATATGTAACACGTCAGCAAACGACAATTACTGAATTACAGGCTCCTGGCTTGGGACAGACACATACATAGAGAATGTGGAGGGGTTAATCATGTAAGCGGGATCCCAACCCTCCCCAAACCTGGGACAGTGGTGTAACAGTACAACATAAGGACCAACAATGTAAATCAGTTGAAAATAGCCTAACTAATCAGATGGATACAAATAGAAATAGATATAACAAAAACAAACAGTGGACGTGGCCAGGTACTTGTATGTCCCAACAACAAAAAACATTAATTCGGCTTTAGTTTTCCTTTGTTTTTTTGTTGAATATTTTACAATAAGCCATTCCACATTCTTACTACTACACTGTCTTGATTTGGCTCATTGATGGCTGTCGCAGAGTGATCTGACTGTTAGTTTTCACATTTGTGTACCTTTCACTTGTTCATCAACCAAATGTTGTTTATCAACAATCCCATTACATTTTCTTATTTACGTTTTTAATGTTTCTGTTGTTTCTATTTAGAAGTTTATGCGAATGATTACGCTCAGCATGGTTATAGTTAATATAAGCTTGGCAGCAATGTGTCTATCATATGAGTTTAAAAATTATTTAATTGATTTTGGATGTCAAATGTACATCTTAGATTACGCTGGCAAAACTGTTGATCGTTGATAATCTTCGACGCGACTAATTGCAACCGTTGGTCAATCATAAGAATTAATAAAAATAACTGTATCTATGGGCTGAGCTGATGCTACCCGGAGGACAATTATTCCACTTGCAGGGTTATTTTTCAAGTACTAGTAATTTGAAAGACACTTTGCAGATGAAGTCCAACTGCAACCTTTTTTTTCTGGATATAGCTTCATCAAGAACGCGAAATAAAAAAAGAACAAGTGAAACTGTGACCTACTGCTCACTATTGATACCCCGTCCAAATATTTCGAACCGGTAAACAGGAAGTTGTTGATTGATCAATCTAAAAACGGCTGACATGGTATAGCTGACTTATATAAACCCTGAAACCAAATTTCAAAAATCCTTATATTGTAGTTCCTGATATTTTTTTTTTTTTAGATATTTGGATGATTATTAGCTCTCAATAATGACGACTTAAAAATATTTATTCTGCCGAACTTACTTTAAATATAGCTAATACTAATAATGAACATTGCCTTTTCCTGGATCTTGATCTCTATATATATATTTAACGAGTAGCTTAATAAGCTCTTTAACATGAAAGCAACTGGTTTCAGGGTATATATAAGTCAGCTATAACATGTGAGTCGTTGTTTTCCTCTTATATTTGATGCGTTTCCCTCAGTTTTAGTTTGTAACCCGGATTTTTTTTTTCTCAATCGATTTATGAGTTTCGAACAGCGGTTTACTACTGTTGCCTTTATTTAGTTTCGTCCCCGAGGGTACCGGTATCACCAGCCCAGCAGTCAGTACTTCGGTGTTGACATGAATATCAATCATAAGGTCATTTTTATAAATTTCCTGTTTACAAAACTTTGAATTTTTCGAAAAAACTAAGGATTTTCTTATCCCAGGCATAGATTAACTTAGCCGTATTTAGCACAACTTTTATGAAATTTTGAGTCCTCAATGCTTTTCAACTTTGTCATTGTTTGGCCTTATAATATTTTGATCTGGGCGTCACTGATGAGTGTTATATAGACGAAACGCGCGTCTAATGTATTAAATTATAATCCTGATACCTTTGATAACTATTTACACCACTGGGTCGATGCCGCTGCTGGTGGATGTTTCGTCCCCGATTGTATCACCAGCACAGTAGTCAGTACTTCGGTGTTGACATCAATAACAATTAAATGGTCAATTTTATAAATTTCCTGTTTACAAAACTTAGAATTTTTTCGAAAAAACTATTGATTTTCTTATCCCAGACATAGATTACCTTAGCTTTTATCGGGTTGTTCTCTCTTTGACATGTTCCCCCGTTTCCATTCTCAATATTTTGTTTATCATTATAGGGCACACCAATTTAATATCTTGTTCTACGGATTGTTGGACTCCAAAATTTGGGGCGAGTGAGCGATTTGAAAATGATTATAAAAAATATTTGATTTGCACATTTTTAGGGGAAGCTTGAAAAGTAAACGCGAGCAATATATTTTTTTTTTTGTAAATATGAAACAATAGATTTTGATAATATTAAAACTTGATTTATCACTTGTACTTTGGCATTTCTTTAATTTATGAAGTGTTTTTCAGAGAACTATATATTGGTATTAAATGGTGAAAACATGTCCAAGAATTTTGTAATATTCCTGGACTTTAACATATATTATTTTCTTTTATATTATTCAAAATTAGTGGAACTCTCTTTTAGAAAAGTTGTTTCAAATATAATGCATTTCTCTCCCTTTTAAGTTAAACAAGATTACACCCGCGATATCGCGGGTCCTCCGTGACTGAATTAAAGTATCTTATTATGTGTAAGCCCTATTTTAGCCTAAATTTTTAGTATTGGAATTTTCATCTGATAAAGTCATGCTGATTATAAGATGCACAGTTTTCTCTGCTTTCAAAATCGTTCTGTTTGAACCCGGGTGTTGCTAAACGGCGGAAACGGAATACGGAACGGAAACTGAAAACGGAAACAGAAAGAATTAACATCTTTTCTTTTTGGTTATTTTATCTATATAGGCATGTTTTATGTAGTATTACACATGTTCACAAGAAAAAAAAACCACCTAGGGAATGAATTTAAAATAAAAGATTTTAAAGCATAAAGTATTGAAATAATTACCAGGAGATGAGACTATGTTTTTGAAATATTTGATAAGGTCATGTGTACGTCTTTCATTCGAGTTAGGATAGTCTGTTCGAATTTTCTATTTTTTTTAAAGTTTGATCAGTGTCAATAAGATAGCAACCCAACAACACAAAAAAAATCTCTATAGGCCTAAAAAAAAGAAAGACATCGGCCTCGATTCTATCAGAGACATATATTACAATATTGTATTATATGTCTCTGGTTCTATAAGTAGGTTGTGAAGTAATACACTTTTGGGGAAATCCTTTGCATCATTGTTTTTCTTTTTTTCTTTTTTAATTGCCTTGAATCATGATTAGTGATGTTGTGTATCTTGTTGCGTTGTTCTGCATTGGTGATTTTCGTTGTATCTGTTCTTGTATAATGGAAAGAAAACGTAAAAGAAACCTAATAGGACAATGGTGTATAATTGACAAAATTCCATATGAAAATCAGGGACCTAGAATAGAAACCTGTACATTATACTTTATTCTAATGAAAAAAATTGACAAAATCTCTCACTATATAAAGCCTTTTCCACCCTTTTACAATACTTTTTGTATAGTATGCTGTTTGGTATTTACATAGGAAAAGCATTATATCTCATAAAGTTTAAATCAATAAATACGATTTGATGTGAAAAAAGTGGCAAAAAATTAGTAGCCTACATGTATATATACGATTTGCACAATGCCCTCACCCAGTTAGTCGTAGTCATGTCCTAATGTTTTCAAATTCAAATTGTCCACGCTGCTTTAAATATCATGCCGCTTATTTCTTCTCTGAAAATTCAATTCCTCTTAAGCAGCCGTGAATTTTGTTTCATAATATTACAATTGAAAATAGTGTCACTCATTCAGTATGCTGTTTTACTATAGTAGAACACATAGAAAGATAGGCGAATCAAAAATATCAAAGGATTATTCAAACTCAAAAGTCGAAAACAAACCGTCAATGCCATGACTAAAAATAAACCACACACAAAACATGTAAACTAAAGGCTGAGCAACACGAACCCCACCAAAAACTTGGGGTGATCTCAGCTGCTCCGGAAGGGTAAAAAGATCCAGCTTCACATGTGACACCCGTTAACATAGACATGTATTTATATTCATTCACCCAAAAGTACAAAAGGAATATTGATATTTGATAGTTACTTTTATTCATATTGGTAGTCTTTAATGATTTTGGTGCTATGTCAAGACAACTGAAAACTCATTCTGCTCTGTTCTTTTTTATGAGGGAAATGATACTTTATTTTACACTACGCACCTGATCGTTTGGATGTTTCTACTGGCCAGACACCCGATTTTCCAAGATATCACTGATATATCATTTACTAATTAACACCTGATCCAGAAAAGTTCCTTGAAACACCCCAGAATCAACGGCCTGTTGGACCTGTTTGATGTTGTTCAATTTACCATAACTCTTTGCTTGCGGAAGCATAGGAACATGTAAATCCAACATTGCGTTTTACCTGGTTTCCTGTAATGATTAGTTTTGATTAAATAGTTTATAGGCACTGCCTACGGTTACACGGAAATGTAACAATAATAAAAAAAATAGTATTGTTACATTGGAGACTAAATGCCGGAAGGTATGGCTGGGTAAGGACCTGATTAATTACGAATGTAACAATAATTATTGAGGCTACGGTTACATTACGTTATCGTTACATGAAAAACAGCACTGTACGATGCGACTAGTAATATGCACTAAATAATAAAAGACATTTATTTTATATTTACAATACACACAATTATTACATACAATTTCTTTAATTTTTTTTTATTTACAATGACATTTTCTACATATCCAGTAAGTGGTTTTTCGAGCATGTTTAAGTCCGACACATTTTTGATGAAACCACTTCAAGCAGACATCACACACCTGTGATGCCGCATTGTGATCGTCCGTATCGCATACCGTGCATTAACATACACATTATAATAACTGAAGATCGTTAACTGCAAGACTATTAACCGAATATAAAAAAGATATGCAATAACAAATAAAACAAGGCATGCTTATAAATAATAAAAAGCAGCACCAAATTTAACTCTAGCATATACATGTATCTTGCTAAATACCAAACATATATATGAAGCACTAATTTAAAAAAAAAAAAAAGACATGCAGCATGCAAAAAAAAAAAGCAGCATCAAATTTAACTCGAGCATATACATGTATCTAGCTAAATACCAAACATATATATGAAGCACTAATTTTTAAAAAATTGCAGTTTAAATTTTTTTAAATAATTCATAAAGTAAACATTTCAAATCTTGTAATTAATAAAATGTAGAAACAAAATTTCAGTTGCAATGCAAGATGTTAATGCAGCATAATAAGCATAAATAATGTAACACAAATTACCTATAGGCAGAGCAAAAACGGTCTGTTCAACTCCAGGACTGAACAAGACTTCTGAAATGTGTGAAGCTGTTAACAGTCCTGAAATGGTCTGGTAAGCTATTCCATAAAGAAGCAGCAGCAAAACTAAAAGATTTTTTTTTCCATATGAGGTAGTTCTTACCTGTGGTACTTCCAAAATATTACTGTATCTAAAAGTATATTTAGTGTGTTTAATTTGGAGTTAATTTTGTAAACATAAGGGAGCCAAATCATTAAAAATTTTAAAAAGTCTCAAGTGCCATTGTCCTGATGCGTCTTACTTGTAGGGTTGGAACCTTAACGTTCTCAAGAAGAGTTTCAGAGGATGATAAGTAGTATATACAAATCTTAACGCTCTCTCTGGTATTTTTTCGAGTTTTTTTTAGAATTTTTCTCTGTACAAAAATGCCAAGCCAAACCAATTGAAAAATTAAAATTACTCAAAATGAAAGTATGAAAAAATGTAAGTTTATTTAAACTGTTTCAAAAGGATCCAATTCTCTTGAGAACATTTACCTGTTGTGATGCCTTTCTACACAAGTTACTTATATGTGCATCAAATTTTAGTTGGTAATCAATGTCAATTGCAGAGATAACTTCACGGTTTCTTGACATGATAACATATTTTGCTGAATTTGTATAGATGGATTTTTTGCAAACTTAAGGTTCTTTTCCCTACAGCAATAACTTGAAGTTTGTCAGGATTTGCCAACCAATCAATCAGCACTTGAGACTCAGATTCTAATATGGATATGAGATGGTCATAATCCGGACTACTAAAAGACAGAGTATTGTCGTCAGCATAATTGTAAAATGTACTATGGTTAACCAAATAAAAAATATCATTTATGAAGACATCAAATAAAGTTGGCCTCATTATAGAACCTTGTGATACCCCTTTTGGATGTCAGCCCATCTACTCAGAACACCATTTATTTTAATTTGCTGTTTTCTGTCAGAAAGATATATTTTTAATAAAGATACCGAATGTGGATAAACACAATATGCTTAGAATTTATCTAGTAAATTTACCCTCCCCCCCCAAGAACTGCAGCTATAAAAAAAACATTTATCTAAGGCTTTACACCAGTCTTCCAGTAATCTGAGCTGCGTAGTTTGACATCCATGTCTTCTACGGAAAGCACATAGATAAGGATCAAAAATGGAATCAAAGAAATCGTATAACTGTATTTCAAATATCTTTTCATAAAATTTTGAAAAAATAGGTAACACACTGACTGGTCTGTAGTTAGATTTCAGTAGTGGGTCGTTCTTTTTATGTTTTTAAGGGTGTAACTTGGGCTTCTTTGAGTCGATCTGGACATATGCCTATGCTACAGTCAAATTTATAAGACTGATCAGCTGAGGTGCAACTACAGATTTACTTGCTTTAACTATTTTTGCTGGTATTCCATCTGCTTCTGTTGCTTTTTTCACGTTAACTTTATTGATGATTTTTTCCACTTTTTCAGATGTCACCTTTTGAAATTTAAATTTTGTATCTGTTGTCAAGTGATTTTGTTCAATGTATGGCATTTATGCTATGATGGTTTAATGGATCATATATAACATCATTTATGTAAGGGTGCTAGCGTAAACAATTCAAACAGAAAAAACAACGATCTAATCTATTTATATGAGAAATACCTATGAACCACAAACGATAACTACTGAAAAACTGTAACAGGCTCCTGAATCGGGACAGGTGGATACAGATGCAGCGGGTTTGGATAGTTTTGTTCCGCCGACATACAATATAATTGCCGTTGAAGGAATCTATTCCCCTTCAGAAGATCTGCGTACTTCATTCTAACACGAAAAAACATGATTTTGATGGGGAATGTAAGTAATGGGGAAGAAAACCAATGCTCTGTTCTGTACAGGTATTTTCCTCTGTTATATATATATATATATATATATATATATATATATATATATATATATATATATATATATATATATATATATATATATATATATATATATATATATATATATATATATATATATATTTCGGAGCACTCCCACTTGGGATATATGGTTTAATACTTAATCAAATATTTACACAGATATTTACACGGTATGGTGGACTGCCTATCAGTTATTAAACATTATATACAGTCAAGACTGAATTTTAAGATGGCACGGTAGTATTTCCTGGCCCATAGGGGTCCCCGGGATAATGATAGCCTTTTTAGAATTTTCACCCATTTCTCACACTGCGAAAAATTCTACATTCACAGTTAACTGAAGTACTTTCATTTTACTATTCAGAAATGAATTTCAATCTGTATCATGACCGTTTACTTTTTTTGCTATTTTTAAAAACCTAAGGCCACTAGTGGTTTTAGGTCATTTATCGTGCAGTGAATACATAATTTTAAAAAAATCCTAAAAATTCATTTTCATCTGTATGTAAAATTCTTTCATATTTTTCTACACCAAATTCATCCCTCAATTTGGGAAAGTATTTCAGATGATACTGTATTTTTTGTCCAATCACACTGTTCAGATACATTGACTTAGGTAGAGTACACAAAAGAGCAACCTTAATTCTGGAATGCAAATACTACCGTGCCACCTTCAAAACAAGTATCAATATCTTTGAATATTATTTAAAAAAAAAAAAAAACGGTTCGGGAAAAGGATATGATTACATTACCGATGCGGGAAGCGGGAATATAAAAAAAATATTTAGAAAAAAATTGGTGCGGGCGGGTCCGTCGAACAAGGAATAAAATTGGTGTGGCCCAAGTATGCATTTATATATTTCAGTCGATTGTGCTACACGGTTTACAGTGGCGGATCCGGCCATTTTAAAAAGGGTGGGTTCCCCGCCCAGGACAAAGGGGGGGGGGGGGTTCCAACTATATGTTCCCATTCAAATGCATTGAGCGGCCAAAAAAAGGGGGGCTCCAACCCCCGGAACCCCCCCCCCCCCCTGGATCCGCCAATGGTTTACTAGAAATAAAAAAAAATAAAAAAATTGTGATATAATCAAATATATTGTACATGTTATGTTTAAGGGACCGGTCAATATTTATTGGGGGTTGGGATCGGTGCAAAACGCAGTAGGACACACATTTTTTTAACTTAATTTTTGACAGGACTTCTACTTTTTTAGTTTTCAGCACTGATAGACAGCAATATTTTTATGGCATATGTATGAATGTAGAAAATAGGTTAAACAAATCTAATTACACCAAAATAAACAAGATTAATTAAGGAACAAACAAGTAACAACAATATAAATACAATTTCAAGTTCAGACATTAATATTATGTTGATAGAAAAATCATGTAATGATTTTATAAAGGTTGAAAAAATATACATGTATAAAAAATAAGTAATAACATAAAATTAATCAAAACAAAACAAAACAACAATAAACAAATGTAAAAAGAGAACATTGATGGAGCTTTTAATGAGTGGTATGATATACTGCCATCAGTGTGGTACAAATTAAACAAATGCAAATCATTAAATAAAGGTAGGATTAAATAAAATATACATCTTTTAAAAATAAGAAAACCTTTAAACAATAAAACATTCTTACTAGATAATTAAGAGAAAAAAACAAAGTCAAAGATGGCCTTGTAATAAAAGCCTATGACAGTTCTAGTCCAGTCAAATTAAGTTTTAACCTTAAACTAATTGCAACAGAAAAAGTTTAAGTTCTAATCTATGAAGCATTAAGCCCTACATATACAGAGAAAAAAGTCCCATAAAATCTAACTTGAGGAAAACTCAAAATCAGCATTTTAATTTTCTTTGGAAATTAACATTGGAAGGGGAGATAACTCCACAAAATTGAGTCTTTTTTTTTGTCGGTTTTTGGTTGATTTTCTTAAAATTTATGTAAAGTATGATACTTTGATGGAGTTATAAGTTCAAAGCCGACTATATTTTATAATCTTCTGTGCCTGAAATGAACAAAAACCGAGGTGTTATGGGTATTTTAATTTTTGGTGTGCATTTTTTGAAAAAAAATAATGTGAAAATTTGGTATTGTTTATATCTGTATATTATACTTGTTCAGCATCGACCTTATTTAAAGAAACTTTAAACCCAAAAAAGAAGAATATATGCTTAATTATTTTTTTTTTTAATTTGAGATTCTTTACCTTGACATGTTGAAAAATTCAATAAATGGTCAACTAAAAAATTACAAAATCTCGATTGAAGCGTTAAAAGATATTAAAACACCTTAAGAGTTGTTTGTTATACTCTAAAGACGGGTAAAATATCAAGAATCATACATTCTGTTGAATAATAGTAATATTATAGTTTTGTATCAATTTTTATTGATATTTCTGCCTTTTTTGCAGAGTTATCTCCCTTTTCAATGCAAATCTCCATAGGAATTTTAAATTGTGATCTTTTTTAGTCTTCCTTAAGTGTGATTTTATGGGACTTTTTTCTGTGTATATTTAGGGTATAATGCTAAAGATTAAAACTTTAAAATCTCCTGTTGCAATTCCTAAAAGGTTAGGGTCAAATTAATGCTAGATTAACTGGACATGTGTATAATACAATGATCATAATAATAATGAATACTTGTAGTATAAGTAGTAGTAGTGGCAGTGAAAGTGAAAGTGAAATTGAAAAGGAATCTTATTTGTCTTCTTCAAGGAGGAGATACGTTAAAATTCCAGACAAATTCAAAGACTGTGTGATCTATGTTAATCTGATGGAAATGAAGATAAAGTGTGTTTGATTTATTCATAGATTAGATAGGACATATACTTATTTAGTAAATATTTTATATAGGACAGCAACTTTTTTTGTATATTCAGATGGTAGGACATAGATATTTTTAAGGGAGAAATATGAATTGCACCGGTCCCAACCCCCCAATAAATATTGACCGGTCCCTAAGATGATTTCATGATCTATGCTATATTTTCGAAACAATAGACTGCCCCTTCTTCACTGAAGTCTTGTCCTACCTTCTGGTAACACAGCATTTAATAAATACTTTAGTCAGACAACATTTTTGAATATAGAATACTTGGGTTCTTTTTCTTATTTTTCAATTCATTTTAACGGTGGCACCTAGTTTTGAGAGTTGAAAGTCATCCCACATCATTTGAGGCAACTCTTCACGAGAGACAAAATGAAACAAAAGAATAAAGGTCACTGTACAATCTACAACAATGAGCAAAGTTCAAAACTAACGGCCTAATTAATGTACAAAACAATGAACGAAAAACAAATATGTAACACAGGCTCATTGAATGGTTTTACACTAGTAATTTTAGGGACCCTTTAAAGCTCGCTGTTCGGTGTGAGCCAAGGCTCCGTGTTGAATACCTTACTTAGACCTTTAATGGTTTACTTTTATAAATTGTGACTTGGGTGGAGAGTTTTCTCATTAAAACTCATACCGGATCTTCGTATGTCTCATTCGTACAGAATGTAGCGGGGTTAAACATGTTTATTGGATCCCAACACCTCCACCTAACCGGTGACAGTGGTGTAACAGTACAACATAAGAACGAACTATGAAAATCAGTTGAAAAAAGGCTAAACTCATTAGACGGATAAAGACAGAGTTACATCTAACAAAATTACAGAGTGGACGGTTACTTTTATTTCCTTACAAGAAAAGACACTAAGTTCAGATCTGAGAGTTCAAACCAATAACAACTATTTAAAATAAATCATGCATCTTAGACTTAATTATCAATCAGTACATATCCAACATCCAATGCATTAAGTGTTAAGACGTCATTAACAGTCAGAGAAAAACATGACCTTGTGCAATGCCAAGATACAGTTTTCGACAGATTGAATAACCATGAAAGTTCAGATGTATGTTACAATAATATTTAGTTGGTTTTTAATTAACTGATAACAAAATCAATATTAATACCAATAAAAACAATATTCAAAGATCTAATTACAGTGTTGAATTGGTAACCTTTTAGAACAAGTTACTTCAAAGGATCGATAAGTTTTTTTTTGTAACGATGACATTCATCAAAAATGTCATTTTTGGGGCATCAATCACAATTATGTTTGTTGTATACCTATTCAAGTATTCAATTATTAATAAATGTTTTGCATTCAAATGTTTGATTTGTGCGTTTCTAATGAAAGGAAGATCCCCCTGGCAACCCAAATTTGGAATAGTAATTTAATACTAAATTAAGCATTCCTGTGTCAATAACAAATGTTTGATACAATCAACCATCGTTACTGAATATTGCTCTTCTTTTAAGATAATTTCAGAAGCTGTGATATGATGGCCTGTGAGACAAACATCATACAGTTCAAATAATACAGATTTATTCAATTGTATGTCAACCTTCGGCCTTCAACTTTGATCACAAAATATCTCATATAGTCAGCATTAAAAACCATCAAGTTGACAACAAGACAAAATATGACGCAATTAAAACGCTAACACCAACAACCCTATTTAAAAAAAAGTAATAAACGGAATCACAATGATAGACAGAAGCCAATAACAATCACTGAATTATAGGCTCCAGACAGAAACATATAGAATTTGGAGGGGTTAAGTTTGTTTGTGAGCGTTCATCTCTGCCATATGGTTATATAACTTTTTTTACGGATTTATAAATCCGTCATTCTAGAGTTCCGTTCCTGATGAAGTTAAATCAAGAAGAATGCTTTTAGTGTACGAACTTCATTAAGAGTTGTTTTCATTTTGTAATGGTTGAAGCCGTAAAGGGTTAATCACCACAATTATTTAAAAAAAAATCTCGTCAGTAATATACAATTATAACCAAAATTCTTTGATAATTAGTTTTTCTCAGAATAATTGAAAAATATCTAAATTAATTTTTCGTCAAATTTTCGTGCTGTACATTTTGTGTTTTTCTATGCAGAGTTTTGTAAAATTGTTTGGCGTCTTTTTTTTTTCTTCATTATATTGTAATCTTCTCTTCGTCTTACCTTGTGGGTTTTTTTTAAATATAGATTGACAGAGTCAGTCTCACTTTGTTTCATATATGAAGAATACTCAACATATGTACAAGTATTGTGTGTAAGGAATGAATGAATCGTATTTTGTAAAAATATTAATGCCTACTATTGATTCAAACAAAATATCTGTGAAAGTGATATTGAAGGCCGTATGGTGACCTTAATAGTTATCAAAGGTACCAGGATTATAATTTAGTACGCCAGACGCGCGTTTCGTCTACCTAAGACTTAAATTACATTATCTACGTCATGTTGTCTCTGATGGATATATGTCTCATTAGCACACCATCTGATTATCAAGATGCTTAATTTTTATTGACAAACTATTTGTTACGTTTGAAGGTTGTGTTGTCCAACAATCAGAATTTCAATGGATATCAACTATACTCTTTTATTTGTCGACTTGTTCTTTTATTCCTATAAGGAAGACTTCATACAAGAGCTTTTCATAAAGAATGAAAAGACGCCAGTATTACATGAATAAAGTGCTTTTTCGGTAAGCATACTACATTAAAAAAAAGGGAAAGATCAGGTTACTTTGATTCAGAATAAGATGTCCGGGTATACATTTTTTTTTTTAGATATAACAGCTTGTCAAAAATTGAATAATTGTAGGATACTTTCGTCGACTTTAATTTGAGTTTTCAGAAAAATATTTTTCAAAATTGGTCCCGTTTAATGCAAAAGTTTTATTTGCTATCGGAGACAACAAATTCCTTGAACAAATTCTAGTAAAGCATAAATAGTTGCCAAATTTTGGTTTTATATAACATATTTTTTCTGTTTTTATTTGAACAATCAGATAATAACTAAGGACAGACAATATCCCGTTAGAATAAAGTTATAAGGTATAGCCAAACCCTTCAAACCAAATCTTTGTATCTACGAAGGAATTAAGTAAAGGTTTCTACCAATTTGTGTTACTGAAATACCTAACTTACCAAAACATTGATAATAGATTGAATCCTTTTTTTAGCCGTGTAAAAATTTTCTTAATGTTAAAACTCAATTTTACTTTTACATATCTCTTTTGTTTTTTCCACCCGACATTATTTGACGAGTTCATGTTTCTATAATTATTTAAACAATCTAAAATTAAGATTATTGGGAATTAATGTTTACATAACATTTCATTGGGACAATGGAAAAAAATGGATGTCGGGTATACGCCTAAAAGACGACAGCATAAAAGCACAATAAAAACCAACAAGACAATTAGAAATTAATATACAATCTCCATCTACAATCCATAACAATAATTTGTTTGTCATACCTAGATCCATGTTAAATTTAAAAGAGTAAACAGATACATTATCAATGCTTAAAATTGTTTTATTTCATTATAAGTTTCACAACAATATCCAAAATATAAATTAAAAGTTAGTAATCACAGTTTGCTTTTTCATGGTATTTCAGAGTTTGAAATGTTCATTCAACATCTATCTTGAACCTGCCATGCGTTTCCTAGAGCGAAAGCGTCGGATGTAATTTGTTTATTTGGCATGATCATATCATCGTAACGTTCATGGTTCAGAGTACCAAGAAGTCCTCCTGTTTTACCAAAGTACCACTTGCTCAAATCAATGTCGACCATATTTACGGTTGGGTCGGATTTGACTTGGAACCCACGTCCTTCAATGAACACCTTACCATCTTCAGAGAAAACTGCAAATTCTGATGATCTGTAAGGTAGATCCATAACTACACCGTCGACACTGACCTACAAGAGAGAATGTATGATACGGTGAATTCTTTTCTTATGTTACAAAATACAATAATGTACATGCAAATAGTAAATGTCTAATTGAGTAATACAGACATGCAAAGTTAACCTTAAAGCCATTTTATTATCTTTTCACTTTTTATACATGAATCACATGTTTAACTGTCGCAAAGGAGTCTTGCGGAGCATATCCACGATATATATTTGTAGATATACACATAATGTTTCATATTTATATACACATAGAACTATGTAAATATTCCTGTAGAGAACTATATTTACCTTTCCATTTGGTGATAATTGAACATTTTGTTGGTGAGAAGTCAAGATTAACTTCTTCTTTTGTCTGCCCAAATAATTCATGATGATACTGAAGTTGCCGTCTACATAGTCTCGTGCAAGAACGTAGCTACATCGACCACTGAAGTCAAATTCTTGACCATCGAAAGTTGTAAAGTGTCGGCCATGTACTTTTGCACTTGCTGTAGAAATGAAATCAAACATCAAATTATTCTTTATTTATATCATTAAGGAAACATACAATAAAATAAAATAAAAAAAACACACATGTAATTGTAGTTTTCTGCTATAATTTTTTGGCCATGAGTATGATGAATATATAAAATATAACATTCTAAGTAGAAAACATAACACATCATGAACAAAATACAAAAATACAAACTCTGTTCACGAAACGCTGCTCACCCAAATTTAAAGTACATCTACTTTCATGCATTATCGTTACATCCTTGTTTCCCTTCATTGTACTTGCAACAAATAAATCGTGATTCTGAGTACAAAACTTAGAAAAATTTATGTTTACAAACCTGTCCAGGACATGTGTGGTATGTAATCCTCCACAGATCCAAGGAAATTTAGTTTTGGAGTTGGAAATCTCATATCTGGAATGTATTGTCTCAAAGAAATGTCTTTTAGTGAGCTGAGAGTGTGTACGTCAACAGGCAGGTACAAATCTACTTCAATATCTCCATTTAGTATGTCGTATTTAATAACTTTGGATTTGAGTACATTTCCGAAAATCTCTTTTAAAACAGACATCTCCTTTGTAGCATCTTTTTTCAATTCATCAAATATTTTGTCAACTAAAGCATTTACATTCTCTTCAAATTCCCAGTATTTGTATGCAGATGATCCCTTGAAAAGAATATGTAAATCTTATTTCACTTTAAATATCATATACATAAATGTTGTAACTTTAACATATGTTTTTATATTACATATCTTTTTTCATTTTTTTCATTTTTGTTTTAGCAATTCATAACATTGATGCTAATACAGTTTCCGTTTGATTTCATATAGGGTCTACTCCAAACATGTATATATATTTTGAAACATATTTTAAAAATCAGCCTTACAAATCGATCAACACAAGTTTATACCTACCATGTTGTACATTGGTGTTGGTAACGAGTTGACCAGTCGTTGGTTGATCCCCTCTCTGATGTTGTATATGCTTGATGTGTACTGGTTGGCAACGTTAGACCATTGCTCATTTAATTTCATATTTTTAAGCTGATCCATATAAGAGTTATATTTTGATTTTAAATTGACAACAGTTTGGTGATTTCCAACAGAATTTTTGTAATCTGAAAATATTAGATTTAATATAAAGATAAATATGAATGTATTAGCAAAAGAGATTTTAAAGTGATGCTTATACTTTCTTTATGAAAACTAATATTTAGGTGAACTAATATCAAATACTTTTTTTTTATTGTTGATGATCTTCTACGTCTAAACAATGTGGAGAGTTAATGATCAAAGAAACAAGGCTGATAACGTAGTACGCTACTCCCAGATTTTGTCTCCCTAAATCTAAGTAGCTAATTTTTTTTTAAATATTTAAAATGAAGGAATTAATCTTCTTTATGAAAGCGATAATTCCTTGTCCGAATTAGGATTAAATTTTGGCCCTTTACGTGGGTAATAAACTTGAAATTTCCGAATATTTAATTTTTGTCATCAAGTCTCACTAAAAAGCAATACCTTAATATGTAATTTCCGTTTTTTTTTTTAATTTAGTTTGTAAGTTGTCCTGGATTTATTTGAATGAACAGAGGCATTTAAAGGATAACATTTACCAAGTAATCTCTGATAAGAATTTGTTGAAAGGCTGTTAAACCGGCCACCCATGTTGATATAAGTATCTTTTGAGTAGGCATCCAGTCTCTGAAACATAAAAATAACAGTGTAAAATAAAACTTCTGACAATTTGCAGGTAAACCAAATAATTCTCATAGATAGTCATTTGTGCGACATTTTCGAGTTAACAAAAATTTAATTCAAATCGAACACAGACACTGTGTTAAAGTAACATAAAAGTTAGTGACACATTCCAAATAATTATAATAAAGAGTGTACACGGGTTAAACTGTACCCTCGTAGCTCTCGAATGGTGCTCCGAACAATTGAGAGATCACGTAATACATATGTTGACAATTTTTCTGGTTGTTCTTAAATGCAGTAAGGAATCATCTGGAGTACGAACAGATTTTAAGGTATTTATTCTTAATTGTGATCAGTAAAGAAATTAACTAATGAAACTAGCTACCAGATTTTGGATTTTCAAATAGTATAAACATGAGCATCATTGAAGAGAAATTGTCGTGCAGTAAATTTGATACCGTTAAAAATAATAATAACCTGTTGTAGTTGTTCAAGACTAGTCATATATTCATCAATTGTGTGTTTGACTGGGCATCTCCCCCAAGCTTCATTTAAATCTTCTGCATATTCACTGAAAAAAATCAAAAAATAAATATTTTGTAACAGTTTTTTTTCTGTGGCAGTTTTTTAGCAAATTAAGTGCATACATTTTCTTCTATATTCTCACTGTTGTTGATACTTTGAAGTTTTGGCACAAAAAAAAAAATATAAAACAACTTTTTAAAGTGAGATATTAAAATTTCACCGGAAAGATTTTAAAAGAAACGTACCCGATTCTGTTCATGGTAGTATCAACTGAATTACAAATGTCTTGAAGATAAAAGGCATTTTCTGCTTTCAATGTTCTGAGTTCAGACAGTTTGTCATTGATGGCATCAGCATAGGACTTGATTTCTTCTGTATAGGCAGCTTGGAATAATCTTCTCTTATATAATATTTCTTTATTAATTTCATCAGAAGACTCTTCAACGGCCATAGCAGATCGTATTCCATATTCTTCAATTCTTTTTGTTAGTTCAGCCTGAAAGATGAATGAGCCATGTGAAGTTTGGTAATTCTTTTAATGTTTCAATCATAACTTTTAAATTGTTTTGTTATTTTTGGTCATATGATGATGGTGAAAACGGCATAGACAGAATGCAAACCAAAACAAATGTGTATGTGGATGAATCTTAGATTCCACTGAAATGGAATACTATAAAAAAAAAGTCAACTTTTTAAAAAGAATTGTTTCTATTTTCAATATGGCATAGTTTGGGTCGCTCCTTTTTTTTATTCGACATCATTAATTTTTTATCTGTCTTTGTCCTTTTTTTTTTAGGTTAGTCGTGATTCTCTTGTCGTGTTCAATGTCTTTCTTATTCTTATGTTTTATGTGTACTTTTGTCATTTTCTTCATTATATCATTGTCTAGATATAAACTAAACTATGGGAATGATTTATAAGACCTTTGCTCTTAAGGAGATTTTCCTTTTAACCCTGTTCGCTATCTGTATATAACTGATAAATCTCAAAATAGTTGAAAAAGTTACAAATATACCTTGAGATCACTGATAATTGATGGACGCCAGTGAACCCGTGTGTGAAGAATCTTAGAGGTTTTTAATCGCAGATTAAGCAAGCTGTCTACTGTTTTCTTCTGATTTACATTTCTGAACAGTTCTGCAGATATTCCTTTCTCGTCTGAGAATTTAGCCGTCACATGAAGTGTTTTATCTGGGTTTTCTGAAAATACACAGAAAAGATAGTAAAGTTAAATGAATTTTCTGTTTTAACGAATATAAGATATCACGTTTAAAAGTTCAACTTAAAACAAACTATTCTACTAGTATCTATCCATTTTGTAACGCTTGTTTTTTTTAAATTTATTTTTGCCTTAATTATGGTATTGGTATTTGATAAGGATGACTTACTGATATCGTAGTTCATGTTAAAATCCAGACTGCCATCATTAGGATCAACTGTCAGCTCTGTATTGATTGGCTTGGTATCATCATAAAGATTTTTCATTGTCAGTTTGAAAGGTGATGTCTCCACACGAGCATCTATTTTCATTGTTTTGATTGGAGAACGAACCTGCGGAATAAAAGTCAAACATAAAGAAACGTTAAAAATTCTTGTCAACTTTTTACTTTGATCATTCGTTTATAGTATATACCAATAGTTCAGTAAGGTGTTTCACTTTATATACGGAAACACAAACTCAAGTAACAACAAATGTTATTTTTATTGATAAACACTTCAACAAAGCCAAAAAATATTTATGAACAAATTTAGTTACAAAATATCCAAAAAAAAAATATTAATTTTGTGTCTTCCATTATTCAACCAGTATGGAAAAAAATGAACTGAAAAAAATTCACAGAATAACTTTATATTTATCTCTTAGTAAGTCAATACCTGTATATTGAGTTGACGTTTGAGTTTATCAATCTCGGTTATTAAGGCGATGTTCTTTGTTTGACGTCTTGCTGTTAGGTATTTGATATCAAAATCAGCTGAGAGTTTGTCGTTAGATTTTCCGATTATTGCCTTAGTTTGGATGTCCACTGTAGTATATGGGTGACTGATACCAAGTAAGAACTTGTAATTCTCCCCACGACCTGATACATCTTCTAATTTTGAACTCAAGGTAAAAGTTTTACGAGAATCTTTTGAGTATCTGAATGCAGTACGGCCATCATAAATAACGTTTCCACTTCCAATTAGCATTTTGTAATCAAGTTGAAGATCCTTTAAAATAACAAGGGCATTACTATTTTAAAAACTGTATGCATGAGAAAATAAAATGAAATTACTGTAAATGTTTTTTAAATGATTTTTCTGTGTCTTGGTTTGTACCTAGAATATATGTTCCATAAGAATGTTGTGTACATAGGAAATATTCAGATAACTTATAATACAGATGGTTTCATTACTTATGTAATTAGATTTACTGCGCTACAATAGTTACTCTGATGAAGTCTCCAGTTTAGACACACGATACTATATCCTCTATAAAGCATTTGTATTTCAAAAGCCATTTGGTACTGCCTAAATGAAAAACGTATCTTTAATCCATTTATTTCTTTTTTCTAATAATGAATATATTTGTAATTACCTTCCCGAGACTTGGCATTTCTAAACCCAATGAAAGTTCATCTCCACCAGATCTGGTCTTAATTACTACTCTTTTGTTTTGGTCTCTCTCTGCATCCCACGAGAAATCAAATACTTGGCTGCTTAGTCCATATCCTGATGATACAGTTGACAATACAACTGTCCTAGATGGTAGCTGTAGAGTGTATTTTGCTTGTCCGTTCTTTCCGAATATTGTTTCAATTCCATGTGTTCTGATATCATCTTTCTCTATAAATAGAACAATTTTGGGCGATTCATCAGGACGGTGATACGATGCTCCAATGCTGTAAGATTTAGACCCACATACACCTCGATAGCTTGCAATCTGTTTTTTGTCAGACCAATCTGAATTGAATTTAACATCCATTCTGCAACTGCTGTCTCTATGTTGCTTGTTCCAATTTACAAGCATGTATGTTTCTGAGGTAAACAGTTTATTTAATTCAAACCTCATCTGTTTTGGTTCATTGACATTAATTATTAGTGTTATTTCCTTATGTGTCTCAGCATCCATTTCAAAATCAACATCGTACAATGTTTCTTTGTTGATTTTCATATTTGTTGCTACTACCAAATGATTTGTTTGCCTACTCCAGTCGTATTTTGCATATCCATAAGCTGTTCGGAGTGATTCCCAAGAAGTAGATACTGATAGTGAACAGTCTGTCTTCGTGATAGATGCATCTATTGTTATTCCGTTGCGCTCAGTCAAAAATGCTTCAACGTGAGATTTTAATTCTCCAAAATTTTTGTCATTTTTCATGGATATCCGTATATTTCGCAAATTATATAATCCAGTTTTGAGCGTAAGGGATCCAACTAATTCATCGAATCTTTGGCCAATAAGGCGTGCATCAAATTCAATATCAAATAAGTATGATGTCTGTATATTCAGTGCAGCATGGTATGGTTTTCTTGAGGCAGATGCTTTAATTTGTGTTCTCTCATATCCTTTGATTGGTGTATCAAGATTTATGTTGATAGAGGATGGAGTTTTTTCCATGGCAAGAATTATCTTATTTTCTCCATTTGCAGCATTTCCGGATAGTGAGAAGTTGTCACCTTCCATTTTCATGTCTGCATTGACCGAATATCTGTTTTGTGGTGTATTCAATGAAATATCGATCATTTCTTGTGTTATCTTAAGGTATCCGTGAATAAGAGGATTGTTTTCACTGAGCGTTAAATATACAGATGACGTGAGACTGGCTGTTTTGAAATTATGCCGATATCTACCGTTCAAATGAGGAATTACGGTGAATGGAGTTTGAAGTTCCACATTTAAGTACATACTTTCTGGTCGATACATTGTGAATCTAGCATTTCCTTCAATCTTTTTGTCGGGTGCATATTGAAGACTTCCGATTGTTGTGAAAGACTTCACCGATCCAGTATGTTCAATCTTGATATTTACATCTCTTAGTTTCTCAAATGGTGTTTGTAAGCTTAGTGAACCCTCGATAGATGGAAGGTGTTTAAAGGATGCATCGGCTTTGATTGTCTTGTCGGCATGTGTTGCCTCAATGTTTGTTTTAAAACTAGAAATGGAACCATCATGTGAAAATTTAAGCTGAGACGATTTTACATTTCCAGATAAAGTGGTTTTAAGTGTTGTGTCGAAGACTATTGACATTTCTCCTAGTCTGACGGTGGTTATTTCTTCAATTCCATTCATGTTACCAATGGATGCCCTTACTGTTGTTCCGAAGGACTTTGGATTTCCATTTACGTCATATTCTATTTTGATGTCTTCTAGAATAGGTGTTGATAGCAGCATGTTCCCTTTGATTGCTTCTGAGGACCACTCATGGTTGACTTCTCCTCTAACTCTTTCTTGCCCGTAGCTAACAGACGATTCGTATCGGAATGCATGTAGACCTCCATTTCCGTTTATAATCACCTCAAAGTCTTTAGTAAGTGGCGTTTTTAGACACAGTTCGATTTTTAAACCAGTTGATGTATCAATTTTGCCATTTAGTTGAGTTTTATGTTTTCCAATTTTCGCAACTGCCTTTCCAGAAATGAGAGATTGCACATTTGAAAATGTAAGAAGAGCCGTATTTCTTTCATATCCAGAAAAAGGTGTCTCCAACGTAATTTCAAGTCCACTAAAAATATCAAAATTAGTTTTTGAGTTGATTTCTTTGTCGTTTAGGGTTAATTTGATATTTGAACGGAAGTTTTTCGAAGTACCTTTGAATTCGTGTGAAACTGATGCTTTCATGTTTCTGATAGGTGATTGTATGTCAATGTCTATTTCTAAACCATTTGGTAAATCTAGATCGAAATTCGATAAAAGTTCATGTTTTTCTTCACCATATTGAAGCCCAGCCTTGGTTTTCAAGTTTTCAATTTTTCCATCGAAGGAAATTTCTAGCTGAATGTTCTTAGATATTGGCGATTGAAGGGCCACATTTGCAGATAATTTTGAGGTTGTGTCCATGTCAAAAGTTAAAGCAGACCTTTTATCATTATATTGAACTTCACCAGATACTTGGAACTGTTTCAATGTGCCGCTACGTTTAAATGTCGAAATAATTTCGTGTTGTTTACTTCCACTGTAGGTTGCACTAGCATGTGATCTGAGCTCAGTTGAGACCTCAGTTGAAGTGCCTTGATTGTCAATGAAGATTTCCATATCATCAGTGAATGGTGTTGAAATACGTGCTTCTAATTTTATTCCACGGGTAAAGTCGGTTTCAGCTGAAGTGGTGACTTTCTTTCCGTTATATGTAGCATCTCCCGAAAACTGGAATTTTTGTAGTTTACCAGACCCTCCAAATGTTATGACGGCTTCATGTTGTTTGGATCCACTATATGAAATGTCAGCTTGTGATTTGAAATGACTAGGAGAACCCTTATGGTCAATTATAATTTCTATGTCGTTGGTAAATGGAGTTTTCAAACTACCCTTTGTCTTAATACCGTCTGTGGAGTCGAATTGTAATTCTGATGACACTCTTTTGGTATTATAAGATGCAGCGCCGGAAGTTCTGAAATTTGTCATATCTCCATTATGCTCAAATACAGCATAAACTTCATGTTCTTTCTTTCCGCTGATGGTTATTTCTCCCTTCGTATTAAAGTTCAACATTTCCCCTTTATGGTCTACTTCCAATTCGATATCTTTTGTGAATGGACTTTTTATTTCCATCCTGCCTTTTATTCCTGTAGATTTTTCTAATGTTGCTTCCACTGATGCTACCTTAGTATTGTATGACAATTCTACAAATACTCTCTTGTCATCATTCTGGAATACAATATTGGCTTCATGCTGTTTTCTACCCTTGTAACCGATCTCTCCATGACTGATGAAATTATGTAGAACCCCTTGGTGAGAGAAAGAAACTGTTATATCATCAGTAAAAGGTGTTCTTAAAGTTACTGTTCCCTCTGGATCGTTCAAGATATCCAAATTCACATCACTCGAAATTGTTTTTCCGTTGTAAGTAGCTGATCCCGAAGACTGGAATTTTTTTAATTCGCCTTCAAATTTGAAATCTGTAGTAACTTCATACATTTTAGATCCTCCATAAGTCACATCAAATTGATTGTTAAAATCGATCAATTTACCATTGTGTGAAAATGATACACGAAGGTCTTTGGTCAGAGGAGTGTTCAATGAAACTGTGGATTGGACTCCATTTGTACTATCAAATGATACTGATCCAGTTACTCTTTCTGTATTGTAAACAATATTGGAGCTGGTGGAAAATTTCTTAAGTAATCCATCGTGACTAAAAGTAACAGAAATGTCATGTTGTTTGCGACCACTGTATGTAAGATCAGCCTGCGTTTTAAAGTTCAAAGGTTGTCCGTTGTGGCCGATAGAAAGAATGATGTCATCTGTGAAAGGTGTCTTTACTGTTGCTCTTCCTTCAATTGTTAATTCAGATTCAAGACTGACTTGGACAGATGCTGTCTTTGTGTTGTATGTGATATCAGCAGAGGTTGTAAATGCTTTCAGAGCACCAGTATGTTTGAAGTTAACAAGAACTGCATGTTGTTTGCGACCACTATGTGTAAGCTCAGCCTGAGTTTTAAAGTTCAAAGGATGTCCAGTGTGACCGAAAGACAGAATAATGTCGTCCATGAAAGGCGTCTTTAGTGTTGCTTTTCCTTCAATGTTCAAATTTGACTCGAAACTAACTTGAACAGCTGATTTCCCTGTGTTATATGTCACATCAGTAGAGGTTGTAAATGCTTTCAGTGTGCCAGCGTGTTCAAAATTAGCAAGAAGTGCATGTTGTTTGCGACCACTGTATGTTAATTCAGCTTTTGTTTGGAAGCCATATGTGTTTCTTTGTTCTTTGTCACTGCTGAACATAAATGAAAACGATACTGGTTCACTTATTGGCGTTTCAATTTGTCCAGTTGCTTCAGTCCTTTCTTGTATTCCTTTTGGTGCGCTGAACGAGAATTTTCCAGTAATTTTTTTCTTATTGTATGCACCGTCAAAATTTGTTCTCCATGTCTTGATTGATCCTTCAACATTGAAAGAAATTTCAAGTTCGTGTTGTTTCTGCCCACTGTAAGTAAGCTGGGATACGGATGTAAAGTCCATCAGTTGTCTTGAGGTCTCAGTACTAATGACTACATCACTTGAAAATGGAGATTTCAAAAAGCCGCTTATTCTTATATCTCTTACCACATCCACTGATACCTGGGCAGACCCTGTCTTGTAACCGTAACTCAATTCACCATTAGATAAAAACCGTGTAATTTCTCCTTCATGATTTACCTTAAGAGTGATATCTTTAGAGTATGGCGTTTTCAGGAATGCCCTTGCATTTATACCTCTAGAAGTTCTCAGTGTTAGCTGTCCTTCTGATCTCTTTCCATCTTGTACATATTCACCTGAACATTCAAAATCTCTCAACTGTCCAGAATGTTTAAATGACATTTCTGCACTACGGATTATTTCATATGGAGTAGTAAGTGTGGCTCTTCCTTGAATTCCATTGTTGCTTGAAAATTTGACTATTCCATTGATCTTTTGAGAATTTATGTCTATATCTGCTGTGCTCTCGAAGTCATTTAGTTGTCCTTTATGGTTAATATTGAGTTCTCCTGACCTTAAAATATCGAATGGTGTTTTCATGTTCAGTCGAACTGAAAGGTCATCGTCAGTACTAAGATTAAGATCTGCTTGAGCTGATTTTTTTCCATATGCACCTTTGATGTTTGAAATGCATCGTCGAAGGTTCCCGCTGTGTTCAAATGATGCTGACATGTCAGGTGTAAATGAGGATATAAAGATAGCGTCTCCGTTCATTTTTGGTTCCCTTTGATATGAAATTCTGCTATTTAAAATATCTTTTCTTCCATATGTTAATGAAACTTGGTTGTTGAGGGATGACTCAAAACTATGCGATAACGACATCCTTACAGGTTCATATTTTGGAGTAAGAAGGGTAAATTTTCCTTCAATTGGACCAAGACTAGAGAATGAAACGTCCAATTGACTTCTTTTCTTCTGGAGAAGAGTTTCTAATCGTGAGGCAAAATTATTGGAAGTTCCTGAGTGTGAAAGTTTGCCTGTCATTTCTTCATATTCCTGGAATGGCGTCTTGATATCAACAGAAACAGTTAATCGGTCATTTGTGCTGACTGATGTATCTAGTGTTATAGTTTTAAAATCAGAGTAAGTTATTTCAGCTTGAGTTCGGAAGTTATTTAGTGGGCCTGCATGACTGAGTAACGCCTTTAGATTGCCATAACTTTTTACCGGTGTTTGAAGAGTTGCAGAAAGGATCAATGGTTGAGATGTAAATTGCAAATCACCAATAATGTCTTTTTTGTTCTTTGAAACTTCCAGATGACATTTAAAGTTAGAAAGTTGACCGTTGTGTGTATAGGAGGCTCTCATCTTTTCATATCCTTCATGAGGTGTGTTGACAGTAAGCTCTGTTACTAATTTTGGATCAACCGTTGATTTAACATTAGCGCCCCAAACATTTTTCCCGATATTCAATTCCGACTGACATTTGAAGTCGCGTAAATTCCCGTCGTGTGTTACAAAAGCGGACATTTTTCTGATGCTCTTGAATGGTGTGGATATTGAAACGTCTGCCTTCAGATTTTTTATAAAGTTGAATGTCAGGTCTCCTTCAATTTCCTCCTTCTTTCCCCATCCAATCTTTGCTTTTGTCTTGAAGCTTGTACTTTTGCCTTTGTGTACAAAGAGAACTGTGATATCATCCATGATGGGAGATGCAACCTTTAATGTTCCTTTCATTCTTTTGGCATTTGTCATAACTATATCTACATTGATTGGCTTATTCTTCCCGTATTTCAGTAAAATGTTAGAATTAATGCTTTTTCTATTTCCACTGTGAGAGAAGGAAGCAATGGTATCTTCAACAAGAGACGACTTCATAGTGAAGGAACCTTGGAGACTCTTTCCATTATGGAAACTGATATCAAGTTGATGTTTGCCATTTTTGTCATACTGTAAGTAAGCCCCAGATAAGAATTGATTCCATGTTCCTTTGTGGCTCAAAGTAGCGGTTATTGGATGGTAATTAGGAAGACGTATTGTGACTGAAGCTTGATAGTTTTCGTTGTATTCAACAGCAAGCTCAGCAGAGTAAGATTTTCCCTCTGGATACTCCATCACAACTTTCGTAATGCATCCTTTGACGGAAGGGTTGTGTGTAATACCGGCTGTTAAACGTTGTAATTTTTCAAAAGGAGTTGCAATACTGACATCCGCGCTTAGCCTTTGTCCATCTAAAAGAGTTCTTGATGTCAATGATACGATCTTTCCTGGTAAGTATTCAACCTTTATATCGGTTCTCGATTTTTCATTCTCAGGGCGGTTAGAGAATGTTATTTCACTGGATGGAAGTTGTTGGTATTGAGTTTCAAGTCTTACATTACCAGACACACCACCAATTCTGTTAAATGTAGACGAGAGTCGAATTTTTCTTACAATTGGTTGTAGTTCAAAGCTGACAGAGGAGGTCATTGACTTCATATTTCCTTTAAATTCCATCTCTGTTCTAAGTCTTCTGAATGATTCAAATGGTGTAGATAAAGTAACCAAAACATATTTCTGAGATCCGGTTTTCAATCGTCCTTCTATTACAACCATTTGTTCACCTTTGAGTAAGAGGTTCCCGGTAGCAATGCGTTCCCCATTTTCAGTTTTAAGATGACCTTCACTTGTAAATAGGTTTTTGCTATTGTGGCTCATCGAGAGAATGGTGTCCATGGAACTGTCTCTATGTAAATGACTAACCATAAGTTGTCCTTTTCCAAATGGAGTTGTGGAGGTCAATGTATACTGAACGGATGCTTCTTTCCATGCAATATTATGTTTGCCCTTAATGTTAAAATCATAATGCTCTCCATTAATATTGGTTGTGATCTCTGTTGTTATATCATTGAGTGTATTACTGTGTTGCCATGTAGAATCGTATCGGCTTGTTGGTGAAGAAAGAGCTATTTTACCGCTCTGCTGGATCATAAGACCTGCTCTATCATGTGTGAGTTTACCTTTGTATCTGTATTCATTTCCATTGATATTTAGAACGAGACTGTTTTCGTTAGTTGTATCCTTACTCTGATGACTAAGATCTAAAGATACGGTTTGGATGGATCGAATGTTAGATTTGACACCAGCATGTCCCAAGTATATGTTGTTTTCTTTCTTTGCAGATGCATCAACCCGTATAGAATTCTTGTTTACCTGAACAGTTACAAGGGACTTCAGGGAGTCTTTAGCATCATGGGAAATTTCTAGGGACGAGGTTTTAAATCCACTAAATGGTGTCTTGATGTTTAGAGATCCTTGGAATTGACGAAGGCTCAATGGTTTTTTCAGGGCAAAGGCAGCTGATATTTGGTTATCTGGTTTCCAGTTGACATCAAAGTTAGTTTTATATTCGCTTCTGTCTGACAAATGGTTCATGCCAAGTTTAACATATCTTAATCCTTTCGCTGCAGTATGTACTGTTAAGCTGCCCTCGATTTTGACTTGTTCGTTACCATTTTTCTGTTTCAAAGTTGCGTCAACAGATAGTTGTTCTTTTCCGTCAGATTTTATGTCAAAATGTGCATTTTCGTTTTTGCGATTTATGTTGATTTTGTTATTTTGCAGTGGACTTTTGAATACAAGGATTGCATCAATATCTTTAATGGTGTTGTATGTGAGTTGAGTGTCAACAAATATGTGTTTGTCCTTGTCTGCATTAGCATCCCATTGAATGTCCAAATGTCCAACATATATCGGTCCCTTCTTCTTTGCTTCAAATTCACCTTTGACTCTTCTTGAAGGCACAGACACATCACCAGAAAGTCGTAGAAGTGCTGCTTTTTTGTATTGAGAACCAAATTCTACCGAATAGTCATTATTAAGTCGAGATTTGACACGAAAGTTTCTAGGATCTAGGTTGAGCAGTGCTTCAAGATGGACTGGCTTCTGTCCGGACATACTTATATCAGTGCTGACGTCATACTCTTCATTAGAAAGTTTAAGATCACTTACAACTTTTGTTTTGTGTCCAGCAATGTTTGAGATCAACTCATTTGTGTATCTTCTTTTGTTCTTCTGTTCAAAATTGTTCGCAATAGAAAAGTCTTTTTCATTCCATTTCAGACTTACATCCCCAGTTAAGGATGTAAATTTTTTGGACTTGTTCTTCATTACCAATGCAGCGGATACTGATTGCTTCTTGCCGTATGATAACCCAAAATTAGAATTAATACTCTTTGGATTGTGAGAATGCTTTCCTTTCAGTTTAAGATCTAATCCCTGAAAGTAGCAATATGATTATGTAATTATTTCTAAACTTTCACAGACTGTTTAAATGTTGAAAGCACGTGGCTTTCTACAATTCCACCCTTATCAGAGTTTTAAAATGTTATGTAACATATCGATTATCAAATAATTTCAATCGAGTAAACTCACATATAATAAGTAACTCGCATTTAGAAGTATGGTCCTTTTGGTCTTGGGGGTCCTGCGCTTTATCAATACAGAACTATTTACATAACCGCTATCAGGGAGGCATGACTCTGATTTGTTTACCGGTAACTCAAAATTTAAAGTGTACTTTAAAAGTGTCAGAAGCCTGTAATTCAGTGGTTGTCATTTGTAACTGTCTGTGATCACAGGTTTTTTTTGGTAGTTTTTATTTTTCTTTCTTAAATCAGACAGTTTTCTTTTTTTTCACATTTTGTCATGTCAGTTGCTTAAATTCACTTGATATAGACTCTGATGTATAGTTGTCTCATTTGTAATCATACCGCATCTCCTAATTTTACATTGATATAATATTTTTCATATGGCATTGCCTTCTTTATTTTTAGACCAGCATGTAATGGTATTCTATGTTACGATTTTCTTACCAGAGCCAGATGTCGAATATCACCAGTTATATCTAATTCAGATTTCTTCCATCCCAGTTCGTGACGTACTAATGATGTAACAAAGATACGCTTGTTTTCATCCTTTGGTTTTGCACCATATCTAAGGTCAAAGTTCACTTTTGTCAATCTCGCTTTGTTGTTCATGTCTGTGTTGATAACAACATTGTAGTCACCATTCTTCTTGAAAGTTAAAGATCTGTAAGTATAGAGAACAATTTAATTTAATTTGTTTCTTTCAATTCAAAAATTGCATTCCTAGAATTGGGTTAAGAGTACCACTGACTAGACATCATATTGCAGTTTTGATGTAAAACATAAAATTGCGTATCTCCAAACTTAAATTATAGTCGAAGGGGGCTTTAGGTTTGTACTCAGTCTGTCAGTCTGTTCATTTATTGCTGGAATTTACAAGACATATATAGTTTGTTGAATAATTTGTGTTTTAATTACACATTTTGATATTACGGTGAAGCATATTTAATTGATAATTATCAAAAATTTAACAAACATTTCGGACAGACTATACACACTACATTATCTGAATATTCAGCAATATTAGAGAATTCTAATTCGGATAGAATCTGTTACATGGAGGCTAAATAAAATGTATCACTAAAAATGTAAAATTTAATAACATTCATATATGTATACATACCCTTTGCCAGCCAATGACCAGACACTCTTGGTGAAACCATAATTGATTTTACTGTTTACTGTTATTTTGTCCCTGCTGATTCTTGGAATAACGTAATCTAGATTAACTCTGGTGATTACAGCAGTTTTCTGAAGTACAATGTTTGAAGTTCCTTTTGCTCTTAGAAGTGGAGTTCTGATGTCAACTTTTGACTGATACCGGGCATTTGATTTCCTTAAGGTTCTCGTTAGTTTTGCTAAAACAGACATGAAGAAAATTCTATTTTAACTTCTTCTCTATGGGACAGCTACACTATTTTCAATAGTTATTTGTACGATATCTGGGATTCTCATATTGCACTAAACATACTATTTTAAAAGATTGACTAAAAATTAAAGAAGATATATGCTTGATGTAATTGAGACTTAATTTATATTCATTTAAATTTTGACTGATATAAATTGTATAAAACTTACTAAACACTTTAACGGTTTTGTCCAATAACCTGTCAAGTGTAATGTCCACTAGAATAAGAGAACCACTTTTATATTCCATGGATCCTCCCAGGGCTGTGACTTCCTCCTTTGGTGTACGGATGGACAAATAAGGCATTAACTTTGTTGCTTTCTTTGTTTGTGTATTCTGCAATCTGCTTTCAAAACTGTAATCCTTCCCAGGTTCAAAGGAGATGGATGTTTTCATAGAAGACATTGCTTTCTTGGAAATCAGGTTTACTGAAAATCACATGACAATTTATTCTAATATAACGTTGAAAAATAATATTGAAAATATTAGTACTTTTCTATGTTATAATGATCCATTTTTATTTTCAGTAAGTGATAATGGGCTACCTTCTTTAAACCGAGCTCGGTACAATTTTTGTTGAACAATTATAGACAATAAACTGACTAAATCGTTATGTTTACTTTGAGAAATATCCCATCATACTTTTAACTAATATCAGGATCATTTTTGAATGGTTTACGTGAAGATTTTGAATATTGCATTAAATAATAAGATATAAGATTACAACAGTTGAACTATAACTGCACACAAATTTTTGGGCAAAATAAATATTTACGATAAACGGTATAACCTACCTTTTGACTGAATGGGTTGCTTAGATAGCCCCTTTACGGTCAATTCACCGTTGAAACTTTTGCCGACAACATACTCAACAGAACTGCTGAGTCTGATATTTTCCATATTTGGTATGATGATTTCAATGTATGGATTGTAAGTATAAAGCTGTCCTTTCCTTGTTCTGATCCATTCTCCAGTCACAGAGTATTCATCTCTGTCGTCGATAACAATTCTTCCAGCCACTTGTTTCTGTTGATTGTCACCAACCAATGCTCCTAAACATTTCAATCTTATTAACTATTTGGTTAGATTTCGTAAATATTTTGTGTAAAAAATAATTACATTTAAGAATATTTCGTCGATATTTATATTACTGAAAATACACAGAAAAGCAGACACATATTTTTTTTTATTCTTATCACAATGGTCCACAATTATACGTACATTATAATAGTATGAAACGTCTAGTATAATTTATAAAATTGTGAGCTGTCTTTTCACGTTATACGAATGAAAGCGAGTTATGACTACATAGTGCAAATCATTTCATATATATCTTTAACAAAAAAATACAATAATCAGTTCTTACATTAACAAAATTTCAGCATAAATTCAAACGGTTTATGTCTTTCCTATAATGACATTTATTTACCTCTAACTGAAACTCTCTTCCATGGTGAGATCATGCTTATTTCCAACAGAGGGTCAGATCGAACAAGACAATCAAAACTCAATTCACGGTCTACATTAGAGCCTGGGGTGCTGAAGGCTACTCTAGCTCTGGCCTCTTGTTTATCCTGTAATCAAACAAAGAAGTTATATATTGTATTTATTCAGTACATCCGTTCCATTTCTGCACTTGACACAACTAAAAGCTAAATATTTGGGTTTTGATTCCTGTATTGTTCATTTAAAAGTTTGAGTCAGACATGCAGTATTAAAATGCTAACACTTTAAGTAAATGTCTGAGACAGACCATCGCCATGGAAGAAATTCTTTGCTCAATGTCGTTCATGCTTTGTCGAAGAATGTTTGCGAACATAAATGTGAGGTAATATAAAAAAAACATTAATAAAGGAAAAGTATTTTAACATATTGGAAAAATTGAATCGATTAAGGATAGTTTGCAAACTTATTTTGAGAGCTTTTCGATTGTTTCTTTATTCGCCGAAATTCTTTAATTTGTTTTTTTTTTTCCTCTTTTGATACTGTTTTATCAGGTAAAATTTCCTAATTTTTATTAATTAAATTAAAGAGAGAGCTCAGTTTTCAAAAACTCGGGTCTTTTTTAAGTATTGATATGGCATTACCTTTACGAATTTGTATTCCATGTTGTAACTTGCATGTGTGTCACGTTTCAGAAGAGTGAGTCCAGCACTAACTGGTCCTGTCATTGGAAAGTATGGAGCATCTGCTATCAATGATGCATTTGGATACTGAAGTTCAGCACAGAGTTCGAGTCCGGTAATCTTGGCAAGTTTGTCTCCAGAACATACTTTTTTAGTGTGTCTGTTAGCAGTAATCATTTTCTGTTCTCGCTCGGATTCACGATGGACAGTGAAGAAAGCAGTCCTGTTGATAATAGTCAATTATTATTATATAAAATTATTATATTATGAGTTGCATTCCCGACTTATACCTACGACATGCTGACAAAACGTGCACCGGAAACCAAATTATACGTCAGGTATCTTTGATGACTTTTGAAATAAATTTATTACGATCACTGTATTACTTATTTAGAATTTTATAATGAATAACCTTACAATTATTTGTTTTGATAAGGAGTTAAATTTCCATTGTTCTATAAAGAAATAAGAAAAGTAATAATAAAAAGTTTTTAAAATCGTAAGTTATTGTAAAATATTAAAAATACTGCATACTTGATATTGAAAACCTCCATTTTGTCAAATGGTGTTTTGATCTGTGCACTTAGTACTTTGCCGTTTTTCAGTTCTACATGTCCTTCTAGAGAGGAGGAGGAATGCATAGTGGAAACCATCTTCATTCCACTTTTTGTTACAAATGCATCTACGCTCATCATACTGTTGATTTGGACAGCGCCGCTGTAGAAACATTGAAAATATTAAAATTTAGAAAAACACGTATACATTATCACAACAAACACTATATTGGAGGTAAACTTTAGTAGATTTTATTTTTTAATTGCTTTTAAATATTTGGTGGCTAAAAAATGTTTACATTGATATTAACTGTCCCCGCAAGTAACACGCTCAAACATCAACTTGTGTTCGTTACGGTACGAAATTTTTCCAATTTAACTCACTTTTCCTTTAACCTAGATATTTGAGTTGATTTCGTCTACAGACAGTTTCCATTCTTTTATTATGCTAGTCATACATTACTTACCTTGGTTTCATATATCCATCCAAAGACAGACTTGGCGATCTGTCTGTTATTTTTGTTAAATCCATTTTACCAGATGCACGTAAATCAACGGTAGCTGATCCATCAATGGTCAAATTTAATGGGAAGCCAGCCATTGTTGGAATGATGACGCTGCTATCCAAGAAGACGTAGCTCTGTGTGAAAGAGTATTCTTGTTTCTTGGCAAGAGCCGTAAGAATGTCCAAAATATTGATTGATTTACCATCAGTGATATCACTTAGTCCTGTGAATCTTGTAAACAGTAGCTCATTTCCAAAAACTCTCATGTATAGATCTCCTTTCAATGAGTCAGATTCTGTGTCAAACTACAATAGCAAATTGATCTTGTTAAGAAGGATAATATTTTGGTTCAGCAATTAGGTAAACAAAACTTATTTGGTCTCTAATGGAAAGTTATCTCATACCACATCTTCTTTTTTTATATTAAATCGATACAAGTCATATCATACAAACCAAGCTTTAAAAGATTATAAACTTTGCACTATTTATCTACAAAAGAGTTTTTAAATTTGTATGCCAAAACGATATTTGAAATAAGTTACATTAAACCTGTGGCACATTTTCAGACTAAATATCTAACATATTATAAATGATAAAATTTACCTGTCTGTCAATGTCTTCCGTTTTTGTATTACTGATTCCTTTTATGTTCTGTTTTGTGACTTCTTTTACATCATTTTCCTGGAAGTATCCATTAGGTCCAAAGTAAGATTCAAGAAAATATTCAAGGCCCTCCATTCGTCCACCGATTTCTAACAGGTTGACGGAATGTCCAAAAAGGTCGAATGTTATGTTAGTCATGGCAGATCTTGGTAAGAACGATTTTGAAGACCACACAACATTGCTGTCAATGGAAGCTCCAGTATTTAGTTTTTCAAGGAAGAAGGAGCCTTCGTAGTTTCTGGAATATTTCAGTTTTTCAAGATCGAATTCTTTCTTCAGCGCCTGGTCGTTGATGATATTCTTTATTTCTTGTTTCAGTGGGCTTGAAGTCTCCATCAAATTTGTTAAATGAGACCATACATAAGAACCAACTTGGTTGATCTCTTCTGATTCAAGTACAGTTCTAACACGAGACAGGACATTATCTGAAGGGCATGTCATAAGAGCCTGGTAAGAAGCAATTCTCAATTCGGAATCCTCGTCTTTGTTCCTGAAGATTGCCATGACGTCGTCTCGCTACAATGGAGAACACACTTTATATATTCATTATTATAGGCATTGTAGTACACAATGTATGATGCTATACACAAGAATAAAAACTGTATAACTATTAGTATTGACTCAATATGGACATTTTACAAAATTACAAATTGAAAACTTACGCTTATTGCGCATGGCATACGACGGAAGGCTTGTATAGCAGAAAGGCGGACTTCAGTGGGATTCTCTCTCTTGGTCATACAGTTAGAGATGGTTCTAATGGCATTACTAACGAATCCAGCATTTCCAAGTGATCTAAGACTACGGATCACCTAAAACAAAGTTCATAAGGGAATATTCAATGACACTTTAACTTTCTTGAACCAAAAAAAAAAAAAAAAAAAAAAAGAAGAATTTGTTTTTTTACACCTCTGTTTCAATCAACTACATCAAGTGATCTAAAACTCCTGATCACCTAAAAAAAAGTTTTAAAATTAATGATAATCGTAAATAATGATACATGAACTTTCTTTAACCAAAAAAAAACATAAAAACTTTACACTTCTGATTTAATCAACTATAGCATCTTTTCTATTATAAAGTGATATAAAACTTAAATATTTAACAAACTTGTAATTCCTCGGGAATACTATATTGTGTTTTAGTCAGTAATTGAAATATTAACTTTAAATTCACAGCAAAAAAAAAATCCATAGGGTAAATTATATGTCAGATGTCACCATTATATTTCACATACCTTGCCAAGATTGTTTTTGTCTACGTAACATCCAACACCAATCTTGTCTTCTATAGAAGCAACAATACTTGCAATGTCCACATCATTTTCACATTCTTTTGTCTTGCAGTAGGCATATACGAGTGAAGACACACCCAGCATAGCCTCTTCATTGTCCTCGGATGATATGAGTGGCTGTCAATAAAGGAAAATGAGAACACAGTAAAAACCTGTTGTAACTAAAACCATTATGAGCATGGCGACAGGCTAGTATGTTCTTGAGACAAAGTTTCTGATTTTAAAGTGATGATTTTATTAATGTTGACCTTCAATGATAGACGTATCGTTTACAAGATTACAATACGGTGCTCAATTTTGACAAATTATTTTGTTTATGAAATTCTACTTCATTCAAAGTTTGATTAAACGTAGGAAAATTGAATACGTTAAGTCACATCTGAAGTAACAGATATTTTTCAAACAAACATAGGACCTACTTTGACTTCATTTAGCATTTCTTTTGTCGGGTCTTTGATGAACGATAAAGTTGTTAGCCACATATTAGCTTCGATTCCACGAACTTCTTTCTTGTTAATCAAGTTTGTAATCAGTCTCAGTGAAGCTTTTGTTCCAAGCATTGGAACGGCATCAAGGAAGAATTTTCTATAAAAGAAAATATTTAGTTTTTCATCAATACCAATAAAAAAATTCATCATTTCAAATTGTATTTAGATTCATAATGCTTCAGATACAAACTTAGTAGCAAGTGTTTCAATTGTATTTAATACTTGACAAGAATAACTGATAAATGCCACTTACTCAACTCTCTTTTGATTCGATGCACAGAACCTGGTTCCTTTCACCTTTCTGTAAATCTGTTCCAGATCATCACTTTCTAAAGCCTTCATTAATCTAACCAGTCCAGAAAACAAAAGTGGAGTTTCCGGTTTCACACTGTCAGATGTGGATGCACAAATTTCATTCAGTTTACTCATGACATCCCTGATTGTACCTCTACCATCGTTAGAATGCACAAACGTCAATGGAACGCGGTGTCCAATGGAAACTGTAATACAAGTACACTGGTTCTTATATAAAACTTGGAAATATTTCTGTTGAAATGCATTGTAAAGATTCTGTTTACATTTATTTTATTAAAGAAAGTTTAATTTTAATAGTTTGATGAGAGAAATATTTTTCAAAATTTCCTATTCTCAATTAGAGTTAATTATCATTAAAATGATTCAGTGATATATCTTTCAATGTTTTCTTACTTGAGCTAGAAGATGATACTCTTTCTGTTACATATTTCAATGTCTGTTTGGTCTTTGTTATAGCACCACTAGATTCCCTTGAGAATGGTCGGAGAACATGATCCTCTTCACATACACTGCTCTGTAGTATACCAGCCTTACTGATGTCTTGTGAACACTCATGGGTACCTTTTATCAGCGGCAGAGACTGAATTTCCTAGAAACGTATATCAAAGCCCATTGTGGTATACATAAATTTAATAGAGTTGTCTAGGCATCCGTTATAAAAAGTTGAGTATTATTAATTCCTTGTATCTTTTGTTAGTTATACAATATAAACTCATTTAAAGTTATATCTATTTAAATACTTGTTAAAGAAAACGTGTAAAAAAAACTTTTAAGGGTGAATAGAAGTCCTATTCAAAGTCAATTTGTATTCCAGGTTAAACGAAACTCGTTTTCAGTGTTATTAGAAATTGTACCCAAATCGACCCTCCATGCAGAAACAGATGGACACATGTTATTAACATAGACTATAGTATAAGACGTATTGGGAGAAAGATAAAATAAAAATTATAACTTACAGATTGAATTTTGTATGGTGTTCCCTGCATCATTGTATTGTACCCATGTCTGTCTGTACATCCAAGCAAGTCTTTGCTCTTTTTGATTGTTCTGGAGTACCATCCGTTGCTAGATACAGTATAGGCTGCTTTGCATTCCCCGGTGATGTCGGTCTGTTAAACAAAGCAAAACAATATGATTATAGTTAAAGTGGTGGGTATATACTATTTTTCTCTGTATCTATAAAGATCAATAAAAATGCTTTAATTACCCTTTAGCTCAAAACATAAATTTGTCTTTGTTAAGTTTTTATAGTAAAACTATGATATAATTCTGTTTACCTCTTGAACTGTTTGATCCTGTGTCAGGTCATCCATTGAGTTTTGAACTGCTGAGAGGATACCACGTTTAATGTTTAGTACCCATGTTTTCTCAGGTATAGATGTACAAAGTTCTTCAATTCGGCCATCTTGGAAGGAGAATGCCAAAGGAGATTTCTCAAGGTTAGTTCTAAACTCTCCGCTTTTGTCAGCATCTATCTTTGTTTCAGGCGCATTTGGGTCTGATTCCAATAGTCTAACGTTGCCAAGCTATAAATTTAAGAAAATAAATTTTCCTGTTTCATCCAATACCAGAAATTTACTGCAGATCAGTGGCTAAGTTAGTAGGGACCGACATTATTTATGGCAATACTTTTTTTTTTTAATTTCCGTAGATCAATTCAGAAATTTAGAAACTAAGGTGCACAACTCACTTAAACTAAACTCACTCAACTAAAGTTAGTCTGAACCTGTTTAATTGCTCAAAACAGAAGTCAGATAAATAAACAATAGAAAAATAGGGTCAAGTAACCGAGAGAAAAACTTATAAATGCGTCACGTTCACTCAGGCAAAATCGAAAATAAATGACTTTGGTTTCTCGTTTTAAGTCATTATTGTATGTTTACGTATTTACATAGTTATCCTCGGCTTATAGATCGTTCCTGATAAAGATAAACTTATAATGTGTTATTTTCGTGAATTTCCTAAACTTTAAAGTTAATAAATACATGAATATCTTTTAATGTTGGTAATATAACATTGTAATTTTTGGAGCGTAAAATAAATCAATTCTCATTAGAAAAATAATGTAAAATATTTTACCCGAAGATTCATTTCACATTTTGAGACGACATCGATGTAAACTTTGGCAGTCAACTGAACTCCGGCTTTTTCCTCGGATGCCCCTTGAACTGTTGTGTCGACGTCGGTTGTGTAGTCATATTCGTAGGTTTTTCCGGTTTCGTATCCAAATTTCTTTGTTTCTGCAATAAATGCATGTAGGATATGCTTAAAATATCTTTGCTATATTTGCATGCTTCTTAAAGTCTGAATGATATATAATAAGCAAACCTAATAATGGAAACATTATTTTTATTTCTACGAGCTTTAAAAATTTTACTGTTTTTGCAGTTTTCCTTTTCTTGATTTGAATCTTATAACAAATACCAAACTCAAAGATAAATTCAAAAGGGGATGTCCATAAAAAAATGAAATAACAAAATTGAATGGTATTAACCAAATGGAACGATTGAAAAACAACTGTCTTATTTCTGACTTTGAACAGGAATTTCCCGTAGGAAAAAAAAGGATTTAAACCTGGGGAAACTGTTTTTTTCTCTAATTTTATTCTAAATTTAAAAAAAAAATACCTGTACAACGTGTTGAACATGGTCCTGTGTTAATAATTGGTCCTGAAAATAGAAAAATTTAAAATATCTACTTTAAAAAATTATAATAAAAACATCAACCAGACACTACCTGAAATGTTAACAATTGATGAGCATGCTAATAATGTAAAAAGAGCATACATTAAAACTTAAAGTTTAGCTGATTTAACGACAAAATTCATCGAAATACTACAAAACATTATGTGTTTTTTATGAGCTTGCATTGTAAGGCTGCTGTTTCTGCCTAGTTATTATTCAAAGTCTCCATTTCTTCTCATTTAAAAAAAAAATAATGTATTTCACGTATTTCACGTAAAAATTTTCAAGATATAATCAACAAAAAAGCCCAAAACGTCCGTATAATAAGTAATAAAAATATTCATGAAATAGTATAACAAAAATATCGAACGCCGATGTTAATTCAAAAAGAGGAATAATTAGTCCGTAAACCGGACAAAATAAAAATTTATTCAACAATTAAACGAGTGGGACATAACTATTATACTCATCAGTTGGTACATGCATTATCTGAAGAAAATTGTTGATAAAAGCTGGTTTTATAGATATCTAAGCCTCCAACTTTTATGGCAATTGCTTATAATGACAAAATTGGGTGCTCATCCCAAACAGACATATTAGAATAATAAAGGCAACAATAGCATAACGTTGTTCAGTGTTCATAGTTCGATTCAGCAAAAACAAATCAGGGTGACAAACTAAAACTAAGGGAAACACATCAATCGTTCTTTTAGGAGGAAAACAACGGAACAGCAGAAACACGAAATTGCCACAAAAACGAACGACAATATACATAGAAACGGACTGTAAGTAACAACTGTCATATTCCTGACTTGGTCCAGGACATTTTAAGAGAAAACGGAGGGTTGGACCTTGTTTACATGGCTAGCTAAACTCCCGCTCATATGACAATGTTAAAATACCGCTTAAAATACAACACTACATGACAAAAATACTGTATTAACTAACGTAATTAAGAACACTCAGTACGGAGAAATACACAAATTAATAATATAATAGTACAATACAACATATAACCGCAGAATAACAACGGACACCTCCATCGAATTTACGACAGCACACAAGGACACCACAAACGAAATATAAACTGCGCGTCAAATGCATAGATCAGCATAAAAAAAAGTTACGTATATTTTGTGACGTTTATATTTTTGCGGGAAAATTTATACAAATAAAATAGATCACAATTTTGGGATCAAGCAGCCAAAACTTGGTAATTATAGATGACCGACATACACACACAACTGACTAAAAATTTCAAACAAACAAACTGTTAAATCTTCTTGCGTCCGAATCGTACATTAATGGCATTACATGAATACAGTATTTTAAATAACCTAGCAAATATATTAAGTAAAATACTGCTTGGAATCCTTCATTCAAGAAACTTCGCGCCTTCGAAAATTTAATTTAAATTCACAATTCAATAAACTTAATACTTTAATTATTATTAAAAAAAAAAGCCTAGTCGATCAAAACTAAACGCATCTGTGCACAAGATTGATGGAGAAGAACACCGACGTGACACTAAAGAAAATGCAAGAAATAAATCTTATTACAAGGTTTTTTTTTTGTAAATTCAATACAAATAAAAATGAAAAATATACTATTTGAAATGTACCACTGTTTAAAAACACAATAATATTAAGTCATTCATATATAAAAAATGTTATCAAATAAAAAAAAAGTAAAATCGTCTGCGTAATTAAATAAAAAAAAAGGAAACTGTAAAATGAATATCACAAACACTTACCCGCCAATGTCGATGCCACTAAGGCAAGCAGTAGGATAAACGTATGCCCCATTATGGAGCTGGCGGATTGTACTCGGTCGCAGTTTTCTAAAGCAATGTGACGTTTAGTCACTTATATACTACTCCAGAGTACAAAGTGACATTTAACTAATGCATTTTGATAAATAAATAATGCTGACATGTTTGGGACTTTGTAACCGTGTCAATCATATTTTATCGAGATATATTTACGCATGTGAATTTTTGTGTGTGTTTTTTTTTTTTATTTGTAAAAGTGTAGGTCGATGTACTATTGGATTTTGATATGTACACAGTTGATATAGATATGATGAAATATTTTACAATGGATCATCATAGGAAATATATATATTTAACTTTCATATATATGAGCTTTATTTGACAAACCTATCCGAATTTTGGATCCTAAATGTTCCTCAACTTCGAACTTGATTTAGCCTTTCTATTTTTATTTTTATACGAGTGTCACTGGTCAGTCTTTTGAAGACGAAACGAGCTTCTTGCGTAGAAATTGAATATATATAAAGGAGAAAAACAGTTTTTCAAACTTGGAATTTAGGAACATATGAGTATTAAAGCGAAAAAATTTAAATAAAGCAGTTGTTTTATGGTATAATCATTCAGAACTCTCCCCCGGACCCTTTCTGAATATACAGTTTATTTCAACAGGAAAATTTAAAATCAAAAGATTGGCATTAAAAAAAAAACTGAGAGAGAAAAAAAAAACTGGATTGATAGGAAACATAACATGTCTATATTTCTGTTTGCTGTCTCATTGGTGCATGCCCTTTATCTCATTTTATTCATGATTTATGACAATCAAAGCTTCAAAAAATGATATCATGAGATGTCCCTTAATGTCGATGGCGGTGCCTGAAGTTCTTAAATGATGACTTTTTCAAAGAATTAGTTCATTGTCGTTCATACGAAAATTTTCATTTAATTCACTCTCCCCATTGCAGTACAGTTAATCAGAATCAGATTTGCCAGAAGTCAACATTCGAAAGTACATTTTGATAACTTTATATCAGTATGATATTGTACCGAGTATAATATGTTATCACAATAAAACAAAATACGAAATAGTCTATATTTAGCTATTTATCTGCAACTTAAGCAGATCGAAGGTGTGCCAATGATATAGATTGACCTACTACAATATACCTCATACCTTTATTGTATTTAGTAAAATTGCAAAAGAGTCATGTTGTACAAATTCGTCAAGGCAATAAGCACAGTAAAACTCAGTTTAAAGAAGTCCGAGTCCAATTTTAGAACATATGGAACTCAAGAAAATAAGCAACATGACACTAATCATTATAGATTAACATCGAACTACTCGCAGTAACTCACATGCGAGCTCCAGGCTTCAATATATTGATCGACAGATTGTGTCTTCATCATATGAAAATAACATAACCCGTATCATGTCAACAATTGGTTAGGATACATGTGTTTGTTTTTGGTGCCAAGAAACTATGAGTAAACCAATAATAATTCACTAAAAGGGCCATCTTTTATTACTTGACAACAGTATCGTAACTACACAAAATGTATATCACTTCTGAATAATTAGTTTTTTAAATCTATTTACATCATTATTGGTCTATACAGGGAAGTATTCAAGGACCATTGTTTTTTTTCTTATTCATTTACATTATCTCAGACTAGTAATTATTGGGGCCATTTTATAGCTTGCTGTTTGGTGTGAGCCAAGGCTTGGTGTTGAAGACCGTAATTTGACCTATAGTATGTTATTTTTTCCAAATTGTGACTTGGATGGAGAGTTGTCTTATTGGATCTCATACCACATCTTCTTATATCTAATTAATGGCATACATTCAGTCTTATTGAACTTAATTATTTAAACTTGCCTTTGTTATAGTATCGAATAAACGAGTCATTACCAACTGAATGTTTCAGCTTTTCCTTCACTTTATTTTAATAAACAACTAGTACTGTTTATGGTAAGCTCTCCAATATTTTAAACTCCGCCATATTCTTCAAGTACAGTGTATGTCCGAATTCAGGAACCTGTTATAAATATGTTTTTGTTGCCTTAATTGTATAAATAAAAAAAAGAAGATATCGTATTATTGCCAATGAGGCAACTCTCCACAAGAGACAAAATGACACAAAAATTAACAGCTATAGGTCACACATCCGGTCTTCAACAAGCCTATACCGCATATATATAGTCATCTATAAAAGGCCCCGAAATGACAAATGTAAATCAATTCAAACGAGAAAACTAACGGCCTAATTTATGTACAAAGATGAACGAAAAACAAATATGTTACACGTCAGCAAACGACAATTACTGAATTACAGGCTCCTGACTTGGGACAGACACATACATAGAGAATGTGGAGGGGTTAATCATGTAAGCGGGATCCCAACCCTCCCCTAACATGGAACAGTGGTGTAACAGTACAACATAAGGACCAACAATGCAGTTGAAAATAGCCTAACTAATCAGATTGATACAAATAGGAATAGATATAACAAAAACAAACAGTGGGCGTGGCCAGGTACTTGTATGTCCCAACAACAAAAAACAGTAATTCGGCTTTAGTTTTCCTTTGTTTTTTTTGTTGAATATTTTACAATAAGCCATTCCACATTCTTACTACTACACTGTCTTGATTTGGCTCATTGATGGATGTCGCAGAGTGATCTGACTGTTAGTTTTCACATTTGTGTACCTTTCACTTGTTTATCAACAATCCCATTACATTTTCTTATTTATGTTTTAAATGTTTCTGTGGTTTCTATTTAGAAGTTTATGTGAATGATTACGCTCAGCATGGTTATAGTTAATATAAGCTTGGCAGCAATGTGTCTATCATATGAGTTTAAAAATCATTTAATTGATTTTGGATGTCAAATGTACATCTTAGATTACGCTGGCAAAACTGTTGATCGTTGATAATCTTCGACGCGACTAATTGCAACCGTTGGTCAATCATAAGAATTAATAAAAATAACTGTATCTATGGGCTGAGCTGATGCTACCCCGGAGGACAATTATTCCACTTGCAGGGTTATTTTTCAAGTGCTAGTAATTTGAAAGACACTTTGCAGATGATGTCCAAATGCAACCTTTTTTTCTGGATATAGCTTCATCAAGAACGCGAAATAAAAATGGAACAAGTGAAACTGTGACCTACTGCTCACTATTGATACCCCGCCCAAATATTTCGGACCGGTAAACAGGAAGTTGTTGATTGATCAATCTAAAAACGGCTGACATGGTTTAGATGACTTATATAAACCCTGAAACCAAATTTCAAAAATCCTTATATTGTAGTTCCTGATAATTTTTTTTTATAGATATTTGGATGATTATTAGCTCTATAAATAATAATGACGACTTAAAAATATTTATTCTGCCGAACTTATTTTAAATATAGCTAATACTAATAATGAACATTGCCTTTTCCTGGATCTTGATATCTATATATATCTTTAACGAGTAGCTTAATAAGCTCTTTAACATGAAAGCAACTGGTTTCAGGGTATATATAAGTCAGCTATAACATGTGAGTCGTTGTTTTCCTCTTATATTTGATGCGTTTCCCTCAGTTTTAGTTTGTAACCCGGATTTGTTTTTTTTCTCAATCGATTTATGAGTTTCGAACAGTGGTTTACTACTGTTGCCTTTATTTAGTTTCGTCCCCGAGGGTACCGGTATCACCAGTCCAGCAGTCAGTACTTCGGTGTTGACATGAATATCAATCATAATGTAATTTTTATAAATTTCCTGTTTACAAAACTTTGAATTTTTCGAAAAAACTAAGGATTTTCTTATCCCAGGCATAGCTTAACTTAGCCGTATTTAGCACAACTTTTATGAAATTTTGAGTCCTCAATGCTTTTCAACTTTGTACTTGTTTGGCCGTATAATATTTTGATCTGGGCGTCACTGATACGCGCGTGTAATGTATTAAATTATAATCCTGATACCTTTGATAACTATTTACACCACTTGGTCGATGCCGCTGCTGGTGGACGTTTCGTCCCCGATTGTATCACCAGCACAGTAGTCAGCACTTCGATGTTGACATCAATAACAATTAAATGGTCAATTTTATAAATTTCCTGTTTACAAAACTTTTTCGAAAAAACTAATGATTTTCTTATCCCAGACATAGATTACTTAAGCTTTTATCGGGTTGTTCTCTCTTTGACATGTTCCCCCGTTTCCATTCTCAATATTTTTGTTGATCATTATAGGCCACACCAATTAAATATCTTGTTCTACGTATTTTTGGACTCCAAAATTCGGGGCGAGTGAGCGGTTTGAAAATGATTATAAAAAAATATTTGATTTGCTAATTTTTAGGGGAAGCTTGAAAAGTAAACGCGAGCAATATATAGTTTTTTTATGTAAATATGAAATTATTTTATAATAGGTTTGATAATATTAAAATTTGATTTATCACTTGTACCTTGGCATTTCTTTAATTTATGAAGTGTTTTTCAGAGAATTATATATCTAACTGGTATTAAATGGTGAAAACATGTCCAAGAATTTTGTAATATTCCTGGACTTTAACATATATTATTTTCTTTTATATTATTCAAAATTAGTGGAACTCTCTTTTAGAAAAATTGTTTCAAATATAATGCATTTCTCTCCCTTTTAAGTTAAACAAGATTACACCCGCGATATCGCGGGTCCTCCGTGACTGAATTAAAGTATCTTATTATGTGTAAGCCTTATTTTAGCCTAAATTTTTAGTATTGGAATTTTCATCTGATAAAGCCATGCTGATTATAAGATGCACAGTTTTCTCTGCTTTCAAAATCGTTGTTTGAACCCGGGTGTTGCTAAATGGTGGAAACGGAAAACGGAACGGAATACGGAACGGAAACGGAAAACGGAAACAGAAAGAATTCACATCTTTTCTTTTTGGTTATTTTATCTATATAGGCATGTTTTATATAGTATTACACATGTTCACAAGAAAAAAAACCACCTAGGGAATGAATTTAAAATAAAAGATTTTAAAGCATAAAGTATTGAAATAATTACCAGGTGATGAGACTATGTTTTTAAAATATTTGATAAGGTCATGTGTACGTCTTTCATTCGATTTAGGATAGTCTGTTCGAATTTTCTATTTTTTTTTAAAGTTTGATCAGTGTCAATAAGATAGCAACCAAACAACACAAAAAACATTCGCTATAGGCCTAAAAAAAGAAAGACATCGGCCTTGATTCTATCAGAGACATATATTACAATATTGCAGTATATGTCTCTGGTTCTATAAGTAGGTTGTGAAGTAATAAACTTTTGGGGAAATCCTTTGCATCTTTGTTTTTCTTTTTTTTTTTTTTTAATTGCCTTGAATCAAGATTAGTGATGTTGTGTATCTTGTTGCGTTGTTCTGCATTGGTGATTTTCGTTGTATCTTTTCATGTAAAATGAAAAGAAAACGTAAAAGAAAACTAATAGGACAATGGTGCATTGACAAAATTCCATATGAAAATCAGGGAACTCGAATAGAAACCTGTATATTATACTTTATTTTAATGAAAAAAAATTGACAAAATCTCTCACTATATAAAGCCTTTTCCACCTTTTTACAATACTTTTTATATAGTATGCTGTTTGGTATTTACATAGGAAAAGCATTATATCTCATAGAATTTAAATCAATAAATACGATTTGATGAGAAAAAAGTTGCGAAAAATTAGTAGCCTTCATGTATATATACGATTTGCACAATGCCCTCACCCAGTTAGTCGTAGTCATGTCCTAATGTTTTCAAATTCAAATTGTCCACGCTGCTTTAAATATCATGCCGCTTATTTCTTCTCTGAAAATTCAATTCCTCTTAAGCAGCCGTGAATTTTGTTTCATAATATAACAATTGAAAATAGTGTCACTAATTCAGTATGCTGTTTTACTATAGTAGGACACATAGAAAGATAGGCGAAAAATATCAAAGGATTATTCAAACTCAGAAGTCGAAAACAAACCGTCAACGCCATGACTAAAAAAACACACACACACAATGTAAACTAAAGGCTGAGCAACACGAACCCCACCAAAACTTGGGGTTATCTCAGCTGCTCCGGAAGGGTAAATAGATCCAGCTTCACATGCGACACCCGTTAACATTGACATGTATTTATATTCATTCACCCAAAAGTACAAAAGGAATATTGAAATTTGATAGTTACTTTTATTCATATTGATAGTCTTTAATGATTTTGGTGCTATGTCAAGACAACTGAAAACTCATTCTGCTCTGTTCTTTTTTATGAGGGAAATGATACTTTATTTTACACTACGCACCTGATCGTTTGGATGTTTCTACTGGCCAGACACCCGATTTTCCAAGATATCACTGATATATCATTTACTAATTAACACCTGATCCAGAAAAGTTCCTTGAAATACCCCAGAATCAACGGCCTGTTGGACCTGTTTGATGTTGTTCAATTTACCACAACTCTTTGCCTGCGGAAGCATAGGAACATGTAAATCCAACATTGCGTTTTACCTGGTTTCCTGTAATGATTAGTTTTGATTAAATAGTTTATAGGCACTGGCTACGGTTACATGGAAATGTAACCATAATAAAAATGTTATATTGTTTCATTGGAGACTAAATGCTGGAATGCATGGCTGGGTAAGGACCTGATTAATTACGAATGTAACAATAATTATTGAGGCTACGGTTACATTACGTTATTGTTACATGAAAAACAGCAATGTACGATGCGACTAGTAATATGTACTAAATAATAAAAGACATTTATTTTATATTTACAATACACACAATTATTACATACAATTTCTTTAATTTTTTTTTTTATTTACAATGACATTTTCTACATATCCAGTAAGTGGTTTTTGGAGCATGTTTAAGTCCGACATATTTTTGATGACACCACTCCAAGCAGACATCACACACCAGTGATGCCTCATTGTGATCGTCCGTATCGCATACCGTGCATTAACATACACAGTATAATAACTGAAGATCGTTAACTGCAAGACTATTGTCTTGGTGTACATTGTACATCTTGGACGACGATACTCTTTTCCGAACTATATTTTGCGCCTTTGGGCAATGGCACTACTAATCTGATGTACATTGTAGTATCTTTAAGAACATCAAAACCATTAATACGTCATTATTACAAGTATTATTAAGTACATATGAAAAGAAGTAAGCAACAAAACTATGTAGATTTAAGTTTAATAAATCTAGCGTACATTGCTGTTTTTCGTGTAACAAAAACGCAATGTAACCGTAGCCTCAATAATTATTGTTACATTCGTAATTAATCGGTTCCTTACCCAACTTTGCATTCAGGAAATTAGTCTCCAATGTAACAATAATATTTTTTATTATTGTTACATTTCCATGTAACCGTAGCCAGTGGCCCAGTGCCTAGTTTATATGGGGCTTTTTCAAAATATGAAATAAACATATCTGTAAGTTGTCCGTAAAGATTTTTTGGCGCAATCCTTGATGACAGCACATAGTTGCAACTGCGACATTTACGTAAATATATAAAAAGAAGATGTGGTACGATTGCCAATGAGACAACTCTCCACAAGAGACCAAAAGCCCATACCGCATCGTCAGCTATGAAAGGTCCCGAAATGACATTGTAAAACATTTCAAACGAGAAAACTAACGGCCTTATTTATGTTCCAAAAAACGAACGAAAAACAAATAATTATATGTAACACATAAACAAACGACAACCACTGAATTACAGGCCCCTGGCTTGGGACAGGCACATACATACAGAATGTGGTGGGTTAAACATGTTAGCGGGATCCCAACCCTCCCCATAACCTGGGACAGTGGTATAACCTTACAACATAAGAACGAACTATAAAAATCAGTTGAAAAGGATTAACTCATCAGATGGACACAAATACATGTGGATGTGGCCGGGTACTTGTACATCCCAGCAACAAAAAGACACTTGGTACAGATCTGAGAGCACTCCGACTCGCAGTTAACTGACAGATAGTTCAAAGCCACTAACAACTAATAAAAAATCATGCATCTAAGACGTAAATTTAAAGCATTGATGATATTATTATAATATAGACGGTAACGCATAATGTTGGAGCACCCTATGTGTTGTGGCAACTTGCATAGAATGCATGTGTGAGATACTTAATTAGCGGACTTTGAATGCACAACGTCTCCTTTTGTCCATTCATCAGGTATCAAGCTGGAATTGATGATTGTTGAAAAATAGGTGAATAATAATATGATAGCTGCTAATTCATTTTATATTTTTTTAGGTCTACTTTTGTTTTACATTCTATGGTCTATTTCTTCTGGCCCTCGTACATTTTATGTATTGAATCCATATTCTAATTTTGTTCTCGCCCATACTGAAGTTATTATGTGTTTCCATTTTGGATGTAAAGGTTTATTTAGTGGTACATATTTAGTTGATGTCACAGGCACTTGTCTCAGAATGTTTTCCTCCTATATACCTTAATGTTATATATATGTTAGCGTATCTAGTTTAAAACCTGTGTTGGATAACCCTGCCTGTCAGCCATGTTAGCCGACATAGTGAAAATTAAAACATAGGGATAAAGTGCAGATATTGTCTATTAAAAACGCTATGAATAACCAAAACATGATTTGAAAAACATGTCTAATCTGACAGCAGACTCGGACTTCTTTCAAAATGAGTTTTACTGTGTGTATTGCTTCATACGTGTGCCTAGAGGTACAAATGAATAGGGGAGGGTTGGGATCTCACAAAACAAGTTTAACCCGCCGCATTTTTGCGCCTGTCCAAGGTCAGAACCACTGGCCTCTGTTAGTCTTGTATATATTTTTAATTTAATCTCATTTATATGTTTTGGAGTTTAGTGTGACATTTTCACTGAGCTTTTTAGGGGCCAGCTGATACATGTACCACCTCGGGTGCAGGATTTTCTCGCTGCGTTGAAAACCCATTGGTGGCCTTCGGACGTAGTCTGCTCTTTGGTCTGGTTGTTGCCTCTTTGACATATTCCTCGTTTTCATTCTCAATTTTATTAGAATGTTGATCTCTACCTAATGTCCATTCACATCAAAACGGTCAAATGACTTCTTATAGGAGTTTATATCGACCTTATATGACGAATTTTCTCACTTGCATGTTCGCCTGTTATATTGATATATATAATAAATATATAGAAACTTTTAATAACAAAACTTACCAGCAAGACAAGATCTATTGATTTTCATAATTCTTTATCCCCTCTTGAATTCCGTCTATATATAAAAAAAATCTTTCCGTTTCCGTTTCCGTTCTGTTTTCCGTTCCCGCCGTTTAGCAACACCCGTTTGAACCCGTCGACCTGGAACTTATCAATTATTGGTAATTTTAATTATTTGGAAAACAAATGGGCCTGAAATGGAGTAATTTGTAATCAACAGCATTGCCCTATTTTAGTTATAAATAAGATTTTTAGTATTGGTATTGTCATCTGATATAGTCATGCTAATCATAAGATGCACAGTTTTCTCTGCTTTCAAAAATGTTCTGTGTAATTGAACCCGTCGACCTGGAACTTATCAAATATTGGTAATATTAAGTTTTTTGGAAAACAAAAGGGCCTGGAATGGAGTAATTTTAAATTAACAGCATTATCCTATTTTAGTTATAAATAAAGTTGATTTGACGTTTCAACGTCATGTTGGCTAACAAATAGGAAACTGTACCTTATTTTAAGTCTAGATTTTTAGTATTCGTATTGTAATTTTACAAAGTCATGCTGATTAAAATACTACAATATGAAAACAATGTAAAAATGGTTGAATTAAGTAGTGTCAACCCTATGATTACAACGGTTACCCTGTTTATATAGCAAATCCTAAATACACCGTTTTGGTGGTGCGCCTGACAGATGCGGAACGTACAGATAAGGTTATAGGTAACATGTGACATATAATGACATGACTAAAGGAAAATCGCATCGGATAGTGCCGGAACTTATCAATTTGTCTAATTGCTTATTGTTTGAAACAGTAATCGATGTAAAAGGGTAAAATTTTCAGTATACCCTATCAAGTATATATACCCTTATATAAGCTTTCTTCTGTTATATGTTTATTAGGTGAACAAACAAACGGCCTTTAGATTTAGTAGTATAGATATTCTAAGTTTTTCTGTTTTCTTTTCTACAACAGTAAACTGACCCCTTGCATGAGGGAGGGTTGTTTCCAACCTGATAATAACAAATACAGGTCATAGACATAGTACGGCATTTTACGCACGACTTTAACCCAGACCAAACAGCAAGCTATAAGGGTCTTCGCAATTAAGTTATTAAGTAAGTAAAACTTTATTTTGTTTCGGCATTTCGACAAACACTACAAACATAAGCTCTAATGAGCTTTTAACCGAATATAAAAAAGATATGCAATAACAAATAAAACAAGGCATGCTAATAAATAATAAAAAGCAGCACCGAATTTAACTCTAGCATATACATGTATCTTGCTAAATACCAAACATATATATATTAAGCACTAATTTTGAAAAAAAAATTGCAGTTTAAATTTTTTTAAATAATTCATAGAGTAAACATTTCAAATCTTGTAATTAATAAAATGTAGAAACAAAATTTCAGTTGCAATGCAAGATGTTAATGCAGCATAATAAGCATAAATAATGTAACACAAATTACCTATAGGCAAAGCAAAAACAGTCTGTTCAACTCCAGGACTGAACAAGACTTCTGAAATGTGTGAAGCTGTTAACAGTCCTGAAATGGTCTGGTAAGCTATTCCATAAAGAAGCAGCAGCAAAACTAAAAGATTTGTTTCCATATCAGGTAGTTCTTACCTGTGGTACTTCCAAAATATTACTGTATCTAAAAGTATATTTAGTGTGTTTAATTTGGAGTTAATTTTGTAAAGATAAGGGAGCCAAATTATTTAAAATTTTATAGGTCTCAAGTGCCATTGTCCTGATGCGTCTTACTTGTAGGGTTGGAACCTTAGCGTTCTGAAGAAGAGTTTCAGAGGATGATAAGTAGTCGTTATATACAAATCTAAACGCTCTCTCTTGTATTTTTTCGAGGTTTATTTAGATTTTTTCTCTGCACAAAAATGCCAAGTCAAACCAAAAATTAAAATTACTCAAAATGAAAGTATGAAAAAATGTAAGTTTATTTAAACTGTTTCAAAAGGATCCAATTCACTTGAGAACATTTAGCTGTTGTGATGCCTTTCTACACAAGTTACTTATACGTGCATCAAATTTTAGTTGGTAATCAATGTCAATTCCAGATAACTTCACGGTTTCTTGACATGATAAAATATTTTGCTGAATTTGTATAGATGGATTTTTTGCAAAGGTTCTTATCCCTACAGCAATAACTTGAAGTTTGTCAGGATTTGTCTGCATCTTATTTTCTTTAAACCAATCAATCAGCACTTGAGACTCAGATTCTAATATGGATATGAGATGGTCATAATCCGGACTACTAAAAGACAGAGTATTGTCGTCAGCATAATTGTAAAATGTACTATGTTTAACAAAATAAAAAAATATCATTTATGAAGACATTAAATAAAATTGGCCTCATTATAGAACCTTGTGATACCCCTTTTGGATGTCAGCCCATCTACTCAGAACACCATTTATTTTAATTTGCTGTTTTCTGTCAGAAAGATATATTTTTAATAAAGATACCGAATGTGGATAAACACAATATGCTTAAAATTTATCTAGTAAAATTTCATGAGGCAAGCTTTTGATAAATCCATAAGAACTGACCCCCCCCCCCCCAAGAACTGCAGCTATATAAAAACATTTATCTAAGGCTTTACACCAGTCTTCCAGTAATCTGAGCTGCGTAGTTTGACATCCATGTCTTCTACGGAAAGCACATAGATAAGGATCAAAAATGGAATCAAAGAAATCGTATAGCTGTATTTCAAATATCTTTTCATAAAATTTTGAAACAAGAATGTGTCCAAAGTACACGGATGCCCCACTCGCACTATCCTTTACCATGTTCCATGGATCGTGAAATTGGGTAATAATCTAATTTGGCATTAAAATTAGAAAGATTATACTATGGGGAACATATGTACTAAGTTTCTAGTTGATTGGACTTCAATTTTATCCAAAACTTCCTTGACCAAAAACTTTAACCTGAAACTCCCACTTTCATTTTCTATGTTTAGTGGACCGTGAAATTGGGGTCAAAAGTCTAATTTGGCTTTAAAATTAAAAAGATCATATCATAAGCAACAAGTTTACTAAGTTTCAAGTTGATTGGACTTCAGCTTCATCAAAAACTACCTTGACCAAAAACTTTAACCTGAAACTCCCACTTTCATTTTCTATGTTCAGTGGACCGTGAAATTGGGGTCAAAAGTCTAATTTGGCTTTAAAATTAGAAAATTTATATCATAAGCAACAAGTGTACTAAGTTTCAAGTTGATTGGACTTCAGCTTCATCAAAAACTACCTTGACCAAAAACTTTAACCTGAAACTCCAACTTTCCTTTTCTATGTTCAGTGGACAGTGAAATTGGGTCAAAAGTTTAATTTGGCTTTAAAATTAGAAAGATCATATCATAAGCAACAAGTGTACTAAGTTTCAAGTTGATTGGACTTCAGCTTCATCGAAAACTACCTTGACCAAAAACTTTAACCTGAACGGACGAACGGACGAACGTACGCACAGACGGACGGAGGCACAGACCAGAAAACATAATGCCCCTCTACTATAGTAGGTGGGGCATAAAAATGGGTAACACACTGACTGGTCTGTAGTTAGCTTTCAGTAGTGGGTCGTTCTTTTTATGTTTTTAAGGGTGTAACTTGGGCTTCTTTGACTCGATCTGGACATATGCCTATGCTACAGTCAAATTTATAAGACTGGTCAGCTGAGGTGCAACTACAGATTTACTTGCTTTAACTATTTTTGCTGGTATCACATCTGCTTCTGTTGCATTTTTCACGTTTATTGATGATTTTTTTCCCACTTTTTCAGATGTCACCTTTTGAAATTTAAATTTTGTATCTGTTGTCAAGTGATTTTGTTCATGTATGGCATTTATGCTATGATGGTTTAATGGATCATATATAACATCATTTATGTAAGGGTGCTAGCGTAAACAATTCAAACAGAAAAACCAACGATCTAATCTATTTATATGAGAAATACCTATGAACCACAAACGATAACTACTGAAAAAGTTTAACAGGCTCCTGATTTGGGACAGGTGGATACAGATGCAGCGGGTTTGGATAGTTTTGTTCTGCCGACATACAATATAATTGCCGTTGAAGGGATGGGATCTGTTCTCCTTCAGAAGATCTGCGTACTTTATTCTAACACGAAAAAAAAACTTGATTTTGATGGGGAATGTAAGTAATGGGGAAGAAAACCAATGCTCTGTTCTGAACAGGTATTTTCCTCTGTTATATCGGAGCAGTCCCACTTGGGATATATGGTTTAATACTTAATCAAATATTTACACAGATATTTACACGGTATGGTGGACTGCTTATCAGTTATAAAACATTATATACAGTCAAGACTGAATTTTAAGGTGGCACGGTAGTATTTCCTGGTCCATAGGGGTCCCCGGGATAATGATAGCCTTTTTAGAATTTTCACCCATTTCTCACACTGCGAAAAATTCTACATTCACAGTTAACTGAAGTACTTTCATTTTACTATTCAGAAATGAATTTGAATGTGTATCATGACCGTTTAGTTTTTTTGCCTATTTCAAAAACCTAAGGTCACTAGTGGTTTTAGGTCTTTTATCGTGCAGTGAATACATAATTTTAAAAAAATCCTAAAAATTCATTTTCATCTGTATGTAAAATTCTTTCATATTTTTCTACACCAAATTCATCCCTCAGTTGGGGAAAGTATTTCAGATGATACTGTATGCTTTGTCCAATCACACTGTTCATATACATTGACTTAGATAGAGTACACAAAAGAGCAACCTAAATTCTGGAATGCAAATACTACCGTACCACCTTAAAAACAAATATCAATATCTTTTAATATTATTTAAAAAAAAAAACGGTTCGGGAAAAGGATATGATTACATTACCGATGCGGGGAGCGGGAATATAAAAAAAAAATATTTAGAAAAAATTGGTGCGGGCGGGTCCGTCGAACAAGGAATAAAATTGGTGTGGCCCAAGTATGCATTTATATATTTCAGTCGATTGTGCTTCACGGTTTACTAGAAATAAAAAAAAATAAAAAAAATTGTGATATAATCAAATATATTGTTCATGTTATGTTTAAGGGACCGGTCAATATTTATTGGGGGTTGGGACCGGTGCAAAACGCAGTAGGACACACATTTTTTTACTTAATTTTTGATAGGACTTCTACTATTTTAGTTTTCAGCACTGATAGGACAGCAATATTTTTATGGCATATGTATGAATGTAGAAAATAGGCTAAACAAATCTAATTACAACAAAATAAACAAGATTAATTAAGGAACAAACAAGTAACAACAATATAAATACAATTTTAAGTTCAGACATTAATATTATGTTGATAGAAAAATCATGTAATGATTTTATAAAGGTTGAAAAAATATACATGTATAAAAAATAAGTAATAACATAAAATTAATCAAAACAAAACAAAACAACAATAAACAAATGTAAAACGAGAACATTGATGGAGCTTTTAATAAGTGGTATGATATACTGCCATCAGTGTGGTACAATTTAAACAAATGCAAATCATTAAATAAAGGCAGGATTAAATAAAATATACATCTTTTAAAAATAAGAAAAACTATTAAACAATAAAACGTTCTGACTAGATAATTAAGAGAAAAAATAAAGTCAAATATGACCTTGTAATAAAAGGCTATGACAGTTCTAGTCCAGTGAAATTCAGTTTTAACCTTAAACTAATTGCAACAGAAAAAGTTTAAGTTCTAATCTATGTAGCATTAAGCCCTAAATATACAGATAAAAAAGTCCCATAAAGTTCAAAGCCGAGTATATTTTATAATCTTCTGCGCCTGAAATGAACAAAAACCGAGGTGTTATGGGTATTTTAATTTTTGGTGTGCATTTTTTTTTTTTAAAATAATGTAAAAATTTGGTATTGTATATCTGTGTATTATACTTGTTCAGCATCGACCTTATTTAAAGAAACTTTAAACCCAAAAAAAGAAGAATATATGCTTAATTATTTTTTTTTTATTTGAGATTCTTTACCTTGACATGTTGAAAAATTCAATAAATGGTCAACTAGAAAATTACAAAATCTAGATTGAAGCGTTAAAAGATATTAAAACACCTTAAGAGTTGTTTGTTATACTCTAAAAACGGGTAACATATCAAGAATCAATACATTCTGTTGAATAATAGTAATACTATAGTTTTGTATCAATTTTTATTGATATTTCTGCCTTTTTTGCAGAGTTATCTCCATAGGAATTTTAAATTGTGATTTTTTTAGTCTTCCTTTAGTATGATTTTATGGGACTTTTTCTGTGTATATTTAGGGTATAATGCTAAAGATTAAAACTTTAAAATCTCCTGTTGCAATTCCTAAAAGGTTAGGGTCAAATTAATGCTAGATTAACTGGACATGTGTATAATACAATGATCATAATAATAATGAATACTTGTAGTATAAGTAGTAGTAGTGGCAGTGAAAGTGAAAGTGAAATTGAAAAGGAATCTTATTTGTCTTCTTCAAGGAGGGGATAATTTAAAATTCCAGACAAATTCAAAGACTGTGTGATCTATGTTAATCTGATGGAAATGAAGATAAAGTGTGTTTGATGTATTCATAGATTAGATAGGACATATACTTATTTAGTAAATATTTTATATAGGACAGCAACTTTTTTTTGTATATTCAGATGGTAGGACATAGATATTTTTAAGGGAGAAATATGAATTGTACCGGTCCCAACCCCCCAATAAATATTGACCGGTCCCTAAGATGATTTCATGATCTATGCTATATTTTCGAAATAATAGACTGCCCCTTCTTCACTGAAGTCTTGAACGTATGTGGGCGTTTTTCAATAAAAACGTACTTTCTTTTCCTAGCCACTTAAAAAAAAATGTGTTTGATCTTTGCAAGTAATTTTTTGTGCAGTCAGTACATTGAATTAGATATAACATTTTTAAGCAAAAAAACAGTTTATTTTTTTAGAGGGATTGATAAGATATTGATTCCTGAATGTTCCAAAAAAACCAAAATGGCATGTCCCTAGACCGCCTGTTCAACATTCATACTCTAAAATATCGTAAAAAAATGTAGAAATAAACATAAATTTTACTTAATATAAGTTCTTTAATAATTCAAAAGTATGTTTAGAGCCAACATATTTTAATAAACAGCTTTTAACATAGGATTTTTTATTTTAGAAGGTGTGTCCCTAACACAATGTCCACTACGAAACGAAGTCATTAAATAAAATTGAGAATGGAAATGGGGAATGTGTCAAAGAGACAACAACCCGACCAAATAAAAAATAACAGCAGAGGGTCACCAACAGGTCTTCAATGTAGCGAGAAATTCCTGCACCCGGAGGCGTCCTTCAGCTGGCCCCTAAACAAATATATACTAGTCCCGTGATAATGAACGCCATACTAATTTCCAAATTGTACACAAGAAACTAAAATTAAAATAATACAAGACTAACAAAGGCCAGAGGCTCCTGACTTGGGACAGGCGCAAAAATGCGGCGGGGTTAAACATGTTTGTGAGATCTCAACCCTCCCCCTATACCTCTAAAATATAAACTCTTTTGCTTATAAACAGTTTTATAAAATCAATGTATTTTTTTGTTTGCAAGAGATATAAACATTAGGGTCTTACAAAAGAAGTGATGCTTTTATAACGGCAATTAAACTGTTGGTAAGAAAAATTGAGCACATCAAATGGACCAGAGTGATACCATATTTTTGTAAATGTCCACTACGAAACGGGTCAAATCTCCTTCAGTAACTGGTTTTAAAATTATGAAAAACATATCAGTGTACAGCTTGATAACGCTTTGATGAATACAGTCAGTCTTGTTACTATTGCAATATAGGGGTTGTGAGAAAAAAATAAAACATGTGAATACGTCCCCTACGAAACAAGTTTGGGAGAAAAACGTTTCGTAGTGGACACTACCACTACCATGCAGTCTTTTTTTACTCTTTTTTCAATTATATTCGTGCAAAGCAAATAACAAAGGTTAGTTTCATGTAATTTTTATTATGTTTTTATTAACATAGAATAGGGTTGATGTTAACTATGAAACTTTTTGTCCACTACGAAACGGTTTTGTCAACTACGAAACGCATCAAAATGTCCACTACGTAACATGAGTTGTACCTTCATAAGTGAAGTACTGTCTAATCTTTATCGATAAAAATTGTTTCTCCAATTCAGAAAAAAATGAGATTTTTCTAGTATATAAAGTAAACAAACTGGAATGTCTATAGGAAACATTTAAAATTGCAAAAATATGTGTTTTTAGAAGCAGTTTCGTAGGGGACATTTTGCTGTTTTTGGTTATTATCTTGAACATTATTATATATAGAGATAAACTGTAAACAGCAATAATGTTCAGCAAAGTAAGATTTACAAATAAGTCAACATGACCGAAATTGTCAGTTGACCCCTATAGGAATTATTGCCCTTTATAGTAAATTTTTAACCATTTTTCGTAAATCTTAGTAATCTTTTACAAAATTTTTCTCCTCTGAAACTATTGAGCCAAATTAATCTAAACTTGGCCACAATCATCTTTGGGGTATCTAGTTTAAAAAATGTGTCCGTTGACTCGGCCTACCAACCAAGATGGCCGCCAAGGCTAAAAATAGAACAAAGGGGTAAAATGCAGTTTTTGGGTTATAACTCAAAAACCAAAGCATTTAGAGCAAATCTGACATGGTGTAAAATTGTTAATCAGGTCAAGATCTATCTGCTCTGAAATTTACAGACCAATTGGACAACCCTTTGTTGGGTTGCTGCCCCAGAATTGGTAATGTTAAGGACATTTTGCTGTTTTTGGTTATTATCTTGAATATTATTATAGATAGAGATAAACTGTAGACAGCAATAATGTACAGCAAATTAAGACCTAAAAAGAAGTCAATATGACCAAAATGGTCAATTGACCCCCTAAGGAGTTATTGTCCTTTATATAGTCATTTTTTAACAATTTTCACAAAATTTGTAAAATTTTACTAACGTTTTCCACTGTAACTACTGGGCCAAGTTCATTATAGATAGAGATAATTGTAAGCAGCAAAAATGTTCAGTAAAGTAAGATCTAAAAACACATCACCATCACCAAACCACAATTTTGTCTTGAATACATCTGTGTCCTTTGTTTAATATTCACATAGAACAAGGTGAGTGACACAGGCTCTTTAGAGCCTCTAGTCTTATTTTTCAATTCATTTTAACGGTGGCACCTAGTTTTGAGAGTTGAAAGTCATCTGTCTTAAGGATTATGTACCCTTCTGTTGATTCAATGCTAAACATATGGAAATTTTATAGAAAATCCACAGCCTTTATCCTTGTCCTCTCACATTTGGCAATTTGATTACTGATAGATATAGGATTATTGCATGCAGTGCTATCATTGATTTCCAAAAAAACAATTTTATTAATGTAGTTATTGGTTAAATCAAATAAAAATATTGACCAAATCAAGTACACCTTAAGGTGTGTAACGATATGTATATGTTTATGATGCGCTCCATAGATTAGCACTGAGACTGATGACGTTGTACACGTACATGATGTAACTGTTTGGAATTATACTTGTGTGCCTAAACTATTGTTTGTACTTCTTATTGCCCTCATATCGTAGGAATAACGATACATGGTGTCAGATGTGGTTGCAAACGAACAATATAAATCATATTAGTGAATTATGTGCACCGAAAAGTTTATAAATAACATTTGAAGCGAGACGCCAGCATCCCGGCATTGTTTGGATAACACGTTTTGTTCAAGGACATACAATTCGCTATGTACCGTGAGTTATTTATGACTTGTTAACAATTTATATTCGAAGATCATTCTCATTTTGAAGAAAACTTTTCATATATATATTAATTATCAATATGGCTGATAATGAAGCTGAAGTGGTCGCTGAGGCAATAATTTCTACGGAACGCATAATTAACACTAATCTGCCGTTTCCACAGAAATTGGATTTTCGAGGAAACATTGCTACAAATTGGAAACGTTTTAAACGAATGTGGACTAACTATGAAATTGCAACAGGATTAGAGAAGCAAGAGGGCAAAACAAGAACTGCTACGTTCTTAACGTGCATTGGCGCAGATGCGCTAGAAATTTTTGATGGATTCGTGTTTGCTAACGAAGTTGAAACTAATGATATAGATGCCGTTATTGAGAAATTTGAGAACTTTTGCATTGGTAAAACGAACGAAACTTATGAGAGATATTGTTTCAACAAACTAGACCAAGAGCAAGGTGAAAACATTGATACATATGTTGCTGCATTACGCACATTAGTCAAAACATGTAATTATGGCACAATAGAGGAAAGCTTAATTCGAGACAGAATAGTAATTGGCCTACGTGAAAATTCAACAAGAAAGAAGTTGTTACAAGATGCGAAACTGACTTTAAATCGGTGTGTAGACGTTTGCCGAGCAAATGAGAAAACTAGCATCCAAATGAAGGACATTTCACAAGAAGAGGTCCAGTATGTAAGGAGACGGGATCAGAAACCGAGAAAAAACTTTACTCCGAGACCGCAAACCGATAAGAAGTTTGATGATTGCAAGTATTGTGGAAGACAACACGTGCAGAAAAGAGAAGCATGTCCAGCATGGGGCAAAACATGTGGAAAATGTGGCAAGTCAAATCATTTCAAAATCAAATGTGAATCCGGAAGAACGACTCCGAGTGCAAACAAGCCGAATTTTAGACAAAAGAACAGAAGAACCGTACACAACATCGAACAATCCGATGATGAAAATATGTCTGATGAAGAATATATGTTCATTGTTGAAGACGTAAATACCGTTGGACTAAAAAGAATAAATGCAATTATGAATGTTCAAAACAAGCAAGTTAAGTTCCAACTCGACTGTGGATCGACCGTCAATGTTCTTCCGACAAAAGACTACAAGAAAATATTCAATGATAAAGAACTTGTGCAATTAAAACCGTCAAATCAGACACTTGTTATGTTCAACAAGACCGAAACTAAACCTGCTGGAAAGAGGAAAATCACAATAGTCAATCCGAAGAATAAGAAATGGTACAATTTAGAATTCGTAGTTGTATCTGGAAATGTACAGCCGATTCTAGGATCTGAAGCGATTCAGAGGATGAAATTAATTACTGTGAACAAAGTTAATATTCACAATGACAATATTTCGAAAGTAGATGATAAAACTGAAAATCAAAGAACTGATAGCACTGTAAGTGTTGTATCAAAACAGATGCTTGAAAAGCAATATCCAGATGTGTTTAAGGGAGAAGGAAAGCTACCCGGAAAACTGAAGTTGGACATTGATGAAACCGTTAAGCCAGTCAAGCTCGCTACACGGAAAGTGCCAGTTGCACTTAGAGACAAAATAAAAAATGAACTCGATACTTTGATTGAAAAAGATATTATTTCACAAGTTGATGTTCCGACCGATTGGATATCGTCGATGGTTGTTGTTACGAAATCGTCCGGGAAAATAAGACTTTGTATAGACCCGAAACCACTGAATGAAGCGTTGAAAAGGAATCATTACCCGACTCCGACGATCGACGATTTGTTACCAGAGTTAGAAAAAGCAAGATGGTTCTCAGTAGCAGATGCAAAAAACGGATTTTGGCATGTGCAGTTAGAGGAAGAGACTAGTTACTTGACAACTTTCGGAACTCCGTGGGGACGATACCGATGGAAGAGAATGCCGTTCGGTATATCGCCAGCGCCCGAGGAATTCCAGCGTAGAATGGATGAAGCGCTCGAGGGATTAAAAGGCGTGAAAGTTATTCATGATGATATCTTGATATATGGTTGCGGAACCAACGACAAGGACGCACAAGAAGATCACGATAAGAACCTGATAGGGTTAATGGATCGTTGTAGACAGAAAGGTTTGAAACTAAATAAAGACAAACTGAAACTAAGATTACAGGAAGTTAGCTATCTTGGTCATAGAATTACCGCTGACGGACTGAAAATAGACTCCGAAAAAGTGAAAGCTATTACGGAAATGCCGATACCTGAGGACCGACAAGCAGTTCAGAGACTTTTGGGCATGGTGAACTATGTACAGAAGTTTGCACCATGTTTATCCGAAATCACCGCTCCACTTAGACAATTGCTTAAGTCCGAAAATGATTTCAAATGGGATCCTCACGTACACGGACTATCATTTGATCAGCTAAGAACCGTATTGTCAAATACACCGGTACTTCGATACTTTGATGAAAAGAAAGAAGTCATTTTGCAGTGTGATGCATCGAAATCAGGACTGGGTGCTTGCTTGTTGCAGGAGGGACAACCAGTATGTTATGCGTCGAGAGCATTAACACCAACAGAAGAAAACTATGCTCAAATTGAAAAAGAATTATTAGCAGTAGTTTTTGGAATGGAAAAATTTTAAACATACACATATGGAAGAAAAATCGTCGTCGAATCAGATCATAAACCGCTTGAGATTATATGTAAGAAAGTTTTGCTTTCCGCTCCGAAACGACTACAAAGAATGTTGTTACGCTTACAAAAGTTTGAATATGTTGTTGTTTTCAAACCAGGTATTGAAATGTACATGGCAGATACATTGAGTAGAGCATACATTAACAAAGAACTAAGTGGACAAGATAAAAGATCGGAAACCGAGAAGGAAGTTGAAACTGTGAATGCGATTCAATTCTTACCGATCACCGCCGAAAGGTGTAAAACACTACAATCAGCTACCGCAGAAGATGAAGAACTTCAAATTCTTTCGAAAGTTATAAAGAAAGGATGGCCGATTAACAAGGATGCCGTAGATATAAAGATACAGAAGTATTTTCCGTTTCGAGAAGAACTTACAATTCAGAATGGATTGATTTTCAAAAGTGATAGGGTTGTAGTGCCGAATAGTGCAAGAGCAGATCTGACAGAAAAAGCACATTCTAGTCACATAGGAATACAAGGATGCTTACGACGAGCAAGAGAATGTTTATATTGGCCGAATATGAACTCGGACATTGAAAGTTATATTAAAACATGTGAAACTTGCAATGCATTCAACATGGAACAACAGAAAGAAAGTCTGCACAGTCATGAACTCTGTACAAGACCATGGGAGAAAATTGCTTGCGATCTCTTTGAGTTTAATCAACAAGACTATTTGATGACAATTGATTACTATTCCGACTACTTTGAAATTGACAGATTAAATAACAAGAAAGGAAAAGAAGTAATTGGAATCTTGAAAAAACATTTTGCGAGATATGGACTACCTGATTGCGTATTTTCAGACAATGGACCGCCGTTCAACAGTCACGAGTTTAGACATTTCTCAAATCAGTATGAATTTACGCATACAACAAGTTCACCGAGATTTCCACAATCAAACGGAAAAGTTGAAAACGCTATCAAAACAGCGAAAAGGTTAATGGTGAAATCTCATAAGGATGCGAAAGACCCGTATTTAGCATTGTTAGATTGGAGAAATACACCATCTGAAGGCTTGGATAGTTCTCCGTCACAACGCATGTTTGGAAGAAGAGGAAGAACGCTATTACCGTCGGCGTCAAGATTATTGAAGCCAGACATTCAAACAGATGTTGTAGGAAACAAGAGGATTCAAAAGGAGAAACAGCGTAACTATTACAATCGTAGTGCTAAAGATAAGACCGAACTAGCGAAAGGAGATATAGTGCGAATTAAACCGTTCAAAAATGGAAAAGAATGGACAAAAGCAAAGGTTGATGAGAAATGTAATATAAGATCGTACAATGTGACCACCGAAGATGGCAGCACTTATCGGAGAAATCGTAGACATTTGGTATTAACTAAAGAGCCGATGATTGAACAGTCAGAATTAGATCTACCAACTCAAACATCCGCAGATCGTACTGACAATCATGCACAACCGATCGCCATCGATAATCAAGTAGACGACAAAGTGATTGAACACCAAGAACCAAAACCAACTATCAGAACCTCAGAACGTATTCGTAGTAGACCGAAACATCTTCAGGACTATGTATGTACAGTAGTGCGTTGAATGGACTTTGTAAATATGTGCCTGTTTGATTTTTTTTTTTTTAGTTTGAATTAGATTAGGGTTTTGATATTGTGAATTTATAATGGACTTATAAAAGTAGGGTTTCTAGTGATGGACTGTAAATATGTGCTGTAGTAAAAGTTAATAGTTTAAATGGCACAATCGCGAGTTAAGATCAGTTTAAAGAAATTTTGAGAACAAGAACTTTAAAGATTTTTTCTTAAGAAAGGGGATGTAACGATATGTATATGTTTATGATGCGCTCCATAGATTAGCACTGAGACTGATGACGTTGTACACGTACATGATGTAACTGTTTGGAATTATACTTGTGTGCCTAAACTATTGTTTGTACTTCTTATTGCCCTCATATCGTAGGAATAACGATACAAGGTGTGCGCTCGACTTTAGTGACTCAACACGAGGTATTTTGGAATTTTCAGATTTGTTAGAACATTTTGTAGAAAATGAACAATAGCACCTCATAGAAAAGCAAATGAGTAATCTATGTTTCAAATTTTATAACGAAAATCTCTGTATTAAAGGCTGTGGATTTTCAAAAAAAATCTTGATTTATTTGCCATAAAGTACTCTTTTTCAAGTAAATGCAATGAAACAGTAAATAATAATGCTTTCAATCAAGTTTCCCCTTGGTACATGTACTAAATGGCCTATCTCTATTATTCATTATATCTGTAGTTTTTATACAATTGAATTTTGAAAAAATCGTACAAAAATGGCTACAGAAGGGGTCATAAACCTTTTTAACCCACATCATTTGAGGCAACTCTTCACGAGAGACCAAATGAAACAAAAAAATAAAGGTCACCGTACAATCTACAACAATGACCAAAGTCCAAAACTAACGGCCTAATTAATGTACAAAACAATGAACGAAAAACAAACATGTAACACATGCTCATTGAATGGTTTTACACTAGTAATAATATGGAACCTTTAAAGCTCGCTGTTCGGTGTGAGCCAAGGCTCCGTGTTGAATACCTTACTTAGACCTATAATGGTTTACTTTTATAAATTGTGACTTGGGTGGAGAGTTTTCTCATTAAAACTCATACCGGATCTTCTTATGTCTCATTCGTATAGAATGTAGCGGGGTTAAACATGTTTATGGGATCCCAACACCTCCACCTAACCAGTGAAAGTGGTGTAACAGTACAACACAAGAACGAACTATGAAAATCAGTTGAAAAAAGGCTTAACTCATCAGACGGATAAAGACAGAATTACATCTAACAAGATTACAGAGTGGACGGTTACTTTTATATTCATACAAGAAAAAGACACTAAGTTCAGATCTGAGAGTTCAAACCAATAACAACTATTTAAAATAAATCATGCATCTTAGACTTAATTATCAATCAGTACATATCCAACATCCAATGCATTAAGTGTTAAGACGTCATTAACAGTCAGAGAAAAACATGACCTTGTGCAATGCCAAGATACAGTTTTCGACAGATTGAATAACCATGAAAGTTCAGATGTATATTACAATAATATTTAGTTTGTTTTTAATTTACTGATACAAAATCAATATTAATACCAATAAAAACAATATTCAAAGATCTAATTACAGTGTTGAATTGGTAACCTTTTAGAACAAGTTACTTCAAAGGATCGATAAGGTTTTTTTTGTAACGATGGCATTCATCTAAAATGTCATTTTTTGGGCATCAATCACAATTATGTTTGTTGTATACCTATTCAAGTATTCAATTATAAATAAATGTTTTGCATTCAAATGTTTCATTTGTGCGTTTTTAATAAAAGGTAGATCCCGCTGGCAACCCAAATTTGGAATAGTAGTTTAATACTAAATTAAGCATTCATGCGTCAATAAAAAATGTTTGATACAATCAACCATCGTTACTGAATATTGCTCTTCTTTTAAGATAATTTCAGAAGCTGTGATATGATGGCCTGTGAGACAAACATCATACAGTTCAAATAATACAGATTTATTCAATTGTATGTCAACCTTCGGCCTTCAACTTTGATCACAAAATATCTCATATAGTCAGCATTAAAAACCATCAAGTTGGCAACAAGACAAAATATGACGCAATTAAAACGCTAACACCAACAACCCTATTAAAAAAAAAGTAATAAACGGAATCACAATGATAGACAGAAGCCAATAACAATCACTGAATTATAGGCTCCAGACAGAAACATATAGAATGTGGAGGGGTTAAGTTTGTTTGTGAGCGTTCATCTCTGCCATATGGTTATATAACTTTTTTACGGATTTATAAATCCGTCATTCTAGAGTTCCGTTCCTGATGAAGTTAAATCAAGAAGAATGCTTTAAGTGTACGAACTTCATTAAGAGTTGTTTTCATTTTGTAATGGTTGAAGCCGTAAAGGGTTAATCACCACAATTATTTTTAAAAAAAAATCGTCAGTAATATACAATTATAACCAAAATTCTTTGATAATTAGTTTTTCTCAGAATAATTGAAAAATATCTAAATTAATTTTTCGTCAAATTTTCGTGCTGTACATTTTGTATTTTTCTATGCAGAGTTTGGTAAAATTGTTTGTCGTCTTTTTTTTTTCTTCATTATATTGTAATCTTCTCTTCGTCGTACCTTGTGGTTTTTTTTAAATATAAATTGACAGAGTCAGTCTCACTTTGTTTCATAGATGAAGAATACTCAACATATGTACAAGTATTGTGTGTAAGGAATGAATGAATCGTATTTTGTAAAAGAAATAATGCCATTTATTGATTCAAACAAAACATCTGTGAAAGTGATATTGAAGGCCGTATGGTGACCTTAATAGTTATCAAAGGTACCAGGATAATAATTCAGTACGCCAGTACATAAGACTTAAATTACATTATCTACGTCATGTTGTCTCTGATGGATATATGTTTCATTTGCACACCATCTTATTATCAAGATGCTTGTTTTTTTATTGACAAACTATTTGTTACGTTTGAAGGTTGTGTTGTCCAACAATCAGATTTTCAATGGATACCAACCATACTCTTTTATTTGTCGGCTTGTTCTTTTATTCCCATAAGGAAGACTTCATACAAGAGCTTTTCATGAAGAATGAAAAGACGCCAGTATTGCATGAATAAAGTGCTTTTTCGGTAAGCATGCTACATTAAAAAAAAAGGGAAAGATCAGGTTACTTTGATTCAGAATAAGATGTCCGGGTATGAATTTTTTAATTTTTTTTTATATAACAGCTTGTCAAAAATTGAATAATTTTAGGATACTTTCGTCGACCTTGATTTGAGTTTTCAGAAAAATATTTTTCAAAATTGGTCCCATTTAATGCAAAGGTTTTATTTGCTACTGGAGACAACAAATTCTTTGAACCAATTCTAGTGAAGCATTGATAGTTGCCCAATTTTGGTTTCATATAACATTTTATTTCTGTTTTTATTTAAACAATCGGATGATAACTAAGGACCAACAATATCCTGTTAGAATGAAGTTTTAAGGTATAGCCAAACCTCCAAACCAAATCTTTGTATCTACGAAGGAATTAAGTATAGGTTTCTTCCAAATTTTGTGTTACTGAAATACCTAACTTACCAAAACATTGATAATAGATTGAATCCTTTTTTTAGCCGTGTAAAAATGTTCTTAATGTTAAAATTTTCAATTTTACTTTTACATATCTTTTTTTGTTTTTTTTTCCCGATATTATTTGACGAGTTCATGTTTCTATAATTATTCAAACAATCTAAAATTCTACGCCTAGAAGACGACACCCTAAAAGCACAATAAAAACCAACAAGACAATTAGAAATTAATATACAACCTCCATCTACAATCCATAACAATATTTGTTTTGTCATACCTAGATCCATGTTAATTTTAAAAGAGTAAACAAGATACATTATCAATGCTTAAAATTGTTTTATTTCATTATAAGTTTCACAACAATATCCAAAATATAAATTAAAAGTTAGTAATCACAGTTTGCTTTTTCATGGTATTTCAGAGTTTGAAATGTTCATTCAACATCTATCTTGAACCTGCCATGCGTTTCCTAGAGCGAAAGCGTCGGATGTAATTTGTTTATTTGGCATGATCATATCATCGTAACGTTCATGGTTCAGAGTACCAAGAAGTCCTCCTGTTTTACCAAAGTACCACTTGCTCAAATCAATGTCGACCATATTGACAGTTGGGTCGGATTTGACTTGGAACCCACGTCCTTCAATGAACACCTTACCATCTTCAGAGAAAACTGCAAATTCTGATGATCTGTAAGGTAGATCCATAACTACACCGTCGACACTGACCTACAAGAGAGAATGTATGATACGGTGAATTCTTTTCTTATGTTACAAAATACATTAATGTACATGCAAATAGCAAATGTCTTATTGAGTAATACAGACATGCAAAGTTAACCTTAAAGCCATTTTATTATCTTTTCACTTTTTATACATGAATCACATGTTTAACATTCGCAATGGAGTCTTGCAAAGCATATCCGTGATATGTATTTGTAGATATACACATAATGTTTCATATTTATGTACATATAGAACTATATAAATATTCCTGTAGAGAACTATATTTACCTTTCCATTTGGTGATAATTGAACATTTTGTTGGTGAGAAGTCAAGATTAACTTCTTCTTTTGTCTACCCAAATAATTCATGATGATACTGAAGTTGCCGTCCACATAATCTCGTGCAAGAACGTAGCTACATCGACCACTGAAGTCAAATTCTTGACCATCGAAAGTTGTAAAGTGTCGGCCATGTACTTTTGCACTTGCTGTAGAAATGAAATCAAACATCAAATTATTCTTTATTTATATCATTAAGGAAACATACAATAAAATTTTTAAAAAACACACATATAATTGTAGTTTTCTGCTATAACTTTTGGCCACGAGTATGATGAATATATAAAATATAACGTTATAAGTAGAAAACATAACACATCAGGAACAAAATACGAAAATACAAACTCTGTTTACAAAACGCTGCTCACCCAAATTTAAAGTACATCTACTTTCATGCATTATCGTTACATCCTTGTTTCCCTTCATTGTACTTGCAACAAATCAATCGTGATTCTGAGTACAAAACTTAGAAAAATTTATGTTTACAAACCTGTCCAGGACATGTGTGGTATGTAATCCTCCACAGATCCAAGGAAATTTAGTTTTGGAGTTGGAAAGCTCATATCTGGAATGTATTGTCTCAAAGAAATGTCTTTTAGTGAGCTGAGAGTGTGTACATCAACAGGCAGGTACAAATCTACTTCAATATCTCCATTTAGTATGTCGTATTTAATAACTTTGGATTTGAGTACATTTCCGAAAATCTCTTTTAAAACAGACATCTCCTTTGTAGCATCTTTTTTCAATTCATCAAATATTTTGTCAACTAAAGCATTTACATTCTCTTCAAATTCCCAGTATTTGTATGCAGATGATCCCTTGAAAAGAATATGTAAATCTTATTTCACTTTAAATATCATGTACATAAATGTTGTAACTTTAATATATGTTTGTATATTACATATCTTTTTTCATTTTTTCATTTTTGTTTTAGCAATTCATAACATTGATGCTAATACAGTTTCCGTTTGATTTCATATAGGGTCTACTCCAAACATGTATATATATTTTGAAACATATTTTAAAAATCAGCCTTACAAATCGATCAACACAAGTTTATACCTACCATGTTGTACATTGGTGTTGGTAACGAGTTGACCAGTCGTTGGTTGATCCCCTCTCTGATGTTGTTTATGCTTGATGTGTACTGGTTGGCAACGTTAGACCATTGCTCATTTAATTTCATGTTTTTAAGCTGATCCATATAAGAGTTATATTTTGATTTTAAATTGACAACAGTTTGGTGATTTCCAACAGAGTTTCTGTAATCTGAAATTATTAGATTTTATATAGATATAAATGTATAACAAAAAGAGATTTTGAAGAATTTCTATACTTTCATTGTAAAGTTGTTTTTTAGGGGAACTTATATCAATACATTTTTTGTTGATTATCATCTGCGTCTAAACAATGTGAAGTGTTTATGATCAAAGAAAGAAGACTGATATAGCAGAACGCCACTCCCAGATTTCGTCTGCCTTGATCAAATTATCTGTTGTAAAATGTTGAAATTATTTTACATGAAGGAACTAATCTCTCATGAAAGTCGTCATTCCTTGTGCGAATTCGGCTTTACTTAATGCCCTTTACGTGTGTAATAAACTTGAAATTTCCGAATATTTAATTTTTGTCATCAAGTCTCACTAAAGAGACATACATTCTCGACCTGTGCATCTGATGCAATGGAATTTATGCCGTTTTGGCTATTGTGTAAATGATTTAAACTTCTATATACAGCAATACCTTATACAATTTCCTTTTTTTTTTAATTTAGTTTGTAAGTTGTCCTGGATTTATTTAAACGAACAGAGATATTCAAAGGATAACATTTACCAAGTAATCTCTGATAAGAATTTGTTGAAATGCTGTTCAACTGGTCACCCATGTTGATATAAGTATCTTCTGAGTAGGCATCCAGTCTCTGAAACATACAAATAACAGTGTAAAATAAAACTTCCGACATTCTGCAGGTAAACAAAATAGTTTTCATAAAAAAGGTGTTTTTGGCGACATTTTCGAGTAATAAAAAATTGAATATCAGTCGTACGTAGATACTGTGTTATATAAAGTTATATAAAAGTTAGTGACACATCCCCATTAATAATACGAAGGAGTGTACACTGATAACACTGTACACTCGCAGCTGCTCCGAACAATTGAGAGATCACGTAATACATATGTTGATTATTACTGATTATTCTTAAACACAGGAAGGAAACATCTGTAGTACGAACAGATTTTAAAGTATTTATTCTTAATTGTGATTAGCCAAGAAATTAACAATTGAAACTAACTACAAATATGTTATCGTCTCTTTATCGTTTAAACAAGGTTTTGGATTTTTTTTAAATACTAGTAGCTTAAACACGAGCATCATTGAAGAGAAATTGCCGTGCAGTAAATTTGATACCGTTAAAAATAATAATAACCTTTTGTAGTTGTTCAAGACTGGTCATATATTCATCAATTGTGTGTTTGACTTGGCATCTCCTCCAAGCTTCATTTAAGTCTTCTGCATATTCACTAAAAAAAATATAAATAAAGATATCGTTACACATGTGTGAGTCTTTTAGCATATTAGGTTCATATGTTTTCTATTATACTCTCACTGCTGTTCAGTCTTAAAAGTTTTGGCACAAAATTAAAAAAAAATATTAAATTTTTTTCAAGTGAAAAATTAAAATTTCAGTGGAAAGATTTTAAAATAAACGTACCCGATTCTGTTCATGGTAGTATCAACTGAATTACAAATGTCTTGAAGATAAAAGGTATTTCCTGCTTTCAATGTTCTGAGTTCAGACAGTTTGTCATTAATGGCATCAGCATAGGACTTGATTTCTTCTGTATAGGCAGCTTGGAATAATCGTCTCTTATATGATATTTCTTTGTTAATTCCATCAGAAGACTCTTCAACGGCCATAGCAGATCGTATTCCATATTCTTCAATTCTTTTTGTTAGTTCAGCCTGAAAGATTAAAGAACATTTATACTTGTTTTGGTCATATGATGATAACAGCATTAACAGAAAGCAAACCGAAACGAATGTGTATGTGAATGAAACTTAGGTTTCGGCTGAAACTTAATGCTTAAAAAAATCACCTTTCTAAAACAAACTATTTCTATTTTCAATCTGGCATGGTTTGGGTTGCTATTTCTTTTTTGTTCGACATCATGGAATTTTTATCTGTCTTTGTCCTAGGTTGATCGTCTTTTTCTTGTATTGTTCAATGTCTTTTTAATCTTATGTTTTAGGTCAACCCTTGGTATTTATTTGGTCTTATTTCTATCAGATATAAACTATTTTGTGGGATGATTTATAAGACATTTGCCCTTATAGAGATTTTTCTTTTATTCCTTTTCGCTATCTGTATATGACTGATAAATCTCAAAATTGTTGAAAAAGTTACAAATATACCTTGAGATCACTGATAATTGATGGACGCCAGTGAACACGTGTATGAAGAATCTTAGAAGATTTTAATCGCAGATTTAGCAAGCTGTCTACTGTTTTCTTCTGATTTACATTTCTGAACAGTTCTGCAGATATTCCTTTCTCGTCTGAGAATTTAGCATTCACATGAAGTGTTTTATCTGGGTTTTCTGAAAATAGAAAAAGATAATAGGATTAAATGAATTTTCTGTTACGTTTAAAAGTTCAACTTAAAACAAAATTTTCTTCTAGTATCTATCCATTTTGTAACGCTTGTATTTTTTATTTTTTCCTTTAGTATGGTATTGGTATTTGATAAGGATGACTTACTGATATCGTAGTTCATGTTAAAATCCAGACTCCCATCATTAGGATCAACTGTCAGCTCTGTATTGATTGGCTTGGTATCATCATAAAGATTTTTGATCGTCAGTTTGAAAGGTGATGTCTCAACACGAGCATCTATTTTCATTGTTTTGATTGGAGAACGAACCTGCGGAATAAAAGTCAAACATAAAGAAACGTTAAAAATTCTTGTCAACTTTTTACTTTGACCATTCGTTTATAGTATATACCAATAGACTTTCAGTCAGGTATTTCACTCTATATACGGAAACACATATTCATTAGAAAATATTTATGAACAAATTAATATACAAATATAAAAAAATATATATTAATTTTGTTTCTTCCATTATTCAACCAGTATGGACAAAAATGAACAGAAAAATATTCACACAATAATATGTTTCTTAAGTCTTAGTAAGTCAATACCTGTATATTGAGTTGACGTTTGAGTTTATCAATCTCGGTTATTAAGGCGATGTTCTTTGTTTGACGTCTTGCTGTCAGGTATTGGATATCAAAATCAGCTGAGAGTTTGTCGTTAGATTTTCCGAACATTGCTTTAGTGTGGATGTCCACTGTAGTATATGGATGACTGATACCAAGTAAGAACTTGTAATTCTCCCCACGACCTGATACATCTTCTAATTTTGAACTCAAGGTAAAAGTTTTACGAGAATCTTTTGAGTATCTGAATGCAGTACGGCCATCATAAATAACGTTTCCACTTCCAATTAACATTTTGTAATCAAGTTGAAGATCCTTTAAAATAATAAGGGCACTTCTTTTAAACTGTATGCATGAGAGAATAAAATAAATTAAACTGTAAATGTTTTTAAAAGATTTTTCTGTGCCTTGGAAAATATTTAATGTTGGTTTGTACCTAGAATATTTGTGCTATAAGACTATTGTATAAATAGGAAATATTCATATAACTTATAATACAGATAATTTAATTACTTATAGCATTATATTTACTGCAGTGCAATATATACTGAGATGAAATCTTTAGTTTAAACAAAGGAGAATATTCTCTATCAATCACTTGTATTTCAAAAGACATTTACCTAATTGAAAAACATGTATTTTGATAATTTTAATTAATAAATTTCTATATCCTAATAATAAGTATATTTTAATTACCTTTCCGAGACTTGGCATTTCTAAACCCAATGATAGTTCATCTCCATAATATCTGGTCTTAAATACTATTCTTTTGTTTTGGTCTCTCTCTGCATCCCACGACAAATCAAATATTTGACTTGACTTATCATAACCTGATGATACAGTTGACAATACAACTGTCCTAGATGGTAGCTGTAGAGTGTATTTTGCTTGTCCGTTTTTATCGTGTATTGTTTCAATTCCATGTGTTCGGATATCATCTTTTTCTATAAATAGAACAATTTTGGACGATTCATCAGGACGAAGATACGATGCTCCTATGCTGTAAGATTTTGACCCACATATACCTCGATAGCTAGCAATCTGTTTTTTGTCAGACCAATCAGAATTGAATTTCACATCCATTCTGCAACTGCTGTCTCTATCTTGCTTGTTCCAATTTACAAGCATGTATGTTTCTGAGGAAAGCAGTTTATTTAATTCAAACCTCATCTGTCTTGGTTCGTTGACATTAATTATCAATGTTATTTCCTTTCTTTTCTCAGGATCCATTTCAAAATCAACATCGTACAATGTTTGTTTGTTGATTTTCATATTTGTTGCTACAACCAAATGATTTGTTTTGCTAATCCAGTCGAATTTTACATATCCATTAGCTGTTCGGAGTGATTCCCAAGGAGTAGACACTGTTAGTGACCAGTCTGTCTTCGTGAGAGATGCATCTATTGTTATTCCGTTGCGGTCAGTCCAAAATCCTTCAACGTGAGATTTCAATTCTCCAAAAATTTTGTCATTTTTCATGGATATCCGTATATTTCGCAAATTATATAATCCAGTTTTAAGCGTAAGGGATCCATCTAATTCATCGAATCTTTGACCAGTAAGGCGTGCATCAAATTCAATATCAAACAAGTATGATGTCTGTATATTAAGTGCAGCATGGTATGGTTTTCTTGAGGCAGATGCTTTAATTTGTGTTCTCTCATATCCTTTGATTGGTGTATCAAGATTTATGTTGATTGAGGATGGAGTTTTTTCCATGGCAATAGTTATCTTTTTCTCTCCAATTGCAGCATTTCCGGATAGTGAGTAGGTGTCATCTTTCATTTTCATGTCTGCATTGACGGAATATCTGTTTTGTGGTGTATCAAGATTTATGTTGATTGAGGATGGAGTTCTTTCCATGGCAATAGTTATCTTTTTCTCTCCAATTGCAGCATTTCCGGATAGTGAGTAGGTGTCATCTTTCATTTTCATGTCTGCATTGACGGAATATTTGTTTTGTGGTGTATTCAATGAAATATCGACAATTTCTTGTGTTATCTTGAGATTTCCGTTAATAAGAGGCATATTTCTACTGAGCGCCAAATATGCAGATGAAGTGAGACTGTCTGTTTTGAAATCATGCCGATATCTACCGTTCAAATGAGGAATTACATTGAATGGAGTTAGGAGTTCCACATTTAAGTACATACTTTCTGGTCGATACATTGTGAATCTAGCATTTCCTTCAATCTTTTTGTCGGGTGCATATTGAAAACTTCCGATTGTTGTGAAAGACTTCACAGATCCAGTATGTTCAATCTTGATATTTACATCTCTTAGTTTCTCAAATGGTGTTTGTAAGCTTAGTGAACCCTCGATAGATGGAAGGTGTTTAAAGGATGCATCGGCTTTGATTGTCTTGTCGGCATGTGTTGCCTCAATGCTTGTTTTAAAATTTGAAATGTAACCATCATGTAAAAATCTAAGTTGAGACGATTTTACATTTCCAGATAAAGTGGTTTTAAGTGCTGTGACGAAGTCTATCGACTTTACTCCTAGTCTGACGGTGGTAATTTCTTCAATTCCATTCAATTTACCAATGGATGCCTTTACTGTTGTTCCGAATGAATTTGGATTTCCATTTACGTCATATTCTATTTTGATGTCTTCTAGAATAGGTGTTGATAGCAGCATGTTCCCTTTGATTGCTTCTGAGGACCAATCATGGTTGACTTCTCCTCTAATTTTTTCTTTTCCGTAGCTAACAGACGATTCGTATCTGAATGCATGCAGACCTCCATTTCCGTTTATAATCACCTCAAAGTCTTCAGTTAGTGGTGTTTTTATACACAGTTCGATTTTTAAACCAGTTGATGTATCAATTTTGCCATTAAGTTGAGTTTTATGTTTTCCTATTTTCGCAACTGCCTTTCCAGAAATGAGAGACTGTACATTTGATAATGTTAGTAGAGCCGTATTTCTTTCATATCCAGAGAAAGGTGTCTCCAACGTAAATGTTAGTTCACTAGAAATATCAAAATTTGTTTTTGCGTTGATTTCTTTGTCATTTAGAGTCAGTTTGATGTTTGAACGGAAGTTTTTCAAAGTACCTTTGAGTTCATGTGAAACTGATGCTTTTATGTTTTTGATAGGTGATCGTATGTCAATATCTATTTCTAAACCATTTGGTAAATCTAGATAGAAATTTGATAAAAGTTCATGTTTTTCTTCACCATATTCAAGCAAAGCCTTGGTTTTGAAGTTTTCAATTTCTCCATCGAATGAAACTTCTAGCTGAATATTCTTAAATATTGGCGATTGAAGAGCCACATTTGCAGATAATTTTGAGGTAGTGTCCATATCGACAGTTAAAGCAGATCTTTTATCATTGTATCGAACTTCACCAGATACGTGGAATTGTTTCAATGTACCAGTACGCTTAAGTGTCGAAATAATTTCGTGTTGTTTACTTCCGCTGTAGGTTGCACTAGCTTGTGATATGAGCTCAGATGAAGTGCCTTGATGGTCAAGGAAGATTTCCATATCATCAGTGAATGGTGTTGACATACGTGCTTCTAATTCAATTCCACTAGTAAAGTCGGTTTTAGCTGAAGTGGTGAATTTCTTTCCGTTATATGTAGCATCTCCCGATAACTGGAATTTTTGTAGTTTACCAGACCATCCAAATGTTATGACGGCTTCATGATGTTTGGATCCACTATATGAAATGTCAGCTTGTGACTTGAAATTATTAACAGAGCCCTTATGGTCAATTATAATTTCTATGTCGTTGGTAAATGGAGTTTTCAAAGTACCTTTTGTCTTAATACCGTCTGTGGAGTCGAATTGTAGTTCTGATGACACTCTCTTGGTATTATAAGATGCTTCGCCGGAAGTTCTGAAATTTGTCATGTCTCCATTATGCTCAAATGCAGCATACACTTCATGTTGTTTCTTTCCGCTGATGGTTATTTCTCCCTTCGTTTTAAAGTTCAACATTTCCCCTCTATGGTCTACTTCCAATTCGATATCTTTTGTGTATGGACTTTTTATTTCAATTCTGCCTTTTATTCCTGTAGATTTTTCTAATGTTGCTTCTACTGATGCTACCTTAGTATTGTATGACAATTCTACAAATACTCTCTTGTCACCGTTCTGGAGTACAATATTGGCTTCATGCTGTTTTCTACCGTTGTAACCGATCTCTCCATGACTGATGAAATTATGTAGAGTCCCTTGGTGAGAGACAGAAACTGTTATATCATCAGTAAAAGGTGTTCTTAAAGTTACTGTTCCCTCTGGATCGTTCAAGATATCCAAATTCACATCACTCGAAATTGTTTTTCCGTTGTAGGTAGCTGATCCCGACGACTGGAATTTTTTTAATTCGCCTTCAAATTTGAAATCTGTAGTAACTTCATACATTTTAGATCCTCCATAAGTCACATCAAATTGATTGTTAAAATCGATCAATTTACCATTGTGTGAAAATGATACACGAAGGTCTTTGGTCAGAGGAGTGTTCAATGAAACTGTGGATTGGACTCCATTTGTACTATCAAATGATACTGATCCAGTTACTCTCTCTGTATTGTAAACAATATTGGAGCTGGTGGAAAATTTCTTAAGTAATCCATCGTGACTAAAGGTAACAGAAATGTCATGTTGTTTGCGACCACTGTATGTAAGATCAGCCTGCGTTTTAAAGTTCAAAGGTTGTCCGTTGTGGCCGATAGAAAGAATGATATCATCTGTGAAAGGTGTCTTTACTGTTGCTCTTCCTTCAATTGTTAATTCAGATTCAAGACTGACTTGGACAGATGCTGTCTTTGTGTTGTATGTGATATCAGCAGAGGTTGTAAATGCTTTCAGAGCACCAGTATGTTTGAAGTTAACAAGAACTGCATGTTGTTTGCGACCACTATGTGTAAGCTCAGCCTGAGTTTTAAAGTTCAAAGGATGTCCAGTGTGACCGAAAGACAGAATAATGTCGTCCATGAAAGGCGTCTTTAGTGTTGCTTTTCCTTCAATGTTCAAATTTGACTCGAAACTAACTTGAACAGCTGATTTCCCTGTGTTATATGTCACATCAGTAGAGGTTGTAAATGCTTTCAGTGTGCCAGCGTGTTCAAAATTAGCAAGAACTGCATGTTGTTTGCGACCACTGTATGTTAATTCAGCTTTTGTTTGGAAGCCATATGTGTTTCTTTGTTCTTTGTCACTGCTGAACATAAATGAAAACGATACTGGTTCACTTATCGGCGTTTCAATTTGTCCAGTTGCTTCAGTCCTTTCTTGTATTCCTTTTGGTGCGCTGAACGAGAATTTTCCAGTAATTTTTTTCTTATTGTATGCACCGTCAAAATTTGTTCTCCATGTCTTGATTGATCCTTCAGCATTGAAAGAAATTTCAAGTTCGTGTTGTTTCTGCCCACTGTAAGTAAGCTGGGATACGGATGTAAAGTCCATCAGTTGTCCTGAGGTCTCAGTACTAATGACTACATCACTTGAAAATGGAGATTTCAAAAAGCCGCTTATTCTTATATCTCTTACCACATCCACTGATACCTGGGCAGACCCTGTCTTGTAACCGTAACTCAATTCACCATTAGATAAAAACCGTTTAATTTCTCCTTCATGATTTACCTTAAGAGTGATATCTTTAGAGTATGGCGTTTTCAGGAATGCCCTTGCATTTATACCTCTAGAAGTTCTCAGTGTTAGCTGTCCTTCTGATCTCTTTCCATCTTGTACATATTCACCTGAACATTCAAAATCTCTCAACTGTCCAGAATGTTTAAATGACATTTCTGCACTACGGATAATTTCATATGGAGTAGTAAGTGTGGCTCTTCCTTGAATTCCATTGTTGCTTGAAAATTTGACTATTCCATTGATCTTTTGAGAATTTATGTCTATATCTGCTGTGCTCTCGAAGTCATTTAGTTGTCCTTTATGGTTAATATTGAGTTCTCCTGACCTTAAAATATCGAATGGTGTTTTCATGTTCAGTCGAACTGAAAGGTCATCGTCAGTACTAAGATTAAGATCTGCTTGAGCTGATTTTTTTCCATATGCACCTTTGATGTTTGAAACACATCGTCGAAGGTTCCCGCTGTGTTCAAATGATGCTGACATGTCAGGTGTAAATGAGGATATAAAGTTAGCTTCTCCGTTCATTTTTGGTTCCCTTTGATATGAAATTCTGCTGTTTAAAATATCTTTTCTTCCATATGTTAATGAAACTTGGTTGTTGAGGGATGACTCAAAACTATGCGATAACGACATCCTTACAGGTTCATATTTTGGAGTAAGAAGGGTAAATTTTCCTTCAATTGGACCAAGACTAGAGAATGAAACGTCCAATTGACTTCTTTTCTTCTGGAGAAGAGTTTCTAATCGTGAGGCAAAATTATTGGAAGTTCCTGAGTGTGAAAGTTTGCCTGTCATTTCTTCATATTCCTGGAATGGCGTCTTGATATCAACAGAAACAGTTAATCGGTCATTTGTGCTGACTGATGTATCTAGTGTTATAGTTTTAGAATCAGAGTAAGTTATTTCAGCTTGAGTTCGGAAGTTATTTAGTGGGCCTGCATGACTGAGTAACGCCTTTAGATTGCCATAACTTTTTACCGGTGTTTGAAGAGTTGCAGAAAGGATCAATGGTTGAGATGTAAATTGCAAATCACCAATAATGTCTTTTTTGTTCTTTGAAACTTCCAGATGACATTTAAAGTTAGAAAGTTGACCGTTGTGTGTATAGGAGGCTCTCATCTTTTCATATCCTTCATGAGGTGTGTTGACAGTAAGCTCTGTTACTAATTTTGGATCAACCGTTGATTTAACATTAGCGCCCCAAACATTTTTCCCGATTTTCAATTCCGACTGACATTTGAAGTCGCGTAAATTCCCGTCGTGTGTTACAAAAGCGGACATTTTTCTGATGCTCTTGAATGGTGTGGATATTGAAACGTCTGCCTTCAGATTTTTTATAAAGTTGAATGTCAGGTCTCCTTCAATTTCCTCCTTCTTTCCCCATCCAATCTTTGCTTTTGTCTTGAAGCTTGTACTTTTGCCTTTGTGTACAAAGAGAACTGTGATATCATCCATGATGGGAGATGCAACCTTTAATAGTCCTTTCATTCTTTTGGCATTTGTCATTTCTATATCTACATTGATTGGCTTATTCTTCCCGTATTTCAGTAAAATGTTAGAATTAATGCTTTTTCTATTTCCACTGTGAGAGAAGGAAGCAATGGTATCTTCAACAAGAGACGACTTCATAGTGAAGGAACCTTGGAGACTCTTTCCATTATGGAAACTGATATCAAGTTGATGTTTGCCATTTTTGTCATACTGTAAGTAAGCCCCAGATAAGAATTGATTCCATGTTCCTTTGTGGCTCAAAGTAGCGGTTACTGGATGGTAATTAGGAAGACGTATTGTGACTGAAGCTTGATAGTTTTCGTTGTATTCAACAGCAAGCTCAGCAGAGTAAGATTTTCCCTCTGGATACTCCATCACAACTTTCGTAATGCATCCTTTGACGGAAGGGTTGTGTGTAATACCGGCTGTTAAACGTTGTAATTTTTCAAAAGGAGTTGCAATACTGACATCCGCGCTTAGCCTTTGTCCATCTAAAAGAGTTCTTGATGTCAATGATACGATCTTTCCTGGTAAGTATTCAACCTTTATATCGGTTCTCGATTTTTCATTCTCAGGGCGGTTAGAGAATGTTATTTCACTGGATGGAAGTTGTTGGTATTGAGTTTCAAGTCTTACATTACCAGACACACCACCAATTCTGTTAAATGTAGACGAGAGTCGAATTTTTCTTACAATTGGTTGTAGTTCAAAGCTGACAGAGGAGGTCATTGACTTCATATTTCCTTTAAATTCCATCTCTGTTCTAAGTCTTCTGAATGATTCAAATGGTGTAGATAAAGTAACCAAAACATATTTCTGAGATCCGGTTTTCAATCGTCCTTCTATTACAACCATTTGTTCACCTTTGAGTAAGAGGTTCCCGGTAGCAATGAGTTCCCCATTTTCAGTTTTAAGATGACCTTCACTTGTAAATAGGTTTTTGCTATTGTGGCTCATCGAGAGAATGGTGTCCATGGAACTGTCTCTATGTAAATGACTAACCATAAGTTGTCCTTTTCCAAATGGAGTTGTGGAGGTCAATGTATACTGAACGGATGCTTCTTTCCATGCAATATTATGTTTGCCCTTAATGTTAAAATCATAATGCTCTCCATTAATATTGGTTGTGATCTCTGTTGTTATATCATTGAGTGTATTACTGTGTTGCCATGTAGAATCGTATCGGCTTGTTGGTGAAGAAAGAGCTATTTTACCGCTCTGCTGGATCATAAGACCTGCTCTATCATGTGTGAGTTTACCTTTGTATCTGTATTCATTTCCATTGATATTTAGAACGAGGCTGTTTTCGTTAGTTGTATCCTTACTCTGATGACTAAGATCTAAAGATACGGTTTGGATGGATCGAATGTTAGATTTGACACCAGCATGTCCCAAGTATATGTTGTTTTCTTTCTTTGCAGATGCATCAACCCGTATAGAATTCTTGTTTACCTGAACAGTTACAAGGGACTTCAGGGAGTCTTTAGCATCATGGGAAATTTCTAGGGACGAGGTTTTAAATCCACTAAATGGTGTCTTGATGTTTAGAGATCCTTGGAATTGACGAAGGCTAAATGGTTTTTTCAGGGCAAAGGCAGCTGATATTTGGTTATCTGGTTTCCAGTTGACATCAAAGTTAGTTTTATATTCGCTTCTGTCTGACAAATGGTTCATGCCAAGTTTAACATATCTTAATCCTTTCGCTGCAGTATGTACTGTTAAGCTGCCCTCGATTTTGACTTGTTCGTTACCATTTTTCTGTTTCAAAGTTGCGTCAACAGATAGTTGTTCTTTTCCGTCAGATTTTATGTCAAAATGTGCATTTTCGTTTTTGCGATTTATGTTGATTTTGTTATTTTGCAGTGGACTTTTGAATACAAGGATTACATCAATATCTTTAATGGTGTTGTATGTGAGTTGAGTGTCAACAAATATGTGTTTGTCCTTGTCTGCATTAGCATCCCATTGAATGTCCAAATGTCCAACATATATCGGTCCCTTCTTCTTTGCTTCAAATTCACCTTTGACTCTTCTTGAAGGCACAGACACATCACCAGAAAGTCGTAGAAGTGCTGCTTTTTTGTATTGAGAACCAAATTCTACCGAATAGTCATTATTAAGTCGAGATTTGACACGAAAGTTTCTAGGATCTAGGTTGAGCAGTGCTTCAAGATGGACTGGCTTCTGTCCGGACATACTTATATCAGTGCTGACGTCATACTCTTCATTAGAAAGTTTAAGATCACTTACAACTTTTGTTTTGTGTCCAGCAATGTTTGAGATCAACTCATTTGTGTATCTTCTTTTGTTCTTCTGTTCAAAATTGTTCGCAATAGAAAAGTCTTTGCCATTCCATTTCAGACTTACATCCCCAGTTAAGGATGTAAATTTTTTGGACTTGTTCTTCATTACCAATGCAGCGGATACTGATTGCTTCTTGCCGTATGATAACCCAAAATTAGAATTAATACTCTTTGGATTGTGAGAATGTTTTCCTTTCAGTTTAAGATCTAATCCCTGAAAGTAGCAATATGATTATGTAATTATTTCTAAACTTTCACAGACTGTTTAAATGTTGAAAGCACGTGGCTTTCTACAATTCCACCCTTATCAGAGTTTTAAAATGTTATGTAACATATCGATTATCAAATAATTTCAATCGAGTAAACTCACATATAATAAGTAACTCGCATTTAGAAGTATGGTCCTTTTGGTCTTGGGGGTCCTGCGCTTTATCAATACAGAACTATTTACATAACCGCTATCAGGGAGGCATGACTCTGATTTGTTTACCGGTAACTCAAAATTTAAAGTGTACTTTAAAAGTGTCAGAAGCCTGTAATTCAGTGGTTGTCATTTGTAACTGTCTGTGATCACAGGTTTTTTTTGGTAGTTTTTATTTTTCTTTCTTAAATCAGACAGTTTTCTTTTTTTTCACATTTTGTCATGTCAGTTGCTTAAATTCACTTGATATAGACTCTGATGTATAGTTGTCTCATTTGTAATCATACCGCATCTCCTAATTTTACATTGATATAATATTTTTCATATGGCATTGCCTTCTTTATTTTTAGACCAGCATGTAATGGTATTCTATGTTACGATTTTCTTACCAGAGCCAGATGTCGAATATCACCAGTTATATCTAATTCAGATTTCTTCCATCCCAGTTCGTGACGTACTAATGATGTAACAAAGATACGCTTGTTTTCATCCTTTGGTTTTGCACCATATCTAAGGTCAAAGTTCACTTTTGTCAATCTCGCTTTGTTGTTCATGTCTGTGTTGATAACAACATTGTAGTCACCATTCTTCTTGAAAGTTAAAGATCTGTAAGTATAGAGAACAATTTAATTTAATTTGTTTCTTTCAATTCAAAAATTGCATTCCTAGAATTGGGTTAAGAGTACCACTGACTAGACATCATATTGCAGTTTTGATGTAAAACATAAAATTGCGTATCTCCAAACTTAAATTATAGTCGAAGGGGGCTTTAGGTTTGTACTCAGTCTGTCAGTCTGTTCATTTATTGCTGGAATTTACAAGACATATATAGTTTGTTGAATAATTTGTGTTTTAATTACACATTTTGATATTACGGTGAAGCATATTTAATTGATAATTATCAAAAATTTAACAAACATTTCGGACAGACTATACACACTACATTATCTGAATATTCAGCAATATTAGAGAATTCTAATTCGGATAGAATCTGTTACATGGAGGCTAAATAAAATGTATCACTAAAAATGTAAAATTTAATAACATTCATATATGTATACATACCCTTTGCCAGCCAATGACCAGACACTCTTGGTGAAACCATAATTGATTTTACTGTTTACTGTTATTTTGTCCCTGCTGATTCTTGGAATAACGTAATCTAGATTAACTCTGGTGATTACAGCAGTTTTCTGAAGTACAATGTTTGAAGTTCCTTTTGCTCTTAGAAGTGGAGTTCTGATGTCAACTTTTGACTGATACCGGGCATTTGATTTCCTTAAGGTTCTCGTTAGTTTTGCTAAAACAGACATGAAGAAAATTCTATTTTAACTACTACTCTATGGGACAGCTACACTATTTTCAATAGTTATTTGTACGATATCTGGGATTCTTATATTGCACTAAACATACTATTTTAAAAGATTGACTAAAAATTAAAGAAGATATATGCTTGATGTAATTGAGACTTAATTGATATTCATTTAAATTTTGACTGATATAAATTGTATAAAACTTACTAAACACTTTAACGGTTTTGTCCAATAACCTGTCAAGTGTAATGTCCACTAGAATAAGAGAACCACTTTTATATTCCATGGATCCTCCCAGGGCTGTGACTTCCTCCTTTGGTGTACGGATGGACAAATAAGGCATTAACTTTGTTGCTTTCTTTGTTTGTGTATTCTGCAATCTGCTTTCAAAACTGTAATCCTTCCCAGGTTCAAAGGAGATGGATGTTTTCATAGAAGACATTGCTTTCTTGGAAATCAGGTTTACTGAAAATCACATGACAATTTATTCTAATATAACGTTGAAAAATAATATTGAAAATATTAGTACTTTTCTATGTTATAATGATCCATTTTTATTTTCAGTAAGTGATAATGGGCTACCTTCTTTAAACCGAGCTCGGTACAATTTTTGTTGAACAATTATAGACAATAAACTGACTAAATCGTTATGTTTACTTTGAGAAATATCCCATCATACTTTTAACTAATATCAGGATCATTTTTGAATGGTTTACGTGAAGATTTTGAATATTGCATTAAATAATAAGATATAAGATTACAACAGTTGAACTATAACTGCACACAAATTTTTGGGCAAAATAAATATTTACGGTAAACGGTATAACCTACCTTTTGACTGAATGGGTTGCTTAGATAGCCCCTTTACGGTCAATTCACCGTTGAAACTTTTGCCGACAACATACTCAACAGAACTGCTGAGTCTGATATTTTCCATATTTGGTATGATGATTTCAATGTATGGATTGTAAGTATAAAGCTGTCCTTTCCTTGTTCTGATCCATTCTCCAGTCACAGAGTATTCATCTCTGTCGTCGATAACAATTCTTCCAGCCACTTGTTTCTGTTGATTGTCACCAACCAATGCTCCTAAACATTTCAATCTTATTAACTATTTGGTTAGATTTCGTAAATATTTTGTGTAAAAAATAATTACATTTAAGAATATTTCGTCGATCTTTATATTACTGAAAATACATAGAAAAGCAGACACATATATTTTTTATTCTTATCACAATGGTCCACAATTATACGTACATTATAATAGTATGAAACGTCTAGTTGAATTTATAAAATTGTGAGCTGTCTTTTCACGTTATACGAATGAAAGCGAGTTATGACTACATAGTGCAAATCATTTCATATATATCTATAACAAAAAAATACAGTAATCAGTTCTTACATTAACAAAATTTCAGCATAAATTCAAACGGTTTATGTCTTTCCTATAATGACATTTATTTACCTCTAACTGAAACTCTCTTCCATGGTGAGATCATGCTTATTTCCAACAGAGGGTCAGATCGAACAAGACAATCAAAACTCAATTCACGGTCTACATTAGAGCCTGGGGTGCTGAAGGCTACTCTAGCTCTGGCCTCTTGTTTATCCTGTAATCAAACAAAGAAGTTATATATTGTATTTATTCAGTACATCCGTTCCATTTCTGCACTTGACACAACTTAAAGCTAAATATTTGGGTTTTGATTCCTGTATTGTTCATTTAAAAGTTTGAGTCAGACATGCAGTATTAAAATGCTAACACTTTAAGTAAATGTCTGAGACAGACCATCGCCATGGAAGAAATTCTTTGCTCAATGTCGTTCATGCTTTGTCGAAGAATGTTTGCGAACATAAATGTGAGGTTATATAAAAAAAAACATTAATAAAGGAAAAGTATTTTAACATATTGGAAAAATTGAATCGATTAAGGATAGTTTGCAAACTTATTTTGAGAGCTTTTCGATTGTTTCTTTATTCGCCGAAATTCTTTAATTTGTTTTTTTTTCTCGTTTGATACTGTTTTATCAGGTAAAATTTCCTAATTTTTATTAATTAAATTAAAGAGAGAGCTCAGTTTTCAAAAACTCGGGTCTTTTTTAAGTATTGATATGGCATTACCTTTACGAATTTGTATTCCATGTTGTAACTTGCATGTGTGTCACGTTTCAGAAGAGTGAGTCCAGCACTAACTGGTCCTGTCATTGGAAAGTATGGAGCATCTGCTATCAATGATGCATTTGGATACTGAAGTTCAGCACAGAGTTCCAGTCCGGTAATCTTGGCAAGTTTGTCTCCAGAACATACTTTTTTAGTCTGTCTGTTAGCAGTAATCATTTTCTGTTCTCTCTCGGATTCACGATGGACAGTGAAGAAAGCAGTCCTGTTGATAATAGTCAATTATTATTATATAAAATTATTATATTCTTAGTTGCATTCCCGACTTATACCTACGACATGCTGACAAAACGTGCACCGGAAACCAAATTATACGTCAGGTATCTTTGATGACTATTTATATAAATTTAAGACAATCACTCTATTACTTATTTAGAATTCCATGATGAATAACCTAAAGATTGTTTGTTTTAACTACGAATCAAATTTTCATTGTTCTATAAAGGAATAAGCAAAATAATAATAAAAAGTTTTCAAAACCGTAAGTTATTGTAAAATATTAAAAATTTTGCATACTTGATATTGAAAACTTCCATTTTGTCAAATGGTGTTTTGATCTGTGCACTTAGTACTTTGCCGTTTTTCAGTTCTACGTGTCCTTCTACAGAGGAGGAGGAATGCATAGTGGAAACCATCTTCATTCCACTTTTTGTTACAAATGCATCTACGCTCATCATACTGTTGATCTGGACAGCGCCGCTGTAGAAACATTGAAAATATTAAAATTTAGAAAAACGTATACATAATCACAACAAACACTATATTGGAGGTAAACTTTAGTAGATTTTTATTGTTATAATAAACTATTTTTTAATTGCTTTTAAGTATTTGGTGACTAAAAGTGTTTACATTGATATTAACTGTTCCCGCAAGTAACACGCTCCAACACATATGACCTATATGTGTTCGTTACGGTACGAAATTTTTCCAATTTAACTCATTTTTTCTTTAACCTAGAAATTTGAGTTGATTTCGTCTGCAGACAGTTTTCGTTCTTTTAATATGCTAGTCATACATTACTAACCTTGGTTTCATATATCCATCCAAAGACAGACTTGGTGATCTGTCTGTTATTTTTGTCAAATCCATTTTACCAGAGGCACGTAAATCAACGGTAGCTGATCCATCAATGGTCAAATTTAATGGGAAGCCAGCCATTGTTGGAATGATGACGCTGCTATCCAAGAAGACGTAGCTCTGAGTGAACGAGTATTCTTGTTTCTTGGCAAGAGCCGTAAGAATGTCCAAAATATTGATTGATTTACCATCAGTGATATCACTTAGTCCTGTGAATCTTGTAAACAGTAGCTCATTTCCAAAAACTCTCATGTACAGATCTCCTTTCAATGAGTCAGATTCTGTGTCAAACTACAATAGCAAATTGATCTTGTTAAGAAGGATAATATTTTGGTTCAGCAATTAGGTAAACAAAACTTATTTGGTCTCTAATGGAAAGTTATCTCATACCACATCTTCTTTTTTTTTTATATTAAATCGATACAAGTCATATCATACAAACCAAGCTTAAAAAGATTATAAACTTTGCACTATTTATCTACAAAAGAGTTTTTAAATTTGTATGCCAAAACGATATTTGAAATAAGTTACATTAAACCTGTGGCACATTTTCAGACTAGATACCTAACATATTATTAATGATAAAATTTACCTGTCTGTCAATGTCTTCCATTTTTGTATTACTGATTCCTTTTATGTTCTGTTTTGTGACTTCTTTGACATCATTTTCCTGGAAGTATCCGTTAGGTCCAAAGTAAGATTCAAGAAAATATTCAAGGCCCTCCATTCGTCCACCGATTTCTAACAGGTTGACGGAATGTCCAAAAAGGTCGAATGTTATGTTAGTCATGGCAGATCTTGGTAAGAAAGATTTTGAAGACCACACAACATTGCTGTCAATGGAAGCTCCAGTATTTAGTTTTTCAAGGAAGAAGGAGCCTTCGTAGTTTCTGGAATATTTCAGTTTTTCAAGATCGAATTCTTTCTTCAGCGCCTGGTCGTTGATGATATTCTTTATTTCTTGTTTCAGTGGGCTTGAAGTCTCCATCAAATTTGTTAAATGAGACCATACATAAGAACCAACTTGGTTGACCTCTTCTGATTCAAGTACATTTCTAACACGAGACAGGACATTATCTGAAGGGCATGTCATAAGAGCCTGGTAAGAAGCAATTCTCAATTCGGAATCCTCGTCTTTGTTCCTGAAGATTGCCATGACGTCGTCTCGCTGCAATGGAGAACACACTTTATATATTCATTATTATAGGCATTGTAGTACACAATGTATGATGCTATACACAAGAATAAAAACTGTATAACTATTAGTATTGACTCAATATGGACATTTTACAAAATTACAAATTGAAAACTTACGCTTATTGCGCATGGCATACGACGGAAGGCTTGTATAGCAGAAAGGCGGACTTCAGTGGGATTCTCTCTCTTGGTCATACAGTTAGAGATGGTTCTAATGGCATTACTAACGAATCCAGCATTTCCAAGTGATCTAAGACTACGGATCACCTAAAACAAAGTTCATAAGTGAATATTTAATGACACTGTAACTTTCTTTAACCAAAAAAAAAAAAAAGAAGAATTTTTTTTTTTTACACCTCTGATTCAATCAACTACATCAAGTGATCTAAGACTCCTGATCACCTAAAAAAAAGTTTTAAAATTAATGATAATCGTAAATAATGATACATGAACTTTCTTTAACCAAAAAAAACCATAAAAACTTTACACTTCTGATTTAATCAACTATAGCATCTTTTCTATTATAAAGTGATATAAAACTTAAATATTTAACAAACTTGTAATTCCTCGGGAATACTATATTGTGTTTTAGTCAATAATTGAAATATTAACTTTAAATTCACAGCAAAAAAAGTTCCATTGGGTAAATTATATGTCAGATGTCACCATTATATTTCACATACCTTGCCAAGATTGTTTTTGTCTACGTAACATCCAACACCAATCTTGTCTTCTATAGAAGCAACAATACTTGCAATGTCCACATCATTTTCACATTCTTTTGTCTTGCAGTAGGCATATACGAGTGAAGACACACCCAGCATAGCCTCTTCATTGTCCTCGGATGATATGAGTGGCTGTCAATAAAGGAAAATGAAAACAGAGTAAAAACCTGTTGTAACTAAAACCATTATGAGCATGGCGACAGGCTAGTATATTCTTGAGACAAAGTTTCTGATTTTAAAGTGATGATTTTATTAATGTTGACCTTCAAGGATAGACGTATCGTTTACAAGATTACAATACGGTGCTCAATTTTGACAAATTATTTTGTTTATGAAATTCTACTTCATTCAAAGTTTGATTAAACGTAGGAAAATTGAATACGTTAAGTCACATCTGAAATAACAGATATTTTTTCAAACAAACATAAGACCTACTTTGACTTCATTCAGCATTTCTTTTGTTGGGTCTTTGATGAACGATAAAGTCGTTAGCCACATATTAGCTTCGATTCCACGAACTTCTTTCTTGTTAATCAAGTTTGTAATCAGTCTCAGTGAAGCTTTTGTTCCAAGCATTGGAACGGCATCAAGGAAGAATTTTCTACAAAGAAAATATTTAACTTTTCATCAATACCAATAAAAATTATCATTTCAAAATGTATTAAGATTCCTAATGCTTCAGATACAAACTTGGTAGCAAGTGTTTCAATTGTATTTAATATATATGACAAGAATAACTGATAAATGTCACTCACTCAACTCTCTTTTGATTCGATGCACAGAACCTGGTTCCTTTCACCTTTCTGTAAATCTGTTCCAGATCATCACTTTCTAAAGCCTTCATTAGTCTAACCAGTCCAGAAAACAAAAGTGGAGTATCCGGTTTCACACTGACAGATGTGGATACACAAATTTCATTCAGTTTACTCATGACATCCCTGATTGTACCTCTACCATCGTTAGAATGCACAAACGTCAATGAAACGCGATGTCCAATGGAAACTGTAATACAAGTACACTGATTTTTATATGAAACTTGGAAATATTTCTGTTGAAATACATTGTAAAGATTCTGTTTACATTTATTTTATTAAAGTTTAATTTTAATAGTTTGATAAGAGAAATATTTTTTCGAACTTTTCTATTTTCAATTAGAGTCAATTATCATTAAAATGATTCATTGATATATCTTTCAATGTTTTCTTACTTGAGCTAGAAGATGATACTCTTTCTGTTACATATTTCAATGTCTGTTTGGTCTTTGTTATAGCACCACTAGATTCCCTTGAGAATGGTCGGAGAACATGTTCTTCTTCACATACACTGCTCTGTAGTATACCAGCCTTGCTGATGTCTTGTGAACACTCATGGCTGCCTTTTATCAGTGGCAGAGACTGAATTTCCTAAAAATGTATATCAAAGTCCATTGGGGCAAACATATTATTAATTCCTTGTATCTTTTGTTAGTTATAAAATATTAACTCATTTATAGTTGTATCTGTATAAATACTTGTAAAAGAAAACGTTTAAAAAAGTCTTTTAGGGGTGAATAGAAGTCCTATTCAAAGTCAATTTTTATTCCAGTTTAAACGAAACTTTTTTTCAGTGTAATTAGAAATTGTACCCAAATCGACCCTCCATGCAGAAACAGATGGACACATGTTATTAAAATAGACATTAGAATAAGACGTATTGGTAGAAAGATAAACTAATAATTATTACTTACAGATTGAATTTTGTATGGTGTTCCCTGCATCATTGTATTGTATCCATGTCTGTCTGTACACCCAAGCAAATCTTTGCTCTTCTTGATTGTTCTTGAGTACCATCCGTTGCTAGATATCGTATATGCTGCTTTGCATTCCCCAGTGATGTCAGTCTGTTAAACATAACAAAACTATATGAATATAGTTAAAGTGGTGTGTATATACTTTTTCTCTCTGTAACTACACAGATTAATAAACCTATGCTTCAATTACCCTTTAGCTCTAAACATAAATTTGTCTTTGTTCAGTTTTTATAGTAAAACTATGATATAATTCTGTTTACCTCTTGGACTGTTTGGTCCTGTGTCAGGTCATCCATTGAGTTTTGAATTGCTGAGAGGATACCACGTTTAATGTTGAGTACCCATGTTTTCTCAGGTATGGATGTACAAAGTTCTTCAATTCGGCCATCTTGGAAGGAGAATGCCAATGGAGATTTCTGAAGGTTAGTTCTAAACTCTCCACTTTTGTCGGCATCTATCAGTGTTTCAGGCGCTTTTGGGTCTGATTCCAATAGCCTAACATTGTCAAGCTATAAATTTGAGAAAAGAAATTTCCATATTGAACATGTCTTATTTGTCAAAACAGCACCTCGTTTTAAGTAATACGGATTATTGTGTGTTTACGTATTTACATATCTTTGGCTTATGAAATGCTTGACTTGATCGTTCCTGATAAAGATAAACTTATAATGTGTTATTTTCGTGAATTTCCTAAACTTTAAAGTTAATAAATACATTAATATCTTTTAATGTTGGCAATATAACATTGTAATTTTTGGAGCGTAAAATAAATCAATTCTCATTAGAAAAATAGCTTAAAGTATTTTACCCGAAGATTCATTTCACATTTTGAGACGACATCGATGTAAACTTTGGCAGTCAACTGAACTCCGGCTTTTTCCCCGGATGCCCCTTGTACTGTTGTGTCGACATCAGTTGTGTAGTCATATTCGTAGGTTTTTCCGGTTTCGTATCCAAATTTCTTTGTTTCTGCAATAAATGCATGTATGATATGCTTAAAATATCTTTGCTATTTCTGCATGATTCTTAAAGTCTGAATGATATATAATTAGCAAACCTAATAATGAAAGCATTATATTTATTTCTACGAGTTTAAAAATAAACTCATTATAGATACCAGGATTCAAATTTAAAATTTACGCCAGATGCGCGTTTCGTCTACAAAAGACTCATCAGTGACGCTCGAATATTTTTTTTTTTTTTTTAAATACCAAATAAAGTACGAAGTTGAAGAGCATTGAGGACCAAAAATTCCTAAAAGTTTTGCCAAATACAGCTAAGATAATCTTTTCCTGAGGTAGAAAAGCTTAGTATTTCAAAAATTCAAAGTTTTATTAACAGTTAAATTTAACTGTTTTTGCAGTTTTCCTTTTCTTGATTTGAATATTATAACAAATACCAAACTCAAAGATACATTCAAAAGGGGATGTCCATAAAAAAAATTAAATAACAAAATTAAATGGTATTAACCAAATGGAGCGATTGAAAAACAACTGTCTTATTTCTGACTTTAAACAGAAATTTTCAGTAAGACAAAAAAAAAACCTGGGGAAACAGTTTTTTCTCAAATTTTATGCTGAATTAACCAAAAAAAAAAAAAACATACCTGTACAACGTGTTGAACATGATCCTGTGTTAATAATTGGTCCTGAAAATAGAAAAATTCAAAATATCTACTTTGAAAAATTATAATAAAAAGCATCTATCACTACCTAAAATGTTAACAATTGATGAGCATGCTTATAATATAAAAAAAGCATACATTAAAAAACTTTAAGTTTAACTGATTTAACGACAAAATTCATCGAAATAGTACTTAACATTATGTGTTTTATTAGCTTGCATTGTGAGGCTGCTGTTTCTGCCTAGTTATTATTCAAAGTCTCCATTTCTTCTCAATTTTAAAAAATAATGTATTTCACATAAAAATTGTCAAGATCTCATCAACATAAAAGCACAAAACGTCCGTATAATAAATAAGTAATAAAAATATTTATGAAATAGTATTATGAAACTATCGAACGCCGATGTAAATTCAAAAAGAGGAATTCCGTAAAACTGACAAAGTCAAAATTTATTGACCAATTAAACGATTTGAAAACCACTATTATATTCCTCAGCTAGTACATGCATTATCTAAAGAAAATTGTTGGTAAAAGCTATCTAAACCTCAAACTTTTATGGCAGTTGCTTATACTAGTAATGCCAAAATTGGGTGCGCATCCCAAACAGACATAATAGAATAATAAAGGCAACAATATTATATCGTTGTTCAGTGGTCATAGTTCGATTAAACAGAAACAAATCAGGGTAACAGACTAAACCCGTGGGAAACACATCAGTCAAACAACGGAACATCAGAAACACTAAATTACCACAGAAACAAACGACAATATATATAGAAACGGACTGTAGATAACAACCGTCATATTCATGGCTTGGTCCAGGACATTTTAAGAGAAAATTGAGGTTTTGACCTTGTTACATGGTTACCTTAACCTACCGCACATATGACAATATTAAAATACCGCTTAAAATAAAACATTAAATGACAAGAAAATACTGTATTAACAAACGTAAGAACACTCAGTACAGAGAAATACACAAATTAATAATATAATAGTACAATACATTATGTAAACCGCGGACACATCAATGAATTAACGACAGCACACCAGGACACCACAAACGAAATATAAACTCGTGCGTCAAATTCATAGATCAGTGTAAAAAAAGTTACGTATTTTTTGTGACATTTATATTTTCGCGGATACATTTATATGAATAAAATAGATCACAATTTTGGGATCAAGCAGCCATAACTTTGTAGTCATAGATGACCGACATACAAGAAACTAAAAATTTCAAACAAACATAAAAAAAACCTAACACAGAATGTATAAAAGAGAAGGCAAAATAGGTGAAAACACACTGTAAAATCTTCTTGCGTACGAATCGTATATACATGACATTACATGAACACGGTATTTTAAATAACCTAGCAAATTAATTAAGTACAATACTGCTTGAAATCCTTCATTCAAAGAAACTTCGCGCCTTCGAAAATTAAATTTAAATTCATAATACTTTAATTATTATAAAAAGCCTAGTCGATCAAAACTACCCGCATCTGTGCACAGAATTAATGGTAAAGAACACCAATGTGACACTAAAAAAATGCAAGTAATAAATCTTATTACAAGTTTTTTTTTGTAAATTCAATACAAATAAAAATGAAAAATATACTATTTGAAATGTACCACTGTTTAAAAACACATTAATATTAAGTCATTCATATATAAAAAATGTTATCAAATAAAAATAAATAGTAAAATTGTCTGCATAATTAAATAAAAAAAGAAATTGTAAAATGAAAATCACAAAAAGATACAACTTACCCGCCAATGTCGATGCCACAAAGGCAAGTAGTAGGATAAACGTATGCCCCATTATGGAGCTGGCGGTTCGTACTCGGTCGCAGTTTTCTAAAGCAATGTTAGGTTTAGTCACTTATATACTACTCCAGAGTACAAAGTGACATTTAACTAATGCATATCGACCAGTAATTAATGCTGACATATTTGGGACTTTGTAACCGTGTCAGTTATCTTTTATCGAGATGTATTTACGCAATCAACATGTGAATGTTTATTAAAAGTATAGGTCGATGTACTATTTGATTTTTATATTTACATTTGAATATGGTGAAATATTTTGATAAATAATCTCGATAGAAAATAGAAAATATATGACTTTTTGATCATGAGCTTCTAAACTGTGAATGATTGTTATTTGCAATTTATTTTTCAGGGTAATGAAAATTACCTAAGAAAACAACCCAATTCAGATGAAGTTACGAAGATGGACATGAATTTGTTGACTGGCCTTGAATGACTTAACATGAAAAGGGGGATCCTTGTTCAATTATCAATCAAAAGATTGTAATTGTGTGATTCCTTTTTGTTCTTACGCCTGATGAATACTACGTACTCAACTCATAGTATGTCGATTGCTTCGTACTTCTTTCGGTGTATATGCAACAGTGCAAATTGGAATTCGTGAGGATACACGATCCTCATACGAAGTCCAATACGTACTAGTAAAACTTAAAAATTCAAAAAATAAATTACTTAATAAAGTCCAGTTAATATTTATCAGTGAAACTTAGTATATCCAATTTTTTACTTACTGAGGGAATCATGGATTGGATTGGACAAGGTTCACTTATGACACAATATGGCCTAAAATATCAACTTTATCATAAAACCCCAAAAAGGTCACAATTTGATTCGTAAATGGGTCTATTTCAAAACACCTAATGCTAAATAAACCAGTTCTTTTCATAAAAGTACATAATATTCTCCCAAGTAGGCCCAGTTTGGGACATTTTGTCAAAATATGGTAAATTTGTTCAATTTTTAGATCTAAAAGCTTTAGGAAAACATTGGCCGCCACCTACGATCCAAAATGTTTTGAAGCCAAAAAAATCGAATTTTGATATAGAATTCATAAAGACTTTTTGGATCGTGGATGGAGGCCAAGGTTAATTATTCCAAAAACAATTAAAATTGTGAAAAAATTTGACCAAAATTGACCAAAAATACAAATAATGTATATTTCAAGGGTCATAGCTTCATAAATTTTAAAGGAAGGTGCCAATAAAATATATTTTTATATTGATAGTATTGTCACAAGTATTTCTATGCAAAATTTGTAATTAATTGGCCCGATTTTAAAAACGTCAAAAATTTAGGGCCAATTTTAACCCTTCGTGAACCTTCTCCATAAAAGGATATATAAAATATTTCTTAAAGCTATAGTTATTATGATTATCAGTAAATTATATTGAGTTTCTTTATTATTATTACTGATATGATAAGTTGGAAAAACAAAATGAATTAAATAGTAATAAAATATAAATATCAATCCATTATAACGTACAAAATCTAGTAAAAAACAAAAACATGTTTTGATTAATTTAGGTATTATTGAGAAGCTAAGATTCCGCAGAGTATTTATTTTTGAAAATTAGCTGAAGCACTTCAACTCGTATTTTACAAGGATGGTCGGACCACAGAAGCTTTTTTGAATTGAACCCAATTTTCATGTTTTTTTCGATTTTTTACAGATGATTTATTTTGAAAACAGAGGGGAGGCATTATTTTGGTTTTAACTGTTAAAAACAATATGTCCATCAAGCAGTTATACGGGTGGAGATGAAGAAAAATACCTTTAAAATTTGGCTACAAATAATGTCTTTTTGAAGTCTCCTAAAATCCATTCAGTTTGACAATGTAAATGATGTCTTTAACACTTTAACTTTAGGTTGTATCTAAATGTTAATTTCAAAAACAAATTAAAACAAACTGAAACTGACTTAAACTCTCAAAATTTTTCTGTGATTACTGTTATTTGACCATCAATAAATAATTTCTCATAAAAGAAACTAGTGCTTTAATCACGGTTAACATGATATTTTCAACCTCATATCCAAAATGAAGGGTCCAGAGAGAAAAGAGAAGCTAGCAAGTGATGAGAGAAAATAAAGCGGGGCGGTTCTGAGATTAAAAACGTGTCAAAAGTAGAGGGTGCTGGCAAGTACGTTATATTTGTCTATACAATGACATGTGAAAGCTTTTGATTTTAATAACATTATTTTGTAAGTTACTGTTTTATTGTTGTTGAACCGAAACATTCCTTTATGCAGGATAAACAAAAAGAAAGCAAACAAACAAATTTCGACCCAATTTGATCAAAACCCGATATCGATATAGTTCATGTCAGATTGAACGCACGTAAAAGTTGGATGCTGCCTGCGTAAATCATGAGTCATATCAAATCTCTGCTCGAAAGTACAACTGATATAAACTGTTATCAATATGACATAATTTTACATGATACATTGCATCTTCTATCTTATCAATAACTCATATTATTAAACAATAAATCAACACATATCATAAAATGGGACTTTTTTTAAAATGGCATTAGGTTTGGTTATGTATGAAGATTATTTGTACCAAGTTTAAGAAAAATGTCAACAATTAATTCTTTTTTAATTTGATAAATATACCGCAAAAAAATATGGTATTGTTTTCCTAAAATCGTGAAATTTGTTGAAAATTAACTATTTCCAAAGAATTGTTCTACATATTAAGAGCATATTTATGTAAAGGAAATTTTCATAAAAAAATCTTGTGTTAATCTATTGAAATAAAAAAAAGTTTGGTGTGTCGATCTATCCAAAAGATACAATAATTGTAAAATTAAAAAACCGAAATTTTTAGTAAATGTCTAAAATTTCGATCCCTTTTATCTCTTAAAGGACCACATGCATGTATATTTTTTATAACATATTTGAATTGCTTAGGTAAAAAATAGCATGTGTGCAAATTGTCGTAAAAAAAATCATTGTGGGATCGAAATTGCATGATGCCCTTAACCATGTTAACGTAGTGTGTAGTTAAAGCTATTTTTAAAAATAAATATGCATAACAAAAAAAATGTTATTGTTCGTCTTTAAATTCAGTAGTTCACGTCGCCGCAAGACACGTACGTACAACCTGTAAAAAGATTTTAAATGAAATAACACAACAAAATGCTTTTAAAATCAATGATTCTTAAAAGGGGGAATATTTGCAGGCAAACATTGCATAAAAGTCCAAACTGACATGCATTTAATGTAAACTGATGCTTAAATAGCACATTAGTTTTATGGATATTTGACGGCGATAAATGATATGAACTTAAATTTTGTGGGAGCATTCATACAAATTGTAGTATAGTCATGATATCAAAGTTCAAGCATTTTTCAACTTGACATATTTTTTTACTTTTTTCGTTTTTCAATTACCAGTACATTTCACCAGTATCGTGTTTGTGTGAAGTCCACATTCGGAAGTACATCATCTGATTATTATATCTCAGTATGATATTGTACAGAGCAGTATCCTTGATCATAATTTAATAAAATAATAATTTGCTGTAAATTAATCTATATTTAAATAGTACATTTCCGTAGGTTTGGCAGATCGAAAACGGTCCACAGTTCAAGTGACATAATTTACTATCAGTTGAGTTGTTGTTTCATTAGACATTATAGTACTTTAATATTTACCCTATCTTCTTAATTTTATAATTAAAACTTGATCACTACCAACAAATATTTATTATGTTTCCTTCAAACAAACTCACACTGTGTGCTAGTATTGTGTTTTAGTGGCGGATATAGGGGGTGTAAAGGACATACGAACACCCTCCCCCCTTTTTTGGTCACCAATATTAATTTTATCATTTTGTTCACGATTTATATGATTTTTAAGCGGTTTATATACTGGTCAACAAAAGAAACGATACACTAGTTTGAACTCAAATTTATCATAAGATATAATAAATTGGAAAAACTTCAATTATCAAATGAAAAACATTCATTTGCAAAGCGAAGGTTGTATATGATCAAGGAGGTTATCAAATATAACCTCCTTGATATGATTAAAAGAATTTGACCAAATTGGAAAGTTAATAAATATCGTGTTATTGCACACAGGGGTCAAATTTATTTGCGGAAAAAGATGAAAAAGTCAGCACTGAATTTCCCAGGTGAGAATTACGTCAAATGTCTGTGAAGGCATTCAAAATTTTAAGCAGACCATGTTAAGATTTTCAGTTTTGAGTCCATTCCCCTCCCCCAAAAATAGACTTGTAATTAACTTAAACCAAATGTTTTGAACAGAAAATAACACTCTGTAAATAATAGACTGATTGGGAATCGGGTCATTATTTACCTTGGTACAGTGTATTCAATATCATTACATATGGAAAATACAAATGCCTTCTATCGTTTCTTTTGTTGACTAGTATGTTATCCGCAGTGGCGGTTTCAGAAATTTTCATAAGTGGGGGGGCCCACTGACTGCCTAAGAGGGGGCCCGATCCGGTCAAGCTACAGCGATTCCCTATATAATCAACCAAGTTTTTCAACGAAAAGGGGTGCCCGGGTACTCTGACCTCCCCCCCCCCTTTAATCCGTCTCCGGTCCGTTTTATGAAATTACGCCCAATCAATATTTCCGTTTCAATCTGTAACCATTTAAATTAATCTACTTAAAAAGCAACAACAAACATTTTAAAACTAACATGGAGTTAGAACCCCCCCCCCCCCCCCCCTTGTTTGACGATTAATGCTTTTATTCTTAGGGGACATATGGTATGGAACCCTCCACCCTTAAAAAAAAGGCAGGATCCGCCCCTGATAACACGTGAAACTTCTACATGTAACACAAATACCTCCCGTTTATCCAACAAAATAATATCAGTATAAATATATCAAGTAAACCTGGATTTAAAACTAGAGGCTCCAAGGGCTTTCTCCCTGTATTACAGCGTTAAACTGTGATACCGATATAAAGCAACAAAAGATGTTTTTGCTGAACAAACTTTTTGTCTATCCACAAGTTTTTTCATGATAGTAAGTGAAAATGGAATTCGATAGTGATTTAGGGACAACAGTTCCTACGAGCCAGTCGATCTACGAGTATGTTAATTTAAATAACCTTCTGGTGCTAATTTTTTTTTGTTAATTGTTTTAACATTTCAGTCAGACGTCAATTCCGCCTATAGCTTTGGAACAATTACATGAAGGAAATACATTGGTTGGGAAATCATCATTTAAGGGTAACTCCTATAAGACAATAACAATCAAAACCAAGGAGTAAATCAAGACTCAACCAGATGCTCCGCAGGGCGCAGCTTTATACGACCGCAGAGGTTGAACCCTGAACGGTTGGGGCAAGTATGGACACAACAATCAAGCTGGATTCAGCTCTAAATTTGGATTGTGATTAAATAGTTGACACAGCATAGGTTTCTGACACAGAATGAATGTGGTCTAATGAACTTAAAATACTTTTTTTTCCTTTGAGCAATTCACTATGCTGTTGAATATTAATCCTCTCAAAAAAATGTTTGAAGAAATTTTCTTTTTATTTATGAAATCTGAAATGAGAAAAATTTAACCCCCCCCCCATTTTTTTTTCACATCCCCCTTTCCCTTTTTCCAAAACTGATCTCAATTCAAATTTCTAATGGAGTTTGCAACAATAACTACTCATTTAAATACATCATAAAATATTAAAATATAACAAAAGGTGCTTGTTATCACTGAATGGTAAAGATTGTTTTAATTTATCAGTTGGTAGTAAAAGTGAATATACAGATTGTATATTGTATAAAACAATGATTTAAGTTGATTCAACTACTATTCTGGACAAAGAAAGATAACTCCAATCAATTGAAAATTTCTTGCTATTGCACAATATTGTGCAATTAGATATTTCTTGCTATTGCGCAATACTGTGCAATTGAAAATATTTGCTATTGCACAATACTGTGCAATTGAAGATTTCTTGCTATTGCACAATACTGTGCAATTGAAAATTTCTTGCTATTGCATAATACTGTGTAATTGAAGATTTCTTGCTATTGCTGAATACTGTGCAATTGAAATTTCTTGCTATTGCACAATACTTAATATAATAATTTTGGATCCTGATTTGAACCAACTTGAAAACTGGGCCCATAATCAAAAATCTAAGTACATGTTTAGAATTCAAATTTCTAATGGAGTTTGCAACAATAACTACTCATTTAAATACATCATAAAATATTAAAATGTAACAAAAGGTGCTTGTTATCACTGAATGGTAAAGATTGTTTTAATTTATCAGTTGGTAGTAAAAGTGAATATACAGATTGTATATTGTATAAAACAATGATTTAAGTTGATTCAACTACTATTCTGGACAAAGAAAGATAACTCCAATCAATTGAAAATTTCTTGCTATTGCACAATATTGTGCAATTAGATATTTCTTGCTATTGCGCAATACTGTGCAATTGAAAATATTTGCTATTGCACAATACTGTGCAATTGAAGATTTCTTGCTATTGCACAATACTGTGCAATTGAAAATTTCTTGCTATTGCATAATACTGTGTAATTGAAGATTTCTTGCTATTGCTGAATACTGTGCAATTGAAATTTCTTGCTATTGCACAATACTTAATATAATAATTTTGGATCCTGATTTGAACCAACTTGAAAACTGGGCCCATAATCAAAAATCTAAGTACATGTTTAGATTCAGCATATCAAAAAATCTCAAGAATTCAATTTTTGTTAAAATCAAACTTAGTTTAATTTTGGACCCTTTGGACTTTAATGTAGACCAATTTGAAAACGGGACTAAAAATTAAGAATCTACATACACAGTAAGATTTGGCATATCAAAGAACCCCAATTATTCAATTTTTGATGAAATCAAACAAAGTTTAATTTGGACCCGATTTGAACCAACTTGAAAACTGGGCCAATAATCAAAAATCTAAGTACATTTTTAGATTCAGCATATCAAAGAACCCCAAGGATTCAATTTTTGTCAAAATCAAACTAAGTTTAATTTTGGACCCTTTGGACCTTAATGTAGACCAATTTGAAAACGGGACCAAAAATTAAGAATCTACATACACAGTTAGATTCGGCATATCAAAGAACCCCAATTATTCAATTTTTGATGAAATCAAACTAAGTTCAATTTTGGACCCTTTGGGCCCCTTATTCCTAAACTGTTGGGACCAAAACTCCCAAAATCAAACCCAACCTTCCTTTAGTAGTCATAAACCTTGTGTTTAAATTTCATAGATTTCTATTTACTTAAACTAAAGTTATGGTGCGAAAGCCAAGAATAATGCTTACTTGGGCCCCTTTTTGGCCCCTAATTCCCAAACTGTTAGAACCAAAACTCCCAAAATTGCGGAATACTGTGCAATTGAAAATTTCTTGCTATTGCACAATACTTAATATAATAATTTTGGACCCCGATTTGGACCAACTTGAATACTGGGCCCATAATCAAAAATCTAAGTACATGTTTAGATTCAGCATATTAAAGAACCCCAAGAATTCAATTTTTGTTAAAATCAAGATAAGTTTAATTTTGGACCCTTTGGACCTTAATGTAGATCAATTTGAAAACAGAACCAAAAATTAAGAATCTGAATACACGGTTAGATTTGGCATATCAAAGAACCCCAATTATTGATTTTTGAAGAAATCAAACAAAGTTTAATTTTGGACCCTTTGGGCCCCTTATTCCTAAACTGTTGGGACCAAAACTTCCAAAATCAATCCCAACCTTCCTTTTATGGTCATAAACCTTGTGTTTAAATTTCATAGATTTCTATTTACTTATACTAAAGTTATGGTGCGAAAACCAAGAAAAATGCTTATTTGGGCCCCTTTTTGGCCCCTAATTCCTAAACTGTTTGGACCTCAACTCCGAAAATCAATCCCAACCTTCCTTTTGTGGTCATAAACCTTGTGTTAAAATTTCATAGATTTCTATTCACTTTTACTAAAGTTAGAGTGCGAAAACTAAAAGTATTCGGACGACGACGACGACGACGCAGACGACGACGTGATCGCAATATACGACGAAAAATTAAAATTTTTGCGGTCGTATAAAAAACCAAAGGACATTTACTTCAACAGTTATAAATAATAAATAAGAAACAACACGAACTCCACTAAAAACCGGGAGTGAAATCAGGTGCTCCGGAAGGGTGAGCATTTCCTGCACCGTATATAATTTTGCTGATCATTTTAGCTTAATTTTTTTTTTTTTAAACCCGAACGAAATAATTACTCCCGTAAAGAGGTAACTATTAAAAGATTTAGACTATTTTAACCTTTAAGGAGATATATGTTGGGGTGATCTATATCTACTATAGTATCTGTAAAAACTAAAAACGGTAAGAAATGGGCAACTTTAAAAGGCGGAAGCGGATTTAGAGGAGGGCCAGCCTCCTCCCACACTCTTTTTGGTAAAAATTTGGTTGATTATATAGGGAATCACTGAAGCATGAACAGAGCGGTTCTTCTGTTTGGCAGTCAGTGGGCCCCCACTTATGAACAATTTTGGATCCGTCATTGAAAGGAGTGGAATGGCAATTTCAAGGATGTTCGACTAATTTTATTTTGCTGATAAGCCTGTCGATACTCCCCTAAAGATGACTGGCATGGGTTAACTTTAATTTCTCAATGATATCGAAATCATTATCACAATAAAATGGATCGCCCTTATGCAAACCTCAATTTCCTTGCTCCGTCTTTGGTTATACTTTTTGGAATTACCAGCATTTCTACGTAAATATTAGGTATCGAATTTAAAAATATTTTAAAATTAACCCTCATTTTTTAGTGGTAGCCTTAATTTCCTACAATTCCTCCTGGTCGAACCCACTATTACAGGACCTAGCTATCGTAATTATTGCTAATTTGTCGTCGTCCTGAACATGCATCAACTTTTTCTCAGTGGACGTCAAATCAAAAATGTTCAACTCGATCATCACTGAAGAGACAGTTGTCAAAACATGCACCTAGTATCGGAATTGATAATGAACCACTAGGGAATGAAACATACGCACGTTATTGATAAACTTATGCTGCAGTATATCTTGATGGTTTCTGGGATTATTTCAAATGCAGACGCACATATCTATCTGGGAGAGTACGTCCTCTATTAGGACCCTTAAGTGCATTAAGGTGAATTTGAAATTACACAACGCAAGAAAATGTCTGGAAGATGACTGTAATACATGATATTACCTCAATATCATCAATGATCTATGTGACTGCAGTTACTGTCAAATGACCTTTTTTAGACGGACACGTTCACTATCTTATCATTCAATACACCAAGTAAATTTCAGTTGTTGCTTATGGTATTTATACAAACTTGTTTTACATTGTCTTATCGGGGCCTTTTATAGCCGACTATGGGCTTTGCTCATTGTTGAAGGCCGTACGGTGACCTATAGTTGTTAATGTCTGTATCATTTTGGTCTTTTGTGGATAGTTGTCTCATTGGCAATCATACCACATCTTCTTTTTTATATTGAACATTAAAACATGACAATGACCAATGAACCATTAAGTCAATTTCAGGTGAACCCTGTCAGACGGTAATATACAATGTACAACAAACAACCTTCCTTTTACAAAATATGTTTAATCTCATTGCATTAAACAACCAGATGCTCCACAGGGCGCAGCTTTATACGACCGCAGAGGTCGAACTGTGAACAGTTGGGGCAAGTAATAGTTGACACAACATAGGTTTCTGACACAGAATGAATGTGATGTAAGAACTTTAAACTTAAAAATTTTAAAGTGAACATTTACCTATTATGGTCCAATACCCAAAATCTAAATACATGGTTAGATCCAGCATATCATAGAACCCCTAGAATTCAATTTTTGATGAAATCAAATAATGTTCAATTTTAGACCCTTAAGACCTCAATGTAGACCAATTTGATAACCGGGCCCAAATATTAACAAGAGCTGTCAAAATGACAGTAAACCGGATTCTTTAACATTTATTTGTGTTCTGGCATTTATCAATATTACAAGGACCAAAACTAATAGGAAATTTTTAAAGGTTTGGTTGAACGGTTCATGAATAAATGCACGGACACGACATTTTTTAAACTTTCCAGAACCGTAACTCCTGAACGGTAAAAGTCAAAATCGTCATTATTGAACTTGACCTCCATTTTGTTGTCAATAACAACATATTAAAATTTTAAAAGGTTTGGTTGACTGGTTCATGAGTAAATGCACGGACACGACATTTTTTAAACTTTCAAGAACCATAACTCCTGAACGGTAAAAGTAAAAATCGTCATTGTTGAACTTGACCTCCGTTATGTTGTCAGTAACAACATATTAAAATTTTAAAAGGTTTGGTTGAATGGTTCATGAGTAAATGCACGGACACAACATTTTTAAACTTTCAAGAACCGTAACTCCTGAACGGTAAAAGTCAAAATCGTCATTATTGAACTTGACCTCCATTTTGTTGTCAGTAACAACATATTAAAATTTTAAAAGGTTTGGTTGAACGCTTCATGAGTAAATGCACGGACAACATTTGGTTGCCGCCCGCCCGCCGTACATCCCCAAATTAATAACCGACATTTTTGACACAAAAATCCGGTTAAAAATCTAAATACATGGTAAGATTCAGCATATTGAAGAACCCCATATATTCATTTTTTGTTGAAATCAAACAAATTTTAATTTTTGACCCTTTGGACCTTAATGTAGACCAATTTGAAAACGGGACAATACTGTGCAATTGAATATTTCTTGCTATTGCGCAAAACTGTGCAATTGAAAATTTCTTGCTATAGTGCAATTAGATATTTCTTGCTATTGTGCAATACTGTGCAATTGAAGATTTCTTGCTATTGCACAACACTGTGCAATTGAAGATTTCTTGCTATTGCGGAATACTGTGCAATTGAAAATTTCTTGCTATTGCACAATACTTAATATAATAATTTTGGACCCCGATTTGGACCAACTTGAATACTGGGCCCATAATCAAAAATCTAAGTACATGTTTAGATTCAGCATATCAAAGAACCCCAAGAATTCAATTTTTGTTAAAATCAAGCTAAGTTTAATTTTGGACCCTTTGGACCTTAATGTAGATCAATTTGAAAACAGAACCAAAAATTAAGAATCTGAATACACGGTTAGATTTGGCATATCAAAGAACCCCAATTATTGATTTTTGAAGAAATCAAACAAAGTTTAATTTTGGACCCTTTGGGCCCCTTATTCCTAAACTGTTGGGACCAAAACTTCCAAAATCAATCCCAACCTTCCTTTTATGGTCATAAACCTTGTGTTTAAATTTCATAGATTTCTATTTACTTATACTAAAGTTATGGTGCGAAAACCAAGAAAAATGCTTATTTGGGCCCCTTTTTGGCCCCTAATTCCTAAACTGTTTGGACCTCAACTCCCAAAATCAATCCCAACCTTCCTTTTGTGGTCATAAACCTTGTATTTAAAATTCATTGATTTCTATTAACTTATACTAAAGTTATTGTGCGAAAACCAAGAATAATGCTTATTTGGGCCCTTTTTTGGCCCCTAATTCCTTAACTGTAGAAACCAAAACTCCCAAAATCAATCCTAACCTTCCTTTAGTGGTCATAAACCTTGTGTCAAAATTTCATAGATTTCTATTTACTTAAACTAAAGTTATAGTGCGAAAACCAAGAAAATGCTTATTTGGGCCCTTTTTGGCCCCTAATTCCTAAAATGTTGGGACCAAAACTTCCAAAATCAATCACAACCTTCCTTTTGTGGTAATAAACCTTGTGTTAAAATTTCATAGATTTCTATTCACATTTACTAAAGTTAGAGAGCGAAAACTACAAGTATTCGGAGGACGACGACGACGACGATGATGACGCAGACGACGACGCCAACATCATACCAATATACGACCAAAAAATTTTCAATTTTTGCAGACCTGTTTTTGGCCCCTAATTCCTAAACTGTTGGGACTAAAACTCCAAAATCAATCCCAACCTTCCTTTTGTGGTCATTGACCTTTTTTTAAATTTTGTAGATTTCTGTTTACTTATACTGTAGTTATTGTGCGAAAACCAAGAAAAATGCTTATTTGGGCCCTTTTTGGCCCCTAATTCCTAACATATTGGGACCAAAACACCCTAAATCAATCCCAACCTTCCTTTTATGGTCATAAACCTTGTGTTTAAATTTCATAGATTTCTATTTACTTTTACTGAAGATAGAGTGCGAAAACCAAATGTCTTCGGAAGAAGACGACACCAACGTGATACCAATATACGACCAAAAAATTCTCAATTTTTGCGGTCGTATAAAAAGATCAGACAACATAGAACTAAAGATTAACCATGAAAATTTGATCAGGGCAAGGATAAACCAGTCTGACAGACATATATCAGTGTGGCGGATCCATAATTTTTTATAAGGGGGTCGCCCTGACTCCCATAAGAGTGGTCCACAACAGTCATGCTTCATTGATTCCCTATATAATCAACAAACATTTTTTCACAAAAAGGCCAAGGCACCCCAGGATGTGCATGTAGACTTTCCAACAGTGATATTCATAGTTTGTTCTATGTTGTGCGGTTACAAAACTTTCCAGATTAGCGTAGGTTTAGGTGTCTAACAGGGTTTACCCCGCCAAATTATGTTAATACATGTCCTAAGTTAAGAGCTTGAAATTCAGAGGTTGATGTTTGTTGCTGTATATCATATTTTTTTTATTAACTTGCACATAAATTAAGCCGTTAGTTTTTCTTGTTTGAATTGTTTTAAATTTGTCATTTTGGGCCTTTTGTAGCTTGCTATGCTGTATGGGTTTCGTTCATTTTTGAAGGCTGTACAGTGAAATAAAGATATTAACTAAGATGTCAATTGGTCTTTGGTAGAAAATTGTCTCATTGGACAGATAATAGCCAATGCAGTAGGTAGATCACAACATTCTAAATATTTCTGCTCCGTCAGATTTTATTAACTTTCTAACGCAGTTTTTAAGATAATAGACAAATCTTGCATTTTATCCCTACTTTTTCTATTAGCTCTGCAATGATGGTTTGCAGATGCGGTCACTCAGCCAGGGGTACTACTTGTACAAGGTCTTTTTATTTACTTGAAGAAGCAAATAATAATATACATGTACATACCGGTATATAAGTAAATTTGTTATATACATATTTACTTTATAAAATTTGAATAATCTGCCCTCAATTTTCTAAAAAAAATTGATAGTACAAGTTTAATTTGTTGATAAGGTTTTGGGAAGTAAAAACATGCCTTAAACAATTTCTTTCTGGTAAGCTCATAATTATTTATTATAGTTCAACCTTTCATCTCGATTTTTTTGTCCTTAAATTACACTTGAATGATTAGTAAATACACCTGCAAAGGACAGTTAATTAAAAATTCTATTAAAGCAAACAAGTCCTGAGAAATTCAAGAAAAGATTGTATGACTTTTTTTTACTTGTATTTAAGTTAAAAAAACAATCTGGTTGTCTAAGGGACATAACTAAGCCATTAAAATTATTTATCTATACAAGTAAATAAAATGCACTTTTAAAAGTATATTACAAATACTTATATATGTACATGTATATTAATATTTACTTCAAGTAAATAAAAAGAACTTGTACAAGTAGTACCCCTGACTGAGTGACCATATCTGCAAACCATCATTGCACACGTGTTGAAGACCGTACTTTGAAGTAAAATGGTCTACTTTTATAAATTGTGACTTGAAAGGAGAGTTGTCTCATTGGCACTTATACCTCATCATTTATGGCTAAAATAGTTCCCTTGACGGTCACTAGATTTTTTTTAACTAGATTCCTCAATAATGATTGATAACGGAAACAAAAAATTCAGCATTTTTTCCATTTGTAAAGGGGCATAACTCTAGAACTGTTAAAGTGACACCCCCAAAATTAAAACTTGGGTTGTATTTGGTGTCAAAAAGCATTGTGTATAAGTTTCACATTTGGTTGAGGGAAACTAAAGTTAGAGAATGAAAAATGAATTCAGCAATTTTTCAATTTGTAAAGGGCCATAACTCTAGAAGAGACACCACCAAAATTCAAACTTGATCTGTAAAAACAGAAACCAACATTGGTATTTACGTAGAGACGAACAAGGGTAAAACACCCAAAAGACAGGACTATAATACAATTTAGTCATTTGTCATTCACACAGCTTTTTAATGATTTGATTCAAAATTTTGTTTGTGTGCTGTTTCTTAAAATTCATTTGTTCTGTTTTTTTTCCACTTGCAAATCCTATACTTAAATATAAACACTCAATCCCATATTAATTCACAATAAGTTTTCAATCTTATTATCTACAAAGGTAGAACATTTACTCTATTGTTTTTGTGTTAAATATATTTTCAAATGAACTTCAAATTTCAAATACATTCTGTTAAACAGCTAGTTTCTTTCTCCAGACAGTAGTTCTGAAGGCCTCTGTCACTGTTTGACCTCCAGGCGGGTGTTATGGAGGTCTCTGCCACTGTTTGACCTCCAAGCGGGTGTTATGGAGGTCTCTGCCACTGTTTGACCTCCAGGCAGGTGTTATGGAGGTCTCTGCCACTGTTTGACCTCCAGGCGGGTGTTATGGAGGTCTCTGCCACTGTTTGACCCCCAGGCAGGTGTTATGGAGGTCTCTGCCACTGTTTGACCTCCAGGCAGGTGTTATGGAGGTCTCTGCCACTGTTAATACTCCAGGAAGATGGCAAGATTAATGCTTTTGCCACTACTCCCCAAACTATGAAAAAAATACAAACTAACAACTATTAAAAGTTCAAATTCAGATAGACTTCCTATTGTAATGTTCACAAAAAAATCATATATACATTTAGATGCTCAACAATAACTGAATAAGTCTCTTTTGGGCTTCAATTTATTTCTTTAATTACAATTCATGAGAAAAATTTACCATACATTGAAAAAACAACATGAAAATAAATACATGTAATGGTAAAGTTACATTTCAGACCAATTACAATTGTACAATTGGTGTCCTTCACAATACATTATGTCATAAAATACTAAAAATTACAGGATTATTTCACTATTTGATAAATTGTTTCATTCTATATTGAAAACTGTAAATGCAGAAATTATTGCAATATTTTTATTATTGCGAAAAAATGTGAAATGGTTATACAATGTAATCACAATAACTTAAACTCGCATTAGAAATTTTTCATATGAGTTGAACAGGATTTTTCTCAATATTGCAAAAATCAATATTGCATGAAAGTCTAACATGATCATGATGATCAAAATTGCAATAAGAAATGCACGCAATATTTTCTGAATTTACAGTAATATCTGTCCACACCAATTTCATCTACTGCTACAGTGTTTCACCTAGAACTTTTTTGAAGGACATGGCCTGTTCTTTAAATTTAAAGCATTATACCGGTAGTACAATTGCTTTAACATACAAGATAATTAATTTTTAAAAGATGTGTTCAAAATATTAATGCATGTTTCATCAACTAGGCATTGCTCCTTTAAATGGGAAACACTGTTGCATAAAATAATCATGATACAATCTCATTTTCACTATTAAAATAATAAATTTTTAATATTAAGAAAAATTTTAAGCCTAGGCCCTTTACTGTTTATCAAAAAAATCATTAAATCCTAAATTCTATCTATAAACATGTCTCACTTTTTGGCAAATATTCTGAAAAGGACAAACAAGGCCTTTGAGTACCTAAGAAATTTTCATCTTGGCATTCGTAAGGCTTCATCCAGTGGTGGATCCAGGGGGAGGGTTCCAGGAATTAAAAACCCCATTTTTTTGGGGGGGGGGGGGGGACAATCAATGCATTTTTGAATGGGGACATATGGTTGGAACACCCCACTTTATCCTTGGTTTGAAACTCCCCTTTTGTAAATGGCAGGGTCTGCCGCTGTCATTCAACATAAGGTATAATTTTTAATATTTATCTGCATTATATTTATATAACTAAACAGTTAATTACAAACGTTTTTGTTAAATAGATTTTTCGTATCATGTTCTCTTACAAGTAGAATGTCTAGTCATTTGTTTGCAATTTAGTTTCATTCAAAAATATAATACTGACCAAAAGCTATAATAAAGCTGTTCCAATGGTCATGATCATATTAAACATTCTCATTCAAAAATATCTAAAAAGAAAATTTATTCACTGGCCCTTTAAACCGCTATTAGAAATTTGAATTGAAAGAATTGCTATTACATGTACATGTAGACTGTATCTATACTATTAAACGAGAAGACCTCATATTGTGTGTCGCTTCTCTTCTTTCCACAATAAATTAATCAATACGCCTCTGTGTCCTATAGGTACAGTGCATAGTCGCATTTGTCATCCATTCATATGATTATTCAGATTGAGTTATTTTAGGAGAAAAATGAGAAAAAAGGCATCCGGATATTGTTCCGTCATTGGACGAAATTTTAAGTCAGATTAGACTTCCGGTTTGTGTTTTTCTGTATACTTTGAACATACATATACTACGAATAGAGTGTATTTTCAGAATTTTATCTGCTCTCATTTTCAAGTTTACTATCCACGGCGGTCACAGAGTTTATTAAATAGAGAGGGTCTGTAAACTATATCAATTATCACCATGGATCGATTAGTAACTTGACATAGAATTGAAAGTAAATACATGTATGCTTTATTAATATAGTAATGAATGCTCATAATATACAGATAAGCGCCAAAATTATTCATGTGAACTTTTGATACCTTTTCTGAAATTCTCCAGTCGTTAAATCTTTTACAAAATTCATTGATTACATATAAAGAAGATGTGGTATGATTGCCATGTTGAGACAACTCTCCAGAAGAGACCAAAATGACCCAGAAATTAACAACTATAGGTCACCGTACGGCCTTCAACAAAGAACAAAGCCCATACCGCATAGTCAGCTATTAAAGGCCCAGATATGACAATGTATAACAATGCAAGCGAGAAAACTAGCGGCCTTATTTATGTACAAAAAATGAACGAAAAACAAATATGTAACACATAAACAAACGACAACCACTGAATTACAGGTTCCTTACTTAAATGTTGTATGTTCATATTGAAGTTGATAGAAAACCAAAAATTAAGATCTTTGGAAATAAAGGTATCTTATGATACTTTTGCTGAAATTCTCCAGTCATTCTGTATTTTACAAAACAACACTTTACATACTTTAAACTACGCTCTGAATGCCCGCGATTTCGCGGGTGTTTTCTAGTAAACATAAATTTTAAATCAAGGTTTTAACAGTAAATCAGTGAATATCCCAACATTTTAATGATCGATGAAAACTACCCCCAGTATACACACTATGGACATATACATAAATGTATATGAAGAATTGTCACTATATACTGAAACCTACCATTTGTATCAATCTTATATATAATGTAATCGCTTCTCTATTTGAGATATCGCTTCTCAAATCACCTGAGTTATGGTCATCAACTGAAATAAAAACAAGAAAAATCATATTAATTTTCAGTCTAAAAATTTGTAAATATTCTGATTGCAGGATTTTTATATTTGGCATTTTATGCCTTTTCATTTTGCCCCTAACATAACATGGGCTTGCACATTGCACATTATTACTGAGAGAATAAAGTGATTATTTCTTTGTTTTTAAATGCTGTCTGTATTTAAGGTTTGGCAGTGCCATATTTTTATGTATAATCATTGTAAATATCAGATATGATGTATAAAGTTCAAACTTAGAACTTCCAACGTACTTCAGAATTATGTGTTTTCATTTTGGTCATATTTCAATCTTTATTTCATCATGTTTTGAAAATTTTCCACCTGAGATTTTTTATAGCCGACTATGCGGTATGGGCTTTGCTCATTGTTGAAGGCCGTACAGTGACCTTTAGTTGTTTTAAAATGTCTGTGTCATTTTAGTATCTTGTGGACAGTTGTCTCATTGGCAATCATACCACATCTTCTTTTTTATATAGACTCTAGATACTGCAACATTCTTTCATGGTAGTTGTACAACTGACTTTCATTGATCTGGTCTTATCTTGGTCTGGTTAATGTTGTTATTTTCTATTGTTGGAATGCTTTTATTTTAATGTTTATGTCAAATTTTTCTTGCAGTTTGAAGAAGGTTTTTTTTATCAATGCCAGTTCTGACTGAAATTTTTTTTTGGAAGGAGAGTTAAATTGTACAATGTGCAACCCCTTTTATTTGCTTCTCAGCACTGTCGGAAGTGTCCTTTCTCAAATCATGCAATTAATTTTTTTACTTTCCTTATTCATATATGTAAAAAAACATTTGAAATTATAAGCATGATAAGAGTAAACGATTAAAACTGTGAGGTCATTACAAAAATATATCCTGCAATCAGAGTTCATAATTATAATCTATTATAAAGGGCTATGCTGAGCACAGCAAAATATAACTTCTGTCACCCCCATTCGTGGACTTAGGAATAGTTTGTTAGGGTATAAGACATGTAAGAAAAGTAACTAGCTAGTATGTAGATATAGGAAGATATGGTATGAGTGCCAATGAGACAACTTGTAAAATATTTTTCCAAATAAAAGTATTTTAAAACCTATATCTACATGTACCTAACCTCTTTTTTCTGAAAGGAGGCAAGAAACAGAAAGATAATATAAATATATAATATTCTCATAATATTTTTTTTTATAGACTTTGCTACAATGTGTACAGGGAGTTTAAGTTAAACAGTTGAAACCACTATTCCTAGATTATCTCTGACATGTATATCTGTTATTTTATACAGGTCAGCATAGGAATATTTAAGGGACAATAGTCGATACATCAGAAAAAAAAGATATCTACAATATCTACAACGCTGGATGGCATTTTGTATCAAGTTCAAATTAGTTTTTGGTAAGAAAGGAGAACAGAAACCCAGACACCATTTTTTTTCAGATTAGATGTCAAAAAGAAAAAAAATTGTTTACAGAAGGATTAGACACACTTGAATATCAGTCAATAAAATTTTCAATTGCAAAATGGTCTTCCCAATTATGATATACCAGTAAACAATATCTATTATGTCTATACATTGTAAATAGTATATATACCCTGTTTTTAAAAAATAAAAGCATAAAATCTAAAAACACTGAAAATAAAATTAAATGACACAGACCATTTGATTAATACTCCACCGTTTTGAGAAATTCATTTCTTTCTTTTCCGAACTTTTTCTCTCAGTACATGTGAAGCTGTAAATGCAAAACAAATTGTTTAACTTAAATTCTTAAAGGTGCAACATGTACAATGTATGTCATCTATCAAAGACATGTACATGTACATGTATGTACAACAAAATATACATGTTACATTTCTTATCTACATAAAATGGACTGATCCATATCATTCAAAAATCAATATGTTAACTTATTTACATGTAAATGTTCATTTTCACAAGAGAAATTACATACACTGCCAACATTAAAGTACATTTTATGTTAATATAACATAATTTGTGCATAAAGATCGTAATAATATTCCAGCACTGAAGTCAAAAAAGTAATGAAATAAAAAACAGAAACAGAAACTGAAACAGACCAAATTGCTGCATTAATTGGGATCAGTTATTCTACCATAAGTGTGATCACCTGACACATTTGCTGCTTTCTTTGTGTTTGTAGCCATTTTTGAACAGGTCGCACAGAACTCTAATGACACTGCATCTCCCGCAACATGAAGGCAAATTCCATTCATCAGATTTTCAGAGTTGATAATTGTCTTATTTTCCTGATTTTCAGTGTTTTCTTTTGATGTTTTTTCCTGCGTTTCAGAATTGCCAACACTATTACTACAACTTATATTTCTTGTTGATCTTCGTACAACTTTCTTCACAGTAGGAGATTCTACGTTTTCCTGATTTTCACGGGACCCATCAAAAACTGAACTTTTACGTTTTCTTAGATTTGTATTGTCATTTTCATCCTTGCTTACATTTGTGGGACAATTATTGTTAACATTAAATGAGGAATAAAACCGAACACCAGGGGTGGAACAAACTGATCCAATTAGTTTTGAAAGAGTGCTCTGATTAGCAATTACACCTTTGAGATATTCAACCTCAGCCACTAAATCTGACATTTCTGATTCCATTGTTCCCATCTTTGACATCAAGTTAGAATTTTGGACATGCAATTTTTCAACACTTGCTTCCAAATTTGTGACATATTCCTTCTTCTTTTGTCGATTTTCTCGTGCAAGAATTGCATTTTTTGACATACATGTAGTTTCTGATTTTAAGTATTGTACAGAATGTTTCGTTGTGTTCGGTTCTGAGTGGTGTAATGAGCCTGTCAAATGTGTAATTAATTGTTCGTCTGATGTACTTTCACGTGTTCCGTCGTTCACAAGGGTGAAATCGCCTAAAATGCCGTCAAATAAATCATCACTTGAGCAAGATTTGGAATCAGTTGTGATATTGTCATTGATACCAAAAGAATCTATATATGACATGATTGAGGCAAACCAGGGAGCTTAACAATTTACTGCAGTTAAGGTTAATTTAAAACCCTTTGTTTCTTTCCCGTGTCTGCATGAAAATGGCGTACCTCGTGGATGTGCTCGATTCACTGATTTGTATAAACTGGAATATGTTCTGGACGCACCAGCATCAAGAGTTTTTAAAAGAGCCATAAATTAATGGCATTTATAGATTGGAAATAGTTCTCCTCAATAGGCTCAACTATCCAAATTGCTTTATTAAATTTTTTCATCTAAACTGTAACCTTAATAAAAACCGTGGTGTTTAATCAACATTTTTTTACACATTTAGGAAAACATGTACAGAATACTTCAAAAATAGCAAACAAACACAACTTTTATTATAACTATCACTAATGACCAGCTGCGAACGTCTTGGTAGGGCGCACAGTGTAAAAAAAACTCTTTAGTTTTCAACTTTACGTTCGACGTTTGTCCAATACTTGATAATTTGACTAAACTTCATTAAAGATTAGCGGTCCTCAAGGAATAGCATGTTGACACTTACATGTAATTCACTTGTTTCAGATACTTGTATGATTTTGTATTTCATGTATATATATATATATATCTAGTGAATATTATGAATTTATTTTTCTCTTGTTCTACAGACAATTTATAGTTAGCATGAATATTGCATCAACATATGTTAAAAATTGTAAGCTTTGTAATATTTGTACTGTTTGTTCTGAATAAAGGCCTCAAGGTAGATCAGCGAAAGCTTATTGAGTCACCCTCTTTAAATAAAGTCATTACTTATACTTACTTACTTACTTATATGATATTAAATACATTGTAAAAACTTGGGTTCAATTTGGTTTTAAGATATAAATTAATCAAATCGTTTGTAAAACATATTCATTTTTTATAATAATTGTTTTTTTCATATGATACATGTTTGGTTATTTAAAATATAACCAGAACATGTTACGTAATCATTTTTACTCGTGTATAGAATTTTAATATATTTATTTTGAATAGTTTCTCAATCTTTTACTGAAAGTCAAAGGGTTTCCCAGCCCAGGATAAAATGGGATTGGGGTCCAACTATATGTTCCTATTCAAATGCATAGGTCGTTAACATGAGGGTCCAATCTCCGGAACCCCCCTTTTAGGTCAGCCACACTGTGGTTACTATTATCACAGATGTAGAATATTTAGATTTCTTAAAAATTCTTACGTGACAAATAGAGATTGATTAAGTACCTTTGTCGGGGACTATTATGCTAATAGAATCCCAGGTTTTTGTTAATACTTTATCAAAATGTAAAAGATATTCCTTTTTACAATAATTTCATGATTTTGTTAACTAAAAATGGTAAATGACAGGTAAAAATCAAGATTAAAGTAACATGAGTAATCAAGAGGACCCTCTAATTCTCAATAAAGCGGTCTTTTTCACCAATATGGCATTTCATTTGCAACCTTGACTACCATCGGATTGCTGGTCTCTCACATTCGGTAAATAGTGAGTTTACATTTTATTGGCCAAATTATAGAGGAAAATGTAAAATCATGTGCAAAAATACTGAACTCCGAGGGAAATTCAAAACGAACTTGAAGTCCATAATCAAATCATGGAAAAATCAAAAGCTTAAACACATCAAACGAATGGATAACAACTGTTATATTCCTGACTTGGTACAGACATTTTCTTATGTAGAAAATGGTGGATTAAACCTGCATGGTTTTATAGCTCTCTAAACCACTCACTTGTATGACAGTCGTATCTGTATTACAATATTTTACAATAATTATATTTCATTATATTTTGCAACCATAAGTGTCGTTTTCGGTTATATCTATCACCACATACCGTAATCAGTGTACTATAAAGGGAATTCTTACATCGAAAATACAATTATTGCGCTCTCTTTTTGTGGTTGAAATATATTTCTTAGAATATATATTTATAACGAAAGCATAAAATATGTAAGTAATTTTCTGGTGTACGTATATATAGGAGCTAGCGGATCAATGAATTTTTTTTTAAAGTGAAAGGGGGGTATTTGTTGCATATTGTGCAGTAGGTCGTATGTTCGAACCCCGACGAGGTCAAATCAAATCAAAGATTTTAAGGATGTTCTTAGGTCAGGTGATCTCATGTTTAGGATTTTTTTTGGTCAAACGTTCAGATTTCTTGTGATTTTTCCTACGATACAAGGTAAAATATTCCCCCAATAAGACCCGTTTTTTTCTTTCATATAAGACTTCACAGCTCCTTGAAGGTTACTTATCAAAATAAAAGTTGATTATAGATTTCTTTTCTTTCGATTTGAGACCCAAATAATGTCCATGCAAATCACAGGTATTTGGGGCATGCCCTTTTGTGGGCTCCACTGTAAAAAAAAAGTCTTTTTGTTTCAATACTTTAAATGTTCTACAATACATATAGAAATTTAAAAAGTCTCAACAACCCATTACTAGCCGATTACAATACCCTTTTAACTATCCACACGAGCCTGCTTTTTTTTTCACTTGATAACATAGTAATGGATTGTTGAGACTTGTTATACATCTTTACATTGTAGAAAGTAGTAAATATGAACAAAAATAAGACCTTTTTTACGGCCCAAAAAAGAGGACTCCATGCCCAAATAACTGTGATGTAAATATGACTTATGGTAAAAGTCCGAGTCAGCCTATTCCCGCCATCAGCAAAAAAAATAATATTTTAACTTATTTTGTTCCTTTACTAATGCTAATACCACTTATATAATTTTTATTTCTAAATTCTAGTTTTTTTAATTGCACCGAAGTAGTCATCCTGTAATTTGGTGGGTTTTCTTTTTGGCTTCTCTGCTAAGCACTTGGTCTACTGCGTAATTAAGAGCAAAGACTGGTCGGCTCGGAAATGTCTTCCAGTGGACTGTTTACTAGCGAACTTGCATGTTCTAGTACAAAACAGGGTAAATATTCATATTATTAAACTGTTAAAATGTTCTCGCCTTGAATATGCATATTATTTGCCACTGGACGTTAAACAGCCATCCATGATCATCACCTTTATTTTAATTTGTACGATACCATTTCATTTGTTTCAAGTTACTCTTAACTAGTTGTTTACTATAGTTCAGGGGGATTTTAAAATCGATAAACCACTGTAATTACTGTTCATTTTATTTTCACTTAAATACTTTTTTCAAACAAATGCAATTTTTAGAAATAATAGATTATTATCTATAAAAATTTATCATCGGATGAATTCTAGATTTGCAGACCACAACTATATGTATTATTTGTCTTATTTCTTTTGTCATTTATGATCGCATACATTTTGTGGTTTGAAAATTTCTGTTAAACACGGCTAAACCCTGTCTGTTTCAGTATTTATATGACCTTCATAATATACCAATCTTATGAAGAAGAAATCATTCCAGGTCTGCTAAACTTGTTTGTATAAGAGTTGAACGGTAAGATGGAAATCCTTCATACATTTATAATGTTTCGAATACATAATGACCCCCTATAAAAATGGAAAAAAAAACTGAAATATTTTATGACCGTTGACCCTGTGTTGCATTCACACGAATCCTCTTTCATTTGTAATAAGCTGATGAACAGTTTGCCTCATCTAGTTATTATAGTCTAGATAAAAACAATGTTTGTGTCATTAGAACTAGAACTACAGAAGGTGTGTTGATGAATAATTATAAAAAAAAAAAAACATTATTGCAATGCAAACGTTTAATACTCAACAATAAACTAACTATAACTATAAATCAAACAAATCTGCAGTAGAAATTTTCATAGACGACTTTTCATTCATTCACAAATTCAAACCATAATCTCTTCTCTTCATGCATTCAAGTCTCTTTTTCTCTTCGTCTGCTTTCCCCCATTGTCACATATTATTTCTGCTTTTTTTTAGTCTCTTTTATTCTCCCATTGTCACATATTATTTCTGCTTTTTTTTAGTCTCTTTTATTCTCCCGATCCCTATTTACCATGTCAAATCATCTCAAGTTACATAATAAAATATGCATATAAAAATCATTCTATTGAAGTGTATGTCAAGTATTAGATAGTGTTGTCGTCATTTGATCTATCAGACAGCACACATCTTCATATCTAGAACACAATCAATGGACTATATATATTATAACATCGAATTTTTAAGATCATCACAAGTTGGCTTCACAATACAGTAAGCATTTAAATTTGTGAGTATGAAAAAGAGAAAAGCACATTTATCTTACAGTAAATGCATTTGATATATATATTTTTTTTTTTTTTTAAATTTCATGCAGTAATTAAAAAATCATGAAACGCACGTGAATATCCTTTGCAAAATTAGTTTTTTTTTAAACTTTATATTTTGCAAAACGATCATAGTTTCCATCTACCCTGGAAGGATTTAAAAAAAAAAACACAGCTGAAAACAAAATTAATTCATGACAACCTTATTGTGAAGTAAATTAAAAAAAAAATTAAAGCAAATATTTTACAATTTAACATTTGAATTATTTATATACACAAAAAAATGCACATTTTGTTGACAAAGAGAAAAATACTGACTGAAAACCAAGTTATATTTGGAGAATGGAGGACAATTTATTACATGTTATACTATTTGTCAATTTAAAAAAAAAAGATATCCATTTTGCAAACTTTGAAAAAAAATGCTTGGTACTCAACTCACAATAATACAATTAATAAAAAAAAGCAACATTTGTACAAATTAATAAAAACAACTTCTTAAACATCTCAGAAAGCAGAAATCAATTCACTATTTGACTACCAAAGTAACCCAAAGATCTAACCTAAGCAGTCATACTGATGTGTCCAACTAGTCAGGAATTGAACGACCTTTAAAAAGGTTTCACAAGCCTAAATACGTAGAAGGTTATCTACAGTCAGGAATTGAACGACCTTTAACAATGTTTCACAAGTCTAAATACGTAGAAGGTTATCTACAGTGGATGATACGTAGTATTTATTTTTCAGATGCATTCCTAACTTGAAAACATGACCACAGAAGATTTCAAAATATCGGTAAGTCAATTATTTGTTCATTACGCGACAGTCTTTTAATAAGTCAAATATTTTTATTTCTTAATTTTCTGAAATGTTGAAGACAAAAATTCATAACCATAGTCCGTTTCCATATCATAGGTCGGTTTTCATTCAACATCAGAAAAATGTTTCGTTACTGCTTCCATCTAATAATAAAGTAGGATCCCAGAACAAACCAATATCACTGTACCTATCCAACTTGATGACAGTCTTTCCGAATAGTTACCTTTGCCTTGCATAAACAAAAATTAAAAAAATTAATAAAACTATGCATTTACAATATTCACATATGTTATTATATAGTGTACATCCATACATTAACTATTCACATTAATTATCTTCATCATGTTTTGTAGTTCTGTTCATCATAAAGATTAATACTGAGTAATTATGCAGGTTTCAACAAATAATTTGGCAAATTGCAAATTAAGTTAAATCTTACTTAAAACTGGTTTAGCGTTTTCAAGTACTGAAAGTAATACTGCTCTAATAAAATTCTTCAAAGATTCAGACATAAACGTATTGAATTCTTGTATTAAACCATGCTGTGTTTACAGCAGCTCCTTGTAAAGTTAAAAAAAACCTCACCAGTTGCAACACGTAAGTACATTATTCGCAACAATCGCTGTAGTACTTATAATAAATTTGATAGTATTACATGGCAGTTATTTGTAACCCTTGAAAGTTTGTTAAATGAAGGGATTATTTTACAGAGAAACAAGAGTGTGTCCAACGTATAGTGCCTAACTCGCACAATCGGGTTCAAATTCGAATAAAAACTCCAATTTAGCAAGCAATTAGAAAGATCATATCATAAGGAATATGTGTACTAAGTTTCAAGTTGAATCAACTTCATCAAAAACTACCTTGATCAAAAACTTTAACCTGAAACGGAACAGACGGACTGCCGAACGGACGCACAGACCGAAAAACATAATGCCCCTAGCTGGGGCATATACAAATATATAACACATATTGCTTCGCCAATGAGAATTACCTCAGCTAAACAAAATCAATAGCTACAAATAAGTTTATTTGTCATTGAGTATTGATTGATTGCTTTGGAAGGAATATGATAATTGAAAAAAGGACAAAAATTGACGTATACTGAAAGACGTACACCATCCTCTGCAGTACTGGCATTTCTTAAGATTTACAATAGTAGAACTTTTTCCTGGATATGTGCTATGCTCGTGGTAAATAAATCGGTTGAGCAGGTGAAAAAACTTTTTCTGAGTACACAAAGTAAATTCTTATTTTTCTTTTAGTTGTAGTATGTCAACTTTTAGCTACTGTTTTGTTTTGTTATATTGAACGACCATACAAGACCCTAATGGGCAGCCAAGTTCGTTAAAACCACTTTCATCGTTCGATTAATTAATCAAATTTGCTTTTTCAGTTGTCCTTGTTGTATATCCTTGACAAAATACTATGTTTAAAGATTATTACATGATAAATCTCAAATAGATTGGGGTGATCTTTTAAATTTGAACAATTATATAAATGTATAAATATTTAAGGGAGTAACCTTTTAACGTCAAGGGACGGGTTTTTATTCAGAATTCTTTTTTCGTGCAAAACGCTAAGGTGAACAATTATTACAAACTTTTTTGACGTTATCAATCAAATATTTGTTTTTACAAAATTTAACACTGTAAGGTGCATGTATGGAAGAAATCTGAATTCAGAATATTATATTTTTCCATCTACTTGACTGCATTATTATTCCATCAATTTGAAATAGGAGTTCAGAATATTTTTAAAGAAAAAAACATAACCCCATAATCCCCTGTTAAGTTAATTTCCTAACAAGTATACTTGTAATATTGAAAAAAATGTGTAATTATAATAGACAAGATACATTAAATTTCACAACTTACCGAAACTGCCGGCATAATTGCTTCCACCTTGATTCTGAGATGCTTGAATGCCAGCATCAACTGTTGATGCGATACGAACTAGAACAGATAATTGTTCTGGGTTTAAAGCTTCTAACTGAGATGTTGTTGTAGACTGGGCTTGGCTTGAAGAGAAAAAGCCTAGTTGTTCTTTAGAAAATTTCTGTAAGATATGTAGATAATACATTATCATGATATGTATCTATACTCATGCAAGTAGTACACTTTTTTGGGGTTCGTGTTGTTTATTCTTTAGTTTTCTATGTTGTGTCATGTGTGCTGTTGTTTGTTTGTCTTTCATTTTTAGCCATGGCGTTGTCAGTTTGTTTTAGATTTATGAATTTGACTATCCCTTTGGTATCTTTCGTCCCTCTTTTATGGGTAATTGTATTTTTGAAAGAAAATTGGCATTTAATTCTTCGGGAATTGAAGAGTTTTTAGTGATATTTGCACCCTCTCTGTTTAACTTTAAGTTTACTGTCCTACTTTGTTTGTCGTCTATGAATTTGATTTTACCACAAAATATGAAAAATTTGACACAGCGTAGAAAGATAATGTAAAATATTTAAACAGCTGCTGTGATTTCAGGCTCATTATTTTCTGAGCTCATGGTATCTTTTTTAACGAACAAACGCTTATGCATTGTATCTTTTTTATTTATTATCGAAACATTCACTGTCTGTTGTTTGGGGAATTATGTTTAATTACAAACCTCAAATGTAGACGTTGGAATATATGTGATGTGATCTGGATTGATGCTATCAATGTGATCCTCAGAAAGCTTTTGAATATCCTCTTCTTTAAGGCCGCCTGTAAAAAGCCAATATCTTCTTTTTTATTTATATATAAAGGCAACTCCATGATGATGATTTGTAGTTCTCTTGATTACCTCACATCATAAACCCGAATTCGGGAAGTCAAATATAAAAAAAAAAAACAACATTTGTTAAATTTTAAATCGAAACCAGAACAGTAAAAATTGTCATTTGGGTCAACTTTGCGAGAAGGAGTTAAATACATTCAAAAATATGAATTGATAAATAATGTTGATACAAATGAATAGAGGATGTTGATACAAATAAATTTCGAGATCACTTGTGCCTGAATCGTGTGCATTACAAAAGTGACCAATTTTGTTGTCGTATCTTCTTATTTCTAATCAAGTTCACTTAACAAATGTACGCAGAAATTAAAGAACCTATATATTTCACTTTCAAAGTTGAGAACTAGTTGTTTTTTAAACTGTTTGTAACTGTTCAGATGAACAGAGAGAAAAACCAGTAAGGCCTATTTGACATTTGACGGTTACATACAATAAAATAATCAAATAACAATGTAATGACATAAAGGAACACGATTGACGTCTTGTGGTATGAATAACATCAAAAGTATTAATCTGTTATTACTGGTTGCATAGTTATTTTGATTCATGGTCGGAGGACACAGAAGAGGATACATTAACAATCATGAGATCAAGAATGTGTCCCTAATACACGGATGCCCAATCCGCATTACCATTTTCTATGTTCAGTGAACCTTGAAAATGGCGTTAAAACTCTAATTTAGCATTAAAATTATACAGATCATATCATAGGTAACATGTGTACTAAGTTTCAAGTTGATTGGACTTCATCAAAAACTACCTCGACCAAAAACTTTTACCTGAAGCGGGAAAGACGGGCGAACGAACGAACGGACGGACGAACACACATACCAGAAAACATAATGCCCATAAATAAGGCATATAAATCTTATAGATTCGTTCATTATCATTTCATAAAGGAGTAAATGTAAAATATACCAATGACTGTGCCAACTCTCTGAATGGTAGACGTATCCCAGGTCGATACATCATCACCAAATGCTAGTTTGGCAAGTTTAGCCCACTCAATAAATTGTAGTTCATTACAGCTTGTCACTTGTCCAATAGCTTCTGACGCATTTCTGAAAATATAATCGACCGAATAAACATATGATTAAACTGTGTGATACTTGTTCTAAAGTAAGAGCAGTATTTGTATGAAACAGCATACCGGTATACTCGTGTTTTTTTTTTCTCAAGTATATTTGGAGTACTTTTGTTTCTCACTTTCGTTATTATAAAGGTATTGTAAAAAAATACATAGACGCATACGAAACACTGCCAAATTTCAAGGTGAACTTTGTCTGTAAGAGAGAATTTAAACTTTTAGTCATGTTATATATATATATATATATATATATATATATATATATATATATATATATATATATATATATATATATATATATATATATATATATATATAAATCATTTCTTAGGTCAGAATAAGTCATCAGTTCACATTGGAAAATTGATAATAATATGAAGGATAGATGGTATTCGAAATATCGATTGCTTTGTATATTTATTATTTAATATTTATTTTAAACTTATTTATTGTATACTTATTACACGTATTCTTATCTATGAAAATACATGTTTATCCAATGAATTATGTCAAGACCAAAACAAAATCTATTCGGAACCTGTCGTAATATTATCATATCATATTCATTTGAATGCAAGAGATTAAAATGAAATTCAAAACGAAAAAAATAGTAACGTTGAGCCTTTTTGATTTCATCATAGCCAAACATGGCCGTATTTACACCAAAAATTTCACCCTGAGTATAGACAAAGCTGTGTACACGTACATGGAAATCTGCGGAATGTGTAAAAAAAACAAGTTAGTAAAGAGGTTAGAGATGCTCCACTCATATAATAAATGTTGTTAAAAAAGAGGAACCAAAGATAGCAGACGGACATTTAAAATCATAGATAAAAAAAAAACTGACAACGCCATGGCTTAAAAAGAAAAATAAAGACAAACAGACAAGTAATAGTACACAAGACACAACATATAAGACTAAAGACTAAGCAACACGAACGCCTACCAAAACCTGGGGGTGATCTGAGATGCCCCGGAAGGGTAAACAGATCCTGCTCCACATTTTGATCATGTTATAACAAACCCAGTAAATACTCTAATTAGGTAGGTCACATTCGTGAAAATGGAATGGGATTGTAGTAGTTATGACATAAGGAACATATCCGATATCTTCTGTGAAACGGATATTCCATAACGGTCAACCAACTCGTGATGGCGTCCGTAAAATTTAAGAAGAGGTGATATCAACTTTACCATTTGTAAGTTGTATTGATTTAATTGGGCAATAGATGGATAAAAGACATCTCAAAACAATAGGTGATTTAAACTGTGCAACTGAGTGGATCATATCAAATGAAACTCAGTTGTTAGTTTATTTTGCTTAGTTTATTTTGCTATCTTCTACAGACTGGAAAAATGCACATCAGAATCCATACAAGTTTTTAATTTTCTGAAGCATAAACTTCGTATAACTTTTATTTACTATTATCCGAGTCCAGTCACGCCTTAAAAAACTTACATAAACGCATCGGTTTGTCTATACCCAGAGTAGATTTTGTGATATAAACCTGGGTATTGTTTACTTAAGATGAAACTTAGCAACTGTATGCGTCCCACTGATTATTAAAGATAGCCGTACGGTGACCTATTATAAGTTGTCTACACCATTGCCTCTTGGTCACTTGTAGTTACTAAGTAGTTGTCTTATTTGCAATCATGCCGCATATTCTTACTTTTATATTCAAAGTTAAACATCCACACGATTATATTAATGAACTATAGTGTATGGCAGAAATAAAAAAAATACATGACAAAACATGAATCATATCTATAATTATTTACAAATAGGTGGTGTGATGGATCGTCGCTATCTGATCCGTTGTCATTCCACATGTGAAGTGGCCCAAAATGCTGATTTCTGCTGCACTCAAAGCGTTTACATGCTGACCATTTTTGTAATAATCCAAGAATCGCTGGAATGCTTCTTTTTTCTGCAGAATAAACAGAGATTTAGGTGATACTGCAACAAGTGGTACGATATATCTCCTACAGACAATTAACAGGCGAGCTTTTAAAATGATTTACGTTTACTATTGAGAGTTGAAAAATATAGTGATACACGAGTTTGTGTGATATAATCTGTTTCTCTAATGATTTTGATCCTTCCTGTTTAAAATTTGAACAAAAGTTGTGTTATTTGTATGTGACGTCATCAGGCATGGTCGCATGATTTTAACTTTTAACTAGAAGTATAGAAATAAGTTATAGATGGTCTTTGTAAAAATAAATGCTGATATTTTGAAAAGCACATTTGCGCGAACCCATTAGAAAGTATATTTGAATTATTATATTATATTAAGTGCATATGTACTAAGTGCAATTTATACATTTATGATCGAAACGACAGAGGATAAAAGATATAACGATAACTATATTATTGAAGTTTCAGTATACCTGAGCTTCCGTCCAACCATCCTGCTCTCCTAATACTTCCATTGCATCAACATCAAGTTGCAATGATTTTATTTCATCGATGGTCATTCCTTGAATGATAGCACCAGCAGAAGATAATGTGTCTGAGGTCCATGTTCCAGGCTGTCCGAATACCTGAAGTAAAAACGGTGAAAACGAAATTCATTCTGAGACTCATATTTTCATCAAAGTCGATCACTTATATTCTCGTTTCATTTTTACAAATCTACTTCATGATATAATACATAGAGAAGACTAAAGAAACATTAATTAATTTACCTGTATTCTTACAATAGAACACAATCTATTTTCACAGTTTTGATACATTTTTGCCATTTGAAGAGGGATTTTCCGTTTAGAACTTTCTTTGACGTTTGTTATCTTATTTTTTCTCCGTTTAGTAACATCATATTCTTAAATTTGTCATTGTGAAAAAAGTATTTTGTTGGTGTGAAATCCAATTAGTTTTAAATTCTTTAGGGATGTGAAATAAGGCTTTAAATGAGGATCATATACTTAGTATTGCATACTAATATACCTAATTCAAATGCTGTTTTGTGTTTTATCGTTTACTTTTCAACTAAATAACTTATTACCGTTTGCTTTTGAAGTAAAGTTAAAATAGCTCTCTTCTGTTCAATACTCCATGTTGAAACGCCTCCAAGAATTTCAAGGCAATTTGTGATTTCATCGTCTGGAATTGAACCTATATCTTCAACAGTTAAAGCTATCACTCCATCTCCAAGTTCCGCTAGCGCATCACAAGTCAAGGTAAAGCCTGTACGGATTGGAAAAGATACTATCAGCAAACAACACAAAACCTTCCTTTACTTTTACTTTAAATGGATCAGGTATGTTTATATGTGTATTAAAATATATGTTTTGTTAAGACAAACTCCAAAACTATTTGATTTTAATAACAAGAGTGGAACACAATAGCAGTGTATGGTTGTAAGATTATAAGATTCAAGAAATGTAATTTAGCAGTTTAAAGAGTTGCTGAATCGAAATGGTCTCGTCAGATGAACCTCAAAATATAAGTACATGTAAATCGTTTAAATTGTAAACTTCAATACATTGCAACAAGAGGTTCACTACATGTATACGGATATGATATGGATACCTCCCAAATAATGCGTTAGAAAAGGCCATGCTTTGGAAAGGAAACCCCAAAATCATCTGGTTCCAAAAAACAAGTGTACAATAGCATAATGATAAAGATAAAGATTGCGCGAAAGTAAAGCTGAACTGAATAGGGAATTTGAAAAATTGCTGATTCAAAGAGGGTACTCCTCTACAAATAAATCAATGGCAATTAAGTTATCTTTAGTAAAACGTACCCAAAATGTTTTCAGATCCACCATTCAAAGCTATGTAGGAGGTTCACAATAAACCAAGCTCAATTATTATTTTTAAAGATTAAATAGGTTGCCTCGGTGTCAATCGGCGTAACAACATCATCGAATGATCGGTTCCTTCTTTGACGAAATAACATAACCATTGTGACATATGAAGTTTACTTGTATATGCACGACTTGGAAAGTCGTCTAGGGTATAATGTCATAAAGAATTCCTAAACGTTAGAATGGAATCCATTTACTGAATTAAGAGGTGCGGATGGGAGAATTTAACACAGTATAATAAGCTTTTGAATGGAAATCTCAGAAATCAATTCGATTCGAGTTGTAAACATGAGATATTCATTTCTTATGATATGAATGGGTCAAATCTCAGTTTATAAATGGAAACCACAGAAATGTTTATGAACAAAACGTAACATAGTTGATGTAGAATGGCATTATGTGAAAGTAAATCTAATAACAATTAGTTCTCCGAACTTGCTACGATTTTTCAGTTGGCCATATAGATCTTGATTGAAATCCATTCTCCGGTTTTGGAGGAGTTGTAAAATGTTTACCACAACCCTCTACATTACTATGAATAGGCAATTTGCATGTTTTACCCGATTCTTATAAATCCCCTTTCACGAAGGTTGATGCCCCAACCGCCAGATGATCAACCCGAGCTTCACGGGCGTATTATCAATTTTTTTTAAAATTTAAACTACTGTTGGAATAATGTTTACAAATAACTTTACCGTACGCGTCAGTAATTTAGATTTCTACTTTCTTCCAATTTATCATTGCAACATATTCTTTTCTAATTTTTCAATGTGACTATGTACAATGACTTTCTTCAACTGGATCATAAACTCCTAGTCAAAGTCAGTTACCTTACCTACAGATCTTTTCTTCCTACTAGTACCATACAGTGAATCTTGAAGCATCTGATCTACTGATTTTAACAGTACACCGCTATAGTCGACTTCTGCCTCTTTCTCCATGGTCTTCTCCTCGTCCGAAAGATCTTTCTTAATTCCACGCGTCATACGCTGTTGCATATTCGATTTCTTCTTTTCACTACTCTCTGTGATACATTCATTTGAGGTATACAGCATTTCCTGATTAAAAAGAGGATGTTTTGTTCAGAATTTTATTTCGTTAAGTTATATAGCGCCTCGTTTATTTAGGTACTTTTACATCCATAGTTTTCATTTGAAAAAAAAATGTTCAAGATGAAGGGAAATCCAGAAAAAAAGCTTATAGGGAACACCAAATTTCTAAAGTTGTTTTATCTCACATGTTATACATTGCATAACTGATATCAAAATTTTGTAACTTAATTTAATCTGTCACATATTGACCTCAACATTCACCTTCTATGCCCCGTCCCTACTTTCTATCACATATTAAATGTAAAAGCTGTATAAAGTCACACAAGTGAAAGTCAAGGATTAATCTCGAACAATGAATTGCACATTTCAATGCCACCGCGCATTTTTTTGTTGTTATAATAAGGAACATTGAAAATGTAAAATTCGAATTTAAAGCTATTTTTTGTTGGTATTTAGCAGTGCTTTGAAGGTTGATTAACATTGGGTGTGCATTTTCAAAAAGAAGATAAAAACATGACTTCCAGCAAGGTTTCCAAGACAAAGGTCTGTCACACGTTAAGAATTAAATGACGAACTTTTGTGGTGTTTTTCAATAATTGAAACCGTTAAATACTAATGACATTTTGACCTGTTACTAAAGAGGAGATTTTAAAAAATGGATAAATAATAATCATCGCATATTGTCCGTGCATCTATTTACCGAACGAACCCTAATGAAATTAATTTTTTTGTTGTAGATAAAAAAAATAATAAAAATAATTTTTTTGTTGTAGATAAAAAAATAATAAAAATAATTACACTTTATAATTTCATGTGTCTAAAGCGCTTTCTGGATTATAAACATGTTTTATGTGTCATGTTAATCATATCTTCACTGTCATTTTTATTCGGTAAATTGAAATTAATATATTTGTAATTGAAATAAAAAATCTTTAAAATGTAGAATTCTGCTATTAAAGACCACAAAAAAATCTAGATATTAAATCGTTCACTTTCGTTTTCTTATAATATATATCATTTTACATGTATTTTAACAAATGATTCTGCTTTAACATGTGTGTTTATTAATGCAATTTACATTTCCATAAGAAGTTCATAAGATGTACCATAAGGTATTGCCATGCAATGTACTTACCAGTGGAATAGACTCCAGCAGCTCTTTTGACAAAGACTTGGTGCATGTACCTAAAGTACAAATATCTACTTCTGTGAAACTCGGCATAGATGAACTGAAACATATTCAAAGGGATCATACCATTAAAAATTGTGGTTGTATATAAAGATACAGTCCTACATCCTGCTCAAGAAAAGTGAAAATTTCATATCTTCTCTCAATTAGAAGGGCTATAAATCTGTCATTTCATGGTGATAAGTCGACCGATAATATTACTTAACAAACAGATGTTTGTAAATAAAAATTGTTAAACTTTAAAAGTTTTAGGAAAATGCACAGGCACATGTGAGCCAGAGGTTTTTATTCAACATCATTTGAATGCAAATTCTTGGGTTTGGATGTAAGACTGTATACAGATGTTAATATAAATATATCAATTGTATCAGAACTATAATATTAGAGTGATTAAAATTTTGGACAAGGTAATTGGCATGAATGGGATACACTTACTTTTCAATTTTTAACGATAATTACATATTTTTTAGACTAATACTAAATGGCAACATAGAATTGTTATTTGACTGGTACATGTATTTTGAAAATATATAAGTGTATCCGTAGTTTGTCATTAAAATCCGAAGTAAAAAGTGTGAAATAAAATCTGCTTGACCAAGACTCATAACATGACCCAACGTTAATTAGTCTGACTTGACCTTATCAAAAAACCCTAATGATTTCCATTATTCCTATAATGTATAATACCAGCCTACATAGGGTAACCCTGAAAAAAAATTTCACAGGCTCAATGTACAGAAACTCTAAAAATCGGTATTAGATGGTTTCATTTGCTTATATACAGCTATTTGAGACAAAAAAAAACTGTTTCTATGATCTAAATTATTCATACTTTAATATAGAAATATTGATTGTTTTCAGATTTCCAGATGAAATTCTTATTTAGCAAACTTGAAAAGAACAAATAAATTATTGCTTTAAAATGTTCTTTCAGATACATATTATGCACAATTGCGATAGTAAACTTACTTAATTGCTTCTGATTGCATGCCTGCTCTGATTAGGACGTTTTTATGTTCATTGTTCCATGGACATTTTTCACACAGATCTTTTGCATGCGTCTTAAAAGCATCTGCATCAATATTCATAATTTGGCTCCTTGACAACCCACACATTAAAGTACCACATTTTTCGAATATTTCATTGGTTATAACGCTTGGCTGAAATTTTTTAAATCATTAATGGAAAAACTATAAAACACAAAACATTTTTTTCAAACTATATCTGCTTTTGTTTTCCATTTTTTTTTAAATTATTTGCAAAAACTCGTAGGGAATACGTGAATTTCAGATCAACACCAACCAGGTTTAATCCACCATATTTTCTCTCGAAAAAAATCCTGTATGACAGAAAGGAATATGACAGTTAAGGTGGTACCTAATACTATAGGGAGATAACTCTGTAAAGTCAGCTAAACGTTTTAATTGCGTTGTGTTGTAAAAGGAATATTAAGCTTCTCAATGATCAAAATTGGTGTTGTTCAAGTTGCTAATTAATATCTAGATTCAGAAAGAACACTTTCTTTAACCAGAAATAGGATTCTTGTAGTTTATATTTCCCGATTTCTGGATGAGAATATTTCCCTGTCCTCACAATTACTAAATAGACATACCGTACACCATGGGCAAATCTGTATTATCTCACGTATATCTTGTATTGAAACTCGAGAAATGTCAACTGCACCCAATTCTACACAGATCTGTTCCCGAGTTTCCTCGTTATACTTTCTCAAGTCGGCCATTCTAGAAGAATAAGAGTATGTAGTATGCATGGTTGTAATCAAGGTCATTTTTAAATCAACAGTGTTTTAAAATACGTCATTTTGAACAGATTTTCTTCATTCTGTCGTTTTTCACAGTTTCAAGTGAAAGATTGAGGAAAACCCAATTCACATTATTGACATTATAAAATAAACTTAATCGTCTTAAATTTGTATATGCAATACATATATTTCTTAATAGTTTTATCATGTAATATGAGTTTTAACGTATTGATACTGTAGAAGAAGAAAAAATAAGAAGAAAATTAAACAATACGGAATAATCGATTTATGAATTTCAAACAGCGGTATACTACTGTTGCCTTTATTTGACAAAGATGACATGTTTTTATTGACTCCCCCTTTGTTTTCCTCACTTTTTACAATTTCATCCTTCTTTTCTCATTCTTGACAAATCTTCGAATACGACCTATATGCGACTTTTCAAATGTCATGTGCAACAGTATTGACGCCATGAGCGAAGACAGATCTGCTATTTTTCCGATTCACTGATTCCTGTTTAGTACCAGTATTATTGGGATTCGTGTTTGTTTGTCTTTAAAGTAACGTTTAGGCTTTGCTCATGGTAGTTCACCATGAAATTGTGTTTACCACAATTTTCACAACATGTTCATCATGACGAAAACTTCTACATGATATGTTATATGACGGCTATGAACCCCATTTCACTGTTTTTTAGAACTGTTTTTTTACTGAATTTTAGAACGTGATCGTGTATTTTATAATTAAAATCTTTTTATTAACATTGATTAATATTTACATGAAGAAGTTGCTATATCCACCTAATCATTTTATGACCATTTTACAATTAGTGGTGCCAACTTTACTCCACCAAATTCGTTTTTTGTGTGCAATTTTTCATGAGAGGTATATCTCTCCCAAATATGAAGAGATTAAAAACCAAAATTGTCTTGCTGAAATTATCACTTTATATATCTGATTAATGCTACAATCGAGTTGAAACAATCCAATGTAATTTCAATTATTACAAGTGAAAAAGTCGTTCAAAGTCATGTTAGACAATTGAGAAATACATAAATAGACTAACATTGTGCATTGAAATATACAAATGGGTCGGGATTTCTGCAAAACTTCAATTTATGAAAAGGGGTCTAATTTTACATTAGACACCAAATAACGACATTTAAGAGCAACTTTGTGTACGCATGTATAAATCCTCAGAAGGTCTGAACTAAGATGGAATACACGAACAAATCCTCCGATGTAGAATTAGGGGGAAAAAACATTATTTAGCAGCTTAAACATTATAAAAGTTAGGATGTTTTTCGAATCCCTAACCTTTCGATTATAGCAGCTGGGAATATAAAATGTAGCGTTAGAATTATTCTTACGATGCATTATAAAACCACTGTAGTCCCTTAGTTGGATTAACTTCTGTTTCATAGTCTATCAATGTATTACTGGTGAAAGAGTCTTCCTCCCTCACAATTCTTGATCTTCTAAACATGAGTTCAATCTGTAAATAATTGTAACTTAATATAGCAGCAAGTCAATTAAGGAACTGTTTTGCATGGGCCATTATCAGTTCTATAGTTCCAAACGGTTTTATTTGAATAACATAAAGACTACATAAAACAACACGTTATAAATTTCATACGTCTGAATCGCTTTTCTGTTCTGACCTTCATCAGGAGAGATAAAAGATTTTTTTCAATACTTTTGCAACTGAGATTAACACTTTCTCGTGCAATCCACCATTTTCTACATAAGAAAATGCCTGTACCAAGTCAGGAATATGACATTTGTTATATATTTGTTTGATGTGTTTGAGCTTTTGATTTTGCCATTTGATTAGGAATTTTCCGTTTTGAATTTTCCTCGGAGTTCAGTATTTTTGTTAATTTTTTTTTGCATACATATTTAAATAAATATTTCATTGAAAGTGGCATATGTCTATTCCCGTAAAAGTATTCCCGGATAAATCAGTTTTCTAAAGAAACAATCAAACAACATAATGCTTTTTCATTCACTGTTAATATATATAATAGTGTGATTTGTAAAATATATCAATCCGCTCAAAAATTACAGGAACGCTGCTTTTTGCAATTATTTTCAAAGAAATTATTTTTTATTTTGATATTGAAATTAATTTCGTAGTTGATTTAATTTTGCCAAAATCACTTGGAATACCAATGCAAATACAACAATTCATAACATATTTGCAAACAAATAATACATCATTATCGTCTAAATATTTCCCTTTAATTGACTTTAAAATAACTAAATCACCTGTTTAAAAGAGCTGCAGTTTGCAGACATCAAGTCTTCAGGAGGAAATGAATATAGAATGCTGTCAGGAATACTTCCGATAGTCGCTAAGTCCATTCCATACCATATCGTAGAACCAACAAGTTTTGTAATATATGTAGGGTCCCATTCTGACAAAGGTCCTAATGTCTCTGTTAATTCATTCCAACATATCTTTGCCTGTTACGTAGTTAACATTGATTTCAATTTAAAGGTGATTAAAATGGCATACGTTTGCATTTAACAGTACTCTTGGATCTAGTGGCACAAGCTCTTATGTACCTACCATGACGTTAAATCAATGTAATCTTATGTTATCTCACTTTCATTTGAGTTTATGTTTTTTATTCAATAGTCCTCTGTGTTGTGTTTTGTGTACTTTTGTTAGTCTGATATTTCTTTTTCTTTTTTAACCATGGCGTTTTAAATTAATTTTAATATCCCTTTTAGTATCGTTCGCCTCTCTTTTTCTGTTTATTCTTTATTTGCCACGATTATTTCTTCTCTGTTTCTTTTGTTTTTTACCTTATCAAAGAAACACTTCCATACGTGATATCGATTTACATACAACCTTACGGGTGCCATATGTCGAGCAGGATCTGCTTACCCTTCCGGAGCACTTGAGATCACCCCCATTTTTTTTGGTGGGGTTCGTGTTGCTACATCTTTGGTTTTCTATGTTGTGTCATGTGTACTATTATTTGTCTGTTTGTCTTTTTCATTTTTAGCCATGGCGTTGTTAGTTTATTTTCGATCTATGAGTTTGACTGTCCCTGTGGTATCTTTCGCACCTCTTTTATGGTTGTGATGATGTTGAAAAGATAAACTAGAATATTCTATGAAGCTGTCTCTGGTGTTATACTATTCATTTTAATTGAGAATTCATAAACGTTTTCTACATTTATACCTTTTTACGGGAATAACGGTTTCAACAAGGCATACATTCTTAATTGTCTTTTTCATATTCTATTTTGTGAAGCAGGTAGAACCATGTGTATTTATTTGAAAATTCATAAACGTTTACCAAATTTGTACATTCTTACAGGAATAATGCTTCTAACCAGGCAGACACGCTTTGTCGTCTTTTTCAGATTCTAATTTCAGAAGCAGGTAGAACCATGTGTTTTTTGTTCTACGCTATGAATTATATTTAGGTCAATGTTGGTCTTCAACTGCTTTGGTTTTTATACATTTTTGAGTTTTAAATATACGGATTTTTCTTCAGGTATAGAAAACTTCATAATTCTTAATCTCGAATTAAAAAGTCAGGATAACAATCAATGATGTTGGATCTTTTCATCATCTGATTATTCAAAATAAACTATCGGATGAGACTCTATTTTTAGTAAATAGCTATTTGTTGTTAAAGTCTATGAATGCTTTCTAGTTATAACAATAGTCTATACATATCATTATGTGATTTATGTATTGCCATATCAAGCATTAACTATATCATTTCTTCGAACTGAGTATTCCAATTAAATGGTATGCATGTATATCAACTCTCTTTCTTCTAAAATACTTTACTCACTGTAAGTTATTTTCGAAGATAAGAAATGCAAAGTTTTATATACTACCTCTTCACAGGTACATTCCATAATTGTTTCCATTCCATTATGAAGTTGTCTAGCAATAATATAACCTTTTCCTACTCCTTCTGGTAAGAATGAACCCAGATATGTCGCAGCCAATTTATCCATAGCACCTTCTCTTTGTGTTGCCTGATAAATATCATGGATCCTATCTATAAGTTTTTGTTGGCCAAATATTTTTTAAACATTTTTACTTATGATATAATTTGCAGAACCTTTATGGTTTTGTTTTTTTTAAATTCACAACCGTATTGACATTTCCCTAAGTTCCATGCCATAAGAAATAAATCCGGAGGCTTAACTACGTTTGCTATCTTAAATTTTAAATGAAACAATCTTATTTGGTCTAATTATAGGATGCTTATATCTAAAATTCACGAATAGTATGTGGTTTAATGAATGGGGAGATAAGACAAAGTATATTTGTATTAAGTAGAAGACAGCAGAAAGGGCAAACTGATAAAATTGTTGGATTTTGGTAGATAAATCATTCGAGGAGGATGATAGAATTGTATATCTAAATTTTAGTTTTAGTCCATAATTATATATTTTTTTTTAATTTCTGATATAACTGCATACATACAAGATCTAAGATGGCTATCATCACATTTCTCCGTGGTTTTATGTTCCTCATTTCGTATCCAGTTGCTAGGTGTTCAATGACTTCATCAGTAAACTCCTCTGGTTTGATATCTTTCCAGTGTTTGGCTTTAAAACATCTCAGCATTATTCCAAAGTTCATCATCTCTTCTGCTTTTAATTCCCCCTATCAAAATTTTCTTTGAAAATATATCAATATATAAAAAAAATAATTACAGTCTATCGTTATATATTTTGATGCGACCGTCATACAAGTGAGAGGTTTAGCCACGTATAAAACTAGGATCAAACCACCATTTTCTACATGAGAAAATGCCTGCACCAAGTCAGGAATATGACAGTTGTTATACATTCGTTTGATGTATTTGATTTTGCCATATAATTAGGGACTTTCCGTTTTGAATTTTCATCGGAGCTCAGGTTTTTCGTGATTTTACTTTTTTTATAAAGAAATTTGTTTCTTTGTTTCTATCAAGTGAAGTGTATGTCAACCACTTTTTTTTAAAGGAAAAGACCAACATTCTATTTTCTTACCTTAGAAAAGATTCAACAGACAAAGAAATTGATAATGAAAGGTTGAAATAAGTTCATAAAACATTATTAAAGCTAACAAGTTGTTATTGTTGGCATAACGGGGTTACTTCCCTTTCAAGACAAAAAAAAAGAAATCTGAAAGGAATCAACAAACAAAGCAATGGATACATGTAATGAACGATTGAAATAAATTCATTTTACAAATTTAAAGCTAAAAAGTTGCTATTGTTGGCATTTGTTTTCTGTATAGACAAATGGATGTAGGATATCTTAATACTAAGTATTGAAGACTTGATCACTTTGATAGGCCGCTAGTCAAATTATCACATGTGAAGATAGTCAGTAAAATAATTTCGTTACACGGTGTGCTAGTGACCTAATACGATATATATGGGGTCAGTAAATTCCATATGGGGTGACCCAATATATATCGAATTAGGTCACTTACACACCATGTAACTAATAATATAAATTCAGACAAGGCATGTTTCTTGGTTTAATTCTATAACTCAACGTTTGAGGTTTTCATGTTCGTTTTTTTTCTTACTTGGACGCCTGCCACCAACAGCATTAAAATTTCTAGAATAGATTCTGCAATTAACCGCAATTTAAACATAACCAATTGACTATACAATCAAAGCACATAACCAGCAAGTTTGGAATAGTCACACACCTTTATTCAAAAGGAATGTAATACTTACGTGGGGACTTTCCTGAATCTTGAATTTGTATAAAATTACTCGTGCCTAAAATGAGAAAAAAAATATTTCGTCAATAAAACTTAAAATTTCTTTGGAATATGAATAAATTCTTCGTTTTTCCTTATCAAAATCTTTTCTTTCAAAGTCTAATAACTGAATGAATGAAAAAAAAAAACAATTATAACGAATTATCCAAGATGTACGTTTCATCAACAACATTTTTTTAAATTAAGATGGATGTAAATTTAAACACATGGTAAACATGAATGCAATGTATGATCATATGTAGATCCGTATAAAGACATTTCTGTTTGTTTATTTGCTGTGATTATATATGCGTGCTTTTGAAATTTTATCTGAATGATCGTATTAAGAATTGTCTGTTTGGCACAAACAAAAACCTTTCAAAGAAATAAGTCCTATCACTTAATATCCAAGATAGATAAAGGCAGATGTGGTGTGAGTGCCAATGAGACTAAACATGTGAAAGCTCTCTCACAGGCAAACAACCAATAACTGAAATATATAAGGGCACGTTTAATCTACAGCAAAAATCAAAGTGCTTGTAAGGAATCAAGGGTAAAGATGGTTTAATTTATCAGTAGAAGTTAAATCAGATATTGCATTGGATTAAACATTGGTTTTATTTGGTTCATATACAGTTCTAGGGAAATAATGATAACTCCAATTTTTAAAGATGACTTTAACAATGACATCATTGATATTTCTAGAACAGATATTAGGTTCCTGCACCTTGCAAAAGTTATGTATTTTTCTTGACGAGTAAAACATCACGTTGTAATTCTATATCTGAGCATCTTTTTAAGTGATACATTTCTAGAATGTTTATGAATAGGATTTATAGAATGTTACGATCAACGCACAATGAGTTTGTGTAACTCAAAAGTAATGATAAACCTTAGAAGATTTAATTGCATTTCATGCAATTTTTACCCAAAAATATTTGGAGTTTAAATCAAAACAATTTATATTCACTTATGAAAATGACGGAAAATCGACAAACAAAAAGTGAACAGCGATCAAAGACGGATAAAACCAATATCCCCGGTCAGATTGTATCAGTCCTTTTTAAATTGATTGTACCACAACCTCCAAGGTTTCTGCCAACAGCTCTTATGAATATTTACGTAATGAAAATTACGGATTGTTATAATTAATGTTCTTTTCTGTCGTTAGACATATAGCTCTTTCATGTCACTCTGAGACAGTATTGTAAGAGCTCTGGTCCTAATGTAACCTTTAATGTGTAAAAGAAGTTATAATAATTGCTCTTTTCTGTCGTTAGAAAACTTACAGGAAAACATCTGAATCTGACATCTTTTAAAATGCCATCATTGATAGAGGCTGCCATAACATTATCTGGAATTCTGCCTATTTGATGACGATTATAACCTGCCAGTAAATGTTGTAGGCATCGGGCTTTTGATATATCATAAGAATTAATTGTCCTATACTCTGGAATGTTCGCCATCATAACTTGTTTGAATTTGATAACCTGATAGTGTAAAAAAAAGATAGATTACCTGTTTGTATATCTATATAGAGAAATTATACAAACACGTCAAAAGCTGTATGATGAAGAACTATTATTGCTAAAGAAGGTTACGTACATATTTTTAAAATAAAAAAACGTACAAAAATAGTTGATGATGAGGATGAGGATAAAGATGAGGAGGAGGAGGAAGAGGATACCAACGAGGCGATTTTCTCCAATTGATTTGTATTGTAGTCTTGTCATGTAATTTTGTCATTTTAATGTTATAATCAACATTGCCATTAAAATGTCCTGTACCAAGTCAGGAAAATGGCTATTGTTATATTATAGTTCGCTTCTGTGTGTGAAACATTTTAATGTTGTGTATTTGTTGTGTCATAGTTCACTTATATTTACTTTTCCCTCAGTTTTAGTTTGTATCCCGGATTTGTTTTTTTTCTCTAACGATTTATGAATTTCGAACAGCGGTATGCTACTGTTGCCTTTATTTACAGAAGTAGACTTATTTTTTCAACTTTGTACTTGTTTGGCTTTATAAATATTTTGATCTGACCGTCACTGATGGGTCTTATGTAGACGAAACGCGCGTCTAGTGTATCTAATTATAAGCCTGGTACCTATTATAACTATATACCTATGTTTTCATGTTTGATGTTGTTGTCGCATTGCTTCATACTTATACATTACGAGTTTATCATTTATATTTAAGAGATGACTGTTCATGTTGTTATAACTTGTGTCTTCTTGTTTGTTATTATATTTTGTACATAACAGCAAAAAATCCGTTGAATTGAAGAAACAACACATAATTACAAAAGGAGAAGTATACTTTGGGAAACTTTAAAGACGAAGGTCAATTTTGTTATTAACATACATTAATAAAATACCGTACTAAAAGGTTAATTCAAAAAGGGGACGTCAATAAAACCTGAAAAAAGTAGTCCGTTGGACCACCCCGTGAAAACTGTGGATAAAACATTGTATGGCCAGATAAACCTCCAACTTGTATTAGTTGTATGAGTTGTTTAAAGCTCCTGTGTATTGGCAAAACGCTTAAGGATACTATACACTGCAACCAGTCTGTTTGTATGTTTGTTTTGTTCATAGTACATCGTTGTCAATATAATAGAATTGTATACGACTGTCATGCAAGTAAGAGGTTCGGCTAGTTGTTAACCCATTTTTATTCCACCATTATTTTACATAAGAAAATGCCGGTACCAAGTCAGAAATATGACAGTTGTTATCCATCCTTTTGATGTGTTCGATTTTTTGAATTTGCCATTTGCTTAGGGACTTTCCATTTAGAATTTTCCTCGGAGTTCAGTATTTTGGTTATTTTGCTTTTTCCTTTCGCGTATTTGGCTGGTCTTTTTTACAGTGATAACTCTATAGCTCCCTTCATCTAAATTCAATGGCAAAAAAGAAGTTATCAAAGGTACCATGATTATATTTTAGTACGCCAGACAAAATACAATAATTCATTTTACCCAAGATTTATATATAATGCATAAGAGTTTCGCAAACATATTTTCGGATAAAAAAAAAAAGAAATACAGCGAGTTATTGCTAAATGGTCATATTCAACTGAATAACTCTAAATTGTAGATAAAGAAGAATATTTGACTAACATTGAATCTAGGTATCATTTATTAAGAATCTATCACTTATATATGCTGTTGAGTAAAAAGCATCAGGAAATAGTTGGTCACAGTCAGATGTTCCTTAGTAGCTGGGCAAACATTGTTATTGCTAAGCTTATAATATATGAAACAAATACAGGAGCTTTGACCATGAGCACTTTTTTGTTTGTTAATAATCTGTATTTTTGTATAAACTTACAGACTTTAGTTTCAAATCTTTCATTTTGCCGATCTCGCATATAGCCAATTTTAGGTTATCTGGGTTCAGCTGCTTTAGAAAATGTCTGTTTGACATCAGAAGTTCTATATACCTTTAACAAAATATGACAATATAAAAGCTTTGACATTCAACGCGCAAATGGATGTTATCGATGTGCCCAAATAATGGATTCATCATTAAACACACAAAATGAAAGTCTTTCTGTTATTCTTTAAGGGACAGTACTAAGGAGCAATTTCAAATTGCAATTATAAAACCAGATTATTCGATTCATTCACTTTTAAATTATGATGCATTATGTTTTTCCTTGTGGAGGCTTTGATCACCAAAAATTGTACTTACTGAATAATTTCCGCTGTGGTCAACTCGGAAGGGTTTTTATCTAAAACTTTTGGAACATTTCTAGCCATTTCAGCTCGCTTCCGAGAAGACATACTTTTACTGTCGCCTGGCTTGAAATCGTTTACTTCCTAAATCAATTGTCAAATAACATATTTATGTTACTAGTATGTAGGTAACAAGTGTTAAAAAATAAGTAACATGTACAATTGTAGTTGATCTAAATCAAATATAATTGCTATGGAGGGTTTATTAATGACAAAAAAAAAAATCGAATTAATATGTTTAACAAAATCTAAATCCGCTTTTCTTTATCTCAAAATCGCATTGATGGTTTCAACATCGGGGGAAACTTACAACTCACTGCAAGTTCAAAACGGCCCCTACCAACGGTAAGGTATCGTAATGCGTGTATGTATTGAAACACCTAGCTGAGTAGTGATTCAGAGAAAGTGAGTACAGAAATACTAATAAAAAGATATAAATATATCAAGTTATTGTAAATACAACAATTATTCTATCAACGAAATAGATTACCTTCTCTGTATTTGGAAAACCTTAGGACTTAGGGCTCCGTGCACTATAATTTCGAACTTTATCTTGCTTAATTTTTAACTGTTTTGATACGCATCACTTATGTCTTGACTTTGAACACGAAACGTGCGTCTGGCGTACACAATTTTAACCCTTGTATCCATGATGGGTTTACATACACCGATAATCGTCCCCAATTTTTAACTCAGGATATTAGATCATATGATATCAGTAGTGAACACAAAAGTGAATAAATAAGCCAATTCCATAACAAGGGAAAATTTCAATAGCAATTCGAGAAATGTGTGTAAGTGTTTACAATAAACGCAACAATGGCGAAACCGAGTGAATATTGTTCACACCAGAATTCATCGAGGTTAACCGTCTTCTCATTCCATGGTACAAACGTTTGATATGTTGTTGTTGTAGTCTTTATAGTTTCTTGTACAAAGCTTGAGCATATCTGAGGCATAATTGGTCGTCGTGTACAGGAACCGTCATCTTTATCTATCTCGAACTTTGCATCAAGATTGGCGTCAGAAACGAGATCAGAACAAGACACACCAGGTTTGCTCCAATTCGATCCTCAATGATCACAGTTACATTAGAAAAGTTAAATTGGGTGTTTGCGTAAATTAAAGTGAAAATAATTTTTCAGTGTATTGTGTTCGCTAATTTTTCATTTGATCCCTTTTTATTCTTACAGCTTTGACTTAATTAAACACGTGTCTTATATGACACTAAAATGAAGAAAACACCACAAAAGAGATCATTAGCATGACAGAGATAATAATAGCTTTACTCCGTTAAACATACCTCCTCTTTTGTTGCAAATTCTGAAGCATCTCCTCCACACTTTTTGATAAAACGAAATACAGGTGTTTTGTATTCAACCTTCATATTTTCAGTAAGCTTCCCAAAAGCTCTCTTTATTTTTTTAAACAGAACCTTTTTCGATGATTTTGGTATGTCTCCACATCTTATTGATATCGGTTGCCACCTGAGCATATATAACTTATATTCAGTCAGAGCTTTAAAACTACTGCTTGTTACGTTATAATTTAATTAAAATACTTAGAATTGGTTTTTTTTGTTTATGAAAAGCATTTTTAATTCATGACGTATCCCTTCACTTTAACTTTTCTAGATGGATAGACTTTTAAAATAAAACGATGCAAAAAGATATTCTAATATGATGGTAATTCTTTGTCGATAGAACAAATAAATGTGCTCAAATAAAACGTTGAACTCCGCCACATTCGATGTGTGCCTATCCGACGTCATGCGCATCTAATTCTGTGGTTGTTGTTGGTTGAATGCAGTCAGATTTGGCTATAATTGTTTATTGAACTGTACATGTATCAGGCCTTAAAGTCATTAAACTTTCGAGTCAGTTGTTTGTTCTCATACTCCAAAATCAACCAATCAAAATGCTGGTTTTCATGTTTCGAGCATGAATTTTGTGCTCCGAGCACTGAGCAAAGTTTTATGACTTCAACCCTTAGACGTTTGTTTTCGCTTTTGAATTATTTCACGTTTGTCATTGTCTGGGACTTAAACCCCTGACTATACAGTAAGGATTTGCTTGTAATTAAAAAGCAGTACGGTGACCCATAGCTGTGAATATCATTTGGGCTCTGATGGATGGTCTTTTCATTTGCAAAGATACCACATATAATTATTTATACAAAACAAGAAGTAGTAGATTTGTTTCTCATGCTGTTTTTATTAGAGCATAAACTTACATTTTCAGGACTTCATTGTCTGAAACCTGGTAGTGCAGTATGGGGAATTCAACAAATACGTCCATGTATGTATGTATAATCTCATTCCAATTATCGTCTTGCCAATCTTTTGGTGATTTGTTCCATTTAACTTTCAGTGAAACAAACTTTATTTTGTTCGGAACATTCTGGATAAGTAAAGTGAGAACTGTTTTGAATAACTAGGGAAAAGCTACTTCCTATATAAACTGAGACCGTTTCAAAATGCAATGAGTTTTTCTGATGAAGAATTATTTACACAGGAGTTGCAGTTAATGGAATTTGATACGACTGTCTAACAATTTTTTGCGTCGTGATTTTTTCATGAACTTCTAAATAGACCAATTTTATATTTGGACAACAGCTGACCAGTGATGAGTGGAAACATATGGGAACCTTTTTGGATCTATAAAACACCTACTTTCTGCCTGCTCAAACTTTAAATTTAACAATATGCTGAATGCAGATATTGTTAGGAACTGCAGAACTGCATTTACTTCATATTTGGTCAGCCGCTTGCCACTAATGATTTGTAATTTGTGAGCAATTTTCAAACATGTCGCACACTTTTTTCCTGTTAGCCGATAAAAATGTACCATGAATTTTTAATAGTATGTTAAATGATAGCATTTTACTTTGCTCGCGAATTCATATTTAGTCAGTCGCTTGACCAATAGAAATAGGTGAGCGCTTTCCGAAATCTGTTATACATCCAGTTTTTCTATTCTTTGAATCGCGATCGTTTTTGGGTGTATGCTTAGAACGAATACACATGCAATTGTTTATTTAAAAAAAAACATTAAAACATAACTTTCGATTTAATTGATACATATAGGGGTGGTTTATTATATAGGGAATAACTGAGGTATGACTGGATCGGGTTCACTCTTAGGCAGTCAGTGTGCCACCCTTACGGAAATTTCTAGATCCACCACTAGCTGAAGCTTTCTTGAGATAGATAACACGTGGCAGGAAAATGTTTACCATCTGTTGTGGTGTGGTTTTTAAGACAAGAGTACTTACATCAAACTGTAAGCAAGAAGCACTCTTACTTTTCATTGCTTCTAGTGCAGCAAACATTGTAAGACATGGGAACTTGATTAAATGATCTGTACACAGTAATTTTAGCATCTGGTCATTCATCCGATTTACAGTGCCATTCATTGGCTCTTCCTGTAAGAATGAAATTATTACACATTTTTTGGAAAAATCGATTCGAATTATAAAACTAATCCATTAGACAGAACTTAGGAGATATAAGGAGTCACATGATGTTAGGAAACGATTATAAAGCATATTTCAAGACTTGCATGCTTTGATTTTGTTAGTTAAATGTTTATGTTTCAATCATTAGTTTCCAAGCAATGGTGAAGTGGAATAAGAACAAACTAGAGGCTCTCAAGAGCCTGTATCGCTCACCTGATTCTACTTGGATTTTGAAATCATATAAAAATATAAAATTTGGCTACAAAGTAACAACACTTGGTCAGCACCTCATTAAGAAAGGAGCATTTATGCTATGTTTGCTTCATTCAATTCAGTGGTTCTATGGTAAACCAAGTCCCCTGCTGGAAGCCATCTTGGATGATGGATTGGCTACAAAGTAACAACACTTGGTCAGCATGTAATAAGGAACATGCATGCTATGTTTCACTTCATTCCATTCAGTGGTTCTCTAAAAGAAGATATTTGTATGCATTTCCCATTGGGTCCTATGTTAAACTAAGTCCCCCGCTGGCAGCTATCTTGGATGATGGATAGGCTACAAAGTAACAACAATTGGTCAGCACCTCATAAATTAGGAACATTCATACTATGTTTGACTTCAATCCATTCAGTGGTTCTCTAAAAGAAGTCATTTGTATGCATTTCCCATAGGGTCCCATGTTAAAGTAAGAACCCCGCTGGCGACCATCTTGGATGATGGATCAGCTACAAAGTAACAACACTTGGTCAGCACCTGATAAGGAACATTCATGCCATGTTTAGTTTCATTGCATTCAGTGGTTCTCTAAAAGAAGTCATTTGTATGCATTTCCCATAGGGTCCTATGTTAAACTAAGTCCCCCGCTGGCGGCCATTTTGGATGATGGATCGGCTACAAAGTAACAACACTTGGTCAGTACCTCATAAGGAACATTCGTGTCATGTTTGGTTTCATTCCATTCAGTGGTTCTCTAAAAGAAGTCATTTGTATACATTTCCCATAGCTAGGTCCTATGTTAAACTAAGTCCCCCGCTGGCGGCCATTTTGGATGATGGATCGGCTACAAAGTAACAACACTTGGTCAGTACCTCATAAGAAACATTCATGTCATGTTTGGTTTCATTCCATTCAGTGGTTCTCTAAAAGAAGTCATTTGTATGCATTTCCCATAGGGTTCTATGTTAAACTAAGTCCCCCGCTGGCGGCCATCTTGGATGATGCATCGGCTACAAAGTAACAACACTTGGTCAACACCTCATAACGAACATTCATGTCATGTTTGGTTTCATTCCATTCAGTGGTTCTCTAAACGAAGTCATTTGTATGCATTTCCCATAGGGTTCTATGTTAAACTAAGTTCCCCGCTGGCGGCCATCTTGGATGATGCATCGGCTACAAAGTAACAACACTTGGTCAGTACCTCATAAGAAACATTCATGCCATGTTTGGTTTTATTCCATTCAGTGGTTCTCTAGAAGAAATTCAAAATTTAAAATGTTAACGACGACGACGACGACGACGACGCAGGACGACGGACGCAAAGTGATGAGAAAAGCTCACTTGGCCCTTCGGGCCAGGTGAGCTAAAAAAGCATGACATGTATTCCGTTTTATTGTATTATCCAAGCATGAATCAGGAATCAAAACCCACATTTTTTCACAACAGATTTATCTACAAATGTAAGAAGAAAGGAAAACTTGTTCTATGTAGAGATAGTTGTTGTCCATCTCAGTTAATTATATTGGTTAGCAAGTTCATATTTTTACACAAAACATTTTTACGAAAAACAATACAAAATTCGATAGTTTAAAATTTCCGATTTTTTAATTATAACATGCACGTCTACTTTTCCTGATTCCAGATATATATATATATATATATATATATTCTATAGTGTCTCCCATTTGGGGAAGATCTTTCTGTATTACACTGAAGATAATCAATGAAGTCCTGTGCTCTTTTGATTATAAGATAATGTTTGTAATAATTATTTTCTGATAGATGGATCAAAACTACAATTAGAAAAATAAAGAAAATGAAATTAAATGCTGAATGCAATTAATTTTTTCACTACAGGGTTGAAACGTTATAGGAGTCAAGTGCGAATCTACAGTGTTTGTAACCAAGGCCATATACATGTCCAAAAACGCCGCAAGACCCTATGTATTAATTGTTGAAAAAGATGGGACTACATTTTTACTTTAATGAATGATAAATGAAACGTTTGATTTATAAAGGTAAATCGGGTATAAATTTAATTCAAGACATAGAACAAAGGTATGCTACTGTTGCCTTTATAGATTTGCATTAGAGTCAATGGGAGATTGTGTTACTGAATTTACCCCTATGATATGCTGCATATATCTCATATTTCAAATAATTTGACAAAACAGAACTTTCATTAGTGTATACTCACGTCAAGTGCTCTTATGACACTGATAAAATCGTTAAACTCTTTTGCTGTAAAATCCTCGGTTGAACCAACTCGAAACAAAGACTTTATTCTTAATAATAACCCTCGGTCAGCTAAGTTTAAGGACCTAAACAGCTGCCGGATAGCCATCTTGGTGGATAAAGGATGAAGCGATTTCAAAACTATAAAATACACATAGTAAAATATATAATGTGTCAAATATGAAATGTTGGGTGAACTTCATAGGGTTGAAAACATTATGTGTTAATTTAATTTTTACCCTGCTACATGTTATTTTGAATGGTAGTTATGGTTCACATTGGCTATGACTAAACAATCTTAGTCTTCTTTATGTATGGTAATAGTATCTGTATTTGTACTTTTTCGCATTTTTAAATGGGCGTCACTGATAAGTCTTTGAAATCGAAAGGCTCGTCTGGCGTACAAATGTTTAATCCTGGTATCTAAGATAAATGTATTTAGTTTTTTCAGTCTTTGATAGATTTCAAATCTAGCATTACATATGTACCGTGCTTTAGTTGGTGTAAACTTCAATAAAACGTTTATGCTGTAGAGATGAATTGTGTTTGGAGCATGGTAAAAGGTGTATTTTTCTACCAAGGTGGGTTATATTCCGCGTGTTTTCTGTAAAGAGGAACTGTTTTGGATCCTCAATGCTCTTCGATTTTGTACTTGTTTGGCTTTATTAATATTTTGAGATGAACGTAACAAATGAGTCTTATGTAGACGAAAAGCGGGTATGGCGTACTAAATTATAATCCTGGTACCTTTGATAACTATTGGAGCAATGGTTAAAGAGGTTTTTTTTTCTATACAGTAGGGAGGTATAGCGTAATGGAGTAAAGTGTTAGAGAATGATACATATGCTTCCGCAAATTTACAGATCTAACATTGTTGGGCTGTTATTATGACGAATTAAATATATAATATAATATCATTCTTTATTAGTTTACACCTTCATTGTAAAATCTTTTTCATACAAATATTGAAATGCGTAATAGAATGCTTTCCTTTTTGAAAAATAGCATTATAGGTAAATTGTGTTTGATTCAGTTAGTAAAGCGGATTAATGACAATGAGGTATCGTAAGATTGATAATTCGTTGCTTATCGTTCAGTTGAAAAGTATCGTAAGAGCATAAGTGCAAGTAAGATGATCACATTGAGCAAATATTGTATAGAAAATGGTATTATTTAGAAGAGATTGTGAGTGATTGTGTATGTACTGATTTTGCAATGATTGACAATGTCACATATACCTTAAAAGAGGGACGAAAGATACCAAAGGGACAGTCAATTTCCCTTTCATTCGTAAACCATAAAACAACAGACTACATTTATAGAAATTTATCAGCCTTTGTGAAGGAATCGGAAGTAGGTTGTCCTTCAGTTCAGTTACACAGGCTTCGTTTTCATATCTATAGTCAACACATTAAATCAAGATTGGGTTTTTGGATTTTTTAAAGAAAATGTTTTATCATATACTCTCTTTAATTCATAACATAACATGGACTAGAGGGCACTTAACATTTATGCGCATATGGGGATTAAATTGTGTTACGTTTGCGTGCAGTTTATGATAACATTTGCGCGCAATTTTTTTTTGCAGGTAACACATACAGGTGAATAAAGATAACTCCTAATTATAAGTATGACTAATAGTTAATAGTAATTTTGAATACACTTGTAAATTTATAGTATTTTTCATATTGAATTCTACCCTCTTACGGACGGACGTACAGGCGGACAGGGGCGACGCTTAGTGACGCGGCGGGTGCGTAATAAAATTTGTCTCATGTTGAAGTGAAAGAACATGGTCTAGAAAAAACAAAACGAAATATACCAGTAATGGTTCTGCATCAATAGCCCTTTCGAATGAGTTTTAAAGGAAGTTAGATATTGAAATTAATTTATTACTTACATTCCTCTAACATTGTCGTTAGAGCCTGAAGTTTCATTAATATCTCTTTGTCATTGTTTGATCGACGCATCATGGCCTTAAACGGTTCTGAAAATGTTTTCCTTCCAGATTGCTCGTCTAAACTAAAAGCTCTCATGTGAGGTGATGGTATCATTTCACAGTGGAAACTCTCTGTTTGTCCATTTGGTGGTCCATTGTCGTCGCCAGTCTCATCACTAGACCTGCTTCCTGCTTGTATATTTTGGTCGTTTTTGACGGGCTCGTCATTTTTGACAGGGTCATTTGATTTTTCATCTCCATCAGGTGGATCTTTTACAGAAGCAGATTCTTGATTATCTTTAATATTAGACTTATCTGTAACTGTATCGGTTTTGGTGGGTAGGTCCTTTGTACCTTCAGTTTTATTGTATGGACTTCTTTGGTCTGTAGCTGATGCATAGGATATAATTACCAGAACCAAACCGAAAGCTGAAATTACGTAAAATTTATCAATTGACGAGGTTTATATTTAAAAACAAGTTTCTTTCTAGTATATGTAAACTAATCAATTGATCAATATTTCAATTTTGTTATGTAGTAAAACTATTTAGGCATTAAAAAATTCGTCGCAAGATACTGGTGTTACTTTCAGAAAAACGTGTGCTACCTATATTCTAAAACATGTCTCGATAGTATTGTAAACAATGTACTGCTTACATGCGTTATATCAAAAGAAAACGTTTTGAATATAACAAGCATTATGCAGTGCGATGTTAATGTTATGAGAAATAAAAGTCCAAAGCTCGTAAATACTATGCATTATGGTTGAACATTAAAATTATCAAAATTTGAACAACACCTTTCTTCATATTATATATTTCTTCTCTAATGAATTTTCGTTTTATTTTGAACAAAATGCAATTCAAATTTAACTGATCGAGTACGAAAGAATGTAAGTTAAATTGAGTTCGTATTTGTGCGTGTTTCGTTTCCACTGTATTTTTTCTGATCATGATGGACAAGAATATTTTTTTAAATTAGTCAAACTCAAACAGCTGTGTATGTGCTTGTCCAAAGTTAGAAGCGTCTCCAAATATTATCTTTACTTATATCTAAACTAGCTCCTTTTGGTGAATAATGTGGTGATGAAAGATATTCAGAAGTCCATATTTAATCATTGTTTTCTTCTTCTGAATTCGGATGCGATTTAGAAGTTCCACAACGTTATTTGATAAAAAAAAAAAAAAAAAAGACTTGGCTGTAGCAAGACTGGCATCAATTGCCATCGATTGAATGATAGTTTTATTTATTTCAGTTGTTGTTTAAAATAAAAGTGTCAGTAAAAAAACATTTACTTTTCTTACTTCACGAAAAGGAAATAGTAAATATATCTGTAACATCATTTCTAAAATAAGAATTAGCGAATATGTATATAAGTTGCGGATATCAAATGAGTACTCCGAAATAAAGCAATAAAGGTCAATTTTTCGCTTTGGCAAATCCCCAAAATATAATTTGTATAGCACCGAGATACAAAGTTGCACTAAAGTGTGTGGATATGACAAATTCCATGTCGGTCAAAAACTAAACCAAAATAATAATTAAAAAAAATAGCAAGCGACCAAGAAGCAGTAGAGGAATGCTTAAAAAAGCGAGTAATATAAATGTCTGAAATGTATATTAAACTTGAAAAAGCGACACTAAAGTCGAGTGTAAGAAAAATTCAAAAAATCTGATAAAAAAAAATCGCCAATCAAAAAAACGAAGATAAATACGTATATCACAATTCAGGGCGTCAATACAATACAATACAATACAATGAATTGTCTTACCTATCCACTTCGATAGCATTTTCGTAGTTCCCTGGTTTAGCATTGAGGCTTCATTTTATACTGGTCCGAGACTTTAACGGAATATGATCGATAGACCCGTTATTTTATAATGAATTATTAAAGGTTGAAATCACATTAAAAATTAGAGACAACACTTGATATGTTTTCGTTCAATTTAAAATATAGCTGACACATTGAATTTAATAACACAAGTAGTACATAATGCAAGCTGTTTTAAATGCTTTAAAATTAACAGGCATAATGGCATAAAGATACAATAAGTTAATCAAAAATTAGTTGACCACTTATTTATTTTCTGTTAAGGAAATTGTAGAGATAAAATAGAAGGTAACAAAAAGCAATTTCATGCGCTGATATAAACATGAGTGGGGATACTACAAGAATATGTAAGATAAACAATATGCAACAAAGGAAATAACTGGGTTCATTTTGCTCTTTTGATGCATATATTTGTTTATAGATAAGGTTCAAAATCACATCTGCTAAAGTCTTGTGAGAACAATACAGGATAAGATCAAAATCGGGTCTGGACCCATGTCACAGTATGTGGTCTGAAGCATAACTGGTGAATATGATTTCCTAAACCATGTTCAATTGAATTAACTCTACTTTCATACTTAAAAAAAATGTTATCAAAGCTAATGCAACTTTTGCCTATTCGTCAAGTTAATAGTATCTAGTGTACTTTCTGTATACATACTTCTATTTCTAGAATGTATTTTATTATGTTAGATATATGCCGAGTCTTAAACAGAAAGGGATGATTGAAGAAAATTACAACAACTGTCAATTAGTTTATACTGATATTTTTAATAACTATCTGAGTTTTCATTAGCTCTCTGCATAATAACCATTACCAATAAATAATTAATTATTGACACAAAGAATTTTCTCACCTGCATGCAATTTGATAGTAAAATACAAATTTTGAAATTAAAATAACAATAATTTAACATAAAAAATATGCAAAATATTTAATGTCAAAAAATCATGACTGAAGATACTGGTCCAAATAATTTTTTTGAAAATGATATATGCCGATTGCAGTGATAATACAACTGCTTACCAAACATCTTCATTAAATTGTAATTGCTCCCTCAAAACGGACCTAACCACATCCACATTTACATGTAAACTCTACAAAAGTTTCAAGGTCAATAGACCATGACTGAGGAAACATAAAATTGAGAATGGAATCGGGGAATGTGTCAAAGAGACAACAAGCCGACCAAAGAGCAGACAACAATTTATCTCCATGAAATGTACCAATTTTATAAAACAGCATACCAAACATCAATAACTTATCTAAACTGACCTAATCACAAACCTTTATCATATTAAATTCTGTAAAAACAACTTATTTTCGCGGATACTTGATCACGTTTAGCCCTTTCTAACATCACTGTGACTTAATTTTGCAATTCGAAAATTTATTGATGAAAATAATTAAGAAAAAATCCAATTTTTACATGATATAACTGTTCTACTCACAAAAGTTGCAAAAATCGAATGGCCTACGAAAATTTGTTGGTTTACAGTATGCAAATATTTCAATAGACCATGACCAAGGGACAGCGGCTTAAAAATCTCAAAGCGGAAAAGATGTGACTGTGCTCATGCATCTGCTTACCAAACATCATTTACAAATCTACATTTGAAAATGCCTGTACCAAGTCAAGAATATGACAGTTCTTGTCCATTCGTTTTTGATGTGTTTTGTGGGATTTTGCCATGTGATTAAGGACTTTCCGATTCGATTTTCCTCTAAGTTCAGTATTTTTGTGATTTTACTTTTTATGTACCATTAGTTGTTTTCTAGATAACTGACCTAATCACAATCTTTAAATTTGAACTAAGCAAATGTCTTTCTAAGGTTAATAGACCATGACTGAGGGGATAAGACCAAAGAACCTCCTTGTAAATGAGATGTGGCAATACCTAACCAACTGAAGGCCAAATATCGTGATTTATTATTAATGGTTTCCCTTAAACTGACCTAATCAGAAACAAGCTGTTGATGCCGTCTGATAAAGCATGCTTTTTGTCTCTGTCAAATCAATACCAAAACTATAACAAGTGCCTTTCTCCTACTGAATCTTTTTAAAAATTGCTAGAAAATTTAAAAACAAAAACATAATTATAATTTTACATTTGAAGGATCATCTGTACATTAACCCCTGGTTTTTATGGTCATTACACAGTTAAACATTTCAATAGATATAAGAGATTTTGTAAGCCATCTTTCACACATTATACTTAAAACTTGGTCCAGATTTTTTATCTGTCAAGTTAATACGGATTTTTTGTGTTATTAAAATTTGCTGTTACAAAATGATGGAAATTATTATAAATTAAGGAATGTATCTCCCTCATGCAAAGCTCTGATTCCTTTCACGGATTTGGCTATACTTTTTGGACATTTTGGATTAAAGCTCTTCATCTTTTATATAAGCTTTGGATTTCAAATATTTTGGCCACGAGCATCACTGAAGAGACATGTATTGTCGAAATGCGCATCTGGTGCAACAAAATTGGTACCGTTAATTTTATTACTACCACTGGGTCGATGCCTCTGCTGGTGGACTATTAGTCCCCGAGGGTATCACCAGCCCAGTAGCCAGTACCGAATACTTCGGTACTGGCATGAAAATACGGATTTTTTTGTGTTATTAAAATTTGCTGTTACAAAATGATGGAAATTATTATAAATTAAGGAATGTATCTCCCTCATGCAAAGCTCTGATTCCTTTCACGGATTTGGCTATACTTTTTGGACATTTTGGATTAAAGCTCTTCATCTTTTATATAAGCTTTGGATTTCAAATATTTTGGCCACGAGCATCACTGAAGAGACATGTATTGTCGAAATGCGCATCTGGTGCAACAAAATTGGTACCGTTAATTTTATTAATATTTTTGTCAAATCTATACCACAAAAATAAACTAAAATGGATGTGGTTTGAATTTTATAATGTTATATAATTAATTGAAGAACCTTTGTGAGCATGCTCATATACCTCATGCCCCCAAATTGTCACTTTGCAAACAAAATCTCATCAGATGTCTAAATTTAAAGACTCAAAACTCCAGAAAAAGTCAACTAATAGCACTTTCTTGTGATATGCACATCTATATTAAATTCACAGGGCATGAGCTTAGAAAACAAATTGAATCAAAATTTCCTGTCAGTATGCACATCTACATAGAATTTCATTCTTATCTACAAAGTTTTATGCAATACTGTTGTGTGGTTTCAGAGAAGTTGAAATGACAAACTGTTGCAGTAGTATGTTTCTGGAATAAAGGGCACAACTCCCTAGTGAAATTGAAACATAATTTGCACATCTACATAGTATGTCATTAACTTTATATACCTATATAAAGTTGTTTTTTTCAGAACAATAGGTCATTCTTTCGAAGAATCAACCCGGACGATACCATTTTTCAATGAAATATTCTCCAAGGCATAAAATAATGACCTATGTGAGGTCATTATTTTCCTTGATATTAAAAATGCAAACTATAATTTACTTTAAAATTATATTCGTCTGATTGTTTTTTGTTGCAGATTTGGGAATCTTTTTTTAAAAGTTTTTAAAGGTGTAAAAAAAAATCGTCACTGCCCAAATTTAGATTTTAGGTGAGTAATGATTTAATATTTTTTCCGTCTATGAAGAAATATCCACAAAAATGTGGTGCACACTGAATAACCGGAGTAGCTGGTTATTTTAAAGTCTGCACCACATTTTTTTATGTTATTTCAAATAGACAGATAAAATATTAGTCATTTCTTATAATTTAATTCAAAATTCCATTTAAACCGGAGTAAACCATGAAAAAATGTTGATGACGCCACGGTCACATGACAAATTTATGTCTATGAGCTGATAAACAAAACTACGTCAGCGAATCAGAAGACGTGTTACATCTAAAATTAAATTATAAACAAATAATGTGAAGTTTTGTTAATTTATCACTACAATACAGACATTATCATATATGTGAGATGAATTTTAATGTAAATCTTTCATAACACTTTTTTTTTTAAATCCAGACTTAAACATATTTGTGTGTAAGATTTTGAAAATCTTATTGATTTACACAGAATAGGAAATCATACTGTGACCTACATGTATTGATATTCACTTTCCTGTTACATGAACATGTCACGATTTCACGCTGCCTTAGTGTCAGTTTTAACTTTTTTACATGTATATCTTTTACTCTATCAAATGATCAACTAATAAAATATTCTTATATTCTTTTGAATAACATCCACGTACCTCACAATGGGCTATGGTGGGGAGGGGGAAGGTATAGAATTATATCCTGATTATCTGTTAAAAATGTATTGCTATTCAAAAGAAAATCATTCTGAATATTTCATTCGATTCAAGTAAAATTGATGAAAAAATAACCACTTTTCTGCGATAGAAATGTCATTACAAAAAGGTTTATATCTAAATTAATTGGTGAGTTTTATTTCACATTCTTAATTAGCCGTAAGGGGTATTAAAACCTGAACACATTATAAAGGAATATCCCACTTTAGTGTGGTCTGTAAAATCAGATACTAAATTTTGCAAATCTTTATAAAAGAACTATATTTTTTTATGGTATATTAGTCAGATCATGCATATTTTAAGATTTTTCTTGTCGTAGAACACACCTCGGGGTGTCAGGATTACCCAAAGAGAGACCTCCTTAAGGTTGGTCTTTCATTTAATCAATCCTGACATCCCTCAGTGAGTTCTACGACAAGAAAAATCTTAAAATATGCATTATCTTTAACATAAAGTTTCATGAAATTCTAAAAAATTTCATGTTTCAGAGGAGTTGAGATGAAAAGAACAGGACTGATGAACTGACAGTCAGACGGATGGACAAAAACATTATACCCATGACAAATTTGTTGTGTGGAGTATATAAATAATGTAAATAGATCAGAGCCCTAGAAAGGCAAGATTTTAAGTCACTTATCTTTATGAACTGGTATTTGTAATGTAATATTTATAAAATTATTCTGTATGCAGCAAAATTGATTTACCTTCTTTTCTAGAGAAAATAAAAAAAAATTATAAAATGATAAAATAGTTGTTTATAATTATTTTTTATTTTTAAAATCCTTTGTTTTCATTTTCACAGATTCTACCAGTTTCTGTAAAGAAGTGTCTTTTGTCTGGGTTGTATCATCATTCACTTTAACAGTTTTGTTTTTGATCACATTTTCATCTACTTGTGAAGATTTTCTTTTATTATCTGTCTTTCTAAATATCTGTTTGGCATCAATGATATCTTTCATTCCTTTTGTTTTTTTATACTCTGGTGCAGATGGGTCAACATTATACATATGTGAAGTATATAGAGCTTCAAATCTTGGATCTTTTGTATCAATCTGAAAATATAAATAAAAATACTATTAAGACATTTCCAATGAGAATATACTATTTGATGGTATAAATATTTGTATAATGTTAATTGAGATAATAATACCTGAATTATCAAAGTCTCTATACAAGGTTAAAGAAAATTTATTTTGTCTTGAACATTGCAACTTGTGGTTCAGGTGTACCCACTAAAAATCAACAAAAATTGTTATCTCAAGAAGAATAACGATCCTCAGTAATCTTAGTAAATTTATTCAAAACTTTTTTACTAGATTCTGGGCAATTTAGAGCTTGCATATATATGGCATGGACAGTAACATTTGTCCATTGGTTGCATAGTATATTTGAACCATTCAATGTCTTCCCTGATTTTATGTATATTCCATATCACATTTCGATAATAGAAAATAGAAAATAGAAATTTAAAGTACCATATCCAAAGCTAAAATTTAATGATTTTTTCTTCTTGCAATTATTTTCTTAGATAATTGAATCAATCAATAATTTTAGAAATAAGAGTAAGACATTTCTAATAAATATTTATATTAATATCTTATGCAAAATGTTTATTAAATATATCCATGATATCTGTTTCATCTGATGTCAAAAAGTAAGAACTTGGTGCTAGATATATCAAATTTTAGGTTATTGCTCAGCAACAACTAAACAAAACTTTCCTAAAATTTCCAATAAGTTTCTTAAATTACATCAATATTCATTTTCTTAAATCATAAATTTATAATTTCTTCTTGGGCTTTCATTGACAGATATTAGTTTGAAATTCATTTTTTAAATATGAGGTTAAAAAGAAAACAAATAATTCTGTTAACATTGATAAATTTCAAATGCAATTATATTTCAAATTCTGATTTTTCAGTGCAAAATATCTAATCAGTTCAAGTGAGGGAAGCTTTTAAAATCAAAACTTTTATCCTGATTCATCTTGTAGACTAAATCTTTTGTATGATAAACTCCAAGTAAAAAGATAAGTGTAAGTCATGCTATATATTTGACCGGGAAACAACATCAAATTGAATGGCATATTGCAATAATTATTAAAAGGCTCAAAATTTCCTTAAGGCGGTACCCAACACTTTCACTAAAATTAATTTGGCTTGTTTAATTTTCATAAAATTTCAAAAAAAGTATTAACTTTGACCATTTGACAAAAATATAAAAGTTTTAAAAAATTTGAACCAACCAATTTATCAGAAAAATTACACTGGTTATATAGCAGTTTGACAAACACTATTTTTGATCATTGAGAAGTTTAATATTCCCATAACAACACAATGTAATTAAAACTTTAGCTGATTTTACAGAGTTATCTCCCTGTAGTGTTAGGTACCACCTTAAAAAGTTTAACTTTTAAAGTTTAAACACTATACAATTACAATTGATTAAGTCATTACTATAAGGTTTAAGCTTGGTGTAATAGGTGTGTTGAAATAAAAAAAAATTGCAGCAAACAAAATTTCAATTATCTGATTATGGTGAAATTTTTACCTCTTATTTGACCCAAATTCTTATACATATATTTGATTGACAGCATCTTAAAAAGTCCAAAAGATACAATTAAAATGTATAAATTTTATAATGTATCTGCATTTTGTATGTATTTTATACTAGACACCATTATTTACCCACCAGACCTGACCTAAAATGACTGACTGTCATTTATCAATTATGGACTTTTGAGGAGGTCAATACGTTATATATGGACCTTTTTAGATTATATTGACTGAGGACAAAGTCTGAGTGTCAATATAACCTAACAGGTCCATATATAACGTATTGACTGAGTGAAAGTCCTTAATTTCTATATTACATATGTAAATAATGTATTAGGAAAATGACGTTCAATGTTCTTTCTGTGTATTTTTTTAAATGTAATCATTTTTTTTTTAAACTTCATAGTTTGTTGAATTAGCATTCTTATATTCTTATCGTCTTCATTTAACAAGGGTTGAGATCTCACAAAATAAGTTTAACCCTGCTGCATTTATATGTATGTTCCACTTCAGGAACCTCTAGCCTTTGTTTGTCTTATGTGTTTTTTTTAATTATGTTTTTCATAGTTAGTGTGACATTCATTTTGCTAAACTAGTATACATTATGGTTAAGGGGCCAGATAAAGCCTGCCTCTGGGTGTGGGATTTTTTCTCTGTTTTGAACACCCATTGGTGGCCTTGGGGTGTTTTATGCTCTTTATTTGGGGTTGTCATCTCATTGAAATATTCCCTTTTTCATTCTCAACTCTTATTTACTTGGCAAAAATGAATAATTTGCAGTGCAGTATGTTAGACCACTAAAAATCTTCAGAAAAATATCATAATGATCTCAGATTTAACATTCTGTTTGCTGAATTTGTATCCAAATTTTTATATATTGTAATAGAAACTATGAAAATTTATTTTTGAACTTAAGGTGGTACCTAACACTACAGGGAGATAACTCTGTAAAATCAGCTTAACGTTTGAATTATGTAGTGTTGTTAAGGGAATATTAAGCTCATCAATGATAAAAATTAGTGTTTGTCAAACTGCTATATAACCAGTGTATATTTTCTGATAAATTGGTTGGTTCAAATTTTTTGAAATTTTTATATTTTTGTCAAAGGATCAAAGAAAATACTTAGTTAAAATTTTATGAAAATTAAACGAGCAAAATTAATTTTAGTTAAGGTGTTGGGTACCACCTTAAACAGGTGTTGGGTACCACCTTAAACAACTTATAACCTAAAACACATGCAATATTATGAACCAATAATATACCTCTTTACACACAATCTGACCTTACATTTGAATTACTGTTGATTCATTTTTTTCGTGGATATTCGATTTCAAAAGTTTTGTTTTTTGTGTACTTTTTAATATGTAGTTTCCCAAGATATCAATGAAAATTGGTACCCAACGAATAGTTATGAATCTGCAGAAATTGAAAATGAAGAATTTGTATTGGAAAACTGAAGGGGAGATAATTCAGATTACTTGGTTATATAGTCTCATGGGTTTTCGTGCTATTAAGAAAGCATTGTGACATCACAATTTCCATTAAAAAAACATGCATAATACGAAAACATATGATATGACCATACTTAAATTTATCTATTTGGTTATGTAGAAATAAGTTTATACAGTGACACATTATTATCAATTTTTCTGACAGCAATTTATCAAAGTTATCTGCTTACGTTTATATGTAAACATTCTAGTATCAATTTCCTTTCTATCCACATTAAATTTTTCTCCATGTATAATTCATTGAATATAAAAAAAATTGCACAGCATATTGATTGGAAACAAGCTTGTTGACTTCTAATTTTTCATATTTCTTAATAAAATCAATATATACTACCTGAAATCTTAAATTATCTACCTTAAACTCATCTTCATCGTCTTTCTTGCTTTCAAGCTTTCCCTTTTGCAACTTCTTCTTCTTTTTCTTTGAATCATTTTGTACAAGCTTTTTCAGACTGAAATGTTTTTTGTCATCTTCATCATTATCTTCATCCATCATCAAGAGAGATAACTCTGCCTGAAACATAAATTTTCAACAATATCATACATTTCTTTACCTTAAAACTTGTACTTCTACACTATGTATGTGTATCTCCAGATTTTTTACAGAACCGAAGTTTATAACAACATTTTTTGTCGAAATTTGACAAAAAAAGAATAGGACCTTCCTGATTAGGTATTAAAACTGCAATTTATTTTTGCAAATCGTTAAAGCAATTTTGATTGATTTTAAAACAAAGAAACACTGACAGAGTGATTACAATAAGACACTTTTTTGTAGTCAACTAAAGCATAAAAGATCAAATCTAAATAAAAATTTTGATACTGTCTTATTTTCAAAAGTTTATGTACATGTTGGAGTTTAGTATGGCGTTCATTATCACTGAACTAGTATATATATTTGTTTAGGGGCCAGCTGAAGGACGCCTCCGGGTGCGGGAATTTCTCACTGCATTGAAGACCTGTTGATGACCTTCTGCTGTTGTCTCTTCTATGGTCGGGTTGTTGTCTCTTTGACACGTTTCCCATTTCCATTCTAAATTTTATGTAAATACATACGTTATAATGATTTCCAACATTCAAAATTATTGAAAATTATGAGATTATTTTTATCATGACCTAACGGTAAGCAGAATTTTCATCTCAATACAAACAAAACATTAATATCTCACCTTTTGTTTTTCCTTCAACTCTTTTTCCTCCTGAGATTCTTTTCCTTTGAATTTCTTTTTTCCTAGATTGTATAAACAACTAAGAGTATGAGATGAAATATCAATGTCACATGTAACTCAGAAAATGTAATGTACAGCTTTTATTTTAGTGGAGCCAATTAGAAAAAGAGAACTTTGTTATTGACTTCATTCTTCACATATTTCTTACATCACAGTGTTTCCCTTAGATTTTTGCTATTGTCTTAATTCTTGTTTCAACTTTTTCAGGGATTATAGCCCATTTTAAGCATCTTAACTGAGAATGTTTTTTCTCAGTCCAATAGATTAAGAAAGTAATCATGTCATAAGCCAAGGTTATTATATCAGGGCTTTATACAGCTAAATACATGGGGTGGATTTTTCTAAAAAAAAAAAAAAGAATTTTAAATTGCAGTACCAAAACTTGTAATTTTTTGGCATATTTGTCCTTATGTATAATTGTCTCATGTATTAATGTAAGGTATCTCTCTCAGATATCAATTCTCACAAAATTATGATATTAAATCAAAATAATAAGTATATCACAATTAAAAGCATATCTCCTGTTAAATTGTTAAATGCAATCTCTGAAACAAAATGATGAAGCAATAATCCAGTTATACTTCTTGAAACATTGACGAAAATTGGAAACAAGGAAAAATTCTTTTGTTACAATTAAAGATCAGAATTTTACCTTTGCTTTTCTTTTTCAGTTTAGGATTATCTTCATCATCACTGTGTTGAAAGAATGGATCTGATTTAAGATCTTCTGGTACATCATCATCACTGAAAGCCTCTCCACCAGACTGAGACTGGAATAAGGGAGATAAATCAACAATATATTTCATTATGTTGTACTCATTTTTTTCAATTTTCCTCAATATTTGGCAATACCCTCTGTCTATTAAACGTTTTGACCAGTTACCAATATGTATCTCAATATTTTGAGAAAAAAAATATATCTTACACTTCTGAATTTATTTTCCAAATTAACGTTATTTGCATATTTTTACAATTACCTTTGTATTTCCACATGTATTATAATGATAAAACATACATCATTTACTTTCATTCTTAAACTCATTTAAGCTATTTATTATTTGACCCCTGGAGAAATAAACTCATTATAGATACCAGGATTAAAATTTAGTATCTGCGCCAGACTCACTTTCATCTACAAAAGACTCATCAAAGTTTAAATGGCCATCTAAAGTACAAAGTTGAAGAGCATTGAGGACCATGTCACATTAGAAATTTAGCTCAAAAGAAAATTTCTAAATTTGAAAGATAAAAAATTGACAGCTATGGCCTATAACTATTACATAGTGCCTTTCTGTAATCAGGATGTCTGAACATTTGTACTTGTCCATTTTGTAATAACTTTTAAAGACAGAGTGCCAGAGTTTCATATTAAACTTTGAAGATAATGGAGTGTTAGCCTTTGATAAATGTTAAGGTCCTCACTGTGAATCTAAGAGAAATAACAATAATGCTGCACTGTTTGTTCTTTTACACTTGGTTTGACAAGTGCACGTTGTGATTTTGAATCATGAATCCATAAACAGTATCTTCTCCTGTTTTTCACATACCTCAGAATCCTCTTCTTCTACAACTTTTGATTTGTCTTGTTTCTTTCTATCATCTCTCTTTGTTTGTTTCTTTTCTTTTTTCTTTTCCAAGTATTTATCCCATACAGTCATGCCTTTTTCTTTTTCCTTCTTTTTTATCATTTTCTCTGCAGATTCTTTTAATCCTATAATCAACATTTTCCATAAAAATCAGTTGAGCCCTTATTATTTTTATATGCATGTAATGTTATACCCAGTTGCTGTGAAATATCAGCAAATCTCTATAAAGGTTGCTAGAATCAGATAATGTGGATTCATTAATTTTGGTTGGATACCAATTTCGTGGATTCATTATTTTTCGTTTGATACCAATTTCGTGGATTCATTATTTTTGGTTGGATACCAATTTCGTGGATTCATTATTTTTCGTTTGATACCAATTTTGTGGATTTCCTGAGTACAAGTGAATCACAAAATTAAAGGTTCAACGAATGACATATTTCTCATATATATATATATATATATATGATAGTACAGGGACCTCAGTAAAACCACAAAATTAAATATCCACGCACATGTTAGTTTTCCTTAATCAATGAAAATTGGTACCCACGAAAACAAACAAATCTACAGTATGTCATAAAATTATTTTGCACTAATTGAATATAAACCAATGATACTATAATTTGTTTGAATTCTTGACACACTTTTCTGGTTAGACAGCCAAACATATAAATAATGTCTGAAAAGATCAAAACAAAAAAGGCCTAAAGAGAACTGTCAAAACAGTTTAACTATGCTAGAGGGAGTTGACACTTTGTTACAGAATATTTGCAAAATAAACCTTGTAGTTATTCTTGTTACCTGGTTCCCAAGTTATCTCCATTTCTACATCTCTTTTTTTCTTCTTTTCCTCTGATTCCTTTATACTCTGTACTAAACTTTTATATTTGTTGATCTGTTGTTCTTCATCATCTGAATCACTCTCTTCATCTCCAAAATCTAGGTTTCCTAAAGGTCCAGCAGCTGTCAATTAATAAAACATTGAATAGAAAAACTATGAATGCATATCAATACCTGTCCTATCATATCAATACCTCCCCTATCATATCAATACCTCCCCTATCATATCAATACCTCCTATCAATACCTCCCCTATCATATCAATACCTCCCCTATCAATCATCTGAATTAATCAAGAGATGGGCTGGTTACATGTACTACATCTTATATGGTGTTACCTTTATCAAATATAGGTTTGAACACAGTATGATAAGTCATTGAGGACATATCCTGATTTAATTATCAGCAAAAAAAATTAGAATGAATAAAACAATAGTCAGAGACATTTATTTTTCATATATGCATGGTATTATATCTTTCTCATGAAGATTCTTACATTTATTGAAATATGAATAACTTTCTGCTCACTTCTTTTAGCTGGTATTGAATGTGTGTGTACTAGCTAGCAGGTGAAAGCATTTCTTCACATTGGTATAAAAGACACATAACCCCTAAGAACTGTTGCACATTCATTTTTGAATATTAATTGAAATTTTTACATCTTTACATTTTACATTTCTAGATTATCCCCTAAGCTAATTACCTTTGTCATCATCTTCATCTTCAGAACTAGATGCTAAATAAGCTTTAAAATCTTCTTCCTTCACTTCACCTTTTCCTTTCTTTGTTCTCTTTCCTATGCTAGGATTCATTGTGACCTTCAATCGGTCCTGGTCTGTCTCATCCCATGTTAAATCAACCTTTAAATATGGAAATAATTTTAACACTACATAAATTTTGTAAATACTAGCAACAACTGATGGCATCCAAACCTGATATTGTCTATTCATTCTCATTAACTTTCATAGCAAGTATGTCAACTGCATATCTAAATGTGTTGATTTTCTATAGGTTTGTGAGAAAACTTTGTCAAAACTACAAAATTATATATCCATAAAAATTGAAACCAATGAAAATAATTGAATCGACATTCAACAGTATAATCCAAATATGGGTGATACATATAGGCCGAGTTCACTTGAAACTCTCTAGTCCACTTCAGAGTTTCAAAGAGTATCACGTTAACGCACTCCAGTTGCTATTCGGAACAACTCTAAGTAACTCTAGGGTAAGGCCCTGACTAAGCATAAACAAAAAAAAAAATCTGATTAGTTTAACGTCATTCAAGGGTTTCTCGAGTTTAACCCTGGCTCAGTGAGAGTTGGAACTGGGGTAAGAGGGGTTAACTCGATAGGTACGAGTAAACTTGGATTGTAAAACTGACAATCCTTGTCAATGAATATTGGAGTTTTGTGCAACCGCATGAGCGGGGTTCGAGCTCACAACCTCAGTGTTGACTGGCTAGTTACTACAGTAGTAACTACCTAGACCACTTGGCCATCAAGGCCCCCCTTATTATAGTGAACAATGGCAAAAAGCTTGGCAAATTTTAGATATAACCTAATTCTTACAAGACTGATAATTAACTCTATACATACCTTAGACTGGCATAAAGCTGTTGTAAAGTATAATGAAGGTGTATACGAGGTCGGTGGTTCTGTACACACTGTTTTAGGTTCATGGTCAAAGGTCATATCCTCTGGAATAAACCTGTCAATGACAAGTAAGTCGATCAAGTTGCAGTGGTTTTTCAGATGTCCAAACTTAACTTTATTTTCATTTTTGAAATTAAAATAAAGTTATCTTCTTAAGTAAACATTATTTAAAACACCCACCATATTTATTCTTTTACTCAATCGCCACAAATTTAAACCTAAAAAGCATTTTCTCCAAAAACTTGTGATACACAAATTGAGAAAAAGTAGAAGTAAAAAGTATGATTTTTTTTTATAAATTATCATGATTATGGAGACATAAAAAGTTGATTAAGATTAAGAAACAGCACATTTTTTTTTAATGTCTATGGCTTGGAAGTTGATAATAAGATGAAATAAAGACCTTGATGCAAGATTAAAACTGTCCCCTATCAGAAAAATTCCTAATAGAAAATTAGTAAATTAACAAAATGTTGGTTTACCTTAAATCTAGTTTATTTGAACTACTTTCATATTCCATATTATCACATTCTTCATAGATCTTATTGGCTGTTTCTTGTGAATCACATTCTACTACAGCGTAATAGTACTTCAGTCTGTTTAACTGGTATCTCCTTAGCTTCTCTGTATGAAAACCTCCACCTTAAAACATTATTAAAAAAACTTTTCACAATTGAACGATTTCAAAGGTATAAATCATATCCACATCGTACAGGTATTGTCAGTTCACATACCTTTTCGCATTTTATTGTGTCATACTAATTATCATCTCACAACAGCAATTTCTGATTTATCAATCAACTAGAGAATTGATATTTTATAAAATAATTGGAAGATAATTTTTTACACTATTGAATATGTAGTTCTATTTGTAGGTGATTTTTTAGAACATTAAATATCTATGCGAGGGATTTGTCATACTTTTGCTAGCAACAGAATTTAATCATGTCAGTCAAATGAAACAGGTTTTAGACTACAGCAATTTTAAGTATACTGTCTAGACATCCATGTATTGTTAAAGACTGCATATTTTTTTTTGTTGATCTGTATTGTTGGGATTGTTTCTGATGGTATTATACCATACATTATCCTTATTCATTGTTGTAGGTTTGTATACTTTTATATGGTAGGCTAGTTCTTAAAATTAGTAATTCAATATGTCCATCATGTCCATTTGCATTGTTTTTTAAGGTACAACACTTGTAGATTTTTTCTTTTTTTTTTTGTTGAATTTGTCTTTCCTAAGCATTGAATTCTACCACTAATTCATATTCATTTCACCTACCCTCTTCGTCATCTTGATCATCTTGATCATTACTGTCTTGATTTGCAAGAGGTGTCTCCGTTAATTCCATTGGTCCTTTTAATGCCTCCATTTCCATACGCTTTATTCCAAACTCTGAAGGGTACACCTATAATCATGAAACAAATGCATTTTCAAAAATATCTAACCTTAAAATGAAATTTGTAAATGAATTTAGGACAGATTTACAGTTGTGTAATTTTTTTATCATAATTATCCTTGTGAAAAATATTTAAATTTGATAAATAAATCATAGTTTATATTTGTGTCCATATTGGTTGAATGTCTCCAAAAAATCAGATCAATTTATATGAGACCATTTAAAATATAAAGTTAATATATAGAAGTTTAAATCAATGAATGGTAATTAGTTAATATTTGTTCTCAAACTCTTATTAAGAAAATCTAAACAATTGTAAACTGAGACCTCAATTTATTTGATATATAAACATCTATTGCCTGTCTTGTTCATCATTTTTATTGATTTCCTATTTTGGTGTAACAAACGAAAAGAAAAACAAAACATGTCTGGTTGTATTTTTACAAATTACTATAGTAAATAGGGAATTTACAGTTTCTTGAATGTCATTTTAAATCATTAATTTAATAAAATGCTTCATTCTTTTTTAATCACAGCCATATATATTCAACTCTATATTGTGTCAAACCTGATTACTCAACACAATATCAGAAATTGTAAATTGGTCATATGCATTAACAGGCTTTGAATTGGGGAACAGTTTAGGTTGGTGAAGCTTGCGCAGAGGGCAGAGGCTTTCATGTCTTTTCAAAATTAATATACTACAACCCTTCAATTCCATCTATCATAAAGTATATACCTTTACATATTTTATAAGACCTCCTGTAGGTTTAAATGACTGCAACAATACAAATAAATCTTGTGCTTTGACTCTATCCCAGTCTAAGTTACAGACAGCTAATCTATTGGTTATCTCTGGTGCTTCTACTGCATCTTTGTCTAAGTCTGCTATATTTATTACTAAGTTGTCGTCTGCAAATAAAAAAGTTGTTCCTTCAAAAGCCTGTTGCCAAGAAAAATTTATACCTAATAACAAGTCATCCATACATACCCTATAATCATGATAATAAGAATTATTGGTTTAAAAGTAAAACATTGGGTCATTGTCCTAAAGCCAGAATTTGAGTGTGTTATATTCTGGTTATATTTTTATATATTGTACAGACGCCCAGTATTCCCATGTACCCCGCAACGAGTTACTTGGTAGAAAAAAATTATGCTATATGGCACAAATTATTCAGCAAATTCTTGTAATTGATAACCAGCACTGCTGTCATTAGGGAATTGTGATTAAGTAACTAGGGAACAGAACATTAATTCTAGTAGATCATACATAATCATGATAATGACAACAATGAAGATGCTTGGTGAACTTTAATAGTGCAGGGATACAGGAGGTCCCCTCTATCTGTTAAATGACGTCATAAAGGAGTGCATAATTGATAAACTTTTCAGGTGACAGACATAAAGGAGTGCATAATTGATAAACTTTTCAGGTGACAGACACAACTGGAATATGGTCTATTGTTAGGTAACATTTCATTCATGGTTTATATTGGGTGTTAATGATTTTCTGTAACTGTTGCCTAGCAGGAAAGAGGTGCACTGCCAGTGGCAGTTATTGATCATTCTAAATATATTGAGAGTTGTAGACAAACCATTATCAAACTCTTCCTCATCACTCTCTTCTTCTTCTTCTGAGGAAGTTTCTACATTTCCTTCTCCTCTAGCTAAGTCAGGACCACTTCCCAATCCTGGAAAAAAAAGTCATATAAAAAAATTATCTATCAGTATCAAAGATGGCTTACCACTTATTAGTGCGTAAATTGATACAATTTTAAAGTGTTATTAAATTCTTCACAGTGAGATGATTTAATATTGTTTCTTAGTCAATAGAAAACTGTATCACTTCATCACATTTTCATTTATCTGTTTATATATTAAATATAAATTTGAATGTTTTGATTTAAATACAGCATTGTACAAGGCTGCCTATTTAACATGGAAATGAAATATAATAACTTGAGAAAAATTGTATCCCATATATGATAACAAATTGAGGAATCTTTGTATTTGTAATTAGATTTTAAAATTAAAATAAGACAAATCATAACATTTTATAGTTCATCAAACATGAAAACCTTTTTTGTAATGTCACAATTGTAAAATCATAGGAAAGCTTTATAATTATATGTCAATATGAAATCTTTAATGAATAATGACTAATAAAAAACAATGATTGAGAATATCATTAAGATAAATCAGCTGAAAATTAGAAAAAGGAATTTATAGTCATGCACTACTAAATGTTTTGGTTCAATGAAACTTTTCTGAAATCCACATTATGTACCTGATTCATCTGACTCTGATTCCTCTTCCTTGTCTTCATCTTCTTCATCTTCTGGGGATTCTTCTGGTTCATCATGGACATCTGAAAATGCAAATATTTTCAAATTAGCAATAGTACATCTATTTTTCATTGAAAAGTATATAAATACATCTCTAGCAATATAGTACATGTACCGTACTATAGAAAAGTACCAAATGCAAATATAACAGTACAACCAAATGCAGGAAATCAATATCGGCATTACTCCTGCTATATTGGTCATTTCCTCAGTAAAAGCTTGTAACTATGTGTGATTCTTTCTGAAATACCTCTTTGTTATTGTACTTGTGACGCACACAGTTTTCTAAACTAGAGTGTGATAACTTTTAATAACCTATAAGTATCTAGTGTATTGTGAATCACTCAATATCTTATCTGATTAAAATCTGATTTTTCACTCTGCTTCATTTGATTTTTCTTGCTGAAAAAGTGGAAGTATGATTTTAATCAGATTGTCATTACAAACAAATTAGTTTCATGGACAGAAAAAGTACTGTTATATTTATTATACATATTATATAGCTTTTGAGCTCTGCAATATTTACCAAAAAAGTAGCAAAGATATAAACACAAATAAAATTTGTAAAGCACATAACACATAACAACATATGTTAAATTACATATGTCTTGTATAGCATGTATAGTTTCAGAGGAGTTCATCATAAAAATCCGACTTTAATGTAATTGTAAAGAGCAGCAGACCTCATTTTAATACATCATGTACATTGTATGTTTATTTTTTAGTCACACTGTGCATTATTAACCTGAAGATTGTTGTAATGTGTTTTTTAACTTCTGCTTTTGTGATGACTTCTTAGGTATTTCATTTGATTCATCACCATTAACTACTTCATCATCCTCATCCTCCTCCTCTTTTCCCTCTTCATCATCATCATCATCCTCATCACTGTCTGATATGTCATAATACTTCTTGAAGTTTTCATCTGTTGTTGTCTGGACAGGTCGTCCACGTTTATCAACAGAGTATTTCAACTTGAATTTTTTATCACTAAACATGTCTTTAAATCTTTTATCGATTTTGACTTTCTTTTCCTTTCTTGGCATTCTTCTGAATTTTGGATCATTTTTTATCTGTGAAAATCTGCTATCTTTATTTATTTCATCCATCTTGTTTTAATTCTGAAAGAAAAGAGTAAAGAGTCTTAAATACCAAATAACAAAGTTGTGTCCAAGGCTATCTAAAGCTCAAGTGACTTCATTATTTTCTTAAACTTTTATCATTATTTATAGACTCAAGACTTGCATGACTATTTAGAGCTTCATACATGAGAGAGCTCATAAATGTTAGAAAGGTCCATTTGGGTCTTTACCACTAAGGTTACACTGTATGTCAATATGACCATGATGACTGAAGATAAAACTTTGCTAGTATTTGTATCTATTAATGATTACTTGTGAATTGTAAAACCTTATAAGAGAGCATAAGATTTCACGCCAAAATTAGGTCTCAAAGATTCCAAAAAATCCAGACAGAAAAAATGGCTGCAGCATTATGACTCTTAGGAAGGTGTTGCAGAAAAGTATACAATAGCCTTTCTAGACATAGTAACTATTTGGACTAGGTTTCTACTACATGTACATGTATTATCTGACAATGAATTTGCATTGTTTTACCTAGTTGGAGATTACTCTGACGTCAAACACCTGTTTTGCCAGACAATCTGGGGTTGTGTGCCGTCAGAGCTTGTCCCAGATCAAGAAGTGGATATTTGCCCATCCAAAATGGATGTCCAGCTTCGATGTTTCTGAAGCCTACTATCAGTATTAATACCTTTCAGGCCTCAATGTGTTCATTTTTAGTTTATGTCTTCATTTATTCATTCCATCTACCTACCAACCTTTATTTTGTAATATTTGGACATATTTCACAGTGATCCATTGTTTGAGGCTGCAAAGTCTTTCTTAAGGGCATACAATACAGTTTTTAACCCATATTGAATTATTTTTGACAATTTGCATATAGGCTATTTTTTGCCTTTAAAATACCGGCAAGTTCATTATTCTTCCATGAACAGGTCTCCCACAAGGATCAGTTATAGCTCCACTTCTTTTTAATATCTTTATCAAAGACATTTTTGCTAACCTATCATGTAAAAAGTGTAAATTTGCTGATGATGGTACTGTATGGATAAATGGAAAGAACTTGAATGACATGGAGAAACAGGTACAAAAGGATCTTAACATAATCCAGGATTGGACCAAAAAATGGAGAATTAATTTGAGTATTGAGAAAACAGAATATTGTATCTTTTCAAGGAATGGTCCAATAAAGAAAATGAATTTACAACTAGAAGGTAAATTGTTAAAATATAACTGTAATCCAAAAATATTAGGAGTCACGTTAGATGAAAAACTATCATTTCTCAAACACATCGAAAATGTGGAACAAAAGGCATATAAAGCAATTAGCCTACTTAGAATGATCAAAGGAGTTGCAAAAGTTTCTACAAAAATTCTACTTCAAATTTACCAAAGTATTGTCCTTTCCACCTTAGAATATGCAAGTAGTGTTTGGCAGACCTGTGAAACCAATATAACAGACAAACTGAACAAAATTCAACGAAAGGGATTAGCTATATGCCTTAATGTTACCCCAACATCAAGTGTAGAGACTTTGGAAGTAGTTTCTGGAATCCTACCAATACATCTGCGTAGAGAAGAAATTGCAACTCGTACACTTGCAAAAATTAATTCATATGATATCTCCATTCCAATAAAACAAATCCTGGATGATTGGAAAACAATTGACATCCCTGAAAAATATGTATCTCCAGTGGGAAAAATGATTCTTCAGGCAGAAGACATGAAGGTATGTACAGGTGTTGATGTAAATGGTATAGAAGCAGAATTTCAGTTTAATGGGATACAAAGATATAAATCTCCTCCAGATTATTGGAAAAACCTTGGAAATTCCAAATCAAGATCAACAGACCAAAAAAATGTTGGAAAACTCATAATAATGGAAAAACTAAGTCATCTTCCAGCAAATTCATGTATAGCATTTACTGATGGGTCCTGTCTTGGTAGTCCTGGCCCTGTAGGAGCAGGTGCTGTCATCTTTCCATCAAATAATCAACCACAAATTGAAATTAGTAAAGCTGTATCCAAGAAAGGATCAATACTACTCGGAGAACTGATCGCCATTAAACTTGTTGTTGACCACTTTTTAATATCAGAAAACAGACAAAACACAGACTCAATTACACTTTTTTCAGATAGTCAGACCTCAATTGGAATTTTAACTTTAAACTGGAAATCAGAGAATTACATCAAAGTCATAAGAGAAATTAAGAAAAACATGAAAGTATTAAAGATGAATGGAATTCCATTAAATTTCGAATGGACACCTGGTCATGCTGATATCCAAGGAAATGACATTGCTGATTCACTGGCCAAAAAAGGAGCTAAAGAAGCTGAAAAAATAGAAGAACCATCAGAAGTAACCAGGCAGGATATAAAACGTGCAGCAAGAGAAAGTGTTTTAAGAAAATGGCAGAACCAATGGGAATCAAGTCAACGTGGCAGAAATTATTACAACTATCATCAAAAAGTCTGTCAGAAAATACCAAAAGATTTACCATCCAAATGGTCGTTTTCAATTATTACTAGTTTGAGAACAGGTTATTGTGATCTAAATGATTATAAATCCAAAATTATACCATCATCAGACAAAAACTGTTCCTGTGGAGAGCCAGAAACTGTAGAACACTACCTTTTACATTGTTCTAACTATGAGGAGGCTAGAGAGAGGATGAGAACATCTATTTACTTTATTACAGGAAATATACACTTGGATTTAGACATCTTATTAGGAATCGATGAAGAAGACATTAATAGAGACAATCGAAATGAGATATTGTGCCATCTGGAAAATTATTTAACGGAGTCTGGTAGATTCAAAAACACTATAAAGCAAAAAACACTATAAATCTATATCAAAATTAAGTCAAAATTTTTTAAGCAGCAGCCACAATTTCAATTAAGTACATAAGTGAACATTACATATGTGAAGAAACTACAAAAGAGGAAACGTACACAAGTGTTTACAGTGTCATTTGGGACACTTACTAAAGACTAAAGACTGGCTGTGTAAAATGTCCAATAAGTGACCCATTAGTACATGGGTTCACTTGACACCTTTGGTGTCAAACACTTTCCTAATTAACACCAATTACCTTAGCTTTAGGTCATAAATAGTTTGTGAGTCTTAGTCTATCTCAAAAATGTTTGAAAAAAACAAATGAGTTACTTCCTATGAATAGTTATGAATGCAAGTGTTTACTCAGAAGTGCGGTAGAGATTATGTTTGTCTGAAGCCTCAGTTTTATCTTTTGTCAGACCATGAATAAACACTGTATATATACAGATACAAGAAGACATACAATAAATATTTTACAGTTTCTTCTTTCACGTGGTATGTGTTAATTTAAACCGGAAGTAATGTTCGGAATTTATTTGTTTACTTCCGGTTTTGTAGGAAACAGCTGTTTATTGAATATTTACATCCTTTTAAAAGTATTGTTTTGAATATCTTGCTCACTTTTGTAAGAACTAGGTTTCATATCAAATGTAACTGTCACAATACCTTTTAAGTTGAAGTAAAAATAATGCCAACACACTTCCGGTAACGTTCGGACAGTTTTAGGAGTTTTCCTCTAAACTTTAAAATTAAAATCTGTCACCAGAAAACAAGCAACGGTAACCAAATATTGATACTTGAGTATAGCAGGGTCAAACACAGGGGCGGAAATATATGACAGTCAACTACCATTAGCCATTATACGCATACCAGTCGATATATTTCATATGTTTCCACCCCATAACAGTTTATGATACTTGCCCCTTTAGCTTTTAGCAGTTTGGAAACAAACCCCCTGTATGGTGATAACACCTGTATAGAGGGATAATCCTTCTTTAGAGGGATAAAATTGTCACTCTATAGAGGGGTATTTTTGTTTACACTGGATTTAAAGCAAATTAGGGCAGAATGGCATTTTCTAGTTCTGTTGACTATAATTTAGTATAAGGCAATCTCTAGCATTATGCGGGTGTTGCTAAACGGCGGAAACGGAAAAAGGAATGGAAACGGAAAGAAATATTTATGTGGACGGAATATAAGGGGAAATGCAAAGAACTACGAAAATAAATAATGACTGAAGTATAAATGAAATCGCACAACAATTATGTTGACAATAGAGTAGGAGCTAGATATCAAAGAAAATAGCAAACAGTTTTGGAAATACATAACATTGATAGCTAAAAAAATAAGATCATGCTAGAAAGAGCACGTGTCATTCATCTAGGTCTATGTGCATCTTAAACAATAGGAACATTATAGACTTGAGTATTTCATGATAAAAATTTCTCTGTCTTCTTCCTGCAGTTTTTACCCAAAACACAAAAGAAGATGAAAGTCGTCCATCATTTAAGGTCGATCATTACTTTAAAAGGCTACTTACTATAACGGAAATGTTAACTTGTTTGTAGATCTTGTCTTGCTGATTATTTTTGTTTCAATAGTTTCTAGGATTGGTTATAGTTTTCCATATATTTGGCAACAACACTAAAAATTGGTCAAATCAGCGAAGACTAGATAATAACAAGTTGCGACTAACGATTTCAACGGACATTTTGACCTCCTTGTAAATCTTGTGATGCTGGTAACTTTTGCAATTGATAGTTTTTATCTATTTTTAAATTTTTCTATACTATAGGCAAACATGGAAAGTCATGGGGGAAATGTGTCATATAAGGGCGATAATTCCTATTAGAAATCATTTGACCGTTTTTACGTGAATGAACATTAGGTAGAGCTCAACCTTTCTAAACATGTTTTTCGCATCAGGTTTTCGCTATTCATAGAGGTTTTCAATAGGCAACACTTGCATTTCATTCCTATGTTTTAATTTCAGCCATGTCGGTTATCTTGACTGGTAAGCAGGGTAATCCAGCCCACTTTTTAAACTAGATACACTAGTGATAATTGTTGCCAAGTTTAACTAAAACTGTCAGACGACTTCCTTTAAGACATGTGCTTGGTAACATTATGCCCTGTAGTTTCAGAGAAGATTTTTGGAAAAGTTAACAAAGCCGAAAACGGACGACGCCGGGACGTCACGTGACGTGAAAAGCTCGCTTGGTAGGACCAGGTCAGATTAAAAAAAGACTCTCAAAGTATACCACCACTAATGACTAAAACCAGCAGAAAACGAACATGACCGAGCAGAAACACTGAATGAGCAATTCAATTTATATAATTACATTAACTAAGAAGACATCTGTTATGTATCTGTATGGTCATATGTGTTTTGTAGTTAAGACGTGAGAGTTGTGTCCCTTTGTATGATGATGATGCATATTTGTCATGTGATGTTATCTGTCTCTTTGAAATAAACATGCTATGGAAATAGATGTGTTTTGTTGCTCTTAAGGAAATATAACTTAAGCGGCATGGGGAGGCAAGTACAATGTTTATGTCCCCCCATGTACGCAATACATCAACTAAATATGTACCACTAAATAAACAGTTAAATCCAAAAGGAATAGACATAATAAATTAAGTAGGATGAGAAAAAAAAAATAGAATATGGACTCAATACATCAAAAGTATGAAGGCCAAGAGAAATAAGCCATAGAATGTCTAAAAAATATACAATGAACAGTCAGAGCTCAGAGCAGACTTGTTTAGGTCTGTTTATGTTGATGAAAAAATTAATTTCACTTGGTGGCCAAACTACACAACCTATGACAGCAAAAACCTGTCTCAGAGTTCACAAGGACTTGAGCTATCTATATGTAATTGTCTTATTGAACATCCTTACTAAACACAGATGTTTTTCCTCATTAAGTGTAGTTCCAGGTGGTTTCATTGTAAGGTTAATTAACATTATCTCCAATTTTTTAGACTCATTCATATTTTTCTTTAGAAGACAAAGCATTGTCTTTCAATGTTGTCATTATTTTATTTAGATGCATGACCTCCTTATAAATATGCATGGGTCTTGAAGTTAACCAATTTTGATCACTTATCGACTTGTAGGAGTCTATATTTGCAACTTTTTGATTCTGGTCAATTATTTCTTGCTTAACAGTATTTGACTTATTTAAGTCGTATTTTGTCTTGCATTAAAGGGAGACTAATCCTAAAACTTACAAATTTAGACCTCTATGAGTCAAAAGCAGATTCAGACTTATTTATGTCTGAGCTCTGACTGATGAATTAGCAGCTTAACATTTTATCAATATTCGCTAATTTTACAACAATCATCAATACCAGCTGAATACCTGATGAACGGACAACATGCGTTTGTACATTTGCGCTACTCATTGTCTCTAAAATGTTTAACATATACATTTGTATATAGTATTCTCCAACATAATGCGTAACCGGCTGTATTATTATAATATAATCAATGCTTTTCGTAAATATCGCAGTTGCAACTTTGTGCTGTCATCACCTTTAGTTTATATGTTTTGTTTTGTGTACTATTGTTTGTCTTTTTGTCCAGGGTTCTCGCTAAGAATTTTTGAAGGCGAGTCCAGGGACTCATCATTTTTAGGTTTGATGAGTCCAACAGCAAGAAGAAAATATTTTATTGCAGTATAAAGTAATATTTTAGTCTCCATTTCCTAACAGAGCAATGAAATGAAATCAAATTCAGATCACTTTTAAACTTTTGCTATAAAATGATGATATTTAGTGTTTAACTGTGTTCAGTCTATACAAAATATTTCAATCTTGATTCATCTGTGGACTCACCAGTTTTGAAAATGGTGAGTCCAGACAGATTTTGATGAGTCCAGGACTCATGGACTCGCCTTAGTGAGAACCCTGTTGTCTATTTGTTTTTTAGTCTTTTCGGTCTTTTTTGTGTTTTTAGTCATGACGTTGTCAGTTTATTTTCGACTTGTGAGTTTGAACGTCCCTGTGGTAACTTTCGCCTATCTTTTAATATTTTAAATAATAGTAAAACATTATACTGAATGAGTGAGACTATTTTCCATTGTAAAAATGCAAAAAAAGTCACGGCTACTTGAGATGGACTAATTTTTCAGAGAAGAATTAAGCGGTATGATATTTAAAGCAGACTGAGTGTGACATTTTGAATTTGAAAGGCCTGGGACATGACTTTGACTATATTGGTAAGGAAACTGTGCAAATCGTATATCCATGTAGGCTACTAATTTTCCGCCACTTGTTTCACATCAATTCGTATTTATTAGTTTTAAATTCTAGGAGATGCATATCTGCTTTTTCAACGTTAATACCAAACAGCGTACTTCAATATTGTAATCGGGTGAGAAAGGTTTGTATAGTGAGTGATTTTGTCAATTTAATTATTTTCTACAGAAAAATAAAGATTATATTCTACAATGTTCTAGTTAATGGGTTTCTTTATTGGTTGTTGTCCATAAATCATTGCCGATTAGGTTCTTTTTAGTTTTCTTTCCGTTATAAACGAAAAGTTACAACAACAAGAATGTGTCCATAGTACAAGGATGCCCCACTCCCACTATCATTTTCTATGTTCAGTGGACCTTGAAATTGGGGTCAAAACTTTAATTTGGAATTAAAATTAGAAAGATCATATCATAGGGAACATGTGTACTAAGTTTCAAGTTGATGTAACTTTAACTTCATCAAAAACTAACCTTGACCAAAAACTTTAACCTGAACTTTGCACTATCATTTTCTATGTTCAGTGGACCATGAAATTGGGGTCAAAACTATAATTTGGCATTAAAATTAGAAAGATCATATCATGGGGAACATGTGTATTAAGTTTCAAGTTGATTGGACTTCAGTTTCATCAAAAACTACCTCGACCAAAAACTTTAACCGGACGGACGAACGGAGGCACAGACGGACGGACGGACGAACGGAGGCACAGACCAGAAAACATAATGCCCCTCTACTATCGTAGGTGGGGCATAAAAATCACTAATGCATAACAACGCAACAAGATACACCACATCAAAATTCAAGACAATTAAAAATGAAACAAAAGAAAAAATCGATGAAAAACATTTCCCCCAAAATGTATTACTTTATAGCCGATCTATAGAATCGAGGCCAATGTCCATCTTTTTAGGCCATATGTTGATTTATTTTTGTGCTGTTGGGTTACTATCTTATTGACATTAATTCAACTTTTTTAAATAAAAAAAGTCGAACCGATTACTGAATCAAATAAACAACGTATGCATGATCTAGCCTGGGATCTTGTATTCTAAAATCATAGTCTCATCATGATATGTCCTGCCAATTATATTACTTTATGCTATATATCTTTTATTTTTAATTTCAAGATTCCTCTGTTTTTCTCTCTTGTAAACATGTGTTAAACTTTATAAAACAAGCCTAGTATGTGAATGAGATAACCAAAAAGAAAAGATGTCATTTCTTTCCGTTTCCCTTATGTTTTCCGTTTCCGCCGTTTAGCAACACCCGCATTATACATGTTATATGCATCAACATATGCACTTTACTAAAAATTGGAATGACCAGTTTTCTGATAAAGTGACACAACTACCAATCTATTGTATACCTATCCACTACCTGAACACCTGATCAACAACAAAAGGAATAGTTGACCTTTAAATTTCATGTTAAATCTAACAATAGAAATTCTGTTCAGTGAGGCATAAGTGAGTGGAATTTACCTGATCATGACAGCTTTCAATCATGGTGAACAATAGGTTGTATATTTAGTCAGATAAGCAGCAAACTGGGCATGTGCATATTAAATTAAGTACATCAATTGGTGCATCAACTGTTGCAGGTTACTGCCATAATAAGTAGAAAATGCCATTCTGCACTATTTTGATTTTAATCCATTCTAAACAAAAATACCCCTCTATAGAGGGTTAATTTTATCCCTCTATAGAAGGATTATCCCTCTATACAGGTATAATCACCATATAGAGGGTTAGTTCCCAACCTGTTTGGGAAAGAGAAAGGCATGACAAATTGACTTCCCCCATCCTACTTACACAGTTCTGCAAACTTTAAATGAAGCAATGTGTGATATTTGGCCAAAATTGAAAAGACCAAAGAGAAAAGCAATAGATCAAAGGAAAATGCTGCCAAAAAAGCATGAACATGTGTGTTAGACTTGGCAACCCTGCTTACCAGCTTACAATATAATAAAAAGGCAGTGGCTATTTTGCAGGCACAGCTAAAAAGCAAATTTGCTATTTTGTTGGCACTGAGTAATTAAAATATTGTAGTGATTTGAGTTTGACTGTATAATTTATTATTATATAAGATGTCTGTCTTTTATATACATTAGGGTTAAATTACATTTCTATTTATATATATTTTTATTTATTTGAACAGTATCTATATCATTTAAATTCACCCGGTACCCCATTTATGAAACCATCGGGGTACCGTCCGGAACCCCATCTTTGAAAACTGTCAGGGTACCGCCCGGTAGCCCATCTTTAGAACCGTTGAAGTACCGCCCGGTATCTTTAGAACCGCCTGGTACCCCATCTAGAATATATAGAATTGAGATTGTTAGTTAGAAGACTTGAGAGTGATATTGTGTTAGTGAATAGGATTATTGTTCAGCTGTTTTATGATGTTAAACTGATGTTGTATATTTAACAGATTACATATTGATTTGAATTAAAATTTTGTGTTGTGGTTTGTTTTCTTTGTGCCATTTGAACATGGATTTTACGTAATTTACACTACCTAAAAATAACACATCGACAAACACGAATCCATACAAAAACGACAACGCTACAATATCTTAATTCAAGCTGGCAAAATAGCCTATTTGTATAGAACTGGCTATTTGTCCGGCACCAGCATATGCTATTTTACCAGCTCTGATTAAAAAAGAATGTTGTGTTTATGAAATAAAGATGTGTTTTTTTCTTAAAAGGTACATGTAAAATGGGATGATCATTCAGGAAAATGGATAGAGCAACACGATCTGAACTAGTGAAAACAGTTGAGGCACAAAAGGAAAAGTTACAAAAGTATGAAGCAAAGCTAAGAGGTAAATTTCATAATTGCATGATAGCTACAAGTTTTGAATAAGGATAGGACTAGGAAATTAAACTGTTGGTTGATGATAAATATCTTTATGGATTGGACCCTTAAAATGGCTGATAGGTCTTGAATACAAGTTGTGGAAACAATCCAAATCTTCCCGGGTAAACAATATAAATGGATGTCAAAAATACCAATAAAAATGTCAAATGAAAGTATCTTATAACATGTATAACCATACACTTATGATAACATATACATTTTTTGTACTAGTATGGATATGAAATTCAATGTAAATTTAATCTCTTTTTGAACAAGAAAAACAAGATTTGGTTTTATTTGATAGTACTAGGGTTAACTCATTCTGTGTTAGCACAGACGAACACCCTGTGTGTTATTTACATCTTTGAACTGTCTATTCTCTGTAGTGACCTGGTAAAATATTTCATCAAAATGAGAATGTTGAGCAAAACCAAATGTTATTGGGGTTTAAAAATAAATAACAATTAATTTGTGGGCTTATAAATTTTGCACATGATATAAATGGCCTTAAAGAAACAGTGTTCATTAAATGTAATAAACTTTTGTAGATGTTATCCAGGCTTATAAAGGAGTTATTAAAGAAAAAGATGCCTTGGAAGCTAGCATCAAGGCATTAACCAGTTCTAGACAAAAAGATAAAGATGAAAACCAACAATCAATACAAGACCCTCTTAATGTCAGCCAAGAAGTATGTACAGAATTTAATAAAATTAAAATTATTAATCTTATTTCCACATTATTTTTCAGAGAAGTCTCTCTTGTCTAAAATTGATCAGAAGTTATGCTTACTACATGTACAATGTACTAGTTGATGACTTATCAATTTTTATTTCAAGATTTTATCTGAATTGAGTGAAATATTTATTTTACTGTATAAAAAAATATCAAATACTTTTAAATAAACCACTGGTATTTCCAGAGAACATTGTATTCAAATTTCAAAGGCAAGGTATAGGTGATTGGGCTGATTTTTCCCCCAGATTTTTTTGTATGCAGTTAGAACTGTCAGAGTGAATTTCACCTGAATGTTGAAAAATTATGAATTTAGCATTTAAATGAAAAAATTAATCATGTTAATAATTGTTACATATATATCTTTATTGTAGATATTAAACATGATTAATTGTTTATTTTAAATGCTAAATTTATAATTTTTCAATGTTCAGATGTAATTCACCTTGATCTAAAAGATATATGTAGTACTAGATGTATAGAGTGTAAGAAAGAAAAAACAGTGAAAAATCCTGTATTCAATTTTTTTTTAGATTCAGAAAGCAGTTCTAAAAGTTCTACATTTGATTAAAGTCTGAATTACTTCTCTGATGTATACTTTGCCTTGAATAGCAATGAATAGGGTACCAAAAAGTCCAAATTGAAATTTCTTAAAATAAGTATGCATTTACAATCGTCAATTCATGTACTTAATTTCTATATGTAACACATGATATACTGTTAGATCTTAAAGTCATATGAAACCTCAAATTAAAAAAAATGAAGAATATGTTTTTTATAACAAAATGGATAATTGTTATTATTAAACTTATGTACATATTAAATTGAGAATGGAAATGAGGAATGTATCAAAGAAACAACAACCTGACCACAGAACAGACAACAACAGAAAACAACTCCAAATTATACACAAGAAATTAAAAGTAAAATAAAACAAGAATAACAAAGGCCAGAGGCTCCTGTCTTGAGACAGGCACAAAAATGTGGCGGGGTTAAACATGTTTATGAGATCTCAACCCTCCCCCTATACCTGTAGCCAATTTAGAAAAGTAAATGCATAACAATACGCACATTAAAAGTCAGTTCAAGAGAAGTCTGAGTCCGATGTCAGAAGATGTAACAAAAGAAAATAAACAAAATGACACTAATACATAAATAACAACAGACTACTTGCAGTTAACTGACCTGCCAGCTCCAGACCTCAATTAAATTGATTGAAAGATTATGTCTTCATCATAAACTTTTTTCTGAAGAAAAGTCTTTAATTTTTCCACATTTACATGATTTTGAAGAAGTTTACTTTTTTTTAATTACTTGCTTCCCGGAAGCAATTCGCAGACATATATTTTTCGGTATTCAAAGTGAACTTAGCGTGACCCTTCTCATCACTGAAATAAACTATTATCTGATTGTACATAATATACACGTGCTCAAATGTTGATTGTTTACTCTAAGGTGACCATCAGTAAACTACAGCTTCATTACACGAAAATTAATGAGCTGCCATATTTTCACTTTAAAACAGAGAGAGAAAAAAAAATGACAATTAAACTATATTTTTGCATAAGAATGATAAAATTATGCACAGAAGACTAAGTTTATAATATATTCATGCATTGGTTCAAGAATTGGATAAACCTTGTTTTTCACCAGTCACTCGTTTCATATGACTTTAATTATATGATAAGTATTTTATCCAAAAGATTTTTGTGGTGAGCTGGATTAACTTGCAATTGTCATGACCTTCTTTTAACTGATATGACGGTGGTTTTCCCATCCATAAATCCTGCAATAATACAGGCATGACTTTTACCTCTTAATGTTTCAATTGTTGAATTTAATTTTTGATGGAATCACTTTAGAGTTTCTCAAAGCAGCTAGAGAACTTTATCTTTTGATGACTTTTGAGCAGGTCAATACAGATATTGTGGACAGGGCCCACTGTTTTCCTAGTTTTCCATTTTTATGAGTATGATTTTATGACATTTATTTAAGTTTTAAGGTGTTGTATGCTTTGTAACATTTTGCATTTTAGCAACCTCTATTAGCTCTATTATTTGACTCAGAGGTGAGTTTCATGGACACAAATATTATTTTATCTTAAAACAAAAAAACAGTGGCATTATTCCTGAAAGCTTTCCAAACATATTTATTTCACACTTCCTTTTGCATACAAGCTAAAAAGAACAAGGGTTTAATTGCATGATGCATGTTTTGGAATCATAGGGTTCCTGCTTTTCCTTTGGTTAAAGTAATCATGTTAGCAAATTTATTTGTATTGTGTGCTATGAATAAGAATGCCTTTGTGAATCCTGTGTTATAAATTCTACCTGTTGTCAAAACTTTTGGCAAATATCAAGGTATTAAATTCCTCAAATAGAATCAGATAGTGTCAAATTAAAAAAAAAAAAAATAATAACATTTTATCTTACATATTTTGTATGGGATGTAATATTCGGATATTTTTCAGCTTTATATATATGAGCCTAAAAGATTGTGTAATAATACCGATAAATAGATGGAAAACAAAACACTAAAAAGTGTTGAATATTATCGCACAAAGATGTAAAAACTGAACAGATGATATAAATATACAATAATTGCAAATATTTCGGCACAACAAATGGCCTTCGTCAGTGGTAAAAGTTTTAACAATACTGATATATAATGTATAAGGTGTAAGCATAGACCAGTAATAATACAGGTAAGTTTTGGTCGATTGATTTTAATCCAAAATCCTGAATATAATAATATAAACATTAGATTGTATATATATATATATATATAAGTACGTCTGAGTCAGTGACAACTCTACAACAGATGTATCCATCGGATCGCCATCAATGATTTCATTTGCGAAAGCAAATTTACAGATCTAACATTGTTGGGTTGATGTTTAGACGAGTTGTATATACATTATGTACACAGCCATGTATCACCATCATTGATGGCGATCCGATGGATACATCTGTTGTAGAGTTGTCACTGACTCAGACGTACTTATAAATATAATTATTTTCTGTGACTGTATATTACATTAATTTGTAGGATCCTTTACTATAGATAATTTAGCTGATCTGTAACAATAACATCTTCATGCCTTATATATCATGTACTGTAGTACGCCGCTAGATTAAAACTGACGAGGAAAGGTAACACACGGCCAGCGAAAGCTCTTTAATTTGAGAGCCCAGGTGGTCGTGTGGTCTAGCGGGACGGCTGCAGTGCAGGCGATTTGGTGTCACGATATCACAGTAGCATGGGTTCGAATCCCGGCGAGGGAAGAACCTAAAATTTGCGAAAGCAAATTTACAGATCTAACATTGTTGGGTTGATGTTTAGACGAGTTGTATATATATATATATATATAGATGTTGTAAATTTCTAAATTTTACATTTTGAGTTTCCATGATTGGTCTATGTGCATTAAAGGTCGGGAGATGTGGGGTACGCATCAATGAGATAACACACGAAACATTTAAGTTTCCTTTATTTATTGGTACATATGCATTAAAGGTCAGGAGATGTGGGGTAACTATCAATGAGATAACAAACAAACAAGTTAAAAAAACAGTTTTATGAAGCAAAAGATTATTAATCACTTAACATATTGCTGACAATTGACATTCACACAGTTTTTTCTACTTGAAAAAGTTATTAAAATAAATTGCTCCCTAAGGCAGCAATCATTTGATTTTCTGGGGGGGGGCTATGGTTTTTTTTTCTGGACAAATTTTTTTCGTGACAAGTCGAAAACAATTTTTTTCTTTCAATTTTAGCATTACATATAGTGGCAGCTGAGGGTGAAACAAACAATTTTTTTTTCTCAGAATCAAAAACAAATTATTTTTTTCTCCAAAAACTGGAAACAAACTTTTTTTCCAAAAAAAACCATAGCCCCCCCCCCCCCAGAAAATCAAATGGTTGCTGCCTAAATAAGTTGGTTTACAGTATCAAAAATGCAATGCACATTTCCTTTTCCACATCATTGTTAATTTGATAAAATATCTATTTTAGGACAAGTCTGCCAATGAAGATTCCAGTGATGATAAACCTAGAGAGGACCAGATACAGACTCTGTCATCATCACTGTTTACACTCACACAGGAGAAATCAAAAGTAGAAGCTAGTTATGTTGCCGATAAGAAAAGGCTTCTGGTAATTCTAACTTATAACTCTAGATTTGGAGTATGGTAAACATAGATATTTCATTTGATGTATAAAAAAAGAAGATGTGGTATGATTGCCAATGAAACAACTCTCAACAAGAGACCAAATGACACAGAAATTAACAACTATAGGTCATCGTAAGGTCTCCAACAATGAGCAAAGCCCATACCGCGTAGTCAGCTATGGAAGGCCCCGAAACCACAATGTAAAACACTCAAACAAACATACGGCATAATTTATGTATCAAAAATTAACGAAAAAACAAATATGTAACAAATAAACAAAGACAACCACTGAATTAAAGTATCCTGACTTGGGACAGGCACATACATACAGAATGTGGCAGGGTTAAACATAGCTATCTCATTTGATGGTTTATTTTTTCATTGTTTCATATTAGAAAATGAAAATAACATTCCAAAATATACCTTCATCAGGAACTCTAATAGAATTTGGTGAAATAGCACAAAAACCAAAAGACATCAAGAGATTAACATTCAGACAATGTAAATGTCATTGTTTCTAACATTGACAAATCCTTAATTAATTTTAGATGGGTCTTAGATATGGTAGTTATTATGAATGAATAGAGATGTGATGAAACATCAATGAGACAGCAATCCAACAAAAGAAATTTGAAGAAAAACAGACTTCTGAATTTCATGATCACCATGTTTATTTTGGTTTATTAAAGAGAGGTGAAAGATACCAGAGGGACATTCAAACTTATAAGTTGAAAATAAACTGGCAAAGCCCATGGCTAGAAAGGAAAAAAGACGAACAGACTAATTACAATAGTACACAAAATATTACATAGAAAACTAAATACTGAGCAACATGAACCAATTAAAAGCTGGGGTGATCTCAGGTGCTCCAGAGAGAGGAATTTGTATAAGTGACTTGTCACTTGTTTTCCAATCCATGTATTGTATTGATGTACATATTTATTTATCTGTTTCTAAATAAAATATTGTTAACAGTAGGTGCTCCAGAAGGGTAAGCAGATCCTGCTCCGCATGTGGCAACCTTTGTGTTGCAAATGTTAGTAAATATGCATAAATTGTAAGTAAATATGCATAAATTGTAAGTAAATATGCATAAATTGTAAGTAAATATGCATAAATTGTTAGTAAATATGCATAAATTGTTAGTAAATATGTATAAATTGAAAACAATTTCAGACAGAAAATGAAGAATTAACTAAAAGAATCAGTGAAGAACAAGAGCAGTCCAAACAAAAGTGTCAACAGCTGGAAGAACAAGTACAAGAGGTATGCAAAATTTTAGCCTTGAGCAACACTGAAGAGACATCAATTGTGAAATGCAATCTGGTCCAGTAAAATTGGGAGTGTTAATGTTATTATCAGTGATTATACATTTGATATAACATGTTTGTTATTTCTGCAAAAACTAGATGCATCCTGATGACATAATTTTTCCCGCCTGCCTATGATAAAAGGACTTGATTATTCTGTGAAATGAACTTGATCGTTCATTCACCATTATACAACAATAAAGCAAACATCTGCTCAATACACAGGTGTACAGTTATAACTGAAAAGAGTTCTTGGACAGTTTAATTTTTATGAAATTTTCTTTGTCCAATTGTTATCATTCTGTGAAATAACATTTATCTTTACCATGTTTAACATGTTTAACAAACACAAACTTGCCTATTTATACTTAAATACCAAAATTCCAATCAATACCTATATGAAATCAAAATTTCCACTCAATACCTACATGAAATTACTGATAGAATGACAAATGAACTAAAATAGGTCATTTTTATGCTGTGTCTATGGAGTGGTGAGTATTTATAAAAAAATAGCATGTAATACTTAAGAAACTTCTTTAAAATTTTGAAAATCTAATTGAACATAGGAGTAAAATAAACACAAACTACCCGATGATTTTATTGCTGATGATAATATAGATCAAATGTTAAACTTAGAATTACGATTCTAAAAGAATTGTCTGTTAATTCTAGCTGAAGTCAAAGATAATCAGTCAGCAGAAAGATAGAGAAAAGGAACAGACAGATCATGCTGTTATGTTGAGAGAATTACAAAAACTACTGTCTGCTGAGAGAATTATAAAGGAACAGTTTGAGAGTCAGGTATTCATCCCTTTAGATGAAGAATTGATTTTGAGGTCAAGGTCATATTTACTAGAATTAGGTTGATTTTTGTGCAGGAAAGTGGTTGTTGATGTTAAATCAGATATATTTATATAGGACATCATTTCCAGGCCTTTTATAGCTGAATATGCCTTTGGGTTTTGCTGATAGATAGTGAGTGTCTAATTTCTATGTTACTTGGTCCCTGGTGGAGAGTTGTCTTTTTGGCAATTATACCACATCTTCTTATTTTTATTACATGGATACCAAGTCGCACAGAATGAGAAAAAGATCTGTGTTGCTTTTTATGTCACCATGTCTAAGGTTATGGTCTAAGTTATAGAAAAAAATACAGAACTTTTCAGCAGGAAATTGGTTTCCAGATGCTAAATCATATAAAGAATAGAAATAAGAAGATGAGGTTTAATGGACAATGAGACAACTCTGAATATACTTTATATTAGATTACTTTGATATCAGGCCATATTTGATTTAGACGAAGACCCTTATTGATTTAAAGTAACTTTTTCCAAGATAGGGTCGTAGTTACTAAATATAAACCAAACATTTAGAGGTAAGTGATACCCTGGTGCTTAATCATATATTTTTTTTATGGAATTGCAACTTTGAACTGTGGAAAAACATGATAAGAGAAAGACCCATTAAGGTTTTGAGGTCACTAGGTGTAATACACTATGACTGTCTGAAATCAGAAATAAAAAGAAACATCCCCCTTTTCAGGTTGGGGGGAGGGTTTGTGAGCTGGCTCATTAAAGAAACTTCAAATTCTATATTTTTTAGCTGGAGGATGCAACAGCAGCTTTGAAAGAAAAAGAAAAACTAGTTCCTAATTTATCAGAGGTGTATGAGAAAAGACTGAAAGATTTGTCAGCTGAGCTTCAGAATGTTAAAGAAAAACTGAGGGAATCTGAACGTAAGGCAAAACAACCGAGTCCTGAGTTCTTAGAGCTTGAGAAACAAATGGAACGTCTCAAGGTAGAGTAAAGTCAAATTTTGTGGGGCTTCTTTGATGATCCAGGTTTATGCAGTGTCAAATTCTTAAAAAAATTCACTCTTATGAAGTTAAAACCATGAAAACTGAACATCAAAAAAGCAATATATTGTCACTGTGAAACAATTAGAAGTTAGAATCTTCACCTTATTGTAACACATTTTCCAGATTGAAAACCAACTAGTCTATGCTTTTACTTCTAATTGTTTAATAGAAACAGAACAATATAACAATTCGTAATTTATTTGAACCTCAACATTACTCATTCAAAGCATTCACAGATCTTTCTATTTTTTAGCCATGGCGTTGTCAGTTTATTTTCGATTAATGAGTTTGATTGCCCTCTGGTATCTTTCGCCCTTCTTTGATAAGTTTGTATTGAATTCTCTATGTGAACATTTTTTACTGTCTAATCCACAATTGACATGCCTTTGGACCATCATTTTGAATTGCTGGAATCCACCAATGTACCATTAATATAATGTATTCGAAATGAAATATAATCTGCTTACAAAAAATGTTTTAATGAGATTTTATCCAAAATTTGAATTGTAATCTTTGATTTGGGCTTTTTCATTTTAATGATGTTATGTTTAGCCAAGACATTATAAATGTGTTAAAATCATTTTTGAAGTTTTGCAGAATTTAGCTATATCTTAAATCTTACACTTTTACAAGCTCTAATGTCATGAATGTACAATTTCGTTTTGGTGTGCATTGGAATACGAATATCAGTACTGTAGTATAAGAGTTGCTGTTGTCAATTCTGATTTGACAGTTGCAAATATCTATTTTACTATCTCTGCTATGCCTCGCCAATAAAACTGTATTTGCGACTGTCAATCACCAATTAAAGGCTGCAACTCTTGAACTTATAGATAAATAATTTTAATTGTTCAAGAAAAAAAAATACTGGGATGGACTATGTAGCTTCAAATCAGATCTGCCTGATTGTTAAAATATAATACCATGCGAATAATAACCTGATATTATCTATTTTTACCTTAATATATAATTAAACTATGGCAGAAAAACTAAAATTATTACATGGAATTAATTATGGTCAGTAACTGCTAAGATAAGCAATTTTCTTAAATCACTCATTCAGATTTAAAAAAAATTAAACTGCAAAAAAGCATTTGGAATTCAAGGAAATATAGAAAGGAATTTCCAATAAAGAAACTCTATTTACTTTAGGTTGAAAACCAAAAACATATAAACCAAGAACAAAGGAATTTGGACGAATCTGAGAAGATACTTCAGCAGCAATCTATACATAGCGAAGAAAGGGTAGCCATGTTGGAAACCAAACTCTCAGAAATATCAAAGGTCGTTGGAGAATATGAGAGACTTAAATGCCAGGACCAAATAACTATACAGAAATTAAAAGAAAGAGTTTCTCAGTTAGATTTAGAGAACACGGCACTGAGTCAGTCTCAGTCGTCAGGGACTTATGGCCAAGATGATGATACAGCTGATCCACAGGTCTTTGCCGAAAAAATATTAAACCTCAAAGACTTGTTAAAATCTGCCAACAAACATTCAGAAAACCCTGTCAAGCTAAAGGGTAAGTTCCTCAGTTTATACTCAGTTTATCTAAACTTCCTTTTCTATACATTTATACAATTCTATCATCAGTTTAACAAATGTATCTGTAAGATTTTATTTTAATAGCTTTTAATTGATAAAATTGCTGTTTGAAATGGTCAATGTTTTAATAATTAATATCTTAACTTTGTTGGAACAATAAACTGAAAGTTCCATATTTGATAAAATTGAGAAAGGAAATGGGGAATGTGTCAAATCGACAACAACCCGACCATAGAGCAGACAACAGCCGAAGGTTACCAACAGGTCTTCAATGTAGCAAGAATTCCCGCACCCATAGGTGTCCTTCAGCTGGCCCCATAAAAAATAAACTGTTTGTATCTCAGACATGTCCGAAGAAAACAAAAGTTTACACAGTTATTTTCTTCTTAATTTTTGTCGAGCCTGCAGCTTTTGTTGCAGAAAGCTCGACATAGGGATAGTGATCCGGCGGCGGCGTTAGCTAACTTTTTAAAAGCTTTATATTTTAGAAGGTGGAAGACATGGATGCTTCATACTTTGTATATAGATGCCTCATGTTACGAAGTTTCCATCAGTCACATGTCAAATGTCCTTGACCTCATTTTCATAGTTCATTGACCATTTGAAAAAAAAGTTCAGATTTTTTGTAATGTTGAATTCTCTCTTATTATAAGTAATAGGATAATTATATTTGGTATGTGCGTACCTTGCAAGGTCCTCATGCCCGTCAGACAGTTTTCACTTGACCTCGACCTCATTTCATGGATCAGTGAACAAGGTTAAGTTTTGGTGGTCAAGTCCATATCTCAGATACTATAAGCAATAGGGCTAGTATATTCGGTGTATGGAAGGACTGTAAGGTGTACATGTCCAACTGGCAGGTGTCATCTGACCTTGACTTCATTTTCATGGTTCAGTGGTTATAGTTAAGTTTTTGTGTTTTGGTCTGTTTTTCTCATACTTTTTGCAATAGATCTACTATATTTGTTGTATGGAATGATTGTAAGGTGTACATGTCTAGGGAGCAGATGTCATCTGACCTTGACCTCATTTTCATGGTTGAGTGGTCAAAGTTAAGTTTTTTAGTTTTGGTCTTTTTATCTAATACTATATGCCATAGGTCAACTATATTTGGTGTATGGAAATATTTTATGATCTATATGTCAACCGCGCAGGTTTTATTTGACCTCGACCTCATTTTCACGGTTCATTGCTCAGTGTTAAGTTTTTGTGTTTTGGTCTATTTTTCTTAAACTATAAGTAATAAGTCAACTATATTTGTTGTATGGAAGCATTGTTAGCTGTACATATCTGCCTGGCATGGTTCATCTGACCTTGGCCTCATTTTCATGGTTCATTGGTCTTTGTTTAGTTATCTTGGTTAATGTTAAGTTTATGTGACAGTTTTTAATAAAGCTTTATACTTTAATAGGACTATCATCATAATATAAATGATTAGTAAATAAGGCGAGACATTTCAGCGTGTGCACTCTTGTTTATAAATTTTTGTCATGTTTGTAGATTTATTTACTGATGAGGAAGATGCAACTTTAAATGACTGTCCATTCTGTGATAAAGCTAAGGATGATTATGAACAAGTAAAGGAAGAGTTTGAAAGATATAAACTACGAGCTCAGTCTGTTTTGAAAAATAAAAACACAAAGGTTTGTCAAAAATATTTGGATTGAAAAAGTGTGTTAACAAAAGCAATTGCATTTGTTTTCAGTGTTTAAATTATATAATATTTCCTTGATGATTTCATTTATTGATTTAATAATAAAAAGAAATTTGTTCTGCATTATCCTGGTTTAACAAAAGGATGAATTGATAATTTTCTTATGTGCATTTTTTCTTAGAAAACACAATATTTCTAAGTGTACAATGTACTGTAGACAACCTTGTATAGTTGGCACTGGTACATTGTCAGCACTCCCTTCTCACCAAGAATTTAGTTAAACAAACATTTTGTAACTGTTAGAAAATGTCTAATGAAACTTCCTTAATTTCAAAACATGTGTGATCTTTTGCGGTATTTTAATTGATATACCTGTTTTCCATAATCAAATAGAGGTTGAAAATAAAATCTTTGTAAATGGTTCTAGAACAACACCTGATTGATAAAATAAGTCAAAATCACACTAAAAAAACTTATGTATGTTTAAATCAGAAGTGTGAATAACATGTGCAAATGAAAATTAGTACAGTGAAAGTATTTGGAAAATCAGTATAGATCTCTAAAGAAAAATATTGAAACTACAAACTTTTTTTGTTTTAGGATACTGGACCATCAAAAGAAGTAGAGGCCCTTAGATCACAAATAACAGATCTAAGAGAGAAAGTCAAATCACATCATCTACAACATGAAGACGAATGTGAAAAATTAAAACAGAAAGCAGAAAACTCCCATAAAGCCACAATAAATCTAACAGAAAAACATAAACATGATGTGGCACTAACAGAAGCAGAGCATCGTCATAAAATGTCTGAACTTGAAATGGAAATAAAGAAACAAAGGGACAGAACTGTGTCATTACTAGCAGAAAAAGATAGGGAATTGGACTTTTTCAGACATCAGAATTTTGAAGCCAATCCATATTATCCACATTTAAGAAATCCTCCAGATTCTGGTGCATCCGCCGAACTTCCACAAGATTTGAATCGCCAAAAGACGGAAGAAGAGGAAGCAGTTTCACGTCTTCTTAATTTACGGAGTTTAGGACAGAATGATTCCAATATGTTGTTCTTTTCTCAAGAGATTGCAAGGAAAGATGTGGAGATCAACTCACTGAGGAAACAAAAACATCAGTTAGAAACATCGCTTAGGGAATTACAAGTCACTGCTAGTACAAGAGAAGAAGAGCTTCATGATAAAATAGAAGGAATGAAAGAAGAAATCAGAAAATGTGAGCGAGACAAATCAAGAGAAGGGGCTAACTTGGAATATTTGAAAAACGTGGCGTATAAGTTTCTGATAACAACTGATCCTCAGTCAAAACAACAAATGTTGAATGCTATAACAACTATTTTACAATTTAGTCCTCAAGAAAAAACTGTGGTTCATACTCAGTTTAGGGGATGGTGGAAATAATATTCATATTTTTTGGGGATCTTCTATCTTTAATGGGATTTTTTTTAATGGATACATTCCTTTGAAGGCTGTGAACTATCTATTTTTATATGACCATGATATTTTGTGATGATATGGTATGTTGCTGCTGATAATCTGTAAACACACAATATTTTTTTTTATGACATCTTTTGTTATTGTCCTTCAAAAAAACAAAAGCTGGTATTGATATAATAGGATCATATTGAAATCTTTTTGTAAAAGAATGACCAGAAAGACCAAAATCAGATGTTCTCGTGTGGTTGTGGACTAAATGATGTGTGATATGAATAAGTGAATTGATACATGTATTTGTTTGAGTGGCCTATCCTGGCATGTGTTACAAAAATTTTGATAATTATTGTTAATGATAATAATCTGACTTGTTTAAAGCTTTATTATTGTATTGCAATTTGTTATCAACCTACATGTATATTCAATTCTGACTAGCTATTACAGTATATAAACAAAGGTGTTGATTTACTAACTAAAAATTTGGGCTCTAAAAATCTGAAAAATTTTCACTGTGATATTGTAATAGAAATTTGATTAAAACATATGTTAAAATGTCTTATTGTGTCAGTTAAAACATATTCTTCATGCAATAGTGACGTCTAAATGAATAAAATTCTGTAAAGACGGATTTTTTTTTTTGCAGAATTCTGCAATATTTATGACGGTTTTCTGAAAATTAACCTTTACCCACAAATATTTTTGCTGAAATAGTCTTTATATACCATATTCTTTATTTTTCAATACAGATTTCAATGGGCGAGGGGTGGCGCCACATACATAATCATATAAATAGGTGGGAAAATTTCTAGAAAAATAAACAAAATGAAATCTATTCCTATTTCAGGCTAAAATATTCATAAATATGAAGTAGATACACAATTTTTGTTTTATACTTTTAAATATCCCTTTAGCTGGTTAGCAATGCATACCACTAGATTTCATTTTATATTTGAAGTTTAAAAAAAAAACTTAAAAGGGCTATTTATTGGAGTTCCTTCCTCTACTCCTTTGATGATGTATTTTTAGTTTCTGAGATATAAGAGGCTTTATAGAGGTCATACATTCTATCTTTATTTTGGCTTTGAAAAGTTTATAATATTTTGAGTTAGTTTATCTATGAATTCCATATAAATTTTATTCTTTTTAAGATACACTTACTGTGCATATCTAAGCTATGTGGGGTGTGGGACTTGTAAAAGTCTATGCATTACCAAGTGTAGCTCCTTGAAGGTTGGAAGGACAGGGTTAAATCTGCCTGTGATTTGTACATTTGTTAAGAACTTCCATGTAGTCATCATTCGGCATGCATTTGATCATGCTTTACCTGTCTAACCAATTTATACATTAAAGTTAGAATTCATAGCAAGGTCATTTATATATAAATTTAGGTTGTTAAGATTTCTGAACTTATAGTTCAATTGGTTTGTTTATTATACTTTGCCAAAACTTTAGTTAGTATCTATATCATGCTTTGTAAAAAAGAATAAGAATTCTGTAACAAGTTCAATTGGTTTGTTTATTATACTTTGCCAAAACTTTAGTAAGTATCTATATCATGATTAGTAATAAATGTATAATGAAAAGTATTTCAGCGAGTTTTTTTAAAGCTACATGGTGTCAAAATCCATATTAGAAATTAGTTTTCTGTGTATTTTTCTTCTGACACAGCCAAACATGCACTACAGGAAAAGTAAAAAATACTTTCATACATCATTTTAATGTGATGCTATGATTAGTTCAATTTTTTTTTATACATAATGCTCAGCAAACAGTTAAGTGCAAATTTGAGGGTAGTACAATACTCTATGTCATTCAAAATGTGGAATTGTTATTAACATTTTGTAGGAGAATATTTGAATAGTTGATGCTTATTTGCACCACTGTTAAATAGCTAGAAAGTTGTACAAATAAAATCAATAAACAAAAAAAAGCATTTTTTATTAGTTTGGCCAAATAAAAATATATGTGTGGTTCCAGTAATCCTACTGTCCCTACTTTTTCGGCTTAAAAATAGCCTACCCTAAAGATTTTATTGTCATTTTTCATTAAGCACTGTTAAAGTCAGAATGTTGCTCCCATAGACTCAATGTAAAAAAAAAACCTAAATAAAAAAAAATCCCTACCTACCTACCCTAACTTTTTTTCAGATGTAACTGGAACCACACATACTTTTTTATTTGGCCTTTTCATCATGTTTTCGCTAGTTTCATATATTGACATATTACTCTCTCTGTGCAAGTTGTTATTGAGAGCGTTTATGTCAAATCAAGTTGTTTGTCTATTTTGCCTTAACCTCATGAGCGTTGGACTTCAGAGACGATATTTATTAAAAGGATCAATAGTACAGTTTTTACCAAAATCTGAACGATTTTATATAGCATAAAAGTGAAAACTTTTTGTTCATTTATTTAGAATATCGTGAATTCTACCAACTTGACAATGAAAAGTTGAGATTCTCATGCTTTTCTTACATTCTAGTGTTGTAGTTGCCCATCTGTGTCAATATTGAAAAAGAGATTAGATATAAGCAGGCCTTCTTGTTTATGTAGTATGCTTAATCTCAAAATGAAATGAGGGAAAAATGGTTTGATTGCCAATAAGACTTTCCCCAAGAGACCAAATGACATTGAATTAAATAAACATCTATTAGTCACTGTATAGCATTTTAGCAAAATCCATACAGCATATATGCATATTAAACTAAAAAAAGGCCATGACATGAAAAATATTAAACAATTTAAACAAGAAAACTAACAACATTGTTATGGTACAAAACAATTAACATTTATTGATAAACAGCAACAAATGACAACCACTGTATTACAGGTTGTCAACTTGGGAAAGAAAAAAAACCAATGTTATGGGCACCTAACCCACTATTTACCTGGGACAATGATGTGACAGCACAACATAAGAACAAACTATAACAATCAGTTGAATAGTTTTGTACCACATCTTATTTTCATATTGGCAAGCTGTAACTCCCTGCAGCAACATTGATATCAGTTGGATATGAATATTATTTTTGGTCTTTTTAATGGTAATTTTTCATTTCTTATACATAGGCTTTCAATATTTGGCTTTGTTCCTGACAAAGGTAAATCCAGAAAAGTGTTTAGATGCATGTAATTCATAGTGTTGTTTTCTTTATTCACTTGGCCGAGATATGATATGCAAGCATTTCCTGATAAGTCTTTTATTGAAGACAGGAACTCATTGCTAAATCTAAAAAAGAATAACAAATCAAGGATTTGTACTGTAAGTACACGACTCTCCATTGATGACCAAGGCAAACATATATAAAATGAAATGCCTAATACAAATGTTAAAGAGCTCATTAACAAAACAAGGGTTACGGCATAAGGGGGATACATTCCTAGATTTAAAATGATTATTTAACTCTTATGAAATTAAATGTGAATAAAACGATATCTGTCAGCTGTATTTTTATGATGATACCATTAGGACTAACAGTACATATAATGACACAGTGATAGCTGTATTATTAACGGTACCAATTTTACTGCACAAGATGCGCATTTTCAATTAATGTCAGTTTCTTGAATTATCGATGCACAATCGTTGTAAGCCTTTTGAAAGGAATTCCAAAATCAATGACATGTCCAGACTGGGTCAGTCAGAAAAAGAAAAAAATGTATGGACCGAGTCCATGCCGAGTACACATTTCGCTAAAGAAATTCTTTCGTGTCAACCGACCGTGCGAGGTCTGTATAGCCATTCAAGGTCGTTAAAAACTTCCATCATCAATTCGTGCCAGCAGAGATACATAATACTATGTCTCTGATGTTGGATAAATATTTCTAGCTTATTTTTAACGTACGAAATGTATATTCCTTTTTATACGACCGCAAAATTTGAAAAATTTTTCGTCGTATATTGCTATCACGTTGGTGTCGTCGTCGTCGTCCGAATACTTTTAGTTTTCGCACTCTAACTTTAGTAAAAGTGAATGGAAATCTATGAAATTTTAACACAAGGTTTATGACCACAAAAGGAAGGTTGGTATTGATTTTGGGAGTTTTGGTCCCAACATTTTAGGAATTAGGGGCCAAAAAGGGCCCAAATAAGCATTTTCTTGGTTTTGGCACTATAACTTTAGTTTAAGTTAATAGAAATCTATGAAATTTTGACACAAGGTTTATGACCACAAAAGAACGGTTGGGATTGATTTTGGGAGTTTTGGTTTCAACAGTTTAGGAATTAGGGGCCAAAAAAGGGCCCAAATAAGCATTATTCTTGGTTTTCGCACAATAACTTTAGTTTAAGTAAATAGAAATCAATGAAATTTAAACACAATGTTAATGACTACAAAAGGAAGGTTGGTATTGATTTTGGGAGTTTAGGTCCCAACAGTTTAGGAATTAGGGGCCAAAAAGGGACCCAAATAAGCATTTTTCTTGGTTTTCGCACCATAACGTTAGTATAAGTAAATAGAAATCTATGAAATTTAAACACAAGGTTTATGACCATAAAAGGAAGGTTGGTATTGATTTTGGGAGTTTTGGTCCCAACAGAATAAGGGGCCCAAAGGGTCCAAAATTAAACTTTGTTTGATTTCATCAAAATTAAATAATTGGGGTTCTTTGATATGCCGAATCTAACTGTCATGACTGTGTATGTAGATTCTTAACTTTTGGTCCCGTTTTCAAATTGGTCTACATTAAGGTCCAAAGGGTCCAAAATTAAACTTAGTTTGATTTTGACAAAAAATGAATCAGTTAGGTTCTTTGATATGCTGAATCTAAAAATGTACTTAGATTCTTGATTATTGGCCCAGTTTTCAAGTTAGTCCAAATCGGGGTCCAAAATTAAACTTTGTTTGATTTCATCAAAAATTGAATAAATGGGGTTCTTTGATATACCAAATCTAACTGTGTATGTAGATTCTTCATTTTTGGTCCTGTTTTCAAATTGGTCAACACTAAAATCCAAAGGGTCCAAAATTAAACTTAGTCTGATTTTAACAAAAATTGAAATCTTGGGGTTCTTTGATATGCTGAATCCAAAAATGTACTTAGATTTTTTATTATGGGCCCAGTTTTCAAGTTGGTCCAAATCAGGATCTAAAATTATTATATTAAGTATTGTGCAATAGCAAGTCTTTTCAATTGCACAGTATTGCGCAATGGCAAGAAATATCTAATTGCACAATATTGTGAAATAGCAAATTTTTTTTTAATTAGAGTTATCTTTCTTTGTCCAGAATAGTAAGCAAGAAATATCTAATTGCAAAATATTGTGCAATAGCAAGATTTTTTTTTAATTGGAGTTATCTTTCTTTGTCCAGAATCAACTTAAATCTTTGTTATATACAATATACAATGTATATTCACTTTTTACTACCAACTGATAAATTAAAATAATCTTTACCATTCAGTGATAACAAGCAGTTTTTTTACATCTTAATATTTTATGATGTATTTAAATGAGTAGTTATTGTTGCAAACTCCATTAGAAATTTTAATTGAGATTAGTTTTGGAATAAGGGAAAGGGGGATGTGATTAAAAAAATTGGGTTCAATTTTTCTCATTTGAAATTTCATAAATAAAAAAGAAAATTTCTTCAAACATTTTTTTGAGAGGATTAATATTCAACAGCATAGTGAATTGCTCTAAGAGAAAACAAAAATTTTAAGTTCATTAGAACACATTCATTCTGTGTCAGAAACCTATGCTGTGTCAACTATTTAATCACAATCCAAATTTAGAGCTGAATCCAGCTTGAATGTTGTGTCCATACTTGCCCCAACCGTTCAGGGTTCAACCTCTGCGGTCGTATAAAGCTACGCCCTGCGGAGCATCTGGTTTATATTTAATGCAAATATTGATGAAGTCTGATGTAGATTTAACAAAGGAGAAAAGTTTTTTGCTTTTTGTCGATATAATGAGTGTATTAGGTTTTGGACTGCAAATTTTGACCTCGAGTATCACTTGAGGATGTACTTAGGTGAGGTTAGGTGAAAATTAATAAATCAAGAAATTAAAAGTGATGCTATAACCTTGTAGAGAATTCTTTAAGGATAAAAATAAGCTAAAAATTTTGATAGGTCATGGAACTCCTTTTCGAGATATTTGAGATTTAAAATATGGCGAATGTACAATTTTTATGAATATAAACAAATGTATATGTACTTTATTTTATACATCACAAATCTCTGTAGTACACAGTTACATGCAACTCATATTTTTATGACTTATATTTACTGGTTTTAGTGTATGCTTATTTTATTGATCATTGTAAGCACACATGATTTATACAAAAAAAAACTTGAAAATTTCAACATGGAATATCAATGGTTATATTAGTAAGGGATTTAACAAATTTGAAGATGATATTTTTGTTGACAATCTTTTACAGCAAGACATTTTTTGCTTGCAAGAAACCCACTGTGATCTGGATAATTGTTTAGAACTTCCAAATTTTCAAAGACCGGTTCATCTTATAAGTTATAAGACCTAGAACCAAACCTAGTGGGAAAAGACATGGTGGCTTGTCAGTATATATACTTAATACAATAAGACCGGGTGTTAAATTTTTAGAACATGCCACAAATGATTTTATATGGTTAAAGTTAGACAGAACATTCTTCGGGTTTCAGGAAGATTTATACATTTGTTTTGTATACAATCCACCTGAAAATTCTTCCTACTATAGAAAATTGAATTATAATATTCTTGAAATGATTGAAAATGATATAGTAAAATATTCCCAATCAGGAAAAATCATGATAGCAGGAGATTTAAATGCAAGAACTGCTTGTGAAATTGATCATATCCAAATGGATTCAGACAAACATATTCCATTATTTGACAATTACAAATGTGATTCTAGTCTAATTCAAAGAAAAAGTAAAGATAGTTCTATTAACACTAGGGGCAGACAACTCCTATCTCTATGTATATCTTCATCATTGCGTATCCTTAATGGCAGAACAATGGGTGATTTAATGGGTGCACACACTTGCTTCCAACCTTTAGGAAGTAGTGTTGTCGATTATTTTTTAGCATCTGAGGAACTCTTACCAAATTTCACATATTTTCACACTCATAATTTTTTACCTGATTTCTCAGATCATTGTCAGATCTCATGCATGTTAAAATGCAACACAAAAATTTATGAAAGAAACTTAAATCTAGCTTTAATGCCAGATAAATATATATGGGATGATAACTCAGTCTCAGCATTTCAAGATGCCATAAATTCAAATGAAATCAAAAATTTTATTAGACAGTATAAAGATAAAATTTATGACCAAGATTCAATTAATAATGCCGCAGAAGATTTAAATAAGATTTTTCTAAAAGCCGCAGATTTATCACTAAAGAAAATTATTAGAAAACCAAAAAAAAGCAAGAAGAAGAAAATTAAAAAGAATAGAGAATGGCAAGATCAAGATATAATAAATTTAAAACAAAACTTATATCGAAAATACAAATTAATGCAAAATCACAACACAGATCCTTATGTACGAGGGTCCTTTTTTAAATGCCTGAAATCATATCGAAAACAAAGAAGAGCAAAAATAAGAAAATTCAAACAAGACATCATGAATAAACTCGATAATTTATATGATCAAAATCCCAAAGCCTATTGGCAACTACTAGATAAAATTAAAAATATCTCAAATAATAGTCAAAACAAATCTGAGAATACTATCGACCCATCTGAATGGCAAGAATACTTTCAAAAATTAAATAAGAATGAACAATATAGTGATGATTTGATTAAGAAGAAACTTGAATCATTCCATAATGAAAATGTTTTTAATGAACTTGACTACTTAATAACACCTGAGGAAATAGAAAAAGCAATAAAAAGTCTTAAGAATTCTAAATCGAGTGGATTCAGCATGATCTCGAATGAAATGATAAAATATAGCCACACCGTTTGTATCCCTCTAATACAAAAACTCTTTAACTTAGTATTTTCAAGTAGTATTTACCCAAAATTATGGGGCCAAGGCTTTATCACCCCCCTTCACAAGTCTGGATCTAATCATGATCCATCAAACTACAGGGGTATTACTATTGCAGATAACATAGGCAAGTTATTTAATTCAATTCTAAATAACAGGTTGACAAAATTTTTAAAAACTAGAAATATAATTAGAAGTGAGCAAATTGGTTTTACTAAAGGATGTCGCACAACAGACCATATGTATGTGTTAAATACCATCATTCAAAAATTTGTGAAAAATAATTCGAAGCCTCTGTATGCATGCTTTGTAGATTTTAAGCGTGCATTTGATTCAGTTTCACATCTCCACCTTTTTTATAAACTTAAATGTATAGGTGTTGGAACAAAATTTTATGACATTATAAAATGTATGTATGAAAACACAGAAACTTGTGTAAAAATAGACCAACACAGGACAAACCTTTTTAAATCAAATATAGGAGTAAGACAAGGGGATAATCTCAGTCCCTGTCTCTTTAATATATATTTAAATGATTTGCCAACCTATTTTGACCAAACATGTGACCCAATCCCATTAAATACACATCCCTTAAATATTTTAATGTATGCTGATGATGTAGTTCTTTTATCATCATCAGAGCAAGGACTTCAAAATTGTGTTAACAAATTAAATAAATTTACAGTTGATTATAAAATGACTGTTAACACAAAAAAGACCAAGGTTCTTGTATTTAACAAATCAGGAAGACTTAAAAATATTAAAATATCATTAGGAAACCAGACTTTAGAATGTGTACAGAACTACACATACTTAGGTATAAATTTTTCATCGTCTGGGAGTTTCCAAATAGCAAAGAAAGAACTTTATAACAAAGGAATGAAAGCATATTTCAAATTAAGGAAGACCTTTTCAGTGGAAAGCCCAAAACCTAGTACTTTATTACACATCTATAACCATACAATCCGACCAATCTTGTTGTATGGATCTGAAATTTGGGGTTATATACCACATAAGAAACAAATACATTTGGATAACTTTATATCAAAAGAAACTGATTATCTTGTACTAGAGAAAATTCATACTAAGCTTTGTAAATTTTCACTTGGAGTTAATATAAAAACATCAAATATGGCATGTAGAGGAGAATTAGGTTCACTCCCTACACTGTATTATGTAATAATGAATATGGTAAAATATTGGATCCATCTTATGAAAGATATTGAACCTTCAAATATTATTCTAAGGGAAGCCATAAATCTATCTCATTCTATGGACAAACATAACCAGGAATCTTGGATAGGAAGCATTAAACATATATTTAAATTTCTAGACTTAGAATATCTATTTGTTAACCAGTCAAACTTTAAACAAAACCATATTCTAAAAAAAGTAAAAACATCTTTAACTATTAAATTTAAAGAAAGCTGGTTAGCTAGTTTAGTAAGCAATTCTGGGAAGTGTACTCATTTACAGTCTGGTAATAAATTAAGAACTTACAGAAAATTTAAAAATATTTTTATGTTTGAACCATATTTAAAAATGAATTCAAAAAAAGACAGGCAAATAATCACAAGATTTAGAACTAGCTGTCATGATCTTGAAATCGAAAGAGGGAGGTATATTGGAATTAAAGCTGAAGACAGAAAGTGTAAGCTATGTAAGAACGCAGTTGAAGACGAACTACATTTTCTTTTAAAATGTCCTGTTCTAAAAGATACTCGATCTCAACATCTATCTAATTTAAATTCAAAATTCAAAAATTTTTCAAGATTATCTGATGAAATGAAATTTGTTTGGATTCTTTCATCTGAAGATTTGTTTGTTACTTCAAACTTATCTAATTTATTACACTCCCTTTTTGAAGAATGAAAGAAAATTATAGAAAATATTGTTGTTTGAAAAAGAAAAAAAAAAAAAAAATAGAAGAAAAAATATTTATAGATATATATATATATAGGAAATAAAATTGATCAGGAGTTGTCTCCCATAGACCTAGAACTATCAAGATTTATGTAATTTCTCCAGGTCACAGTGGCACCCATAACTATGTTTTGTCAATAACTTGATTTATATCAGGTTAATTAGTGTAAATGTGTATTCATGTGGTTTTTTGTTTAAATGTACTTTAATCATTCTAATCATTTTCTGTGCTTTATTTTGTAATTCATTTGATTGTATAGCTCAAATTTTGGGCACCATGATTGGTTAATAAAATTATCTTATCTTATGGCGGGAAAAGGCTGACTCAGACTTTTACCTTATGTTTGTATTGGTATCATTTGGGTCCCAAACAAAAGAAAGAAAATTAAGAATCTTTTAAAATTTTGGTAAATGACCTTTCATGAGGTATTTAGTCTTATATGAAAAAATGAATGGGTGTTATGGAGCAAAATATTTTACCTTGTTTTGTATAGGAAAACACCAAGGAGTCCGAAAATTTGACACAAATTCCAAAACCTCACCTATTAGTACATCCTTAAGATATTTTATTTGTCGAAATGTACATCTGATACTTATGGTACTATTAATGTTATCAATGACTTTCACATTTTGTTCTAATGTTGCGCTGGTTACTTAACTGTCGTATGTTTGAGGGAAGGTTTAACGCTCATTTGTTGAATTCATATTAAATTTGTTTGTTTGATTTTTGTTTGTTTATTTTTTTTTTTTTACATTAAACAGGCCTCTGACTTTCTCGTTTAGATTGATTTACATTCTGTCATTTCGGGGCTTACATAGCTTACTTTACGGTAGGAGTTGTGCTTATTTTTGAAAACAGTAGTAACGAGATGCAACATTGCAAATCAAATAAGATTTTTTTTCATATTCTTTTATAATTTTGACATTTGTTTGTTGGATACAAAAAGTAACGATACCATATCTCGTATTCTTTAGACATAAGTAGTATATGTTAATTTGATTTGTAAAGTGTTTGTTTATTAGTGATCTTAATTCTGAAATAAATGCATTTCTAAATTATAATGTTTCCATATAGCTTCCATGGTATTTCTAATTTCTAAAATGATCATTTTTTTTGAGAAAGCAGAGAAAGAAAGAAGTAGACAGCAAAAAATCATAGACATTTGGACTTTTGACAACAGCAAAAATATGTTTTGTTCTTGTCAAGAGCATGAATAAGTTTTTGAGGAGCATTCCACTTTTGTCGAAAAAACCAGCCATATCAAACCTACATTCCGTAGGCGGCGGCGGCGTTCACAAAGATTCACTCTGTTTTTGAAAATATGTAGTTTTTCGCAAAATTCAAAGTTTTGTCAACAGGAAATTTATAAAAATGACCAAATAATTGATATTCATGTCAAGAGCAAAGTGCTGACTACTAAGCTGGTGATACCCTAGGGGACGAAATGTCCACCAGCAGTGGCAGCGATCCAGTGGTGTAAATAGCTATCAAAGGCACAAGGATTATAATTTTATACTCCAAAAGCGTGTTTTGTCTAAATAACACTCACCAGTGACGCTCAGATCAACATAGTTATCAAGCCAAACAAGTACAAAGCTGAAGAGCATTCAGGACCCAAAATTCCAAAAAGTTGTGCTAAATACGGCTAAAGTAGTTTAATCCTGGGATTAGAAAATCCTTTGTTTTTTGCGAAAAATTCAAAGTTTTGTCAACAGGAAATATATAAAAATTACCATATAATTGATATTCATGTCAACACTGAAGTGCTGACAATTGAGCTGGGATACCCTCTGGAACGAAACATACACCAGCAGTGGCATCGACCAAGTGGTGTAAATAGTTATCAATGGTACCAGGATTATAATTTAATACGCCAGATGCGCGTTTCGTTTATATAAGACTCATCAGTGACGCTCAGATCAAAATAGTTATCAAGACAAACAAGTACAAAGTTGAAGGGCATTGAGGACCACAAATTCCAAATACGTTGTGCAAAATATGTATTACAACAATACTGTACTGCAAAGAAAGATCTAAAAATAAGTCAACATGACCAAAATGATCAGTTGTCCCCACAAGCATTTATTGTCCTTTATAGTCAATTATTAAAAAATTGGTTAATTTTTGTTGTCTTTTACATAACATTTAAACTTCTGAGGCAAATTCAACTAAAATTGGCCACACTCATCATTAGGGTTTTTAGTTTGTAACTTTTATTCCTTTTTTATTTCTAAATCTCCTGACCTATGAAATGTTAAAATCCATGTTATGAAATAGATTTCATTTAATATTTTCAAATCTTTTTCACCACATTAATATTGACTGAATACAAAATATACAAAGTGACACATCTAATTCAACATATATATAAAGTAACACTTGTCTTGCAACATTTGATGTACAGCAAGCTAATAAATATTTCCAAGAATGATTTAGTACACAATCCTCTTCAACTACACCATAATGTTTTAAAGTTCCCTTTCAAAAGCACAGGAATTTAGTTTATTGAAAAGGTCATTCTCAATCAAATCTGAGATCACAATTGAATGCTGTCCTTCATCAGTTACTTTTTTAACTAATTTTATCAGGAATGAATTTAATTCAAGCTGTTTCCATAACACAGTATACCCTTGAAACTCATTTTAACTTGTTCATGTTCTGAGAAGATCACAGAATTTTTCAATGCATTGTACAGCTTTACAACATTGTACTGGCTGATGAAATGTACATATCATTATACCATAGGGAAGATTACAAACTGCCAGACCATCTCTGTCACTTTCTGATGTTGCATAAATACTGTAAAAAATATACAACTAGATCAAATATTAAAGTATTGAGGACAGCTAGGCTGGTTTTTGGCCTTAGACAATTATCTTTTTTTTTAAACTACTCATTATGAGTGCAAAATGTAGGTCTTATAAGGCCTACATTTGGCACCTTATTCTAGCTAAAAATTTAAATACTGCGGATTCATTATTATCCTTATTCTAGCTAAAAATTTAAATACTGCGGATTCATTATTATTAGTTGCACACCAATTTTTTTGGGTACAAGTGAATCACATATTCAAAATTTTCAAGGAATCACAAATATTACATAGGGTTTGTATGCAGAGATTGGTAAAACTACGAAATCAAATATCCACGAAAAATGGAAAAATGCAAGTTTTTATCAATCCACGAAAATTGATACCCACGAAAATAAAAGAATCCACAATAGGTATTAGCTAAAATTTTCAAATAGATATTTCATGTCCTATTAATATATCAGAAAATTGAATTGAAGGTTACTGAGTAAGGCCTTTGAATATAAAACTGATAATATACCATCTATAAAGATAAAAAGTGTTCATATTACCAAGCCATAATTTGCCTGTACCAAGTCAGGAATATGATAGTTCTTATACATTCATTTGATTCGTTTGAACTTTTTATTTTGCCATTTGACTGGGAACTTTCCGTTTTAAATATTCCTCAGAGTTCTTATTTTTTGTGATTTTACTTTTTGCAACACAGTACTGACTCCATTTATGTATAATTGTTGTTCTTATTTCTGTGATGTCTCACAAGTTTCTCATTTCTCACAAATGCAGATCTTCAACTGACAATCATGGTTTGTATCAATTAATTATTAATTTTTAAGGTTTCTTTTCATTTGCCCTACCATTGTATGCTTTATATATAGAAAGGCCTCTTCTTCAGATTTTTTTCTGTTTTGCTTATTTCAATGCCATATAAAGAATTTTATTGGTTTCGATAAATGGTATAGTTTCTTTGTACATGAACCTGGCTTTTAATTTTTTGTCAGGGGGGCTTTAATTTTTTGTCAGGGGGGGGGGAGGTGTGGCATTCCCTCTATAATTCAGAAAAAACAAGAATGTGTCCACAGTACACGGATGCCCCACTCACACTATCATTTTCTATGTTTAAAGGACTGTGAAATTGGAATAATTCTCTAATTTGGCATTAAAATTAGAATGATCTTATCAAAGGGAACATGTATACTAAGTTTCAAGTTGATTGGACTTCTACTTTATCAAAAACTACCTTGACCAAAAACTTTAACCTGAAATTTGCACTATCATTTTCTATGTTCAGTGAACCGTAAAATTGGGGTCAAAACTCTAATTTGGCATTTAAATTAGAAAGATCATATCATAGGGCACATGTATACTAAGTTTCAAGTTGATTGGACTTCAACTTCATCAAAAACTACCTTGACCAAAAACTTTAACCTGAAGCCAAAAACTTTAACCTGAAATTTGCACTATCATTTTCTATCAGTGAACCGTAAAATTGGGGTAAAAATTCTAATTTGGCATTTAAATTAGAAAGATCATATCATAAGGAACATGTGTACTAAGTTTCAAGTTGATTGGACTTCAACTTCATCAAAAACTACCTTGACCAAAAACTTTAACCTGAAGCGGGACAGACGGACGAACGAACAGACGAACGAACGAACGAACGAACGAACGAACAGACGGACGGACGAACGAACGAACGGACGCACAGACCAGCAAACATAATGCCCCTCTACTATCGTAGGTGGGGCATAAAAACACTTGGAAAGGATCAAAGTATACGTATGAGACATTTACTTTATACTATGGATCTTAGTTTTCTCGTTTGAATTGTTTTACATTGTCATTTAGGGGCCTTTTTATAGCTGACTATGCAGTACAGGTTTTGCACATTGTTGAAGGAAGTGTCATTTTGGTCTCTTGTGGAGAGTTGTCTCATTGGCAATCATACCACATCTTATTTTTTTATATTTGGCAAAACCACAAAATCAAACATCCACAAAAAAGCAAGTTTTCCTCTATCCTTGAAAATTGGTATTCACAAAAAATAAATGAATTCACAATAACTTTGCTAATAGAAAAATGTATAAGAGATTCATATGTCACTTGCAACCATAAAAGCCTCTAAAATGTTTGGACATAAATCAAAAGTGTCAAAAGGTCAATAAGATAAAAAAAAAAAAAAAAAAAAAAAACATGATTTGTAACACTGGAGTTCTTATTTAAGAACTGCATGGTCCACCAAACACTTTTTTTTATAATTTTTATAAAGTGCTTATTTTAAAACTAAATTTTCTGATATGATATGAATCATATGTATTACCAAATACTTAATAATAAGTGTGTGTGCATTCTAAATATTGTGTGATTACCATACCTGCAATATGATTGTTTGTATATCTTATACTGCACTGTTGGTCTCTTTCCAACTGTCAACAGAAATGTATTGTAATTTGAAGCTGGATTCAATCCTCTAAAAGAGTCTATAAACTGCTGTTTTTCATCCTAAAACAATGTGCACATGACATTCATTAACAACAATATTAACAAAAGAAATATTCATGTGAACAAACAGGTCAAATAATCGAAATTTTCCATCTAGGTAGAACATTTGACCGATGCAGACGACTCAAATTTTTCCATTGCAGTTACCACGCCTCTAATTTAAGAATAGACTAAGCTCAATGGAGTTTTTATACTTAATCATTAAATCTCCATCAGGAAATGTATATTAAAAAACATGCTTTTAAAAAATAAGGTTTCCTTCCACTTCTGTATCATGTATTCTGGCCGATTGGAAGTGTTAGAGGTCACTCTGTGTAAAGCAATATGAAATGCATGTGCCAATGGAAAGGGTAATTGTTGAATAAATGAATAAGGTGTGTTTACATAATATTTATTCCGGTTTTTCTTCATTTATGTTCAATAGCTACTTAGACCACTCGGCCAAAGAGGCCCCTCACTATAGTTAGAGAATAGAAATGAAAAATGCAAAAGTTTAATTTTGGACCCTGATTCGGACCAACTTGAAAGCTGTACCAAAAGATCTCATATCTATATACAGGTTTTGATTCAGCATTTGAAAGAGCCCTATATATTTTTAATTCATGTCGAAATGAAATACAGTTTTATTTTATCCATATCATTTTTTGTTAAAAGGGAAATAACTCAAACTGAATGAATTACAAACAAGAATGTGTCAAAAGTACATTGATGCCCCACTCACACTATCCTTTTCCATGTTCCATGGACCGTGAAATTGGGTAATAATCTAATTAGGCATTATAATTAGAAAGATTATACTATAGAGAACATATGTACTAAGTTTCAAGTTGATTGGACTTCAATTTCATCAAAAACTACCTTGACAAAAACTTTAACCTGAAACTCCCACTTTCATTTTCTATGTTCAGTGGACCGTGAAATTGGGGTCAAAAGTCTAATTTGGCTTTAAAATTAGAAAGATCATATCATAAGCAACAAGTGTACTAAGTTTCAAGTTGATTGGACTTCAGCTTCATCAAAAACTACCTTGACCAAAAACTTTAACCTGAAACTCCCACTTTCATTTTCTATGTTCAGTGGACCGTGAAATTGGGGTCAAAAGACTAATTTGGCTTTAAAAATAGAAAGATCATATCATAAGCAACAAGTGTACTAAGTTTCAAGTTGATTGGACTTCAGCTTCTTCAAAAACTACCTTGACCAAAAACTTTAACCTGATCGGACGCACAGACAAACGGACAAACTGATGGACGAACGAACGAAGCACAGACCTGAAAACATAATGCCCCTCTACTATCGTAGGTGGGGCATAAAAAATAGTTTTTTAAAATTAGATTTGATGTAACATATATATCTCATTAAATTAATAATAAAATAGGATATGATTCAACTACTTAGTAATAAACATTGTTACATGTGTAGAATCAGCATATCAAAGAACCTAAAGAATTAAATTTATTTGAAATTAAATCCAAAATCTGAATATATATATATATATATCCTAAAGAATTAAATTTATTTGAAATTAAATCCAAAATCTGAATATATATATATATATATATATATATTCAGATTTTGGACCTAAAGAATTAAATTTATTTGAAATTAAATCCAAAATCTGAATATATATATATTCAGATTTTGGATTTAATTTCTAAAGAATTAAATTTATTTGAAATTAAATCCAAAATCTGAATATATATATATTCAGATTTTGGATTTAATTTCAAATAAATTTAATTCTTTAGGTTCTTTGATATGCTGATTCTACACATGTAACAATGTTTATTACTAAGTAGTTGAATCATATCCTATTTTATTATTAATTTAATGAGATATATATACCTTGACCATATATATATATATATATATATATATATATATATATATATATATATATATATATATATATATATATATATATATATATATATATATATATATATATATATATATATATATATATATATATATATATATATATATATATATATATATATGTTTTTATGCCCCACCTACGATAGTAGAGGGGCATTATGTTTTCTGGTCTGTGCGTCCGTTCGTTCGTCCGTCCGTCCGTCCGTCCGTCTGTCCCGCTTCAGGTTAAAGTTTTTGGTCAAGGTAGTTTTTGATGAAGTTGAAGTCCAATCAACTTGAAACTTAGTATACATGTGCCCTATGATATGATCTTTCTAATTTAAATGCCAAATTAGAGTTTTGACCCCAATTTTACGGTTCACTGAACATAGAAAATGATAGTGCAAATTTCAGGTTAAAGTTTTTGGCTTCAGGTTAAAGTTTTTGGTCAAGGTAGTTTTTGATGAAGTTGAAGTCCAATCAACTTGAAACTTAGTATACATGTGCCCTATGATATGATCTTTCTAATTTAAATGCCAAATTAGAGTTTTGACCCCAATTTTACGGTTCACTGAACATAGAAAATGATAGTGCAAATTTCAGGTTAAAGTTTTTGGCTTCAGGTTAAAGTTTTTGGTCAAGGTAGTTTTTGATGAAGTTGAAGTCCAATCAACTTGAAACTTAGTATACATGTGCCCTATGATATGATCTTTCTAATTTAAATGCCAAATTAGAGTTTTGACCCCAATTTTACGGTTCACTGAACATAGAAAATGATAGTGCAAATTTCAGGTTAAAGTTTTTGGTCAAGGTAGTTTTTGATAAAGTAGAAGTCCAATCAACTTGAAACTTAGTATACATGTTCCCTTTGATAAGATCATTCTAATTTTAATGCCAAATTAGAGAATTTATTCCAATTTCACAGTCCTTTAAACATAGAAAATGATAGTGCGAGTGGGGCATCCGTGTACTGTGGACACATTCTTGTTTTATAAATAATATAAGCTTGGTTTTTTAAAGGAGTTCACTTCATCAAACTAGAGGCTCTCAAGAGCCTGTGTCGCTCACCTTGGTCTATGTGCATATTAAACAATGGACACAGATAAATTCATGACATAATTGTGTTTTGGTGATGGTGATGTGTTTGTAGATCTTACTTTACTGAACATTCTTGTTGCTACAATTATCTCAATCTATAATGAACTTGGCCCAGTAATTACAGTGGAAAATATTTTCTAAAAATTTACAAAAATTTATGAAAAATGCTAAAAATTAACTATAAAGGGCAATTACTCCTTAAAGGGTCAATTGACTATTTTGGTCATGAAAACTTATTTGTAGATCTTGTTTTGCTGAACATTGTTGCTGTTTACAGTTTATCTCTGTCTATAATAATATTCAAGATAATAACAAAAAATGGCAAAATTTCCTTAAAATTACCAACTCAGGGCAGTAACCTAACAACAGGTTATCCGATCCATGTGAAAATATTAGGGCAAATAGATCTTGACCTGATAGACAATTTAACACATGTCAGATTTTCTCTAAATGCTTCGGCTTTTGAGTTATAAGCCAAAAAATGCATTTTACCCCTATGTTCTATTTTTAGCCGTTGCAGCCATTTTGGTTGGATGGCCGGGTCACCGGACACATTTTTTTCAATTAGATACCCCAAAGATGATTGTGGCCAAGTTTGGTTTAATTTGGCCCAGTAGTTTCAGAGGAGAAGATTTTTGTAAAAGATTTCTAAGATTTACGAAAAATGGTTAAAAATTGACTATAAAGGTCAATAACTCCTATAGGGGTCAACTGACCACTTTGGTCATGTTGACTTATTTGTAAATCTAACTTTGCTGAACATTATTGCTGTTCACAGTTTATCTCTATCTATAATAATATTCAAGATAATAACCAAAAACAGCAAAAATTCCCTAAAATTACCAATTCAGGGGCAGCAACCCAACAACGGGTTGTCGTTTTCATCTGAAAATTTGAGGGCAGAAAGATCTTAACCTGATAAACAATTTTACCCCCATGTCAGATTTGCTCTAAATGCTTTGGTTTTTGAGTTATAAGCCAAAAACTGCATTTTACCCCTATGTTCTATTTTTAGCCATGGCGGCCATCTTGGTTGGTTGAGCTGGTCACGCCACACATTTTTAAAACTAGATACCCCAATGATGATTGTGGCCAAGTTTGGTTTAATTTGGCCAAGTAGTTTCAGAGGAGAAGATTTTTGTAAAAGATTACTAAGATTTACGAAAAAATGGTTAAAATTTGATTATAAAGGGCAATAACTCCTAAAGGGGTCAACTGACCATTTTGTTCGTGTTGACATATTTGTAAATCTTACTTTGCTGAACATTATTGCTGACACAGTTTATCTCTATCTATAATAATATTCAAGATAATAACAAAAAACAGCAAAATTTCCTTAAAAATACCAATTCAGGGGCAGCAACCCAACAACAGGTTGTCTGATTCATCTGAAAATTTCAGGACAAATAGATCTTGACCTGATTAACACTTTTAACCCATGTCATATTTGCTCTAAATGCTTTGGGTTTTGAGTTATAAGCCAAAAACTGCATTTTACCCCTATGTTCTATTTTTAGCCATGGTAGCCATCTTGGTTGGTTGGCCGGGTCACGCCACACATTTTTTAAACTAGATACCCCAAAGATGGTTGTGGCCAAGCTTGGATTAATTTGGCCCAGTAGTTTCAGAGGAGAAGATTTTTGTAAAAGATTTCTAAGATTTACGAAAAACGCTTAAAAATTGACTATAAAGGTCAATAACTCCTAAAGGGGTCAACTGACCATTTTGGTCATGTTGACTTATTTGTAAATCTAACTTTGCTGAACATTATTGCTGTTTACAGTTTATCTCTATCTATAATAATATTCAAGATAATAACCAAAAACAGCAAAAAATCCCTAAAATTACCAATTCAGGGGCAGCAACCCAACAACGGGTTGTCGGATTCATCTCAAAATTTGAGGGCAGAAAGATCTTGACCTGATAAACAATTTTACCCCATGTCAGATTTGCTCTAAATGCTTTGGTTTTTGAGTTATAAGCCAAAAACTGCATTTTACCCCTATGTTCTATTTTTAGCCATGGCGGCCATCTTGGTTGGTTGGCCAGGTCACACCACACATTTTTTAAACTAGATACCCCAATGATGATTGTGGCCAAGTTTGGTTTAATTTGGCCCAGTAGTTTCAGAGGAGAAGATTTTTGTAAAAGTTAACGACGACGGACGACGACGACGACGACGACGGACGACGGACGACGGACGACGGACGCCAAGTGATGGGAAAAGCTCACTTGGCCCTTCGGGCCAGGTGAGCTAAAAAGGCTCACTGTGCCCTTTTTTTACTTAAAATTTCTGTCATATCTATTTTTTCAAATTTCATTCTAGCACTTATGGGAAAATATCAAATCATATCAAAATAAACAAAAGAAGATTTATATCATAAATACCTGAAGAAGATTTGAAAGCTCCCCATAAGTGAAGGCTTCTTGTCCATGCTTTGTCAATAGAAGTATCCCACTAACCACTTTGTGTTGCAGTAAGTGCTCTGTCAATGTATTATATAATCAATAAATTAAGGGATGACATCAAAAGATCGATGTAGGATAAAAAAACTTAAATCAAATAGTTTGGGGGGGGGGGGGGGGGGGGGAGGGTGTTATCATTGCTCATTGCTGCAAGTTTTGTTAATCTAAAATGGATTTTACATATATCTATATAGGTAAATCAATTTTTCCTAAATTAAGTTAAGAGGGGGGGGGGGGGGGGGTCAGTGAAAAAACTATGTGAATTAAGTTTTTTATCCTACATTGAACTTTTGATGTCGTCCCTAAGGTAATCATAAAAAAAGATGTAATCTCTTATCTCAAAATATGTACAATGCATATATGATCAGGCTTTTTGCTAAAAGTCAGCCTGTGATTGCCTTTCATCAGAAAATCCAGTTGTTATCTTCAATCAGTTGTCTTAAAAAGTTATATCCTGAATCAATACCATCACTTTACAGTATAACAATATATAAGGGTATTGAATCTCCCTTTTTTATATGATGAATGCATTTGAATGGGTGTATATGGTTGGAACCCTCCCCCACTTTTATCCTTGGTTGGGAACCTCACCCTTTTAAAATGCCAGGATCTGCCCCTGAATTGTAACAATATCCCATGACACAATTAAAGCAACTGAAAAACAAATTAATATCTTAATAATAATATTATTATAACTGAAAATGTGTATGAGGATACAAACGTGCCCTACTCAAGCTTTTACAATAGGCCAAGTTAATAAGGGGCATAACTCTAGAAGGGTAGATGACCAACTTTCAAAATTTTGCTCCGTCATTGTGTTTTGATTCTTAACACTGAGTCCTTTTAGTGACGTGTACGAATTTCATAAAAATCATGGATATGGACAATTAGTTATTAAGTGCAGAAACAAAAAATAGAAGACAGAAAGACATTCAGAAGGATGAACCCTCAGAAAGCTGCAATTGTTTAACAGCTCTTAAATAAAATCAAGGGAGAATGTGTCCCAATTTGGACACAGATGATGCCCCAGCTTGCATACAACATTATAAAGGAGAATAACTCAAGAACAATAAAAGTGATGCTACCAAAATTTGTACTTGATCTGAGTTTGTGATAATAAGTATTGTGTATAGGTAGGTCTCATTACATTTGGTTGGGACAAACTTAAGTTACAGAAAGGAAACTTAACATTTTGCAATTTTTATAAAGGGACATAACTAGATAATGATTAAAGTGACGCCACAGTAATTCAATTTGATCTGTATTTTTGTGGATAAAAGCATTGTGTATAAATTTCATAACATTTGGTTTAAGCAACTTTAGTGAGAAAACTGAAACTTAATATTTTGCAGTGTTTTCCATTTATAAAGAGGCATAACTCATGAATGGTTAAAGTAAACCACATAAATTCTAACATGATCTGTATTTTGTGGTAATAAGCATTATCAATGAGTTTCATAACATTTGGTTGAGGTAAACTTAAGTTTGAGAACAGAAACTAAACATTTTGCAATTTTTCCATTTATAAAGGGACATAACTCTAGGACGATAAAAGTGACAGCACCAAAATTCAAAAAACCATTTAGTTGAGGCAAATTAAAGTTAGAGAACGGAATGTTAAAATTTTGTAATTTTTCCATTCATAAAGAGACGTAACTCTAGAACAGTTTCAGTGACACTGCCAATTTAAATTTGATCTGTATTTAAAAAAATTTTGTGATAAAAGCATTGTGTATAAGATGTACAGATGGATGAGGGTAAAACTTGATGCCCCCTCCACTACAGCGGGGGCATCAAAAAAAATCCTTTATTTAAGTATAAAATATTTCATGTATTTGCATCAAACATTTTTATGAAATATACAGAGGAAGTATGTAAGGTGACCTGTGGATGTATATAGATACATTTGTTCTACATTGTAGGTACCAAAATTAGAAGTTTTTTCTCTAAACATCAGAATAGTACATCAAAGGGTAACAGAATTCTCCTAAAATACCACAAACATGTAGTTCAGTTGAAGAAATCAACCAACAACACCCAACTAGTCAGAAATAAAGAGACATACAACATGTACATTGAAATAACCAATACAAATAATAATAGACAACACATGATCCAGAAGGCCTTACTGTGGTGAGGTTAAACTAGTTTAATGCACCACAAACCTAGTACTATCATTGTGATGCATGCAAAGGAAATGTTTAATAGTGAAGTTAAAAAAAAAAGAGGATTTAGTATGATCATATGATTTAGCCAATGACACAACTCTCCACAAGAGAGCAAATGACACAGAAATTAACAACTATAGGTCACTGTACTGCCTTCAACAATGAGCAAAGCCCATACCTCATAGTCAGCTTTAAAAGTTAATTTACAGAAAAGGCACAGCAACAGTAGATCAGTTTTGTTTTTTCACTCAAATGCATAATATTTAATTAAATTGAAGGCAACAAGTAATGGTTACTATTTTTTTGTGGTTTAACTTAGCTTGTTAAAACCCAGTTGCAAAAATTAAGTACAGTACTACATTGTACTAGTCTGTTAGTTTCAGATTTCACCTGACCTGAAACTAAAAGTTTTCAGCCCAGACCATTTTCAGGTTTCATACATAATATAGTTTGGTCAGTTCCCTGTTTCTTGTTTCTGCGCATTTATTGTGAACAATTATTTTTTGGTATTTAGGTTCTGGTTTGTCATTGTTTGTTTGAAGTATTACTTTTTAGATTGATAAATGATATCTTACCTTGATTTCTAAATTACAGATTAGTATCATTGATAAGCTTTAAGTCTCCTGGTCAGCCCAAATTCTTAGTAATTTTAAATTTAAGACACAATATTCAAGCCAGATTCTGTCAGAATTTTGATTTTGATAAAATATTAGACATAATATAAGTTTTGACACAAAATAAATGTGGTCAAAAATCTAAAAAAAAATGAAATAGGACATTTGATTTACTTAGAATGGTTGGATATTCAAAATCTAACAACATGGTTAGATTCAGGATAAAAAAAACACCAATTCTTTTTTAGTGAAATCAAAGTTTTATTTGTGACCCTTCAAACTTAAACTGTTGGTACCATACTCCTTGTAACTAATCCCAACCTTCCTTTAGTGGTATTGAACCTTCTGCAGAAATTTCATGGAGATCCATATGCTTAATGTAAAATATTGCCTGGAAACCAAATATGTCTTCAGATGACAAAGCCAATGACTACATGATAGCTTTGTACGAAAGCAAATTATTTGCAGTTGTATAAAAATATCTACCTGGTGTGACAAGACTGGGAAAATGAGTAACTACAGTTTTTTGTAAAAGAGGAGAGAAATGTATCAAAGGGACCTCATAACCAGCGAACCACTTTAAAGACAAGTCATCATAGTAAAACACAGCTCTGAACTTTCATCCTGATATACTGTATAGGGAGACAATGGTTCAATTTTGGTACAAAAAATGGAAAGTTCACAATAGGAAAATTGAAATCATATTTATGGGTGGATTGTGGACATTTTTTTTCATCTTCTTTGCGGTCTTCGGATAAACAATGATAAACCAAACTAAAAAAACGCGAGTTAAAAATTCGTTTAAAAAAGACTTCCTACATCTTCTGTTTGTGAAAATGTTAAAAAGTTCTCAACAAATATTCTTTTAACTGTCTTAACCTTTAACTAAAGCTTCCCAAGACATATTTGCTAGAACGTTTCTACACCGTTGTCTCTGATTTTTTAGTCTGCATCATTTTGACGTTTGGATTGATAAGTAATTTCTGTTCTTCAAAGACTTTATTTGAAACAGACTGAATCTGTAAATGCCGCAAGAATCAGCATTGAGAATAATTCTTTTGAAGTTTATAGCAAAGTGATATGGTGTTGTCATGGACTCTGCAAAAGATATAAGCAAAAAGATACGCGTAAGTTTCTTGCAAATGTTTTACACATTGTTAATCAAAAGTTTTCGGACAAAAGCTACCATTATTTGTTAGTGGATGTTATTTTTTTCCATTCAGTTGCTTGTCTTGTGGTTCACAGGCACTTGTTTTCTATCCTTGACAAGATCTACTATCCCTATATATTTACAAGGTGTCAAAGGAAAATAATATAATAGCCATTAGAGACCTTATTTTTATTTGGACTACAGGGATAGTAGATCTTTTCGTGGATAGGAAACAAGTGCCTGTGAGTGTCAGTTTATTCTCGTCTTATTTCTGTCCTACATTGTACCTTGCGCTGTTCACTCAGGGACTGTCCCGGACCACCAATGTTGCAATTTGAGATTTTTTTAAGCAGTTAAGCTGCTTTATGCGAGCACCCTAGATTTATGTTCTATCCAATAAATGCTGAAATATGTGCCACTTTTATTATCTGGCTGGCTATCATGTTATTTATAACTAATTGGACACTTTTGTCATACTTTTTATTCTGGAATATAAAAAATATTATCATAAAAACGTTAAATGGTCGTCGATTTTCCCAAAAGTATTGAAGTTGCACATAGGAAGTAGTGCTCGATAGAAATCCTTCTATAGTTTATTATCCCCTGTGCTGTTGGCTAAGATGCCAAAGAACAATTGTATGAAATATTTGGTCGCCGAAAATCTATAAAGATGAGTCGTTTACATTTCCAAAATGGCAAAAGTCGTAGGAATATTGTTTGTCATCGATACGTATTACATACGTCAGTAGTCTATTAATAAGTTGGCGGCAATTTCAAATTACATAGAAGACGAAACTTACGTACCTTTTAAATTGAGAGGATTCTGATGATCAGGGCTTTCGGTGGCTTCAAGTGCCGGCTACTTCACTGACAAAAATATAAATTCAAAAAGATAAAAAATATCTTTTTCAAATGTTTACAGGCAGCCGAGAGACGTATTTTCGCAAAGTCGCGGTCACGATAAGCAAGGGTGAAAAGTCAGTGTTTACCGTGGGTTATAATATAGTTCACATGAATTCAGGTCACTGATTGGTTGTCTATTTAAAGTCAGAATGCATCGTTTTTTTTCAAAGATAACAAGAGAGACGTTCCGGTGGTCATTAAACGATAACAATAGAGACGTTCCGATGGGCATTAACTCGTTGGCTTTTTTTTTGGCTTTTAAAACGTGAAGACAATCAGATAGGATGACAATCTTATGTTATGGAATACTATCAGACAAATTAACGAAAGTGTAGTAGATCATATTGTTCAAAATCTGGAAAACAGTATCTTTTGAAGTTCATTTTTCAAAGCCCACGTGGTGTTCAGAGAATCAAGGTCAAAAACGAAAGTAGAATATTGTCGACTCGACCTCAAATAAATAACATTTCCAAATGATTTATGTATCAGACTTATTGAACAGTTTACAACAAAAAAAAAAAAAGAAAATCAGAGGATATATCAATTTTCTGTCAATGCTTGAGAAATAATTGTATGATTTAAATACGCGTAACAGTCTTTAGAGAGAAGAGGGGGGTCATTTGTTTACAAATGCACGTAGTTATGCAAAATAAATCGATCAAGATTTATAACAAACCGGATTATTATATAAATAAAACTCCTTTAAAAGTTAATGAATTTTAAGCATAAGGTAATAAAAATAAAAAACTATAACATAAAAAAAATGAAATTTCTTTGAGATTTTTATTTCTTTCTTAAATTTCATACATAAAAAATGGTCAGTTGAAAGATGAAATTAGGTGCCAGGAGATTGCGAGAATGCAGGATTTCATGCTCTATTTATGCCAGAGCTTCTGGGGGCCTTGAGGGGCCCCAGACCACCTGCCGTAAGGCACCAAGCTTACAGCTTGGTTGGCGTCTGGCTTCGCTGAATGCACGTTACAGCCGCCTATAATTTTAATTGAGCTTTCTACTTCAATTTCATGGGAAAGCCCTGCATTAGTGGGTCCTCACTATGGACAGGTGCATACAGAATGTGGCGGCTTAAACATCTTAACTGGCACAAAACTCTCCCCTAACATAGGACAGTGTATGTGTATAATCTCAAACATTGAATATTTATAAATATAAATTGGAAATAACTTGAAAGTGGTAGGATTGCATAACATAAACATTACTGTACAAGCAGTATTTGATACTTTAGAAATAGCATAAACATTACTGTACAAGCAGTATTTGATACTTTAGAAATAGCTGAGAACAATGCCTGAGATAAATAATTGACTAATTCTTTACACTATTCATCTGAACTTTGCCAAGTTTGCCTTTGGGTTTTTGATTAACTGCCTATAGCACCCTTTGGTGCTTTGATTATTTCATCTGGCAACGAAATACAGCTGCTTTGGATCTTTCTAGCGCGAACATTTTTCTATGTAAAAATCTTCTTTTTTTGGGAAACTTTGATCTTCATTTAAATTAGTAAAAATTATATAAAAAAAAAAATTGTACGAAATTTGACCTAGTGAAAAGTTTATGACCGATAGCTAATCACATACGTATGAACCTCCAGACAGGGGTACAATAATCCCGTTTTCAGGGATCTCCTCCCATCCTCCTGTTGAAGAGAAAAAATTCTGGTCTTCTTCTTCTTCCAGGTAAGGAACCGAATTCAAATTTAAATGTATGAGGTCCTGCGAAAACTAACGCAATGTCGGACAACACAGAAACGTTCTCTCTCTATATATATATACATGTATACAATTAGAACTATGTCAGTCAGGGGTACTACTTGTACAAGTGTATTTTATTTACTTAAAGAAGTAAAAAAAAATATACACATATAAGTAAATAAATAATGTTTGAATAATCTCCCCTTATGTTTCTAAAAAATTTACTTGTATAAGTAAATTTTTCTTACAATCCCACAAAAATCCTCAAGTTTTGCGATGTAAAATCATGCATTTAATGATTTTTCCCAGGTTTGCTCAAATTTTTTCATTAAAGTTCAATGTTTCATCTCTTTAATTCATCAAAGAAACTGATTGAGCAAAGATCTTGTATATTTGTGCAAGGCAATCAAAAACTGCTCCTTTGGGGCTTGTAAATGAGCAGTGTTATGAAGATAACAGACAAATGGGATTTTCATTGTCCATGAAATTACACTTAAATGATTAGAAAAGACATCTGTAAAGGGTACACAATTTAAAATTCTATTAGAGCAAAGAAATCTTAAGAATTCAAGAAAAGAAGAAAGGATGATTTTTTTACTTATACAAGTAAAAAATTCTGAATGCCCAAGGGACACAACTAAGCCAATTTTTTTTTACCTATACAAGTAAATAAAATTCACTTGTATAAGTATCCTAAAAATTTACTTATATGTGTATATTTTTTTTTACTTCTTCAAGTAAATAAAATACACTTGTACAAGTAGTACCCCTGACTGTATGTACAGGATGTTACTGTCTTAATTTTAGCAGAGCATGCCTTCAGGGCAGCTCTGAATCCATCAACTGTGTCAGCTGATGTTGCTTATGTTGGCTTGGTTCCATTCTCTAATGGTCCTTGGAAAAAATGATTGTATGAAGGCGTCTGTTGTGGCCCTTTCTTGGAAGAAGCAGTTTTTACCTCTGGTCCGGCTATCGTTTGGCGTCTGATATTGGTGCCTATCTATGTCTATTAGATCATGTTGGATTTTGAACATCATGCTGTTATGATATTGTAATTATTGTATTTATTTATGTTGGCCTAATTTGTGTTGTATGGCCTGATAGTTGTTTACCAAATAATCTTATAACTGTGCAGTTTAGGAATGATTGGAACTTTCTAGAATGATCCTTATAAAAGATGCGTAATTTAAACTTCTACGTTATTCCAGAAACTTCCGTTGTAACTTTCCAGGATTTTCCACAATGTTCCATTATAGAGTGTTCTAGAATTTTCCATGACAACACTATATATATATATACAGACACTAAAGTTAAACTCTTGGATTTGGACTTAGACATTGATAGACATTAATATTCATAGCCTTTGGATTGACACTTTTATTCTACAAACAACATCATACTGGATTGTGACCGTAATATTCAGATTGGATTCCGAAAGATATCCGGATACAGATAAAGATAAAAGATTGGACTCATATTTTGACAGTTAAGTTGACAGTAATATTTGTGTAATACTTCTTGTAAACTTTTGTATAATAAATATTGTTAAATTTTATTATTGATTTGTGTCTTTTGTTGGCTACAATTTAAAGGCGATTTCTGGCCGTAACAGAAATTGGGGGCTCGTCCGGGATTACGAAAATATCTTATTCAAAATTTATCCAGTATTTAATTATAACTAGCCAACAAAATTCTACAAAATGGCATTTGATGCCGGTAAATTTTTGAAAACGCCAGACCTGGAGGGGTTTGATAATTTAAAGAAAGAGGAATTAGTGTTGCTTGCTAAACATCTGAAATTAGATTTTAAAGTATCTATGAGAAAACAAATTATAAAAAATTTGGTTATATACAAATTAGTTGACGCAGAAATTTTAGGTGAAGAGGCTCTTGAACTTAAGGTCGAAAATATTGACGCCTTTAAATTAAAACAGCTGGAATTAGAACATGAACTCAAATTAAAAGAACTGGAGATAAGAAAAGAAGATGAATTTAAATTAAAAGAACTGGAAATGAAAGAGATGGAGAAAAGAAAAGAAGATGAACTTAAATTAAAACAGGCAGAACTGGAAATGAAAGAAAGGTTGGAAATGGATAAAAAAGAAAAAGAAGATGTATTTAAATTAAAAGAACTTGAAATGAAGGAAAGGCTAGAGATGGAGAAAATGAAAATTGAAATGGTCAAGGAAGAAAGAAACACTAAAGTCCAGCCAAAATCAGAATATTTTGATGCAGCAAAAAATATACGTTTGGTTCCCAAATTTTGTGAAAAAAACAGTTGATAAATATTTTCCACAGTTTGAGAAAATTGCTAACAATTTGAAATGGCCTATGCCGTATTGGACTACGATGCTGCAAAGTGTTTTTGAGGGGAAGGCCGCTGAAATATACTCCGCACTTCCATCAGAAAAAAGTTCCGATTATGACACGGTAAAACAGGAAGTTTTGAAAGCTTATGAGCTAGTACCAGAAGCATATAGACAGAAATTTAGATCTTATAAAAAGTTTGATTCACAAACATATGTGGAATTTGCTCGGGAAAAAGAAGATCTATTTGACAAATGGCTTACGTCAAAGAAAACAGATAACAATTTCGATAACCTAAGACAATTGATATTATTAGAAGAGTTCAAACTATGTGTTCATTTAGACTTAAAAACACATTTAGACGACAAAACTGTTGAGTCAATACATGATGCAGCTGTCATTTCAGATAATTATACTCTTTCACATAAAAGAAGTTTCAAGGGTCAAAATGTCAATACTTCCAGTGGAAATTACAAAAATCAAAGCAATGAGCGTACTGATAGTAAGCCTGTTGCACAGAATAAGAGTCAGTCCAGTTATAATATGTCAAGTCCAAAATTTGATACTGTAAGGCATTGGAAGTACTTGTTATGATATTATAAATTCAGAAAAAGGAAATATTATTCTTTTAAACATAACGGTTGTGTTCTTACGCATAGTAACTTGGCTCGCACGAGCAAGTAAAACATTTTTTTAATCAAAGATATGGCATTAATTTACTATTTTTATGTATGGATTTCACAGGCCAAAGTTTCATTTTTTTTTTTTACCAAATAAAAAGGGGGGAAGCATTTCATCAGCTATGATATGAATTTCTAGTTCATGTTTGTATATAGGTTCAAGATGATGTTGACAATTATCAAGGATAACAAATTTTTAATGCGTAAAACACTGGAAGTGAAATGAATTTTTCATTTGTTTACATTTTTGTTGTACAAGTGTTACGGCAGGGAATGTATGTAATTACTCATGGCTTACCTTCTACATGCTTTATATCATGTAATTCCAGATTTAAGGATCATTTCTTGTAACCAAATATTCATATTTAAACGTCTAATATGCCTGATATACATAGGAAAATACTTCAATCGAATTGTTTATTTACGGAGACTTTGTCGTCTGCCATTTTGTGGGGACCGAAACATGTGTTTTGATATCTTTAAATACCAATTCGTCCCCTGGACATTTGATCTAATATTGTATTTTTAATACCACAGATAAGATTTTTAATAAGTATACCCTGCCGGACACAAATATATTGTTAATATTTAGATGGTTGAAATGAACTATGTTGTATGTTATTTACGTATTATGTAATTACGCAGATCGTCTGCTAAATCAATGCGCGCGCAGTGGTGTCCGATTGTTTATTTCAAGCTTCTTTGTCGATATTTCAGATGCTATAGCTTTGTTTTGATATTTTATGTATAAGGACAATGTTCGGACAACTTAAGATGATATGTATATCATGTTTTTCATTATCTGAAATTTTTATAGTTCCGGCTTCCCGGAAAGGACAAGTTTCCATTGGATTAGTATGTCACGTGACAATTACAATTTAGTATATAAACGCGCGAGCACTCAGCAATGGCAGATAGCCCAAAGTTTTGCTGGCGGCAAGTTCAAACCTTGGAAAACAAATAAAGTAACAATAACCTTTAGGTGAGAATAAGGATAACATAATGAAGTTTAATGATATGTAATTAGCCGTCTTTTGTACAGTAAGCTATCTCCCACCACGTCGGACACCACAAATATGTATTTAAGGATTTATGATTCAGTACACTTGAACGCAACTGTTTATTTATATAGTTTTACGATGTTATAATGTTACATACTTTTAACAGTGAACAAATAAAAACTGTTAACATTGGAAAGATAACTTTATTTTATTGAACTTGGACACATACAAAAAGCACATGAATTTACACTGATGAAAACAATAGATGTTGGAGGACGCTCGTTCAAACATAAAAACTATGGAAAGCCGTTAGGAACAAAATTAGCTCAGTAACACTCGAATACAAGGGATTGCTCAATACATACATATTAAACATTCCGAAGACCATACCTGACAAGTAATTTGGGAAGTTTAATACAAATGTAGAGTTGCTACATGAGTCACACACTGTATTTAAGTGTTATTAAAGTAAACTACCGAGTATAGGACAGGATGCTCTCGGGTGGCTTACAATTTGGTGTCAGAAGTGGGATGCTAAAATTCTAATTAGCATCCAGGATACGAACCTTGGAATAACCTGTCAACTTAAAAACGTGGTTTAAGCCCGACGTGGTGGATTTACTGTACAAAAATTTATTATAACTATAAAATATGAAACAACAAATAAAATAAAGTCTTTATTTAGAATATGGCTGATGCTGGTAGGAACTCCCCAGACCCTGAAATAAATTTCCGTATGGAAAGGGATTTAAATTTAGATGACTTAGGACAAGGGGATCAAATACACACTGATGACAATGACGACTTTGATAGGGAATCAATTTTACAAGGTCATGGTGATGAAGTAGATCAGAGACATAAAGGACGGGATGAATATCAGAGACATGATTTTGACGATAGGAATGGTAGGGGTAATCATAATATGCAACCAATTGGCCCACCAAAGGTAACACTTAAACCTGAGCCCTTCTCTGGTAAGGATTGTTGGGAGGAATACTTGTCGCATTTTGAGGACTGCGCTGAATTGGGACAATGGGGAAACCGTACAAAACTGTTGTTTTTGGCAGCTAGCTTGAGGGGCCAAGCAAGGACATACTACATGAGCTTGTCTGCTGGCGACAGGTGCACATACCAAATGCTAACACAAAAGTTAGATCAGAGGTTTGGGAGTTCAAAACACAAAAATCGTTGGCTCTCAAAGTTAGAGATGCGCAGGCGCATGGCAGGGGAAAGCATAGCTGAGGTGGGGGATGATATAAGGCAACTAGCGCAAAAGGCGTACTATGACCTTGACTTAGCAGCGCAGGAGTCTCTTGCATTAAACCAGTTATTCAAGGTAATAACTGTGGAGATGAAATGTCGTTGTATTGACAAGGAATGCCACACAATAGCAGACGCTGTTGATGTAATAGAGAGGTATGAATCAATATTGGGGGATCAAGACAAAAAGAAGTCAACAATGATCAGAGCTGTGGAATCAAAGGACACCGAAGGACACATGAGTGAAAAGGATTACCATAGCAATTTGCAGGAATTACAAGATAGGATAGCAAAGCTGGAACAAGGACATGGAAGTCGGGAATCAAAGAGGGCAAATACTGGCAGATGCTACGGATGTAACTCCCCAGACCATTTTATGAGGAACTGTCCACACAAAAACAACCAAAGAGCTAGAGGGAATTTCCAGGGCAACCAAAGACAAAATACCTCTTTTAATCACAACCAGGGAAACGACAGAACGCTGGCTCAATAGGTCGTGAGCTAGTGACAGAAGATAAAAGGCCTGATATGAAGGGAGAAAAACATGTCCGGACAGGACATATAGGGGAAACAGATGATAATTGGGATAACGGGTTTTATACAAATGGATTAATTTTTGGGTTTCCTGTCAACTTTTTAATTGACAGTGGCTCAACAGCGTCAATATTATCTATTGATGTTTACGAAAAATTGCCTTCAAATGTTTGGTGTTCTTTAGTACCAAACAAGTCCGAAATATTTGACGTTAATGGCAATAAGGTTTTTGCCATTGGATCGATCATTTTAGAACTAATGCTTGGTCAAGAAATTTTCAGTCAAAATTTTATGATATGCAATATCAATCAGGATGGAATACTTGGACAGGATTTCTTACTAAAGGAAGTTAGTAAAGTAAATTATCAGCGCATGGTCTTGCACACGATCCACAACCAGGAAATACAATGTTGGATTGGAGGGAAGGCAAATATGATTTGCAGAGTAGAAATTAAGGACAACATGACAATTCCTCCAATGACGAGTACTATGATGCCTGTAGAAATACCGGGAGTCAATCATTTAACAGAATACGGATTAATAGAGGGCACGACAGGAACAGCCAAGTCTACATTAACCATACCTGGGATTATAAATACACAAGACCAAGTACACTTTGTTAATGTTGTCAACTATGGTGACGACGAAGTTAAACTGTATAAAAAGGAAACAATAGGAACATGTGAATCATATACTGAGCATGATTTGAAACCAGAGCAGATTAGAACACTACAGAAAGATTGCTTTACAGCTAGTGAAGAAATACCAGAACATCTTACTGACTTATTAAAAAGGAGTTCAACTTATATAAATGAGGACCAAAGACAACAACTCTCCAGACTCCTTTCACAGTACCAAAATGTATTTTCAAGGACAGATGATGACATAGGGAGGACAGACCTTGTAACACATAGAATAAATACAGGAAATGCAGTACCCTTTAGGCAGAGATCTAGACGTATGCCACTTGGAAAGCAAGAGATGGAAAAATCAGAAGTCAATCGGATGTTGGACAAAGGAATCATCGAACCATCTTCTAGTCCTTGGGCATCAAATATAGTCCTTGTAATGAAGAAAAATGGCAGCCCTAGGTGCTGTGTTGATTACAGAATTTTGAATGACGTCACGAAAAAAGATTCCTACCCGATTCCGAGAGTAGACGAGTGCCTCGACTCGCTCGCTGGGGGAAAATTCTTCGGATCAATGGACTTAAATTCAGGATTTTGGCAAATCGGCATGGCTCCTGAAGACAAGGAAAAGACCGCATTTCTGACAAGTTTAGGGTTATACCAGTTCACTGTCATGCCCTTTGGACTTGCAAATTCACCATCTACTTTTGAGCGTCTGATGGAAAATGTTCTCAGAGGGCTACAGTGGAAAGAACTATTACTCTACATGGACGACATCATATCAATAAGTTCGACATTTGAAGAGGGTCTTGGGAGGCTGGAAAGAATCTTTATACGTCTACAAAATGCACATCTTAAATTGAAACCTGCCAAATGCATTTTCTTTCAAAAACAAGTTAGGTTCCTTGGGCATATCGTGTCCGAGGAGGGAATTTCCACTGATCTAGAGAAAACAAAAGCAATAGATGACTGGCCTGTCCCTAAATCTGCAAAACAGGTGCGCAGCTTTTTAGGACTTTGCTCTTACTATAGGCGATTTGTTAAGGGATTTGCAGCAATTGCAAGACCAATGCACAAAATTTGTGAAAAGAATAGCCGTTTTGCTTGGAATGATGAGTGTCAAAAGGCATTTCAACAGTTGAAAAGCGCTTTAACAAGTACACCTGTACTTGCCTACCCACTGCCAAATTTGCCATTCATACTTGACACAGATGCAAGTGATAAGGCTGTCGGAGCAGTGTTGTCACAAATTCAAGATGGTCTTGAACGAGTTATAGCATACATGAGCAAATCTATGAACATACATGAACAGGCATACTGTGTAACCCGAAAAGAGCTACTTGCTGTAATTATAGCACTAAAGACATTTCATCATTATCTATATGGTCAGGAAGTTTTGCTGCGCACAGATAACGCAGCTGTATCATGGATGAAAAATCTAAAGAAACCCACTGGTCAAACAGCCAGATGGCTCGAAGAACTGGGAACTTACAATTTGACAGTAACACACAGAGCTGGAAGGAAACACTCAAATGCCGATGCTCTGTCCAGAAGACCTTGTAAATCATGCGAGAGACAAGAATCTGGAAACCACACAAGCGACGATGAAACAGACGAAATCCAACTTGAAGAAACTGATTTTGTTAACCAGGAGTTACACGAAAATGAAGAACCAACACCAAGAATAGAAATAGTACGAGTCTGTACAAGAAGTCAGACAGGTAATCAGTCTAGTGCTACACCAAGTGGCTACTGCATAGATGGATGGGACCCAGATAGTATCAGACAATGCCAATTGGAAGACCCAGACATGTCACTCATTGTGACATATCTTCAAGAAAAGAAAAATAAACCTGACTGGGACCAAGTATCAAAAGGAACATCATTCCAGAAAACAATATGGCGACAATGGGACAGGCTAACAATAAACAATGGCATGCTTTATAGAAAATTTTATTGTTCTGATAAAGACGATGTAGACAACTTCAAATTGCAGCTCCTGGTACCAAAATCACACCAAAAGACAGTCTTCAAGTATTTTCATGACGTTCCATCTGCAGGTCATTTAGGACCAGATAAAATGCTAAGTAGGATCCAGCAACTCTTTTACTGGCCAGCTATGAAAAGATCCATCACAAGGTACTGCAAGGAATGTGACCAGTGTGCTGCTAGGAAATCACTGAAGCGGAACAAGGCTCCATTGGGTCAATACTTGGTTGGCGAGCCTATGGAACGTGTGGCGATTGATATTCTTGGTCCACTTCCGTTAACAAAACGACAAAACCGCTATGTTCTGGTCCTTTGCGACTGCTTTTCTAAATGGACTGAAGCATATGCTATTCCGGACCAGGAATCCCTGACCATTGCCCGTACCATCGTGAATGAATTTATTTGTAGGTTTGGTTCACCATTACAGCTCCACTCTGATCAAGGAAGGTCTTTCGAAGCAAAGCTGTTTCAAGATCTGTGTGATCTACTTAAAATTGACAAAACTAGAAGTACAAGTCAACACCCCCAGTCCAACGGAAGCGTAGAAAGATTTAACAGAACACTCCTAAGCATGCTAACATTTTATTGTCAAAATGATCAGAGAAACTGGGATGAGATTTTGCCACAGGTTATGATGGCATACAGATCATCAGTTCACGCCAGTACAGGACAGACCCCTAACATGATGATGTTTGGCAGAAACATATTTCTTCCTATGGAAGCTGTTATTCCACGTCCTGATGGACCAAACGAATCCACTTCCCCTGAAACAGATAAATATGTAAATGAATTACAGGACGCAATGTCAAAGTCGCATGTACTTGCTAGGAAACATCTTAAGCAGAATTCTGAGTATCAAAAACGTCACTATGACTTGAAAGCAGTAAAGCGCGAATTACAAGTAGGTCAAGCTGTATGGCTTTATGATGCATCGAAGAAAAAGGGAATTTGTCATAAGTTGACATCAAAATGGAAAGGACCATATGTTGTTACAAGGAAAATTGACGACATCACTTACCTTGTGAGAAGGTCAAAGAAACAGTCAGGGAAGGTCTACCACATTGATAGACTACTGCCCTATCAAGGACGGAATCCGCCCACTTGGTTCTCCAGTAGGAAGGTTTGAGATGCCTTTCAACGTTGTTTGAATAGCCGAAATTAGTTGTACAAGGTGTTACGTTTTTAATTGTTTTGATGAGTTACTATGTTTAAGAGTAACTGTTTGACTTTTCTCAGACTGGAGAAAGTCATGATGGAATTCCTAGAGTTGGATCCACTCTGGAAGAATATGTAAGGGAGACAAATGGCCATTGTTTCTCAGGACATATTATTGGCTGTAAGGGAAGGATGAATCTTCCTGCCAGGGGAATGGCAGATTAAACTACTGCCAAGCGTTTTTTTGTATGCGCAAGCTGCGCGGCGGAAAGCAATTAACGACAACTTACTGTCTTGAGGAGGCTTGAGATTTTTGAAATAGGGAGACCAAGGGGGTGGATATCATATTTTTAGACTGAAACTTAGCTTGATCCATTTACTACCAGCATATGCCATATGGGGGGGGGGAGGATTTTAAACACACAAACAAATATAGTCACACTACAGGACACTACATGATATTATGTATTGTATTAATATATGTTGTATGGTGGAGGGATTTATAATTGATGATTCAATTTCAGAATGAGACCATCATCCCAAATTGAGGCAAAGTGTTGGCTGTGTCCCATGACGTTTAGGACAAGGAGACAACTGAAAAATCATCTGGCAGCTGCCCCACACAAAAGGCTTTCGGTCATTTGTGTTTGGTGTCCTGAAGAGAAGTCCTACAGGAGGATGGTTGACCTTAAGGAGCATGTCATGGCTCACCACCGCAGTAAAATAGAACTGATGCCTTATAGCTTCCTGAGCGAAAACAATGGGTTTTGGATGGCAAACTACCCAGAGACATATGCTAAGGTAATCCTACCATCAAATGAGAATTCGCAGGAAGCAATGAAAGCCAGGATTGAGGTTCTGGAATTTTTAAACAGGGTGGACAACACCAACAGAAAGAAAGAGGAATGGACTCTAGGGTGGAAGTGTCCGAAGGAGATGGTAAAAGGTACACAAGAAGAAGAGGTTGAGTCGGAGAAACCCAATGGATCTTACTCACCAACACGCCCCACTATTTATGAAGGGCTGGCCCTCCAGCAACTAACTTTGGGACTTGGAGACTCTACAGCCATTTTTAAATTGGACCTTGGAGTTTCTATAAGATTTTATATGATCCATTTGAATGACTCCGTTCTTAGAGACCAAAAAATGCTTGACGCTCTGATTAGAAGGATGACAGCACTAGTTAACACAAAGTACGCAGGATCACATACCTTCTCTGTCTCGATAGACGGTAAACTAAAATCTATAGTGGCTCCTGTAGTGGCTAGGAAATTATCCATAAAGGAGGAGTATATAATGGATATAAAAACATCAGGCGAATTATTCCCAGGAAAACAGACAAAAGCCGCCACAAATCAACTATCACCACTGAAAACACCATCAACATCTGACATCATTTTGGAAGACGACAGCGACAATGAAGAACCAGAGATTTTAGAGGAACCAACAAGCCAGAAGAAGGGTAGAAAGACGACCGAGAAAGAAGAAGAGAGATATGTAGAGAAAAGAAAGAAAAAGACTAACCACCAGGAACAGAAGGCAAAGAAAATAAAGAAAGGAAAGGATTACAAGAAACAGGATGAGGAAATGACATTAACAGAGGAAGGACAAAAGAGAACGGAAAAACAGGAACAGGAGGAGATCAAACGGAAAGAGGAAGAACATAAGAAGCGGGAAACACAGAAACAGGAGGAGGAAGTCCGACTAAAGGAAAAACAGGAACAGGAGGATATCAAACGGAAGGAGGAAGAACATAAGAAGCAGGAAACACGGAAACAGGAGGAGGAAGTCAGATTAAAGGAAGCAGAACAAAAGAGAAAGGAAAAACAGGAACAGGAGGAGATCAAACGGAAGGAGGAAGAACATAAGAAGCAGGAAACACGGAAACAGGAGGAGGAAGTCAGACTAAAGGAAGCAGAACAAAAGAGAAAGGAAAAACAGGAACAGGAGGAGATCAGACATAAGGAGGAAGAACGTAAGAAGCAGGAAAAACAGAAACAGGAGGAGGAAGTCAGACTAAAGGAGACAGAACAAAAGAGAAGGGAAAAACACAAACAGGATGAGGAAATTAGAATGAAAGAGGAAGAACTAAGGAGACAGGAGGAGGCAGAAACCAAGAGATTAGCAGAAGAAACCAGGTCAAATGAAGCAGAACCAATGAGACTACAGGAAGGAGAGAACCTGCAAAGTGAACAGTTTTACACTGCCAGTGAAAGAGCAGACAAACTTTTAAGGAGAGGTGGGATGCCACTTTTCCCAGCTGGGAGGAGGGAATGGGAAAAAGAAGAAATCGTAACTTTGATTACCATACCAGCTGAAGTGAAATGGCCCCCGAAGAACTGGAAAAACATGACCCCTGAACAAAGATATTTCAATTGGGAGTATGCTAGCATTGCATTGGAGTTAAACACCGGGAAACAGCTTCAATTTTCAAAGGAGGAGCTTCTATTAAAGTATCACTTTTTGGCACTTCCAGGCACGAAAACCCCACAATCAACAGAGGGCAATACAATGACAGTTAAGTCTAGATACTATCTGTACCAAGCAATTGCCAATATCATTAAGAGTAAAACAGACGATCCCACCACCTTACAATTGCTTGATATGATTGAAGCATCATCATCAAAGAGAGACACATCAACAGACATTATCTTGAACAAAATTGATGCAGTGGGTGTACAACTTAGACTTGGTGAAGACCAATGAAGAGAAAGACAATTTATGAACAATTCTTTTAAATAACATAGTTATACTGGGTTTTTTTTAATTCAGGAGAATTAATATATATTGAAGTTGGGGGAAGTGTAAGGCATTGGAAGTACTTGTTATGATATTATAAATTCAGAAAAAGGAAATATTATTCTTTTAAACATAACGGTTGTGTTCTTACGCATAGTAACTTGGCTCGCACGAGCAAGTAAAACATTTTTTTAATCAAAGATATGGCATTAATTTACTATTTTTATGTATGGATTTCACAGGCCAAAGTTTCATTTTTTTTTTTTACCAAATAAAAAGGGGGGAAGCATTTCATCAGCTATGATATGAATTTCTAGTTCATGTTTGTATATAGGTTCAAGATGATGTTGACAATTATCAAGGATAACAAATTTTTAATGCGTAAAACACTGGAAGTGAAATGAATTTTTCATTTGTTTACATTTTTGTTGTACAAGTGTTACGGCAGGGAATGTATGTAATTACTCATGGCTTACCTTCTACATGCTTTATATCATGTAATTCCAGATTTAAGGATCATTTCTTGTAACCAAATATTCATATTTAAACGTCTAATATGCCTGATATACATAGGAAAATACTTCAATCGAATTGTTTATTTACGGAGACTTTGTCGTCTGCCATTTTGTGGGGACCGAAACATGTGTTTTGATATCTTTAAATACCAATTCGTCCCCTGGACATTTGATCTAATATTGTATTTTTAATACCACAGATAAGATTTTTAATAAGTATACCCTGCCGGACACAAATATATTGTTAATATTTAGATGGTTGAAATGAACTATGTTGTATGTTATTTACGTATTATGTAATTACGCAGATCGTCTGCTAAATCAATGCGCGCGCAGTGGTGTCCGATTGTTTATTTCAAGCTTCTTTGTCGATATTTCAGATGCTATAGCTTTGTTTTGATATTTTATGTATAAGGACAATGTTCGGACAACTTAAGATGATATGTATATCATGTTTTTCATTATCTGAAATTTTTATAGTTCCGGCTTCCCGGAAAGGACAAGTTTCCATTGGATTAGTATGTCACGTGACAATTACAATTTAGTATATAAACGCGCGAGCACTCAGCAATGGCAGATAGCCCAAAGTTTTGCTGGCGGCAAGTTCAAACCTTGGAAAACAAATAAAGTAACAATAACCTTTAGGTGAGAATAAGGATAACATAATGAAGTTTAATGATATGTAATTAGCCGTCTTTTGTACAGTAAGCTATCTCCCACCACGTCGGACACCACAAATATGTATTTAAGGATTTATGATTCAGTACACTTGAACGCAACTGTTTATTTATATAGTTTTACGATGTTATAATGTTACATACTTTTAACAGTGAACAAATAAAAACTGTTAACATTGGAAAGATAACTTTATTTTATTGAACTTGGACACATACAAAAAGCACATGAATTTACACTGATGAAAACAATAGATGTTGGAGGACGCTCGTTCAAACATAAAAACTATGGAAAGCCGTTAGGAACAAAATTAGCTCAGTAACACTCGAATACAAGGGATTGCTCAATACATACATATTAAACATTCCGAAGACCATACCTGACAAGTAATTTGGGAAGTTTAATACAAATGTAGAGTTGCTACATGAGTCACACACTGTATTTAAGTGTTATTAAAGTAAACTACCGAGTATAGGACAGGATGCTCTCGGGTGGCTTACAATACTTTTGAGAAGAAGTCACTGACTTGTGCTTATTGTAAGAAGATTGGTCACCTGATGGCTGATTGTTTTAGACTCCAGAAGAAGAATGAACGAGATAATAAGCCGAAGACCAGTGCTTGTACGACACCTTATAATACCAGTACATTGGAATGCCCTGCGCGTCAGGCTTTTAAGTCCAGTTTTTGTGATTACATGGAGGAATACAAACCCTTTATGTCTGATGGGTTTGTTTCTATTGTTGATGATACCACTCTTCAGCCTATTAAGATTTTACGGGACACTGGAGCTTCTCAGACTTTATTGTTAGAAGGTGTGTTGCCTTTGTCCGAGAATACTTCTGTTGGTGCCTCCGTTTTGTTACAAGGTGTAGAGTTGGGTTGTATAGATGTTCCTCTCCATCGTATTTATCTGAAGTCAGATTTAATAACTGGACCAGTTGTTGTAGGTGTTCGTCCTAATCTCCCTGTTGAGGGTGTTACCTTATTGCTAGGAAATGATCTAGCTAGGAACAAAGTGGTTGCTGAACCAATTGTTACCAGTGAACCGGTGGTGGATGTTAAATCACCTGAAGATGATGCTGAATTATATCCAGCTTGTGTTGTTACTAGGGCGATGGCTAGAAAACAACAAGATGAGGATTTGCAAGAAAACCAGTTTGATTACATGGACCTTTCTGACACTTTCCTAGCCGACATTGAAGGTCCTGGTAGCGCAGAAAAGGCCATAATAAGACCACCTAGTGTTAACAAGAATGTTATTATGCCATGGCCAAACGTAAACAGCCATTCATTAGACCGAAAGAATTTATTCGAAGAACAACATAAAGACCCTGAGGTTCTTCAGCTCAACCAGCAGGCTCAACCACAGGAGGAAGCAGACAAAGTGGCCGAATGCTATTACCATCAGGACGGCATTTTAATGAGGAAGTGGAGGCCTCCTGATGCTACCCCAGAGGAGGAATGGAGAGTGGTATACCAAGTGGTGGTGCCTAAAGTTTATAGGCAAGAAATTATTGGTCTTGCCCATGACACCCCCTTGGCTGGACACTTAGGTATAAGGAAGACTTGCCTTAAGATCTTGCAGCATTTCTACTGGCCCAGACTTCGAAATGATGTCGCAGAATACTGCAAATCATGCCATATATGCCAGGTTGTTGGTAAGCCTAACCAGAAAATACCACCAGCACCACTTCTGCCTATTCCAGCCTTTGACGAACCTTTCAGCAGAGTTCTAATTGACTGTGTTGGACCTTTACCAAAGACCAAGACTGGAAATGCATATTTATTGACAATCATGTGTACATCTACCCGCTTTCCTGAAGCTATTCCGCTCAGAAATATCAAGACACCTACTATCGTCAAAGCTTTGATCAAATTTTTCACATTAGTAGGACTTCCTAAGTCTATACAGTCCGACCAGGGATCAAATTTCATGTCAGGTTTATTTCAGCAAGTCGTATACCAGTTAGGGATTGCTCAGTACAGATCAAGTGCTTATCATCCAGAATCTCAAGGTGCCTTAGAACGTTTTCATCAAACATTGAAGAACATGATTAGAACTTTTTGTCTTCAATTTGACAGAGACTGGGATGATGGAGTTCACTTTCTACTCTTTGCGGTTCGAGAGGCTGTTCAAGAATCCCTTGGATTTAGTCCCTTTGAGTTGGTATTTGGTCATACTGTAAGGGGACCGTTAAAATTGATTAAGGAAAAGTGGCTAACTGAACATACTGACCTGAATCTTTTAGACTATGTATCTAGATTTAAAGAAAAATTGTATACTGCTTGTCAAATTGCTCAGAAAAACTTAAAAACTGTACAGAACAAGATGAAAATATGGTATGATAAAGATGCCAGGAACAGAGTTTTTGAGCCTGGTGATAAGGTACTTGTATTTCTGCCTGTCCCTGGACATCCTTTACAGGCTAAATATTGTGGTCCTTATACAATAGAGAATAAAATTAATGATTTGAATTATATTGTAAAAACTCCAGGTCGGCGCAAACAAAATAGAGTGTGTCATATTAATATGTTAAAACCATATTTTGAGCGTACTAATGTACTATGTGATAGTAAACCAGTTGCCACTTTAGGCATGGTTAACTTTGAGAACAATCATGACAAACCAGATGTAATTGAACCAACTTTTAGTTGTAAAACTATGGAAGAGACAGTTAGATTGAAAAATTCAGAAATTTTGTCAAATTTAGATTCAAAACTTGCACATCTGTCTTTTGATCGTAGAGAAGAAATAAAAACTTTGGTATTTTCTTTTAAAAATCTTTTTCCAGATGTGCCAAACAAAACCACTGCTGTTTGTCATGATGTTGATGTCGGAGATGCTTCTCCAATTAAGCAACATCCTTACAGGCTCAATCCACTCAAACTTGAAGTTATGAGAAAAGAAATTAAATATATGCTTGACAATGATATTATTGAGCCGAGTAACAGTGAATGGAGCTCTCCTTGTCTCCTTGTGCCAAAACCAGATAAAACTTTTCGTTTCATGACTGATTTCAGAAAAGTAAATTCAGTCTCAAAATCGGATTCCTATCCGATTCCAAGGATAGACGATTGTATTGACAATATTGGTCAAGCAAAATTTGTGAGCAAATTTGATTTATTGAAAGGTTATTGGCAAGTTCCATTGACACAGAGAGCTCGTGAAATATCAGCTTTTGTTACACCAGATGGCTTATTTCAATATACTGTAATGCCATTTGGCATGAAAAGTGCTCCAGCTACATTTCAAAGAATGATCAATAATGTTATAAAAGATTTAGACTGTTGTTATGCTTATATTGATGATCTTATTGTATGTAGTGATAGCTGGGAACAGCATTTAAAACATTTGTATGATACTTTTGATAGATTGTCACATTCAAATTTGACTGTTAATCTTGGTAAAAGTGAATTTTGTCAAGCCACTGTTGATTATTTAGGGCATACAGTTGGCCAAGGTCAAGTAAAACCTATTATGGCTAAAGTGGAAGCTATTTCCAAATTTCCACCTCCTACAAATAGAAAACAACTTATGAGATATTTAGGCATGATAGGATTTTACAGGAAATTCTGTTCAAATTTTGCTACTGTTGTTCAACCATTGACTCATCTTTTACGAAAAGATTCTAAATTTATCTGGAGTGAAAATTGTCAAAAAGCTTTTGAAAATAGCAAATCACTTTTAATTAATAGTCCAGTTCTGATTACTCCAGACTTTGAAAAACAATTTAAACTTGCCGTTGATGCAAGCGATGTAGGAATAGGAGCTGTTTTATACCAAGAGACAAATGATAATGTTGAGAAACCTATATCATATTTTTCTAAGAAATTAGATAAACATCAGAAAAATTATTCAACTATTGAAAAAGAGTGTTTTGCAATGTTGTCAGCACTTCAACATTTTGATGTATATTTGAATCCCACTGTATATCCTATTCTTGTTTATACTGATCATAATCCTCTCACCTTCATGCATAAAATGAGAAACAAGAATCAGAAGTTGACTAGGTGGAGTTTATTGTTACAGGAATATGATGTAATTGTAAAACATATTAAGGGTAAAGATAATGTAATAGCTGATGCTTTATCTAGAGCTTATTAAATCACTTTGTATATATCATGTATTTTTGTTCATATTATTCATGATAAGTTTTTGTTACACTAAAACTTCTTTTAAGGGGGGAGGTGTTATGATATTGTAATTATTGTATTTATTTATGTTGGCCTAATTTGTGTTGTATGGCCTGATAGTTGTTTACCAAATAATCTTATAACTGTGCAGTTTAGGAATGATTGGAACTTTCTAGAATGATCCTTATAAAAGATGCGTAATTTAAACTTCTACGTTATTCCAGAAACTTCCGTTGTAACTTTCCAGGATTTTCCACAATGTTCCATTATAGAGTGTTCTAGAATTTTCCATGACAACACTATATATATATACAGACACTAAAGTTAAACTCTTGGATTTGGACTTAGACATTGATAGACATTAATATTCATAGCCTTTGGATTGACACTTTTATTCTACAAACAACATCATACTGGATTGTGACCGTAATATTCAGATTGGATTCCGAAAGATATCCGGATACAGATAAAGATAAAAGATTGGACTCATATTTTGACAGTTAAGTTGACAGTAATATTTGTGTAATACTTCTTGTAAACTTTTGTATAATAAATATTGTTAAATTTTATTATTGATTTGTGTCTTTTGTTGGCTACAATTTAAAGGCGATTTCTGGCCGTAACAATGCATAGCCTATTTTGTTTCATGTGGTCTTCAAGGCTTTCCCATTTCAAAGATGTTACCATTTTTGTTACACAGCCAGGTGTGTGGTCTGTGTAGTTGTTGTTTACAAATCTAGCTGCTCTTTTTTGTACCTGTTCGATTGCTTTTATTTTAGCCTGTTTCCTAGGGTTTCATACTGTGCAAGCATACTCAACCAAAGGTCTTACTATTGTTGAATATATATATGCTGCTGCTTTGACCGGTTTAGTGCAATCTTTTTGGTTACGTCGTATGAAGCCTAGTGTTTTGTTTCCTTTTCCCACTATATTGTCGATGTGTCTGTCCCAGGTTAGATTATTGCTGATAGTAACTCCCAGGTATTTACTAGCTTCAACGGTGTCCAGTGTGTGTCCGTGTAATTTGTAATTAGTTTGTATTACAGGACAGTTCTTGGGTTGTATTCTAATTGCAATGCATTTTTTTTGCATTGAAGCTCATTTGCCACTTATCTTCCCAGTCCTCTAATGATGTGAGATCTTTCTGTAGTAGGTCACTTTCTGCTTGGTTACTGATGGTTCGATAGAGGAGGCTGTTGTTTGCAAAAAGTTTGGTCTCTGATGATGTTGCTGTTTCTGGCATGTCGTTTATGTAGGCCAGGAACAGTAGGGGTCCAAGAACTGTTCCTTGATGAACACCAGAGTACTGGTACTTGGTCAGAGACAGCTCCTTCTAGAATAACGCTTTGCATTCTGTGTTGTAGGAATGATCTTATCCACCTGTTTGCTTTAGGATTTACTCCGTAGTACGCAAGTTTATGTACAATGTAGTAGGCAATGGTGTGGCACTTTATCAAACGCTGTAGCAAAATCTAGTAGGATGATATCCATCTGGCTGTTAATTTTTAATTTTGATGCAATATCATGAATGGTGACGATAAGTTGGGATTCGCAAGATCGTCGTTTGCGGAATCCATGCTGTGCATTTGTGAGAATTTTTTATTTGTCGAAATGGTCCATTACGCTACTGTGTACAATGTGTTCTAGGACTTTGCATGCAATGGAGGTAAGTGATACAGGTCTGTAGTTTGATGCTAAGGGTCTTTTATCTTTTTTGGAAAGTGGGACTACATTTGCATCTTTCCAATCTTGAGGGACTTCTCCGGTGTTGAGGGATGCTTGGTACAGTTCTGTAAGAATTGGAGCAAGTTGGTCTGCTGCTGTCTTTAGTATACAGGATGGTATAGCATCTGGTCCAGTTGCCTTGTGTGGTTTCAGGTTCTTCCATTATTTGTGAACTCCTTTTACATTGATTTGTATGTCAGCCATGGTCATGATGGTGGTATATGGACTTTGCCTTTTATTTGGGAAGTTGTTCAGGTTCTCTTTTGTAAATATGGACTGGAATTGGTCATTAAGGATGTTAGCTTTGCTTTTGTTGTCGCTTTGGAGGAATCCCATTTTGTTCTTTAATGGTGCTACTCCTGTCCATTCCTGACCTTTGCTTTTAATATAGGACCAGAATTTCTTGGAGTTGTCCTTGTAGTTGGAGCTGACTACTTCCATGTATTTCTTAGCTTGTCGTATTTCCCATTGTACTTCTTGTCTTAGTCTCTTGTATCTGTCTTGGTCTCTTTTCTTTTTGGTTTTCCTAGCGTTCTTTTAGCTTTTTGTTTTTGGTTAATCCAAGGTGTTTACTTTGCATGTTGGGAAATCTACTATTTGTTCTAAACCATTATCAGCTATGGTGTCTAAAAAAGCTTGGCTGGTTCTTTTGGATGTTTTGATTTGATAGTACTTATTTCCTCTTTAACTGTATTAAGGTAGGTGTCATCTGTTTTATCTGGAGGGCGATAAAATGCACCAATTAGCATCTTCTTTTTTCCTTCTAAGGCGATTGTACCAGTTAATAGTTTATCTTACCGCTTTTTGTTATGTTCCCTAGTTGTAAAGATTGTTTGGCTGCTATCAATACTCCCCCATGTGGGTCTTTGGGGACGATCCCTTCATTTGATATCATATTGAAAGTACCGGTAAGCAGGAAAAATTTCACTTGATTTAATGTTTGGATCTAGCCATGTTTCTGTGCCTATTATTATGTTTATTATGTCTGGATCAGTTGACTCTATAATTGCCTCCAGAAGTTTACCGTTTTTTCTTAGTCTCTGGAAGTTGATGTTCAGCAGTCTGAGTTGTTTCTTAGGGGTTGGTTTCGTTTTGGCTGGTTTACACACATGGTTTAGGTGATGATGTCATGATCTGTATATCTGTACTGAATGATGTTGTGTTGAAAGATGGTGTATGATATATTTCATGAATGAAAACTTTCAGCCGCCTTATACAGTGTAACTGACATTACCTGAAGTTAAATTATACCTGTAAATCAATTAACATGCCTACCAGTAATCATATGGCTTCAATTGCTAGCTTGGGTGTCCAACATACTGGTAATCGACAATTTTTACCTCGGGCTGCTGTTGTGTTATAAAAACTTTGTGTATTGAAAAGAATATTGGGTTGCTACCCTTGATTTATCCTGTCTAAGTTATTTTCCTTACATAATGTACATTGTTGAAAGAATATAAATAAGATAGAAATTAAACAAATAATCATAAAAGAAAGGTAATTAAATGATTTGAATTGTCTTAGGACAATTAAACAAATAGTAATATGCAAAATATTTTAGAGTTCTATACTTCATTGTACTTCTTTTCAAGATTTTAATTAAAATTCATATAGTAAGTATGACCTTTACAGAATTTCTGAATACCTGACCGTGCATGGGCTGTATAGCCAGTGAAGGTTGTTAAAACTTCTGTTTGTTGTTGTTGTAGAATTACTGACTGAGCAAGGGCTGTATTGCCAGTCAAGGTCCTTAAAAATTCCATTTGTTGTAGAATAAACTGGTGTATAGCCAGTCAAGGTCGATAAAAACTTTCATTTGTTGTAGAATGAACTGGTGTATAGCCAGTCCAGGTCGTTTAAAGCTTCCATTTGTTGTTGAATGAACTGATTTTCCTTTTTATTATTGCAAATGAATGAAGATAAAATAAAATATAAATACATTTACATTCAGATGGAAAGTTGAAATAAAAACTTTTAAAGACAATTTCTACATCACACGGTTACACTTCTGACATAATTTATGTGAATACAAAAAACCTCCTGATCTCAGGCTTAATCTCCTGACCAAAATTTCCCAATCTCCTGATCTGAGTTTTACAGTTTATCACATGTATGTAATCAACAGTTACAACAGGTGTCATTGTTAAAGGTTATCCATTTATTGGATGGATCTTTAATGATCATCAACATTAATTAACTCAAATAGAATCGGTCAGTTGGCATTTGTCTATATTTTATTTGAAGAAATGTGCATATGACAACACAACTTGCAATGTTCACCTTAATTAAATGAAGAAAACATAATTGACAGGGTGTTAAAAACCATAATGAACTTGTTAAAAAACATAGATTTACTTGTTTTCAGTATAAAAAAAAATAGCAAATTCAGACATACATTGTATTTTGTCTTTGTCTGCCCTCAATTGTGATCCGAAAATAACAAAAAGTGACCACCATTGTTGATCATGTGTATAATCCTCCAAAGAAGGAGCACCCTGAATAAAGAAATATAACTTGATTTTACTTTTTCCTAGCATTGAGATACCTCTTTTTAAACTTTCCTCTGAAAGTACATTTTGTACAATGCAAACTGTCGGGAATTGTTGATAGACATAAATCTTGCTTGGACAATAAACAGCTCTTATTTTAAATTCTATTTTTTTCCAGAGTGCCATAAAGGCGAAGTTGGTAGAGCTAGGAGCATATGTTGGTAAGTAAACTACATCATAATACATGTCTAATGTGGTGTATAATTCTCATATATAAAGTGACGAATCATTTAGTTCTTGACTTGGTTTAGTAAAACCTTTAGGTTAAACATGTAAGTTTTCATGGTTTTAAAATGATAAAGGTTCTTTTAAAAAACTTACCACAGAAGACTTCTTTTTTGGCTTTGCAAAGTCCAGTTATCTGCAGATGATGTTTTGCAATGATTGAATGATGGCAGTTACAATCTAGATGTATCTCTGGAATCACTGGTGTAAAAAAAAAATGTTTGGGTCTGTTTTTGGCATGTACAAGACACATTGTAGCAAGAACCTTATGCTAATAATTTACAATGTATACATTGATATATCTGCAATGGATAGGACTAATGCAAAATGACATTTTTACACAACCTGGAAAAAAGATACATGTAGCTTAAATCTCTAAAAATTTGGTTAGATTTATATATAACATGTACATGATGTATAATGCTTCAAACAGTCAGTGAGTGTTTCAACTCGTTTGTGAACACTTGATAAGTGTGAGTTAAAACATGCAATGTTTGATATAGAGGTCATCAGTCATGTTTTAAATATATACAATGTACATTCATGACATTTGTGGGTATATATAAAGCAACAGAGCTAAATATTTTGAAAGTGATTAGTAATTATCATATTGTGTGTTTGTTGGTCATAGATAGCATATATATGGGATCTGTTAAATATTCTTCTTTTTTTATTTGCTTATTTCTCTGTGTTTATCTATCATGTCTACATGTACCTGCATGACCTGTAAATATGAATAATATTACTTATAAATATTTGTTCTGTCAGAAATTTGAAATGATATTTAAAAAAAAATGGTGATTTATTTAAGTATATAATCTGGATTGTTTTATTGTTTACATAGATGATGAGTTGCCAGACTATATTATGGTTATGGTTGCCAACAAAAAGACCCAAAATCAGATGACAGACGATTTGAGCCTGTTTCTAGGACTTAATACAGAAAAATTTACATCCTGGTACGAACATATTGCTACATTCATGTACATTGTACATAACAATTATAAAATTAGAAATGTACAGTTTCGTTTTAACCTTAAATGTTGTTGTAATTTTCATCAACAGCTGAATTTGTCTTGAAATGGAATTTGATTTTATAATATAAGAATATGAAGATGTGGTATGATTGCTAATGAGACAACTATCTAAAAGGGAGCAAATGATATAAATCAACAATAAGCAAAACCCTTACTGTCAAGTAAACCATTAAAGGCCCCAAATGAGAAAAAACAATGGCTGACAGTAACCAATGACTACCTCTCATGATCAATTAAAGACTCAGGGTATCTACAATATAAGAGCTGACTTTAAGAGAACATTAAGCATCCATCACTCATCATTCAAGCGTGATCAGTCACCTGCCATTATGACCAATATTTGGCACTAAACTCAATGTATTCTATGTTTCTCAAAGTTTCATATATCAAATGCTGAAATCTTGTTCTGTACTATATAAGTAACATAAAATATTGTCCATCGGACAATATTCCATATAAAATATTGTCTGTGGATGCTATTTCATAATGAAATACTGTCTAGAACAATATTTCATTATGAAATAGTGTTTGTCCAGGAAATTTTGTCACCTCCATTTGAACAATATTTCACTCTGAAGATGATATACATGTATATATATATATTGATAACCTCCCCTTTATGAGACAAAATTTCATGACAATCTGTCCATGAAAAATTGTCTCAATACAACAAAATATTACCTCCCTTTATCAGGACAACATTTCATAGTATTCCTCTGTTGTTTCTCATTTGTTTACATGTATTTATTTTCATGGTTTATGTAGTTGTGAAATGACAGTTGACATGGTAAATGTGGAAAAAAGCAAAACTGCACAAAATGTCAACAATATTACATATTTCTTGCCTGAAATTTTTTTATAAACTAGCTGATGTATGTTTTGTGCTTATGTTTTAATTGATAAAAGATTTTGATTTTGAGACATTTGTGCTCAATGTAGCTAAATTTTCTAGGATACAAGAAAGATTGAATGACAGTCTGCAAGTTTGAGATCATAAAGAATCAAAATCATACACCTCTTATATCCAAATATGCAAACTGATGTTGACATCATAATGTCTTTACTTACATGTACAGAATCTAAGTTTGTTGAATAGATATTGTGGAGTCTGTGTCAACATGGTCAAGAGACAAATATCAAATTCACAAAGCAAAAAAAAAGTAAAGTGTAACCATACCAACTATTAACATGATGTATATATTAAGATGACAGTACAGGGTTATTTTTCAAAATTTATACTTATTTTACAGGCTTCATGGATTGTTGGTTAAACTACAGACTTTAAGTTCAGGTATATATTATATCTCACTGCAAAAACTTTGTTCTTGCTATCTGTCGTCCAACACATGTTACTGTCACCATTAAATTCAGGTACTGCTAAACATTCCTAATATTAATATTTTTGGTCACACACTTTTTTTCATCTTTGCTAGCCAAGGGTGATATCATTGTTGCGCCATCTATCGGAAGATTAAAGTCACGCCCATTCCAAATACATTATTCTTGACCAATGGTAGCATTTGAACTCTTCTTCCTTACCTTGTGTCTCCGAAATTTTATTTCAATCTGCCAAGGGTGGAGAGAACGGGAGTGGATCGTAACCCTTGGCAAGCAAAGATGACTTTTTTTAAGTTATTGAATAGAATAACTTCCAACATACCGTAAAGCGGGTTATTTTCGCTTATTTTCGCATATAGAACAAAATCGCCAAAATAAATTCAGTCAATTTAAAGGTGCACATGCAAAGGTATTGATCAAAGTCTTGAATCTGCCAAAATAATAACCACCAAAATATTTATTATACATTATTCAATGCAAATCACAAAATTTTACAATGTTTACACCCGCAAAAATAACCAGCTATATGGTAGTTCCGGTAGTTGCCTAGAAAATAATGTTTTTGACATGTATGTCAGTCCTGTTCTTGTCGTTGCGACTCCACTTAAACAACATAACAGAATTTCATGAAACTTTAGTCAGCACCTTGGCATTGATGAGTTGGGATGTTTTAAGCACTCTTTGAAATTGTTAGACACTGCACTGTCTGTTCTTCAACCCTTTGTGAATTATGAATGGGTTTGCTTATATTAGCACTCATGCAATATTTTTTCATTTGTTTATCCACTAATTAGTAAAGTGTTGAAGAAGTTAGTCTTGGCCATACCCTACAGTTCCTATAGATGCAATTTTTACTGTTTTCCCTTTCTTGGTGTTCTTTAGCTGCAAGGGGCATACTCTATTATCCATACATAGGAAATACTTCTGCAACTGTTGTAAGCTTTTTTTGGATATTAATTATTGGCTGAAAGAAAAATGACTCAGTATCACCTTATTTCAATTGAGCCTAAGTCACATTTGGCTTTTTCAATTTCAGAACAACAAAAAGGTAAAGAAAAACAGACAGAAGAAAGCAGAGATGAGGAAGAATTGGAAACAACAGCGAAAAAATCCTCACCTGACAAACCGGAAAAACTTATGAAACCTCCATCAGAAAAAAATGTTGGTAAAAAGACAGCTGTTAAAAGAAAAAGTTCTGAGGGCAAACCTAAAATGGGCGTAAAGGAATCAGGAAGTAAAACAGTGGATTCTGAACTTTTAGAAAATGAAAGTAACAGTAAACCTGCTCCCACTTCTAAACTAAGAGATGAAGAATATGTATCAGAACTCCTGGAATCAGTAGAAACTGGTAGGTAACAATCATGGATGATCATGAAGATTTGTTTAATAGATTAACCAATGAAAAACAACCCCATAAATTTAAAACATACATGTGAAAGGGTGCTGGAAAAATAAGGTAATGCAAATACTACCTGAGTCTATTTCTAGTTTCTACCATTATCAATGATTAATTTCATACCTGTATGTCAGGGAGAATTTTTTAGCATTGGACATCACCGTCTAAAAGTAGAAATGTTTTTTTATGAAAGGAATTTGAGTCTACTTTTTTCCTGCAAAAATTGAATGCCTGCAGTTTTTTTTCTATTCAACAATTTTACTTGCAACAGAAGGAAGAGCATTGGCATTTTACTTCCACCACTGTATTTTTGTGGGTCGTAATTAAATTTTGAAAAACTTAAGACATAGAAATTGAAAGAGTAATAAGTCTACGAAATCAATTTGCCTTGAAAACAAAATTCAAAGATTGAAAATATTAACTAATTCTCTTATTATTAAATAGAATTTGTTTTATTAGCCAAATGTTGACTTAACTAGTCTTGTTCTAGCAGAGTGGTGAAAACTTTCACCAATGTGCATAGGGCTTAAATAGACTATAAATCTATATAATCTTAATTACTATGTTGAGGTTAGGTATTGACTTATGTTTCCCAACTGTAGTAGATATATATATGATAAAAGATATTAAAGATACAATGTACTCTGAATAAGAGAACATAAATACATAGATACATGTATAAGAATATGTGGTATGAGTGCCAATAAGACAACTCTGCATCCAAGTACCAATTTATAAAAGTATACCATTGGTCAAGGTACAGCCTTCAACACAGAGCCTTGGCTCACACCAAACAGCAAGCTAACAGTCCATATAAATGTTAAATATTCAATATGATTTCAGATGAATTTAGTGAAGAATTTATTAAAGAACAGGAGCCAAGACCTGTAGGGACCAAAGCAGTAAAAGCTGTAGCACCAACAACTGCCATAAATGTTCAGAAACAGCCAACACTGACTGGTCTGGTAGTTCCACAAATGACTGGTTCCAAGGTCATGATACCCACCAGAGATTTGTCATATCCACAGCAACCAAAGAAAAAAGTTGTCTCAAAGAAAGTAAAAACAGTTATTAAAAGAAAAGCTGATTCTGGTACTGCAAGATCAGGAGTAGGTTTAGATATTTTTGTAGATATGCTTTCAGAAGCTTGCTAATCTGGGTAGAGTGCAACTTCTTGAAGTCAAATCCTGCATAAACTGAAATAGTCTTGAAATTATTTTTTTATATCAAAATCTGTACTTGCCTGTCTGAAAAACATTTACAATTACCTTGGTAACCCCACACAACTGCTAACTTTTTATACGACCGCAAAAATTAAAATTTTTTGGTCGTATATTGCTATCACGTTGGCGTCGTCGTCGTCGTCGTCCGAATACTTTTAGTTTTCGCACTCTAACTTTAGTAAAAGTGAATAGAAATCAATGAAATTTTAACACAAGGTTTATGACCACAAAAGGAAGGTTGGGATTGATTTTGGGAGTTTTGGTCCCAACATTTTAGGAATTAGGGGCCAAAAAGGGCCCATATAAGCATTTTCTTGGTTTTCGCACTATAACTTAAGTTTAAGTGAATAGAAATCTATGAAATTTTGACACAAGGTTTATGACCACAAAAGGAAGGTTGGGATTGATTTTGGGAGTTTTGGTTCCAACAGTTTAGGAAATAAGGGCCAAAAAAGGGCCCAAATAAGCATTATTCTTGGTTTTCGCACAATAATTTTAGTATAAGTAAATAGAAATCAATGAAATTTTAACACAAGGTTTATGACCACAAAAGGAAGGTTGGGATTGATTTTTGGAGTTGAGGTCACAACAGTTAATGAATTAGGGGCCAAAAAGGGGCCCAAATAAGCATTATTTTTGGTTTTTGCACCATAACTTTAGTATAAGTAAATAGAAATCTATGAAATTTAAACACAAGGTTTATGACCATAAAAGGAAGGTTGGGTTTGATTTTGGGATTTTTGGTCCTAACAGTTTAGGAATAAGGGGCCCAAAGGGTCCAAAATTGAACTTTGTGTGATTTCATCAAAAATTGAATAATTGGGGTTCTTTGATTTGCCGAATCTAACTATGTATGTAGATTCTTAATTTTTGGTCCCGTTTTCAAATTGGTCTACATTAAGGTCCAAAGGGTCCAAAATTAAACTTAGTTTGATTTTAACAAAAATTGAATCCTTGGGGTTCTTTGATATGCTGAATTTAAAAATGTACTTAGATTTTTAATTATTGGCCTAGTTTTCAAGTTGGTCCAAATGGGGATCCAAAATTAAACTTTGTTTGATTTCATCAAAAATTGAATAAATGGGTTCTTTGATATGCCAAATCTAACTGTGTATGTAGATTCTTAATTGTTGGTCCAGTTTTCAAATTGGTCTACATTAAGGTCCAAAGGGTCCAAAATTAAACTAAGTTTGATTTTAACAAAAATTAAATTCTTGGGCTTATTTGATATGCTTTATCTAAATATGTACTTTGATTTTTGATTATGGGCCCAGTTTTCAAGTTGGTCCAAATCAGGATTCCATATCAAGTATTGTGCAATAGCAAGAAATTTTCAATTGCACAGTATTGCACAATAGCAAGAAATATCTAATTGCACAATATTGTGCAATAGCAATTAAATTTCAATTGGAGTTATCTTTCTTTGTATAGAATAGTAGTTGATAATATATGTTGGAAATTTGCCAGACATGACTATGATGTCATTTTCTATTTTTATTTGCCAATAACTTTATGTAAATAACTTCATTGGAAATTTGCCAATATAAAATGTTGCTGATGAAGCTTTTTTTTTCCTTATCTTATCTAAAATGTTTTTAGATAATGTATGTTGGACATTTGCCAGACATGACTATGATGTCATTTTCTATTTTTATTTGCCAATAATTTTATGTAAATAACTTCATTGGAAATTTGCCAATATAAAATGTTGCTGATGAAGTTTTTTTTATTGTTTTATACAATAAACAATGTATATTCACTTTTACTACCAACCAATCTTTACCATTCAGTGATAACAAGCACTATATTTTACATTTTAATATTTTATGATGTATTTAAAAGAGTAGTTATTGTTGCAAACTCCATTAGAAATTTGAATTGATATCAGTTTTGGAAAAAGGGAAACGGGGATGTGAAAAAAAAGGGGGGGGGGTTTAAATTTTTCTCATTTCAGATTTCATAAATAAAAAGAAAATTTCTTCAAACATTTTTTTGAGAGGATTAATATTCAACAGCATAGTGAATTGCTCAAAGGCAAAAAAAAACTTTTAAGTTCATTAGACCACATTCGTTATGTGTCAGAAACCTATGCTGTGTCATGATCAACTATTTAATTTTAGATTTAAAAAGTTTGAAGAAGAAATCTTTAATTGATTTGTAAAATCTTGACATTTGTTTTGTGTAAAAAAAACCCATGTAATGTCAAAAATTTGATCACAATCCAAATTCAGAGCTGTATCACGCTTGAATGTTTTGTCCATACTTGCCCCAACTGTTCAGGGTTCGACCTCTGCAGTCGTATAAAGCTGCGCCCTGCGAAGCACCTGGTTTAATATTGTCGAGCTATTTGACTTTTGTCAAAAAGTGAGACATAATAGTGATCCTACATTCTGTAGGCGGCATTCACTCTTATGGACTTAGTTTTTCTGCCAGGAAACATTACATTCACTCTGTGGTTAAAGTTTTTAAAATTTTAATAACTTTCTTAAACTATCCTTCATTTCTACCAAATTAGGACAGAAGCTTGTTTATGATCAAAAGATAGTATTGAGAAGTAAATTTTGTAAAAAAAAAAATCCTGTTTTTCCCTATTTTACTTATGAATAGACTTAGTTTTTCGGCCATGAAACATTACATTCACTCTGTGGTTAAAGTTTTTAAAATTTCAATAACTTTCTTTAACTATCCTGGATTTGTACCAAACTTGGACAGTAGCTTGTTTATGATAAAAAAGCTAGTATCTAGAAGGGAATTTTGTTAAAATCTTGTTCTTGTTTTTCCGTATTTTACTTTCTTCCAGTTCACATTACATACAGTGTGCAGTTCAAGTTTTTATAACATTTATTAGATTCATAAACTATACTGGATTTTTACTAAACAAGGGACAGAAGCATTTTACAATTAAAAGGTAGTATCAAGAGGAATATTTTTATTAAATTTCCTCATTTTTGTTGAGCCTGCGGTTAACAGTAAAAGTAGGCGAGACACTGGGTTCCTCGGAACCCTTACAAATTTTCTCTCTTTAACGATCTCCGGAATAGAAGATCACTTTATTTTTAGCAGAAAATGGCAACCCTTGCAAATGAGACTTCTATCCATCAAAGACCAAAGAACCTAATAATGTTAACAATTGCAGGTCATCATCGTACAATGTTTAAAAATGATCTGAAATAATGCAAGAAATATATCAAACTTTGAAAAATCTAAACAGAAACAAAGATCTGCTATCAATAACCAGTTCTCCAAACAATAACAAAGTCATTATATAATAACAACCACTGACAAGGTTCATAACTTGTGTTTTAGTATAAACCCTGTTCTTTCAGGTTCCTGGTAGTGCTAAGAAGAAACCATCTTCAATTGTGGGAACAGTTAAACAACAATTTACAGAACTGCCTGATGAAGAGTATGACCCACTCAATCCTTCCTTTGGTAAAGTGGCCAGTTCTGTTAAAGTCTCAAGAAGGAGGTAATTAATAGTAATATGTATTTGAAGAGTAAAACAAAGGATACGTGGAATCCATCCATGACACGTAATCAGTACGTGTCATACTTGGGATTCATTTATTTTTGTGGATGACGAAAAATAACATGATCGGGCCTAAATTAAAATATTGTGTGTTTGCCCTTTTCCGACCCTATGTTTTGAAACAGGGTAGGTAGGTAGGTAAAATATTTTATTTTTTTCCCCAAAAAAATAACTTGGCTCGGTATATTATTTGTCATGGGTAGGCAGGTAGGTAAAATATTTTATTTTATAGATACAAAATCTGCATAATGTCATTTTTTTGTCCGTTTTGTTTTTGCAAATAAGTTTTCCGCTGGGACTATTAGTTTTGAAAAAAAAATATATAAGAGATAACTTTGTACTGGTAAGATAATGTCCGGGCAGACATATATTACTAGTAGAAAAAGTCCCTAGAGTGTTACAAATTTCGTGTGTGCCTTTTTTTCCAATAAAAATGCTATAAGACTTAAAACTCAATTGTCACGTATTTTGCATCACATTTATAAATGATCTGTATGGAAAACTTGGCGATTTTACTGCCAGATATTCTCCACTTTACAGGGTTTTGTCACTTTTGGTTCATGTCAGATATAAATAATTTAGCGGCATCGTTAACATAATCATTCTGATATGCGGAGCACAAAAGGCCATCCCTACATAGAATACAACGTCCGTTTACAAATTAGTTTGTACACACGTTAATACTTTTGTATCAAACGAACTTTTTTGTAAATGAACCCTGCTCTTTAAGTTTAAAGGTACAGAGTAACGTACTTCATATCATGATTTCAGAAAGCGTTCAACATCGATTTCAAACAAATGCTTTGAAACTTCAAATGCAAGTGTTCATGTCAAACGCTCAGGTGATACCAAACGGACTGGACCTTATACGTAAAGATAAAACCCGAGGATTCCGGTAAAAAAGTTTTGAGCGGGAAATACAAATATAAGATTTTTGGTAGGAACGAAAAAATAAAATAAAATAAAATCTTGCTGGTAAATACAAATAAAAGATTTTCAGGCGGAACGAATTGATAGGGTCGGTCGGTAAAGGGCAAACAAACAATATTTTAATTTAAGCCTCGTGTATATCTAATTTCGTGGTTGTGCCAAAGTCTGCATACAAGTATTACATGTCGTAGGGAAAATGTGTTATTTGTTATACTTTTAATTTCGTGGTTCAACTGAACCCACCAAATTCACAAAAATTGGTATCCAGCAAATATTATGAAAATTTAAAACAAAAAATTTTGACTGATTGTTTTATTTAAAAAGTTTAAACTGATAGAAGCATATTTATTGCATTATTTGATCACTGTTTATAATTTCTAATGATGTTTTTTCAAAACTCGAGACACCAATCAATTTTACATGCTGAGGACATATTGAATATTGGCTGGCATCTAAGATTCTGTTTAACATTATAGACATATATTTATAACAGATATTTACAATCAACACCTTATTAATTGTGGGGTAAAATACTAATTAAAAAATAGGAATAAACGTAGAAAAGGTTTGTGGTGCTTGGGCATGCCATTTAGCTTGTGGCTGATAAAACCAACATTTTTATAAATCGATCATCCCCATTTATCTTAATCATTGGAAAGTCAGAAGTGCAAATTTAAGTTCCTTTCCTCCATAGTGACGCCTTTTGACTCCACCCCCTTTACTCCATAATGACGCCTTTTGACGCCTGTGTAGTACCTCAGATGAAATATTTTGACTACAAAGTGTCTGCTTCAGACTTAATAAAATTTGTATCCAATATGAATAGAATATCCAACTTGAAATTATTTGATGAAATATTTGTTTTTCGCAATTTGTTTATACTTTAAAGCATATTTCTAGCATTTTATTGAAAAATCCTATGCAAATCAAGTATGCAAAAAAAATGTCAATGGAGGAAAGGGTTAAAGATGAGGAGATGTGGTATGATTGTGAATGGGGAAACTATGTACCAGAGATAATATATGTGGCTGTAAGCAACTATAGGTCAAGGGAGAGCCTATAACAATGACAAAAACACAAACTTTTTAGTAAGATATCTATGTTTATAATTTAGAAGACTGACAATACCTCCAGCATTACAAGCAAACAAAGCATTAATACTGAAGGCCACAGCTGAAGCTGAGAAGTCTGTTAGTTCTACTTTACAAAATGTACTCAAAGAGGAGAAGCTATACAGTGCTAGAGGTATGAAAACATATTACAATTTACTTTGTTGAAATAGTATAAAATTGGTTGTTTTGTAATTTGTGACTCAAAGTCACCCTACTTAATATCTAAATATAAATGTTAGTATTTCTGGGTGCAGGATTTTCTTGCTGTGTTGCACGCTCATTGGTGGCTATTTTCTGCACTTTGTCTGGGTGTTGTCTCTTTGACACATTCCCATTTCTATTCTTATTTTTTTTTTAGTTTATTTATAGAAATTACAATTATCTAATAATATAGGTTCTTCTGTATCCTTAAATTCACTCTTATGTTAGCAGCCATTATCATGCTAATTACAAAATATATGCAAAGATATGACAAACTGATATTGTCTCAAGCTTACTTAATTAATATAATGTAGTTAAATTATTAAACAGAAATGCCAATTTATCTTTATATGCAGGTCACTTAAAGTAAATATGTATTATGAAATAAGGCTTTTCCTTAGTCTGGTGAAGCTTGTCTTGAGATAAACAAAGTTATTTTTCATACAGATTTAGAAAAATCACACCTGTTTCGTGTATTTATCGAAGGAGTTCCCTTTTGATTTTGATGATTATCAGATTTGTTATTCAAGAGTTATTAGAATTAAAGGTAATTTTATTGGAAATAAAGGGTCAAGGGTCTAAGTTCTCAGAGGTGCCATGCATGATCATGATCATGTAAAAATGATCAAATTTGTAATTTCAGGAAAAGCCCTTGTAAAACCTGTACAGCGAAAGGTACCAGAGTTACCCGAGTTAAGGCACCCAAAGATTCGTCCAAACCTTGAATTAGTATCCAAATCAAGGCGTGAAGAAATGATGAGGAAAATGACATATACCATAGCAAATGAAGAGTCACCAGAATCTCCCGAATCTGACGAACCAGAGAATATGAAAATCGTCATTCAAAATAAATTAAAAACTGGTAAAGTACTCCAGAATGCTAATCAAGAAAAAGTGACTTACACAGTTGTCAATCAACCACGGAAACCACAGCAAGAGGAATTGGTTTATAGTGTTGATAAAAGACCTTCTACAAGAATGCAATACATATCTCAGGCTGAGCCAGTTCAGTATGCTATAAGACAGATGCCACAGAGAGTACAGGTTGTCAGCAGTGTGCCCTCAGGGTATGTTGCTACTAGTCAACCACAGAATGTTCAGTACCTAACACAGCTTCCTTCAGGGCAAATGGCTTATACTGATACCACTGAACCTCAGTTTATTCAATATGTAAAGGTAGAACGACAACAGATGGAGATGGAACCAGTTCAACACTCATTTCAGAGTGATAATAGAAGGATTCAGCATGGTATTTATAATATATAATCATTTAATAACACAGTGAATCTCATTAGTTATCTATACTATTAAACGAGAAGACCTCATTTTGGGTGTCGCTTCTCTTCTTTCCACAATAAATTAATCAACACGCCTCTGTGTCCTATAGGTACAATGCATAGTCGCATTTGTCATCCATTCATATGATTATTCAGATTGAGTTATTTTGGGAGAAAATCGAGAAAAAGGGCATCCGGATATTGTCCCGTCATTGGACAAAATTTTAAGTCAGATTATACTTCCGGTTTGCGTTTTTCTGTATACTTTGAACATACATATACTACGAATAAAGTGTATTTTCAGAATTCTATCTGCTATCATTTTCAAGTTTACTATCCACGGTGGTCATAGAGTTTATTAAAAGAGAGGGTCTGTATACTATATCAATGACCACCATGGATCGATAAGAAAACTTAAAATTGAAAGTAAATACACTTTATTTATATAGTGAATGTTCATAATATACAGATAAGCGCTAAAATTATTCATGTGCACTTTTCATACCTTTTCTGAAATTCTCCAGTCATTAAATCTTTTACAAAATTCATTGATTACAAAAAAGAAGATGTGGTATGATTGCCATGTTGACAACTCTCCACAAGAGACCAAAATGACACAGAAATTAACAACTATAGGTCATCGTACGGCCTTCAACAACGAGCAAAGACCATACCGCATACTCAGCTTTAAAAGGCACCGAAATGAAAATGTAAAACAATTCAAACGAGAAAACTAGCGGCCTTATTTATGTACAAACAATGAACGAAAAACAAATATGTAACGCATAAACAAACGACAACCACTGAAGTACAGGCTCCTTACTTAAATGTTCATAACATACTAAATGTATATTCATATTGAAATTGATAGAAAATCACACATTGGGAATTTTGGAAATAAAGGAGGAGGGATTAAAAAAAAATTTCCTGTCCCCAATAACCTATGATTTATGATAATTTTGCTGAAATTCTCCAGTCATTCAATATTTCACAAAACAACACTTTACATACTTTAAACTACGCTCTGAATGCCCGCGATTTCGCGGGTGTGTTCTAGTAAATAATATAAAAAAGAAGATGTGATATGATTGCCAATGAGATAACTCTCCACAAGAGACCAAATGACACAGAAATACCACGGTTTTTATACGACCGCAAAAATTTTAATTTTTCGTCGTATATTGCTATCACGTTGGCTGCGTCGTCGTCGTCATCGTCGTCCGAATACTTTTAGTTTTCGCACTCTAACTTTAGTAAAAGTGAATAGAAATCTATGAAATTTTAACACAAGGTTTATGACCATAAAAGGAAGGTTGGGATTGATTTTGGGAGTTTTTGTCCCAACATTTTAGGAATAAGGGGCCAAAAAGGGCCCAAATAAGCATTTTCTTAGTTTTCGCACTATAACTTTAGTTTAAGTAAATAGAAATCTATGAAATTTTGACACAAGGTTTATGACCACAAAAGGAAGGTTGGGATTGATTTTGGGTGTTTTGGTTCCAACAGTTTAGGAATTAGGGGCCAAAAAAGGGCCCAAATAAGCATTATTCTTGGTTTTCGCACAATAACTTTAGTATAAGTAAATAGAAATCAATGAAATTTAAACACAAGGTTTATGACCACAAAAGGAAGGTTGGGATTGATTTTGGAAGTTGAGGTCACAACAGTTTAGGAATAAGGGGCCAAAAAGGGGCCCAAATAAGCATTATTCTTGGTTTTCGCACCATAACTTTAGTATAAGTAAATAGAAATCTATGAAATTTTAAACACAAGGTTTGTGACCATCAAAGGAAGGTTGGGTTTGATTTTGGGAGTTTTGGTCCCAACATTTAAGGAATAAGGGGCCCAAAGGGTCCAAAATTGAATTTTGTTTGATTTCATCAAAAATTGAATAATTGGGGTTCTTTGATTTGCCGAATCTAACTGTGTATGTAGATTCTTAATTTTTGGTCCCGTTTTCAAATTGGTCTACATTAAGGTCCAAAGGGTCCAAAATTAAACTTAGTTTGATTTTAACAAAAATTGAATCCTTGGGGTTCTTTGATATGCTGAATCTAAAAATGTACTTAGATTTTTTATTATTGGTCCAGTTTTCAAGTTGGTCCAAGTCGGGGTCCAAAATTAAACTTTGTTTGATTTCATCAAAAATTGAATAATTGGGGTTCTTTGATATGCCAAATCTTACTGTGTATGTAGATTCTTAATTTTTGGTCCCGTTTTCAAATTGGTCTACATTAAAGTCAAAAGGGTCCAAAATTAAACTAAGTTTGATTTTAACAAAAATTGAATTCTTGGGCTCTTTTGATATGCTGAATATAAACATGTACTTAGATTTTTGATTATGGGCCCAGTTTTCAAGTTGGTTCAAATCAGGATCCAAAATTATTATATTAAGTATTGTGCAATAGCAAGAAATTTTCAATTGCACAGTATTCAGCAATAGCAAGAAATCTTCAATTGCACAGTATTGTGCAATAACAAGAAATTTTCAATTGCACAGTATTGCGCAATAGCAAGAAATCTTCAATTGCACAGTATTGTGCAATAGCAAATATTTTCAATTGCACAGTATTGCGCAATAGCAAGAAATATCTAATTGCACAATATTGTGCAATAGCAAGAAATTTTCAATTGGAGTTATCTTTCTTTGTCCAGAATAGTAGTTGAATCAACTTAAATTATTGTTTTATACAATATACAATGTATATTCACTTTTACTACCAACTGATCAATTAAAACAATCTTTACCATTCAGTGATAACAAGCACTTTATCTTACATTTTAATATTTTATGATGTATTTAAATTTTAATATTTTATGACGTATTTAAATGAGTAGTTATTGTTGCAAACTCCATTAGAAATTTGAATTGAGATCAGTTTTAGAAAAAGGGAAAGGGGGATGTGAAAAAAAAATGGGGGGGGGGGTAAATTTTTCTCATTTCAGATTTCATAAATAAAAAGAAAATTTCTTCAAACATTTTTTTGAGAGGATTAATATTCAACAGCATAGTGAATTGCTCAAAGGCATTAGACCACATTCATTCTGTGTCAGAAACCAATGCTGTGTCAACTATTTCATCACAATCCAAATTTAGAGCTGAATCCAGCTTGAATGTTGTGTCCATACTTGCCCCAACCATTCAGGGTTCAACCTCTGCGGTCGTATAAAGCTGCACCCTGCGGAGCATCTGGTTAGCTTTTCTCATCACTTTGCATCCGTCGTCCATCGTCTGTTAACTTTTACAAAAATCTTCTCCTCTGAAACTACTGGACCAAATTAAACCAAACTTGGCCACAATCATTATTGGGGTATCTAGTTTAAAAAATGTGTCCGGTGACCCGGCCAACCAACCAAGATGGCCGCCATGGCTAAAAATAAAACATAGGGTAAAATGCAGTTTTTGGCTTATAACTCAAAAACCAAAGCATTTAGAGCAAATCTGACAGGATAAAATTGTTTATCAGGTCAAAATCTATCTGCCTTGAAATTTTCAGATGAATCAGACACCCTGTTGTTGTGTTGCTGCCCCTGAATTGGTAATTTTAAGGAAATTTTGCTGTTTTTGGTTATTATCTTGAATATTAATATAGATACAGATAAACTGTAAACTGCAATAATGTTCAGCAAAGTAAGAATAACAAACAAGTCAACATGACCGAAATGGTCAGTTGACCCCTTTAGGAGTTATTGCCCTTTATAGACAATTTTTAACCATTTTTCGTAAATCTTAGTAATCTGTTACAAAAATCTTCTACTGGGCCAAATTAATCCAAACTTGGACACAATCATCTTTGGGGTATCTTGTATAAAAATGTGTCCGGTGACCCGGGCAACCAACCAAGATGGCCGCCATGGCTAAAAATAGAACATAGGGGTAAAATGCAGTTTTTGGCTTATAATTGAAAAACCAAAGCATTTAGAGCAAATCTGACAGGAGTAAAATTGTTTATCAGGTCAATTTCTATCTGCCCTGACATTTTCAGATGAATCGGACATTCCATTGTTGGGTGCTGCCCTGAATTGTTAATTTTAAGGAAATTTTGCTGTTTTTGTTATTATCTTGAATATTTTTAGCTCACCTGGCCCGAAGGGCCAAGTGAGCTTTTCTCATCACTTGGCGTCCGGCGTCCGTCGTCCGTCGTCGTCGTCGTCGTCCGTCGTCGTTAACTTTTACAAAAATCTTCTCCTCTGAAACTACTGGGCCAAATTAAACCAAACTTGGCCACATTCATCATTGGGGTATCTAGTTTAAAAAATGTGTGGCGTGACCCGGCCAACCAACCAAGATGGCCGCCATGGCTAAAAATAGAACATAGGGGTAAAATGCAGTTTTTGGCTTATAACTCAAAAACCAAAGCATTTAGAGCAAATCTGACATGGGGTAAAATTGTTTATTAGGTCAAGATCTATCTGCCCTGCAATTTTCAGATGAATCGGACAACCCGTTGTTGGGTTGCTGCCCCTAAATTGGTAATTTTAAGGAAATTTTGCTGTTTTTGGTTATTATTTTGAATATTATTATAGATAGAGATAAACTGTAAACAGCAATAATGTTCAGCAAAGTAAGATTTACAAATAAGTCAACATGACCGAAATGGTCAGTTGACCCCTTTAGGAGTTATTGCCCTTTATAGTCAATTTTTAACCATTTTTGTAAATCTTAGTAATCTTTTACAAAAATCTTCTCCTCTGAAACTACTGGGCCAAATTAAACCAAACTTGGCCACAATCACAATTGGGGTATCTAGTTTAAAAAATGTGTGGCGTGACCCGACCAACCAACCAAGATGGCCGCCACAGCTAAAAATAGAACATAGGGGTAAAATTCAGTTTTTGGCTTATAACTCAAAAACCAATGCATTTAGAGCAATTCTGACATAAGTAGAATTGATTATCAGGTCAAGATCTATCTGCCCTGAAATTTACAGATGAATCGGACAACCTGTTGTTGGGTTGCTGCCCCTGAATTGGTAATTTTAAGGAAATTTTGCTGTTTTTGGTTATTATCTTGAATATCATTATAGATAGAGATAAACTGTAAACAGCAATAATGTTCAGCAAAGTAAGATTTACAAATAAGTGAACATGACTGAAATGGTCAGTTGACCCGGCCCCTTTAGGAGTTATTGCCCTTTATAGTCAATTTTTAACCATTTTTCGTAAATCTTAGTAATCTATTACAAAAATCTTCTCCTCTGAAACCACTGGGCCAAATTAAACCAAACTTGGCCACAATCATCATTGGTGATTCAATTTTAAAAAATGTGTGGCGTGACCTGGCCAACCAACCAAGATGGCCGCCACAGATAAAAATAGAACATAGGGGCAAAATTCAGTTTTTGGCTTATAACTCAAAAACCAAAGCATTTAGAGCAAATCTGAAGTAAAATTGATTATCAGGTCAAGATCTATCTGCCCTGAAATTTTCAGATGAATCGGACAACCTGTTGTTGGGTTGCTGCCCCTGAATTGGTAATTTTAAGAAAATTTTGTTGTTTTGGTTATTATCTTGAATATTATTATAGATAGAAATAAATTGAAAACAGCAATAATGTTCAGCAAAGTAAGATTTACAAATAAGTCAACATGACTGAAATGGTCAGTTGACCCCTGTAGGAGTTATTGCCCTTTATAGTCAATTTTGAACCATTTTTCGTAAATCTTAGTTATCTTTTACAAAAATCTTCTCCTCTGAAACTACTGGGCCAAGTTCATTATAGATAGAGATAATTGTAAGCAGCAAGAATGTTCAGTAAAGTAAGATTTACAAACACATCACCATCACCAAAACACAATTTTGTCATGAATCCATCTGCGTCCTTTGTTTAATATACACATAGACCAAGGTGAGCGACACAGGCTCTTTAGAGCCTCTAGTTAAAGATAGAGATAAACTGTAAACAGCAATAATGTACAGCAAAATAAGACCTAAAATTAAGTAAACATAACTAAAATGGTCAATTGACCCCCTAAGGAGTTATTGTCCTTTATAGTCAATTTTTAACAATTTTTATAAAATTTTTAAATTTTTACTAACATTTTCCACTGAAACTACTGAGCCAAGTTCATTATAGAAAGAGATAATTGTAAGCAGCAAGAATGTTCAGTAAAGTAAGATGTACAAACACATCACCATCACCAAAACACAATTTTGCCATGAATCCATCTGCTTCCTTTGTTTACTATTCACATAGACCAAGCTCTTTAGAGCCTCTAGTTTAAAGTCTTATTACTTTATTGATACTAAAGTTTTAATGATTATTTCCATATAGTTGCTAGAGTTCAGCCTGTAATGGACAGTAGACTAGTAAAGAGGAAATCATTTGATGAAGAAATTAAGGATGAGATTGACAAAGAGGAGGAAGAGGAAACATCTGACGATGAAGAAGAAGAGGCAGAAATGCTTCCAGATGTTGATGACACTGATGAGACAAGTAATGAAGGTCAAATGGTAGCAGGAAATTCAGATGCTGAAGGTCAAGAGGTCATTCAAGATGTTGTAAAGGAGGAGGAGGAAGAGGAGGTGGAGGATGTAGACAGCTTCAGTCTTGAAGGTGAAGAGAAGACACCAGAACCAAGTCCTGAACCTGATATAGAAGAACAAAAGCCTGTACCATCAAAGAGATATATCAAGGAAAGACAACCCAAACAGTAAGTCATGGTTTATAGTAATGGTCAGAGTGCAATAAGGGGCTAATCTTCACCGAAAAATGAATTTTAACTTGATTTTTTCAAAATTGATTACATACTATATATTTTCTTAATCCAAAATTCTATTACTTTTTCATACATCTAGACAGTGCCAGTACCTTTACTGTAAGTTCTTACACATCAATTTGACCATCTTTAAAATATTAGGTATGAAGCCTTGATAAATTTAACAGAATCAGAAGGAGCAAGGTAAACAATACAAGAAGTCAAATTATTAGTGCAAGACTGTTAACAGTCATGTTTTTTATATTTTAGATAACATTTCATGTGGTTACATACTTTTGATATATCTCCATCTTCTATTTTAGATCTAAACCAAAACCTGCTCAAATAAATCCTAGATTCATTGTGACATTGGATGGCATAGATCCCTCGACATTCAGAACTGGTTCCATGTTTGATGAAGACACACCAAAAAGAGAAATACCAGTTGTATCGAAGATCACACCCCCATCTATAACTCCAATAAAGTTTGATCTGAGAGACACAGACGATGGTAAATTAATTGCTTATTCTTCTGGTTAATTTTCTTAGAAAGTATAACTTTTAAAATCATTTTCTAAATTCAAGTTATGCTATCAATAGAAAATTACCTTTAGGTATGAGTTTATAATTATTTAGTGTTTGCTAATCAATGACTTGTATATTTACTGTAAATTCAGAAATTAAAGCGAGGTTTTTATAAAGACTGATAATTCGACTGGATAGGTATCGCAATAAAAAGAACTCACATTCTTATATCTGATACATATAACTGCATGCAGATTTTCCTGAAATTGCAATAATAAATTTTAGTTCATTCTACAAGTTCACAATAATAAATGCACGCAATAATTTCTGAATTTACAGGTAATATCATTTGTAGGATACTAAATTTTGTGTCTTAATAGATTTTTTTTTTATATACCGTCACATGGGAAAAAAGGTATTGAACAGATAAACTGAAATTAAATATTGATACTCACCTCAACTCATAATTGTTAACATAAGATGTTCCTTTGTTAAGTTTAGTTTCTGATAATTCCTAATAAAGAAATCTAATCACCTGGCTTCAAATTTCAGAAGAAGAAGAAGATCTAGAGACAAATGAAGAATCCCCATCAAAGAAATCCAAAATGACAGAAAAATGTAAATTCTGGCCAGCTTGTTCTGCAGGAAATTCTTGTTCCTACCATCATCCTTCAGTCTCATGCAAGTAAGTATGTGCAATATATAGTCCAACAAGCTGTTAAATTCCAGCAATTACCATTGTTTGAGCTTGTTGTTTTTTTGTTTTTTTTTAAATGAGTTGGTTATTTTCATCAGGAACCATTGGTATCGAGCTTTTCTAACTTCTAACCAGGAAAGAAGGAGACCTTAGTTAAATGGTTGTAAAGACTTTTATCATTAAGTCCTAATTCTCAGCTGTCACCTGTTCATGGCACCAGGAAATTCTTCTTGGGATTTGCCATATTTTGTTTTGTGGTCTTTTATTAACATTAAAATAAAAGATAAATATTTCTTGTCATACTGAGCACAAATTGTTAATAAATTGTCATACATGATGCCTATGACCTGATTATTAAGACTATATTATAAGACATGTAATATTTTCACTAAGTTGTCAACTTACACAGCTACTTTAACATAGGTACTATTTCTGTACTAAAAATTTGTAGTACTGGAAATTTACTTTTAATATTCAGTACTATTGTGTTACTTCAAAATTATGGTAATATTTAGGTACCTGTATTTTACAGTACTGTATTTGTACTTGAAATTTAGGTACTACAGATTTTTGGTTACTACCGTTACATTTTCAGCATTTTGTAAGATTTTTCTATTTCAAATCTCTCAAAGTTATGATTTTCAAACATGGAATATTGTATTATTTCTGTACAAAATTATTTCGTGCAAATGAAGTACTGTAAAATACAAGTACCTAAATATTACCATAATTTTAAAGTAAAGAAATAGTACAGAAATAGTACCTATGCAAAAGTAGCTGTGTAGAAGGCACTGATGTCAAGTTTTGGACTGTAACATTGGAGAGTTGACTGTTTAAAGTAAATGGCAATACATGTACTGGTTGCTAATTTGAAGTTCTTGGGGTAAATAATGTATGAAAATGGGATTTTTTTTTACTAGAACTTTCAAAGCTTCATAAATATTCATAATTATTCTTTAATAACCACCAAATACGTTTGATAATTGTCATGTGAAATTTTATTTACAGAATGTTTCCTAATTGTAAATTTGCTGATAAATGTCTGTACATTCATCCAAACTGTAAATTTGATGCCAAGTGTACAAAGAAAGATTGTCCGTTTACACATGCCAGTAAGAGAGGAACTGCTCCAACAGTTATAAAACAATGTAAGTACATTTACTTATAATATAAATGATTTCAGCGTGGAAATAACTTATTAAAAAAATTCAAAAAAGTAATAATTTGATTTTTCTATCTTTTGCATGTTTAATTTTTTCATTATCATGATTTATATGAATATGTCAAAAGTATTATTTTATCATAAATTTAAAATAATATCCTGAACAAATTGATTTTCTGTATTTCCTATCACTTAAAGACTTTTCAAAATAATAATGAGAAAAAGATTTTTTACTTTGAATTCATTTATTTTCTTCGGTACCAATTTTATGTGGATTGAGAACAACTTGTATTATAGTGGACACAAATGATTTCATTGTTTTTCTTAAGTCTTCTTAAAAACCTATAGACGATTTGTACTTCGTTATACATTTAAAATAGTGGTTTGGACTTTACACACAAAATCATGGAATATCCTAGGAATATTAATGAACCCACTGTAATGAATAGTTGTCTTTATTCTGTCATTGGTATTGTCACTTAGGTCTATGTATTGTGATGATGGAAGTTTTTAACGACCATGACTGGCTCTACAGCCCTAACACAGTCAGTAATACACATTGTGTCATTTAACTTTATTACAGATATACCAATGCCTGTACATACAGCTCCACCATATAATAATAAACCACAGGGCAAGATTGTATGTAGATTTGGAGTGACCTGCCAAAATGTATATTGCCCATTTCAGCATCCAACAGTAAGTAGCGAAAACATATGTTTTGCGAGTTAATTAGCTATCCATGCAATAGGAATATTCAATTATATCAACCAAAAAATTTACATCAGCATAAAATATTTTTAATTTTGTTAGAACTTTGAGAGCCAAAAAAATATAATTTTAAAGGATATTATCAATTTACTTTCTGATGAACTTAAGTGCTTAGGAATTTTTGATACATTTATGTACATTACGAGTAAATATTTTTGTTTAGTGTCCAGCTGAAGCCAGCCTCTGGATACTGAATTTTTCTTAATGCTTTGAAATTCCTTTGGCGTCCTTTGTCTGTTTTTTGGTCTTGGGTTAGTCATTGTATCTTGGTTTCCATTTCAGTTTTATTATACCATTTCACCAAAATTATGTTTTTCTGATTTTCTAATGTTACGTTATGAACTTCATTTTCCAGAATTGTAGATATGGAGCTAACTGTGCCAATAGAGCATCCTGTCCTTTTACTCACCCAGCAGCAACCCAGTTCACACATCCAGGAGCTACCCAGTTCACACATCCAGCAGCCACCCAGTCAAAAGACAAATACTCTTGGACAGCTAATAAAAACTTAGATAATAAGTAAGTATCTTCTCATTGAAAGGTGTAGCATTTTGTGTTTGTGTGTGTGTGAAGCTTTTTGATGTGTACTATAGTGCCTAATAAGATTTTGTGAGGTAGACGAAATTGACCTTAAAACGATCGTGTTGACTTTTTGGGTCCCAACATAGGTAGATCGGACATATTTTGACGTTATATAATGACTTCTTTAGTTTGGGATTTATTGTAATTAGTATGTTCCTATGAGACTGAAAAATGATATTTTTTTTGTAAGATTATAATATGTATTATAATATGTTTACCTGGCGTAGCCGTGCGTAAAATGTATGTTGGCATTTCTCTTCGAAAAATGACTTGTTGATTGGAATAAAACTTCTTATTTCTAAACTTTTTTCTGTTTTTCTCCGCAATTGCCTATTAAAAAATAATCTATCTACTGTGTATTTGGAGAAAATTGTGAAAATAGGAGAATTGGCAATTCTTACCTTTCGTACCTATACTTCCATTGATAAAACATAACATGGACTCATCCAGTGTCCAGTTTGAAGGTCATTTTACTTACTGTCACATTCATGCACGTTCTGATTTAACCAATAGTCATGTACGAAAAGCATAAACAGTTTGAAGGTAAACTAGTAATAATTTAATCCAATCAAATTCCGTAATTTTCAATAACAATGACCGGTCCACATCAGAATAAGTAATAGGGGTAAACTGGGTAGGGAGAAAATGTAAGATATTCAAAGTTTATTTTTTTGCAATAACGAATAAAAATTTGTCAAACCAAAGTTTTGCTATCATTTCATAAACATGTCGTTGTGTGTTGGTACAGTTTTCGGAACTTTCATGTATGTATTTAAGGCAATACAAAGTTTGGGCTTCAAAAGTCCACATAATTATTGACTTTATACAGAAAATTCGTCCTTTTAAAACATAAAATGTTTCACAAACAATACGTGACTACAAAGTAAAATCATTTCTCAAAACACTGCAAACATTTTCATTACAATTGGTATAGTAGTATTGTCATAAAGTGCGTTTAATTGAACAGTGGTATAGCAAACATCGAATTCCCTCACAAAATCTTGTTAGGCACTATAAGTGTGTTTGTGTGTGTGAAGCTTTTTGATGTGTACTAAGTGTCAGAGTTAGATTTAGGATTATCATTTACAAAATGTGATATTAAGGGGGTAGACCTTGGTACAAGGAGATAACTCTTTAAATCAGTTATGTGTTTGTAAAAGTCAAGTTTCCTCAATGAATTTTAAGCATTTACCTGAAACAGATTGAAAATAATCTATGTATCCAAGAAGCTTAGAACATATTTACGAAAATGACTGACACAAACATACTGATGATTTTAAGAGTTATTTCCCTTAACCTAGGTTTACCTCCTTAAATTCACTTATTGAGAAATGAAGGTCAAAATTTGTACAAAAGATGAGGAATAGACATGGGTCTTTTTTGTGTTTAGATACCAAACTGAGAGATGTATTTAGTGAATTTTTTGTGAATACTGTAAATTCAGAAATTATTGCGTGCATTTATTATTGCAATTTTGTCAATTTAAACTTAAATGCGATTTTAATTTTTATGATTTTGAGAAAAGTCCTGCTTAATTCAGATTAAATATAACAAAATACAAGTTTTAATTATTGCATTTACAACTCTGTCACATTATTCGCAATAATACAAATCTCACAATAATTTCTGAATTTACAGTAATAGAGTATACTGGTACTGTTAAAGTGTGCGCCCAAAGTGGAAATCAAATGTTTGCCAAGTAAAATCAAAGACTTAATCGGCATTTGCTGCTTCTCCGTACATGTATCATTTTGAAGTAAAGATAAGGGCTGGTTGGCCTACCCCCAAATGTTATGTCTTGGAAGGATGACAGGACTTAAATAATCTGTTACAGTGTACTAAAATAAAAAACCAACTCAGTTTGTTAGATTAGTACAAATAAACTACATGTACTATGATCTTGCAATATAAACATGATGCATGTAATATTTGCCATTGGAAGCACCAGCACACATCATTGAAGACTGTATTTGAACAACATGTATATGTATTCGGTTTTACTTCTTGTGCATGTTGTTCTCCTCTAAATGTAGATTTTATTTTAATTATTTGAACTTTTTTTTTTTAATTTTTGATATAGTTAGCTTTTTTTTGTGTGGGTCAAATTTGATGACTGATGTCCCTTTTATAAAAGCTATAATGTTATATTACATGCTCTTAAATTTAAATGCCTATTTGCAGCTATTATTATATGATACTTGCTCTAGAATTTGAGTGCCTTTAGAGCTTTTTATGGAACAATTTTTAAAAGCTTTTTGTGCTAAATTTTGATTGCTTTGGGATCTTTAGTGGTCTAAGACAAGATATTCCATTGATGAATAATCACTGTTCTTATTGGACAATAAGATTATCTTGGGAGTTGAAATAGCACAATACATGGTTTTACATTTTGGCTCCACTTTTGTTTCAATGATATTGTCTTTGCAGGGTATGAAATTAGCAGGGGCCCACAGGCCAATGGCCCTTAAAATTTGGTGTGGGCTACTTAAATTTCTGCTTTTCTTGTATAAGACTATATACATGATATATGTTGGCTACAAAATTCAAGTGTGGACTCCCCTTGCCAAAGTTCTTAAGTTCTATCCCTGCTTTGGGATTGTTATTTTAAAGTATTGGCCTGAACTTTGACAGTCTAAATTTTGAGGGTTTTATTTTTTTCATTGACTTTATGAATAGTAACAACAGGAAAAACCAGAATCATACAACAGACTTCCAGAGAACTCATACTGTAAAATTTGTTCCCAGACTGGCAGTTTATGATGAGCAAAATCTCTTACTTACTATACAAAATAAGGTGACTTTTGTGTTGCATGGTTGTCAAAATGATTATGAAAAATTGTACGCCTCACTTATTCCTAAAATCTTGCAATTTCAAGTTCTAAGTTAATCAAGTTTAAGTTGTCTGCAGAAACTGGGGAACACATTAATAATTTCCCATAAGCTGCTTCTGTCCCATGTTCAAAATGATAAATGGATCAGACACAACTTAGTAGGGCCTTCTCCAAAATGCTTCCCTTGTTCTTGTCTTTTTTATTGGCTGTACCAATGGATATAATTATGATTAGTTTGTTAGTTAAGTAGTTGATAAACTTGTAAGTGTTTCCATGTTTAATTCTTGGTGGTATTTGGGTATAAAGGACACTTAAACACTGACTCTTATCGAAATTAACATTGAAATATCCATGCTGATAAAAAAAAGATTTAACTGATTCAGCTAGAGATTGTCTGTAATTATTGACTCTTCATGTAAAGAAGATGTTCTAGTGACTTAGAACGTTTATAATTGCCATTCATTAGTTGCACTAGGTTGTAGAGACAATCTAGGTACCTCAAGATCAAGTAAAATGTTAACTCCCTAGTTGTACAACTTAGTTTAGCAGGTAAATCATTATTTGGTTTATAAATTTGTTTCCTGGTCTAGAATAAAACTAAAATATTGTTTCAGTTTTACAGCTTTATATTTTGTATTAAAATTATATGAGATATTTTGCCTCATAATGAAAAGATGTTGAGAAAAGTATGTTTACTGGAAAAAACCTAGACCAAACTACCAACTTTATGATTGCTGGTTAATCTTGTCGTCAGCCTCCTTTTTATCATTTTTTATAATCATCAGTAGTTAGTTTAGCATATGTTTCTATTTACTTTATTTTACACTTTCAGTAAATAAGCTGAGGTAGACAATTTTTCACTAATATATTTGACTGTCTTTGTCCTTGTTTAGAATTTCAGTTGAATCTGTTTGCTTCTGTTATTTTGCATGGAGCAGATTATATTTAAATAATGTAAAATATCAGTTACTGTTGTGTTTTTTTACAAATTTTATAGTTGAATGCATGCCAAGCTTAATTGAATGCAACTTGACTAGTAGATTTTTTTTTATGTAATACTTAACTATAGAAAATAATCTTTTTTGTTTGTTTGTTTTTTTGAATATTTGATTTGCCAGAATCATTATTTATATTATATGTAGTATTGTTTTATATGCATGCTTTCACTTTTTCCATGTACACATTTTCAAGCATTTCATTGCCTACCATTGAAAGCTAATTGAAACCAGTTTTGAATAAAAGATCATTTGAGAAAATTTCATTAAGATATTAACTTGTTAAAACAAAAAAGAAAGCAGAGGCAAATTTATTGGGGTGGTGGCATGGGGCCTGCTACCCCTTTTGTGGGTAACATTTGGTTGAATATTTAGGGAATCACTGAAGAATGACTGGAGGTAGCCCCCTCTTATGAAAATTTCTGGATCCACCACTGAAAAGCGGTATATTAAAACATGAGTTCAACAGTATTCTAATGTCAACGCCATGTTTCAAGCTCCTAATTGTCTCTAGACCAGACAAATTGTAGTTGAATTAGAAATGTTTATATTAATGGAAAATATAGTTACTGTTCCGTATAATTAACCCCAATATCTTTGGGTTTGCAATAACATACAGGTGTGAACATCACATTTGGTGAAATTTTACAGAAAAATCTTACAGATTGCACTTATTTTAAGCTAATTTGTTTGAATAAAACTTTTTAATAACTCTTGTTTATTTCAGTTGATGCTGGTCAGATTTATGAAATATAATTTGATTTATTTGATTTGCTTTACTAACTTCAAGCTTATTTATTTGTTTAGTTTATGATTGTCACTTGCAATAACAATCATGATTATATGCACATATTCTCATGAGGTATTATGGAAAGCAAATTGCAATGTTTTCTGAGAATAGTGTAAGGTGATGTTGCAATAACAGTTTTCTTGAAATATATAGCACTTTTGCATCTATAAAATATTCATATCGCCTGCATGTTAGCATAAAGAGTGTAATATTCTTTTGCCATTAAAGCCTAGTAAGGGACATTTTGTTTCCCAGTCATTGAGTCCATCTGTCCATTTGTCTATCCCATAGAATGAAATTCAAAACAGTGTGGCTGTGGCCATTGATTGAAACATTAAATTCATCCATTGACTGGGACAATTTAGGTGAACGTTTGTATGTAACGACCACTGCTCACTATGTACTTTTTAAGGTTCATGTGGACCCTATGGCTAAAATGGCTGTATCTCCTCAAAATTTACTCTGAGTACAGGCAAACCTGTGCATCTGAAAAAGTTTTAAGGCATAGCATGCCCTAGATAAATAGAATTCAAATGCATTGTATGAATTAGAAAATTCATAACTTAACTGGATTTTGCCGTACACTTTTTTTCGTCCCTGCAGAAGATGATAAAATTAACAAACAGTTGAGTTTACCTTGATATGGTCCACTCAGGTACACAGTTTAAATAACCAATTATTGTTAGGTATCTACTGTCCATCTCATGTCCATGTCAAGCAATACAGCTCACTTCAATTATTGCCTGTGGGGAAGTTCTCAAACCTGTTTCCCAACTTAGTTTATTTTGGCACCTTCTGGAGGAATGAAAAAAAGTGCACGGCAAAATCCTGGTAAGTTTTTATTTTTCTAAAACATAAAACATATTTGAAATTTATTTATCTAGGGCATGCTATGCCTGCAATTTTTTACAGATGCGCAGGTTTGTCTGTACTCAGAGTAAATTTTGAGGTGAAAATACAACCATTTTAGCCATAGGGTCCACATGAACCTTAAAGACACTTAAACTATGGGGTCACCAAAGGTTCTCAACACCTTAATAAAGTAATTCGAAAAATTAATCAGAAATAACACAATGTTTTGATTTATATCAATTATATAAATCAAAACATAACGGTTATTCCTGATTAATTTTTCGAATTATTTTATAATTAAAGGCGTTAAGAAACCTTTGGTGACCCCACAGTTTAAATGTCTATCGTAGGTACGTCGTGAACAGTGGTTGTTACAGACAAACGTTCACGTAAATTGTCCCAGTCAATGGATGAATTTAATGTGTCAATCAATGGCCACAGCCACACTGTTTTGAATTTCATTCTATTAGATTAAATACTTTGATATCACATAATTTACCATAAAGTTGTGGTCACATAAACTTGAAAGTTATTACAAATTTTTATCATTGTGAACTTTTTTCAATACATATATACATGTAAGTTTACATATGTATGTATATGTCGTGTACATTTTATTATTTTGTACAGGTTATTACTTGTACAAAATTTTCATACAAGTAATTACTCGTATGATGCCATCATACAGGTTATTACTTGTATAAATATAATTGTACAAGTAATAACCTGTACAAATTTTGTGGAGAAAAAGATAATGACTTGTACAACTCACTATCTTTCGTATTTTTTTAAATTTATATTGTGTTTGTTTTTCTGTTCTTATTTTCAAGTGTTTATCAGTATATTTTTGAAATGTTAGAAGTTTACAGATGAACGAAGGACGCAAAGTAATAATATAAGCTAACGTGACACCTTGTGCAAATTTAGCTAAACAGCTAGATGCCACGTAAATACGGACTTATGGTACAAAGTGACATGGTCGTTAAAAGCAAAAATAAATTGGTACCCTCCATTCATTTATGTTTAAACATACATCATGACGAAAAATTGCATACATAATATCATACATTGGAAATATAAGTCAAGCCTAATGGATTAAAAATCCTATTTGTTTGCACAAGACAAGGAAGCATGGCATCTTGAATTACACAATAAGTTCATTTTTTTGCATTTACATTTGCCTGTTTTACAGCCACCCCGACAGATGCAGTGAACATGACCTTGACCACCACTTAAAGAAAGCAATTGTACTGCTTTTCTGACGTTAACCTCTGTGTTCTCTGGTATGTCCAATTTTGTCAATTCCTTTCTCTGAATCTTTTCAATTTGATTTTGACTCATGAAACCGATCGTGTGTCCAAGAAATCATCATACTCTTTATGTCAGCGTTTGCTCTTTCGACAGACCCCTGACTTTGAGGGTGACGTGGTCTACCATGCACTAATTTAAGCTCTGGCCAAAGGAGTTTAAGTTCTGTAATTACATTAGCCGTAAATTCCCTTCCATTATCACTTTGCAGTATATGTGGAGCTCCCAAAAGCAGAAAAATGTCAGTGAGTTGGTAAGCCACTTCAGCTGCTCTTTTTGTCTTTAAAGGGCGCAGTACACTGAATTTGGTTAAGTGGTCCTGGTAGTGCATGATCCACTTGTATTCTCCATCTGGACATAACTGATAGTCAACAAGGTCTACTTGACAACGGGAATTAAAGTCTGTAGAAGTGATAGGAAGAACAACTAATTTTGTGGTTTCAGTACGACTTTTCTTCAAAATACACTGTTCACACATCTGAATGAAAATTCTGATAATTTCTCTGCTGATATTGGCAAATTGTTTTTTTAACTCCTTATATGTCTTGTGGATGCCCCCATGGCCAACTCCAGAATGTGCAGTTCTAATCAACGGATAAAGTTCATCTACTGTACAATAGTAAAACATTTAGTCACCTTTGCGAATGAGTTTTTCAATGCCTGCTACACTCAAAACATCATATTGCCTTAAGAAATATCTTTGAAGAGCAGTCTTTTTGGAACTTAATTTTGCTTCCTTTACATTCCCAATAATCTCTCTGTATCTTTCACGTGTAAATATTGAATTATTAGAAGATTTATTGTCATCACACAATTTAATTATATCATCATGAAATTTCTTTTCTATAATGTTTTCCATCTTAACACTTTAGTTTTGACTACTTAAATGAACAGTTTTGTTCATATATTTGATATATTAAATGTACTCACATATTGAGAGTTTATACCTTTAGACAAAATAATGAATTATATGTTAAAAGGGAAACAATTTGTTGTGGACTTCAAATAAACCAAGGTAAAATAATGATTTGTACAAGTTATTATCTTTTTCTCCACAAAATTTGTACAGGTTATTACTTGTACAATTATATTTATACAAGTAATAACCTGTATGATGGCATCATACAAGTAATTACTTGTATGAAAATTTAGTACAAGTAATAACCTGTACAAAATAATAACATGTACACGACATATATATTAAAATATGTATGACAATTTAAGGTTCTGACCCACAATTTGTGGTTCACTGAACATAGAAATGTGACAGTGCAAGCTAGATATTGTGTGTCTTATAAACACATATCCTTGTTAAAAGATTCTAGATCAAAGGTATATGTTATCTACAGTTCTGATGTTTTCAGGTTAATATACTGCATTTGAATTGAATTTCAAGATTATACAAGCAGCCATGTTGTTTTAATTCATCCTTTGTATTTGTCTGATATAAACAACTTTCCCATAGTTTTATTCTCTCCAAATGTTTTGCATTTAAATAATGCCAGTACTGACGAGAATGGTAGTAATATAAAAAGTATGATATTGATATCATATCATTTATTACATTTCAAAAAAACGCATCCTTTTACTTTGATGGTAATGATTGTAAAAGAAGGTATGATAGCCAGGCATTACAATATGGCTAGATTAATGTTACTTTTTAAATCTGTGTAGATATTGAGTAGATACATTTAAGTTAAGTTTTCTGCATGGTGGAATGAAACACGAGTTGTGTTATGAGACTTCAATATATTTTATCTGCAGAAAAAGTTCAAGTTCTAAAACTTGTGGTGATTATTTGCAATCTGTCTGAAAAATACGTTTCAAAACAAAATTTTATGTTTGTCTTTCTCTTTTCAGTGCCAGAAAGGCAGATTTCAGAACAACAAAGACTTCAACAACAACTACAGTTATTAAACCATCATGATGAAGATAGAATGCCATTAGATGGAATTCCTTCAGCACTTGGTGCTTAACATTGTGATGTAGTAAATCTAGTCAGCATCATGTGACTGCTTATGCATTTTGCATTGGACAATGTTATCAAGACAATGGTTGTGTCATTTGAATGACAAAAGTATAATTTGTGGAGGAGACATGGTCAATTGCTTACATTTTATGTGGAATTGAAGTGAAAAAAAATGACCATGTTCTACCTTGGTAATTGGCATTGTACTGTAAATTGGAAATCTTTGAAATGAAATTCCATTTGGTTATTGATGAAATACTATAATTCATGGTTATTATATATAAATTTATTCTGTTTTAAAATTAGGCAGTTTCCTAAGATCCTTGTTTGAACAAACATCAATATTTTCCTAATATTCTGACTCGCAAATTTGTGTCAAAAATATTCAATTTTTACCCTTTTTGATAGAAGAAATCTAATTTATGCTATCATTCAACAATGAAATCTTTACACAATTTGAAATTCCTCACAGTTTAAACTTTGCACATATATATCAATTATCAATATACAAAAAATACCTCATTTTGCAATCTTTCAACTTTTAGTCCAAATATGGCCTTTGGCACATTGCTTCTATTAAATATAAGGATAGAAAGGGGAAGTGTATTTGTTGTTTTTTTGTTTAATAATGTTATGTTAACTTATAAAGTGAGGAAAAAACACTTTTATCTTTGTTTAATTTTAAGTTTTTTACTTGGTAAGACAGAGTATCGTCATAGTAAAGAAGTTTTAGGTTAACTTTTGATTTACAGTAACATTGTTTTTATAAGCTAGAAAAAAACTTTTGTTATTATTGTTAATTGTAAAAATATTGTGATAAAAATTGTGTAATCTGTTATTATCATGCAAATGTAACCTGCTACTTGAATATTGTTAGAGATACAATCAAATGTTTTTGTTTAACAAAAACTAACAGTTGGAATAAAAGGTTTAAAAAAAAGTAAACAGATACCTAGTTGAGTTTAGATTTGTACATCATGCACAAATATGGGATATTTCAAATATTACAGAATAATGTATGTTCATCAACAAACATATTGAAATTGGTACCAGCAGAACTCTTGTCAATTATACACACTACACAAAACCTGGCGAATTTAAAGTGTATTGTATTATTTTCATGTGACAGGATGTGATATATATATTGTTCCTTGTCATCTTTGCTATCCTAGATTCATATATTTATCGCATATATCAAACAACAGATTCTGTCATATAACAAATGTGTGGAATCTTGTACATTCAATGTACTAGGATTTCAGTTAACTCTAGTTGAATTTACGGAAGCAAATTAAAAAGTAAGATCTCAATCCGAGGGAAATTCAAGAAGGAAAGTCCTTAATCAAATGGCAAAATCAAAAGCTCAAATACATCAAACAAAAGGAGATAATCTACATGTAACAAAAACACTGGTAAAAGGGGCACTAGTTACGAGATATATAGAAAATCTAAAATAATTTTTTTTTGCTCAATCAATTATAAAATGCAAATAGTGAAATAATTATTCGCTTTTAGCAGCCAGTATGGTCTTGTCAAAATAAGCTATAAAACATTTATTATGAATAATTCACTTGCAAGTTAATAATTCAACCTCATTGACTTCGTATTCATGTGAACTTCAATTTAACCCCTTAGCTTGAGATGGATATCACATGAATTGTATGTGTAAAGTTATTTAAAGGAAAAGAATGGCAACATTGAAAGTGAAACAAAGGTAAATGATTTGATTCACTGATTCGATCCACAAAAAATCATTCTTATACAGGTAAAAACAATGATAGACATTTATTTTTCATCCATAATATGAAATAAAAATAGACCTAGAATAATCCAACAGCACAAGTTTGCTTTATCTATTTATTCATATATTTATGTTTATATTGCTTTTATGGTCATTGGAATGACTTTAGGGGTCAACTCGATAATTAATTAGATGGCACTTAGCATAAAATACACACAAAACAAAGCTATATATTTTCATGTCTGTGCCCTGTTAATTGTTTACTAGTATTTTAGACTTTAAATAATTTGGATAAATGTTTTACATTGTTATAAATCAAATATGAGAATTTGATTAAAATCGGTGAACATGAATTTGATAGCTAGTGCCCCTTTAATTACCATATTAATTCTAAATTTAGGCAACAGTATTTTAGTGATGTTCATGAATTGAATAGGATGATAAAAATTAGAATACTGTTATTCAGTTACCAATATCAAACATGTTCAAACCTAATCCATCGACATGTATTCTTTGATGAAAACTTATCTTAATGCTACAAGACAAATACTGTATATACATGCTTTAGGTTGCATGTAAACTGCAGCATATTGTTCATTTCTTTCATTGATGGCAAGAAAACTTTGACCAAAAAATTCAAACAAGTCAATCAGCAAAGAGGAAATGGCCTAGAAATTGGAACACTTTATTGATCCAATTATGGACCATTACGGGTGTTAAACGCTTCAGTTCATGAATATCAAGTTTCATACCAAATATAAAATCAAACCTTAAAAGCAAGTCGGGAAAGCTTTTGACGAAATACTTGTTCTTAAAAATCTAAAAAATAATGAACTTCGAGGAAAATTCACACTGAAAGTCTGTAATCAAATAGAAAAATTCAAAAGCTCAAACACATCAAGTGAATGGATACTAACTGTCATATTCCTGGCTTGTATGGCAGTTGTATAAAATGCCATTAAATTGACAACGATGTGTGAACAAAACAGGTATAATAAGTAAAAACGTCAAAAATCGGGATACAGCGGTTACCATTGTGTTAGAAGATTGCTTACACGCTACAACTCATCATTATCAAGCTGTGAAACAAATTTAAAATTAATCTCCATACAAGCCATGAAAATTTCGACGAAAAGGAATATTATAGAAAACCGCTTCTGACGAATGAAATTTTATAAAATGTTTACATTATTTACAAAACTAGGTGGATACGGCTGCTGTGGACCATAAATTCCTGATGGCACCATCAGCTATGTACTCAATACTTGACATGATTTATAACCAAACTTTTATAAAAAAAAAAAATTTAACAGTGTTATACAGCTTTTCGAAATTCATAAATCGATTGAGAGAAAAAAACTCAGGGTTACAAACCAAAACCAAAGGAAACCTTAAGAGGAAAACAACGAAACAACAGAAAAGAAACGCTAAAGTGCAACAAAAACAAATGACAGTGCTACACACACACAAACGATCTACCTAGTACCAGTATAAGATAACAACTGCCATTTTCCTGACTTGGTACAGGACATTTTTAGAAAATATGGTGAGTTGAACCTGGTTTTGTGGCTAGCCAAACCTCGTGATTTTATTGCAATGTAAGATATAACACTAAAATGACACATTACATGCAAAGACTACAGTACAAATAAATGCAAGAACATTCATAACTATCCGTTATAAAAAAAAAATATTATGAAGAAACTAAGGGTTCAATCCCTCAGGCAAAGTCGACCTATGATGAATTTTGGCTTTTGGTTTTAGTTATGTATGTCATTTACTACAAATGTTTCAGTTATTTATATAATCTTGGCTTTAAAATATTACGCATTTTGCTACCTGATGAAGCTGAATCCAGAAAAGTGCTTCAGAAACATAAGTTTGTTAAGTGTTGTTTTCATTTTTTTTTAATAATACTTGCTGAAACACAATAACTCATCATTATCAAGCTGTAGGTCAAATATAAAACCATTCTCTTCAATAGAATCCAAGAAAATGTCAGACTTCTACTCAAAGACGGACGGATTGAACCCAGCAGTTACTGGACCTGCTTTCGTCTTAGGCGACGAAGCTAGAAATTGTTCTACTGAACAAGTAAAGGTGGTAACGTGAAATTATCACATTTCAAGATTAAATGTTTGGTTCAAGAGGTTAACCATGAAGTCATGTTCTTGTCAGCAAATGTTAATGGTCTTCCGTATCTTAAATGAACAGAATAAATATTGTGTACAATTTTATTTATTCTTTTTTAATTGAACATTCTAAATACAAAAATACAAATTATATACAAACAATAAATTACCTGAATAACAATAATCTCATGAATCTTGACAATGACAAAATAAATTTTTTTATATATATATAGTATTGTTAAAACTTGTGACACTTGAAGAAGGCCATTTGTTGAGCCGAAATATTTGTCAGCACGATTTAATAACAACATTTTCGTATTATAACATCTTATATCAGTACCGTTGTGCAAATCTTTAGACTGATATATATATATATATATATATTAACACCTACTGGCATGTATAGAAATATATCTTTCACTACGAAATATAAACAAAAGATGTGGTAACCGGTCTTTTTAGAACCATTGGTATGCAAAACGTGATGTGTCCTCTTGTATTCACTATTCATAATACATAAATTAAAGAATATTGGTTAATGCTGCTTTTCAACTAAACTTGGTGATTTTAAAACCAAATTTTTTAATCAAAGAAAAATTTCTTGGGTAAATAACTAAATCAAATATAATCATTTGAAATAGACATAAAAAAGTATGTTCGTCAAGATGCAGTGCGCTCTATAATTAAACAGATCTTTCGTGCATTTCTAAATATTGTTTTAAAAGTGGAGATGTGTGAAATTATGTTTTAAATTTAGAACACTGAATCATTTCCATAAGAAAGATCATTGAAATAGATCATTATTTTTTTTCTTTAAGGTCTACAACAATTGGATATTTCAATAATACTTTAATGAGAAAAAATATTCTAACATAACACAACCTTAATGCTGTTTTATTTTAGCACTATAATAATCAATATCTGTTTATATTTCCGTGTAATTAGGAGAGGATCCTTGTAGTAGTTGATATCTCTCTACACTATTCTGTTTTCGTTTCTGTTTCAGGTAATAAACTGAAAGTGAAACTACAATCATAATGCACAAAGCACCTATAACAATCCCGGCAACTGATGTGCTACTAAATTGATGAGTTCTAGCATTTGCATCTGGCTGTCTGTTTTCTTGTCTGGTCTGTTGACGGTAAGAACCAAATCCTTCAACTCGTTTACTATTTTTCTTTGTATAGAAATATGGTTCTTCCTGAAGCAAGAGAAAATTCACCACTTTTTAAGGATTTCCAAATTACCTTCGTAAGATTACAAAATCGAAATACATTCATGATTACCGTAGTTGAAATTTAAATTACTAAATATGTAAAAAGTTAAATAACAAGTATACCGAAAATTCAAATCGGTAAGTCCCTTATCAAATTCATGACTTGGCACATGCATTTCCTTATGAAGAAAATAATAGTTTAAAGCTTGCTTTATAGCTACCTGAACCTCTCAATCATACCCGTGGCCAGGGCGGGGGGGGGGGGGCTTGGGGGGGTTCGGACGAACCCCACCTTGAAAACAAATAAGCACTTTTAAAGTCAACGTCCTGTTCGAATTGTGAATGTTAAAGTCTAGTTCCCGTGTTCAAATACCCCCCCCCCCCCCCCCTTTTTCTCCATTTGGAAAATATCCTGGCTACGGGCCGGTCAATTGTATGGCAATCACATAACTTCAAACTTGATCAAGACTCGTATGTGGCAATTGATGAACGAGACCATAATATCTTTATTTTGATTGTGACAACGTTATAACTATGAGATTAATACACTTACAGTATCAGGACATTCTGTTGGTTCTCCTGGTCTCCAGTATGTTCTCTTTTGTCCTACTGGTTCAATCTTGTTTTGAAAAAAAGAAGGAAAAATGGAATACATACAGGATAGCAGAATCAGAAAATCAGATAGAAGGAAAATCTTTTGAAAAATTATTTTAGTTTATTTTTTTTTTTCAAATCACATTTTTTTTTGCCCATTTTAGATACTCAAATCAAACGAACAAAATATGGTTAAAATACTATTTAAGAAATAAACAGTGATCTATAGCTCTTCATTTCTTCTTACTTTTTTTCTTACAGAGTACTTAACTGTATAGAAGTTTGGGTTAAGTATCAACTATTTATATGTCCGTACTGTGTTGCTACTTAAACGTTTCAGGTATGTTTCTAATTCATATCAAACTTAGCTTCATGGGCTCATTACCCTGCTACATCAAATAAACTGCATTATGATTCAATAACAACTCTACATAAACATGTATTAAAAAAAACAAAATATCAAATTCTAAAGAAAATTCAAAGGGAAAGTCCATGAATAATGTCAATAGTAGTATATCGCTGTTTAATAGTCATAAATCGACTAAAAACAAATCCGTGTCATAAACCAAAACCGAGAGAAAGACATCAACTATAAAAGGAAAACAACAGAACCACTGAACTGTTACAAAAACAAACACCAACATACATAGAAACATACTTATAACCCTGAATAAACAAGACGCTTAGTTATATCTTCTAACAGAACGACTAGAAAGTAATATTCCCCCACTTCGTGAAGTCATTTCCGAAAACAATTGGCTTAACCAAGCATCATGACTAGCTAACCATCAAAAATAAGGTCAACAGTAGTATACCGCTGTTCAAAACTCATAAATCTATGGACAAAAAACAAAATCGGGGTAACAAACTAAACCTGAGGACAACGCATTAAATATAAGAGGAAAACAACGACAAAACATTAAAATGTAACACACACAGCAACGGACTAAGCATAAGACAAAATCCGATGAGAATAACCAATATAACATCAAAACCAAATACATGAATTTGGGATAGAAAAGTACCGTGACACGTCTTATAGTAATGTGAATTCACACTCAAAAATAGGAGAAAACAAACGACACAACGGAAACACAACGTAAAAATGTTACACACACAGCAATAAACTATGATATAACAATGGCAATTTTCCTGACTAGGTACAGGACATTTTTAAAGAAAAAAATGGTGGGTTGAACCTGGTTTTGTGGCATGCCAAACCTCGCACTTTGATGGTATTGTTTAATATAACATTAAAATGACAACATACTAATACAGGACTACAATACAAATAAATAGCAGAACGTATTTGGCAAAGAAACACATGAATAATAGATAACAAAAGGCATCAGGTTTAAGGCATCAAAGAGTGTTTGGTCTTGACTATATTCTTATTAAATTTGATTCAGTGAATATTCATGTAACATGATTAAAATTATATTCAATATTGCGAAGAACCTTAAATAAAGACAAAAGTAGTATACCGCTGTTCAATAGTCAACTGAGGAAACGCAACAACCATAAGAGGCAAACAACGGAACAAAAGATACAATGCACTGCTATAAGCTATAAAAACAAACGCCAAAATAAAAAGATATGGACTACTTTTTACATCTGACATATTACTGACTTGGTACAGGACATTTTAAGAAAAATGGTAAGTTGAACCTCGAGACATGGCTAGCCAAACCTCCCGCTTATTGAAATGCTAAACATTCCACTAAATGCCAACATTACGTGACAAGAATATAGTACAAATGAATGCAAGAACACACAGGACTTGAGTGTAAGTATTGGAATGTTAATGTTAATAGTATTGTTGTATATGTATTACACTTTGTCAAACAATCCTACTTAATATAACGATTTTTTTACGATTTTCATGAAATCAAAATAAGTAGACGTAATCAAATTCACTTTATTTTAATAGGTCTTACCATGTTATCCCAAAGAGCACTAGCTGCAACTTGTTGCCCAAGCTCACTAAAGTGAAAACAATCCGGTGCAAAGTAATCCAAATCAGTAGAATTGTCTTCCTAAAAAAAAGAAACAGGTACTTCATTAGAAAACGTATAACAAAGCATTTGGAAAAAGAAAAATCTTTATAAAATGTAGTTACATAAGTTAAATTTATATGAGTTTGATTATTATCATTATTGTTATTTCCCTGTTAGTCATATAGCTGTTCACTTTATGTTCCTAATTAAGGTAATTGATACTTATTCACGAAAAGCTCCTCGAACGTACACAATTTACTAGGTGATTTACATAGACGAAACATACGAACGGCAAACCAAATTATAACCTTGGTATCATTGTTGAATTGTTATGTCAATACTTACATTAACTGGTATTTTTGTTTCAGAAAGGAATGGTTGATTGACAACAGTGAAATCGTCTCTGGTATCATAACGTCCAGAGTCTACCAAATCCTCCAAACCATTCTGGTATTGAATAACCAAATCTTTCAGTTCATCTTTATTATCTCCAGGAAAGGCACCACATCTACATGTAAAGCTGGGGAATAAAAAAATGTAAGTTTGATAATGTGTATTCATTAATTACCGGTATGTAAATAAACACAAATACAGTGCATCTCCCTCAGACAAATAAGCCTATTGAGTTGTTTCCTCAGGTTAGGTTTCACTTTTACAAAACTAAGGTAACAAGTGACTTACTACAGAACGTAATTGTGTACTTGAGTATAGATCGAATAGATAAATTAAAATCACCGAAGTGCAAATAATACTATGATTAGAGGCAACAATAGTTTACCAATGTCAAAATTTTGCAAACAAAGTTCAAAATATTGAAATTAATACCGGCTTCACACATCAGCGTATAGCTCCGACGTATGCCGAGCGTGTTAAAAACGCTGCTAATGCGCTAGTAATTTTGGATGCATTCAAACTGTCAATCATATCTGTAACGTGTGCACAACGAGCTTTAATTTAAAAAAGAAGATGTAGTATGATTGCCAATGAGACAACTGTCCACAAGAGACCAAAATGACACAGACATTAACAACTATAGTAGCGTGTATTGGGCGTACGAGAAGCGTACCTAAGCGTTTATCGGGAGTTCAAGAAACGTATGTTGGCGTATGCCTGGTGTTTGTCTAACGTACATGGAATGCACGCTACGAAGGAAAAAAGTTTCTTGAACGTATTTGAGACGCGTTCCGGTCGTATCTTGGACGTTCTATTATGGGGTGTTTGTTTAAGATAAAGTCGAACGACCTTGAAGCGTATACAACGTGCCCTTAACGTGTCGCAAACTTATCTGTAGTGTTTTCAACGAGCTTGTAGCGTATGTATTACGTGCATGTAGCATACAGGTATACGCTAGACACAAGCTTGAGCTGGATGAAAATTGGTATGCTGCATAAAAATTTCCTCAAGTTGTAGCGTTCAACAAGCGTATACCTTTGTATTTCGGCGTACTTCAAACATATGCAGCGCGCGTTTAACGATTCATTAGCGTTCCTCTCGCTTTGTCAATTTTCTCTGTACGTTTTGTGCACGCCGGTCCATACGCCAATGTCTGACGCCGGCAAGGTAAAAGAAAACAAGAGAATCCAATAAACTCCAAATAGATAATATTTTTGTCCTCTTTTTGGCTTTTTTATCGTGATAATCCGAATTGTTTGTATGTATACTTATGCTCCCAATTTCTGTAACTCGAATATAACAAATGAAGCCTATAATGAAAACCCAAAATCTGTATCATATGTTTGTACTACTATCCTGTGAAAGTGCATACTAGAAATTGCATAAAAGCGATTTTTAATGTTGTGCGTCGTTGATATCTATTGTTTTTATTTTTGTTACTAATTGTGTGCTATTTTTTGTCAGTTCTGTAATATCAAATATACATTTCTTTTTTTCTTTTACTACAGTACCCTCATATATTCTTCCAGTCATACTTACTAGTGAAGTGTATCACAAACTAAGTTTTCATTTAGTAATGGTACATTGCCAATATCTAGAACCTCCACCACATTAACAAAAGCTTTTGGTACTTCTTTATGGAAGATATCCAATGCCTCTGTGATATATCCAATATATTTTTCTACTGTATATTCCGGCTGCATAAAAAAAAAAAATAAGACAAATTAAATAATTTAAAATTGAATCTCTATTTCTATGAGTTATAATAACACTAGCTTGTGTTTTTCCAAACCTTTAAAAGATGGTCGTGGAGCATGGTATTGCTCACTATATTGCGAGTTAGACATTTGAGTTCTAGCAGGTACTTGATGGGTTGTGTTATCCAATTTCAAATTCCTTTGTAATGTGTTTTTCGTACTTTTATTTATCATTGGGTCACCTGTTTTTTTAACGAGTGATATTTTTACAACCTCTCATTAATCATTGTTTCTATGTTAAGAACTTTAAAACTGAATGAGTCTAACAACCAAAAAAATTTAGTATGGTAAAATCAACTATTGAAATTCAGGGTTAAACATAAGGTAAGGTATTGTATTAATCCTTGTTTTACAGATTAAATTACAAATATTCAGACATTAAATCATTTTGGACCGTAAAAATGTAACAGGTAATGTTATCTTAAAATATTACGCTATCAGAACAGAAACATATCATTTAAAGCTCATTATCGTCCATTGGGTGGACAGAAGGAGATGTATGGATCACACAGGCAATTATACACGTCTTCTTATTATGTTATTACGGTTATATGGATATATAGTAAACTGTGTTATAGAAAACATAAATTTTAGAATATAACGTCAACAACCAAACAAACGTGTTGCTTTTTTTGTGTTTTTTTTTTCTTTCTATTGGTTATGAGGCACTCCTGATGCTATTTTTTAAGTTTTCTTCTGAAATATGCGTATATACAACTTTACTGTTAAAGACATGTGCAGAAACAGATTATCGGTCCCTGACCAACGCAGTTTTCTAATTTTTACATATTCTAGAGGTCAAAAATGAAATAAGCATGGAAACATTTAATATCATTCTTCCTGTGAGCAATAAATGTACATGGTATTATCATTGTAATTTGTTACCCTGTCACCACAATAGTCACACAGATCATTTCCACCAATGAACATTGTTATAACTTTCCAGTCATTCACGAAGTCAACTCCTTCTTTACCAGACTTCATTCGATCTACTAGTAATCTGGCTTGGAATGGCATGTTTCTAAAGAGACAAAATATATAATATTTAATTCAGTTCAGTGAATTCTTACCTTCTGATTAACCATTTAACACAGTAATTTTACTACACATAAATGAATGGTTGCAAGACGTATTACAAATTTCAAATCTCTGGATACAAACCCTATTCTTTACAGTGATTTATAAAATTTCTTTTTTTTATACATCATTAAACAGTTGCCCAAATAAGAGTGAGAGTGTAATTATTGTAATCAGTTCGTGGTCGTTTTTGTTGGATAATTGGAATACTTCCTGGGAACATGTTTTCTTATTATTGCAAAATGTTTTGGACAACAAAATACTGTTTATATTCTGTTGGTTTCAAATTCTATTTTTTTTTCATATTTAGAACTTGTTAACATAAAATGTAATGTGTGCATATAATAATCTGTCATTACAAGATCATCTCATTCTAGTAAATAGCATATATTCCTAATATCTAGAACTTCGAAAACATTGACAAAAGCTTTTGAACCTTCATTTTGAAAAACGTCTCAATTCTCTATGGTATATCTTAAATATTCACAAAAGTTTTATCTTTTAAAAAGATTAATAAAGTATCACTTTTTGTTAATTTAAGAGCGACATGAAAGCTGAAAGTACAGAAAAGTTTTAACATTGAAGTTGCCCAATATATGCAACAGTAATTTACCGATAACAATAATAGTCAGTCGTGGCAATAATAGTCAGTTTACAGTTGAACTAAAATTATCATTTGATATTCCCGGTTTCGTTTGTTTAATTGTATTTTGAGGTCAATCTTTTTTTTAAATCATCTAGCAGTAGCAAAGTGAAAAGCTGTTTTGATTTATAAAAATTCTTCTTTATATATTCTGGAACTGGTATTTTTGTTTATTTCTTCTTGATATATCACAAACGAACCTGGCCTCATTCCCTGGATCTGCCACGTTTAAATGAGCATTCTCACTTTCAAAATCACCACTTCCGACAGAAAATCCTACCAGATTTGGATTAAATCGTTTCAGCATATCTAAATAATGATCAAAAGCATAGAATGTATCAAAGTATTAGCTTAAACTAATTTGGGTATCTCCGTTGGACAATAGGTCGAATCGTTTATCTTATTTCTTTTATCTATTTGTTAGTTATTGTTGTAGTCATTGTCTAATTTTATATTCCTTAAGGCATGGTTCAGTTTTGCCTACAAAGGTTTATCAAAATCATATTACTTTTACAACGCAAATTTTTAAACCATGTCCTTGTATTTAATCATGTATGGTTTTTCCTGTTACTTCATTATTTTTATTTAATGAATAGTTATTCATCATTTACACATTTGCCTTAAATTTGAATGTTTTCTTTTATGATAATAAACAAATATGTACAAAGTTCTAATGTCGATATTTCTGACTTTGGTTTAAAGGTGTCCAGAAGTGTTATGTGTAATATATACCATGTTCTGTCGTTTTCTGTTTGGGTTTTTGGGGGGCTAAAATTGAAAAAAAAAATGTCGATTTGTAAGTGATATTTTTTTATTAAAATCTTACTTGCTAGTGTTATATGTTCATCAACATCGCCATCGCCACCAACACTGAAATAAATAACTGTTTCTTAGTGATATCATTTTATAAAGCTAACCATACAAAATTTTAATCCTGGTATCTATGATGAGTAATTTTTATTATTGGTTGATTGATATTGCCACTTTCTGTATTCACCAATACAAACATTTCAAAACAATCAAACTACGATTGGTAAATAAAATTTCTGTCGTTATATATGACACATCATGTTTTGCAATGGCAAAGTTTTGATCTTTCGAAAGGTCATAATCCATTCAGCAAACGCGTTTATTTATGACTTTTATAGCAAAGAAGAAGTTTCTTTCGAAGTTTGAAGAAATCTGCTACACATTATTTGAAAATAAAACTTTATAAATGCTAACAAGTTAAAACGATCTAGCAGCGTCACATGTTTGTGTTGTTGGGAAAATAAACTACATATATTTCCTTCATATCTATGACACTCTGTATTCCTCACGAAACCACCAATCTATAACAACTCTATAAAACCCAAAATTAAATATTTTGATAAATAAATTGGATTTCAAATGTTACCTCCAGGAAAGTCCCCTGTCCTGCCTTAGTAGTCCAATAGGTGTTTTTGCTGTAATACCAGTTCCAGCCTAGAGTGAAATATAGAACGAATATTTGAATAATTTGACAGATTTTGAAAATACAGAGAGAACACTGTCGTCTTCAATACGTCTTGAAATAACGTCGTACGTAACATTACATGATTTTTATTATAATTATACCAGTCGTGCCAGTCTTATCCAGATTGTAAATGGTTGAGCTTGGCGTTTTTCGTGTGAGTTAGCTTACTAACTTAGTAACCTACATGAATGCTCGTAATGAATAAATTAAAAAATTTAGGATTTAAGTACCGGTCTTTGTAAGAATCATGCAGGTTCCTGTTGATGGGCGATTCATGACCCTTCTTCAAATGTCTTTATATTTTGTTTATGATGAAGGTATGGTATGAAAATAAGTTTTCTGTATTAATTTTTTCTTTTCAACTTTGGTTGCCATGGAAACCATCCTTACAAAATTTTGCCTAAATACGTCCATAAGTAGCCTTTGAAAATTGAAATATAATGGATTTTAAAGAACCATAGAAATAAAGTTAATCAATACAAACAATATGTATATTTACAGTATTGACAAACACAACCCCAAACTATACAAAAACGTTAAAATTTTGAATTTACTAAATGGTTTGTTTCCATAGCAACCATTTAAAAATGTGTTAAAATTCGAAAATGAAAAATTTCAAAAACTTTAAAATTTTAAATCTGTTTATCTCCCAAGACCAACAATACCATGACATGTCATTGACAAATTTTGAAAGACCACATTCTATATATTCAGAAAATAAAAAGAAAGTCGTGTGTTTTTTTTTCTTTAAAAAAATAATTTTAGTCAAAAATTGTCAATTTTCACCAAAATTCAGATTACCAAACAGATGAATACTGAAACATTTTGAACTTAAAAAGCTAAAACATTCCATTTATGCGTGCATTCCTGACACAAATTTGGTAATTATAAATGAGAAAATATGATTGATAGAGATATTTTTGTAGAGAAGGACTTTTTTTCTTTCTGGGCATGGTGCCCCCCCTTTTTTTTCAAAATTCAAAAAATCATTAATAAATTTAAAAGATGGAATTCAATTGTGAACATTTTGAGCATTAAAACATGAAATTTCTTCAAAGGGTGAGGGCAATAATAGAACCCCCTACACCATTTTTATATATTAGATTTTTTTTTAGAAATGGGGAATGTGTCAAAGAGAGAACAACCCAAACAGAAATTTAAAATCTTTAGATTCTATTTCATGGTCTTTAAAATTGACTCTAAAGAACCTGAATCGATCACCTGTAATTTTTGGTTAAATCTTGCATCAATGATTATTTGTCCCTTCAATATATATCAATGAGTGGCTTAACAATTCCATTTAAATGTTCTTTGTATCTGTCGTTTTTTCTTCAAAAGCAAAAAATGAATTTTACCCCTATGTTCCATTTTAGCCATAGTGGCTAAGTTTCTTGAAGTACAAGGAAATAAAAAACTAAATTTATACAAGATTATAACTCCCAAGTTGGGCTGAAATTGATTAAGCATATTCAATATCAAAAGAAGATTTTTTTTTAAAGGAAGAAAACTAGATGAACAAATTGTGAAAAATTTCTTTAAAGGGCTATAACTGCATACGGATTCAATTGACAATTCTGGTCATATAAACTTATTTGTAGATCCTACTTTGCTGAAAGTTGTGCTGTTTACAGTTTATCTTTGTCATTAATAATATTCAAGATAATAACCAAAACTGCAAAATTTCCGTACAATTAACAATTAAGTGGCAGCAACCCAACAATGGGTTGTTAGATTCATCTGAAAATTTGCTCTTAAAAGGCTTTAGTGTTTGAGATATGAGCTACACACTGCATTTTACCCCTATGTTCTTATTTTACCCATGGCGGCCATGCTTTTTTACAAAATAGAAAATAGAACACAAACTTAATTCTAGATATCCTAAGGATCATTCAGTTTATAAGTTTTACTGGAATTGGTTAAGTAGTTTCAGTGGAAATGTTTCAAATATTTTACACCGGACAGACGACAACGGAAGCAAAGTGATGGCAAAATTCACAGTTCCTTTGAAACGGTGACCTAAAAAAACTACGTCCGTTCTATCAGAAATAAACTGAAAATAAAAAATAAAAAATTTGTACCATCGAGAGCGCTAACAAGGCAACTTTCCATAAATTTTAATATTTTTAAGGGTCATAACTCTTTTAGAAAAGTCAATTGTCCATGATTATAGAACTCATCCGAGATATTGTTGATATTAATCTAGTGGATAAGTTTTATTAAAAATCTGGCAAGAATTGTACCTGTGGGAGCGTTAAAGGGGCTATTTTCCATAAATTTATTATTTTCAAGGGTTATAAATGTTTTTATTAAAGTCGATTGACCACCAATATCTAACTTGTTCGAGATATTGCTTATAATAACCTAAAGTATTAGTTTCTTAAAAATCTGACATAATTTGTACATGTGCGAGCGCTGCAAGGACAGCCAGATGGACACAAGGACGGATGGAAATCAAAATTTTAAGCAGACCATGTTTAAACGAAAAAAATTAAGTTCTAATTTCGATTTTTATTAATTGAAAATTTTTTGGTCGCATATTGGTATCACGTTGGCGTCGTCGTCGTCCGAAGACATTTGGTTTTCGCACTCTAACTTTAGTAAAAGTAAATTGAAATCTATGAAATTTAAACACATGGTTTATGACCATAAAAGAAAGGTTGACATTGATTCTTGGTGTTTTGGTCCCAACAGTTTAGGAATTAGGGGCAAAAAAGGGCCCAAATAAGCATTTTTCTTGGTTTTCGCACAATAACTTTAGTATAAGTAACCAGATGCTCCGCAGGGCGTAGCTTTATACGACCGCAGAGGTTGAACCCTGAACGGTTGGGGCAAGTATGGACACAACATTCAAGCTGGATTCAGCTCTAAATTTGGATTGTGATTAAATAGTTGACACAGCATAGGTTTCTGACACAGAATGAATGTGTTCTAATGAACTTAAAATTTTTGTTTTCTCTTAGAGCAATTCACTATGCTGTTGAATATTAATCCTCTCAAAAAAATGTTTGAAGAAATTTTCTTTTTTATTTATGAAATTTCAAATGAGAAAAATTGAACCCAATTTTTTTAATCACATCCCCCTTTCCCTTATTCCAAAACTAATCTCAATTAAAATTTCTAATGGAGTTTGCAACAATAACTACTCATTTAAATACATCATAAAATATTAAGATGTAAAAAAACTGCTTGTTATCACTGAATGGTAAAGATTATTTTAATTTATCAGTTGGTAGTAAAAAGTGAATATACATTGTATATTGTATATAACAAAGATTTAAGTTGATTCTGGACAAAGAAAGATAACTCCAATTAAAAAAAAATCTTGCTATTGCACAATATTTTGCAATTAGATATTTCTTGCTTACTATTCTGGACAAAGAAAGATAACTCTAATTAAAAAAAAATTTGCTATTTCACGATATTGTGCAATTAGATATTTCTTGCCATTGCGCAATACTGTGCAATTGAAAAGACTTGCCAATGCACAATACTTAATATAATAATTTTAGATCCTGATTTGGACCAACTTGAAAACTGGGCCCATAATAAAAAATCTAAGTACATTTTTGGATTCAGCATATCAAAGAACCCCAAGATTTCAATTTTTGTTAAAATCAGACTAAGTTTAATTTTTGACCCTTTGGACTTTAGTGTAGACCAATTTGAAAACAGGACCAAAAATGAAGAATCTACATACACAGTTAGACTTGGTATATCAAAGAACCCCATTTATTCAATTTTTGATGAAATCAAACAAAGTTTAATTTTGGACCCCGATTTGGACCAACTTGAAAACTGGGCCAATAATCAAGAATCTAAGTACATTTTTAGATTCAGCATATCAAAGAACGTAACTGATTCATTTTTTGTCAAAATCAAACTAAGTTTAATTTTGGACCCTTTGGACCTTAATGTAGACCAATTTGAAAACGGGACCAAAAGTTAAGAATCTACATACACAGTCATGACAGTTAGATTCGGCATATCAAAGAACCCCAATTATTCAATTTTGATGAAATCAAACAAAGTTTAATTTTGGACCCTTTGGGCCCCTTATTCTGTTGGGACCAAAACTCCCAAATCAATACCAACCTTCCTTTTATGGTCATAAACCTTGTGTTTAAATTTCATAGATTTCTATTTACTTATACTAACGTTATGGTGCGAAAACCAAGAAAAATGCTTATTTGGGTCCCTTTTTGGCCCCTAATTCCTAAACTGTTGGGACCTAAACTCCCAAAATCAATACCAACCTTCCTTTTGTAGTCATTAACATTGTGTTTAAATTTCATTGATTTCTATTTACTTAAACTAAAGTTATTGTGCGAAAACCAAGAATAATGCTTATTTGGGCCCTTTTTGGCCCCTAATTCCTAAACTGTTGAAACCAAAACTCCCAAAATCAATCCCAACCGTTCTTTTGTGGTCATAAACCTTGTGTCAAAATTTCATAGATTTCTATTAACTTAAACTAAAGTTATAGTGCGAAAACCAAGAAAATGCTTATTTGGGCCCTTTTTGGCCCCTAATTCCTAAAATGTTGGGACCAAAACTCCCAAAATCAATACCAACCTTCCTTTTGTGGTCATAAACCTTGTGTTAAAATTTCATAGATTTCCATTCACTTTTACTAAAGTTAGAGTGCGAAAACTAAAAGTATTCGGACGACGACGACGACGCAGACGACGACGCCAACGTGATAGCAATATACGACGAAAAATTTTTCAAATTTTGCGGTCGTATAAAAAGAAATCTATAAAATTTTAACATAAGGTCTCTATGACCACAACAGGAAGGTTGGGATTGATTTTGGGAGTTTTAGTCCCAACAGTTTAGGAATTAGGGGCCAAAAACAGGTCCCAAATAAGCATTTTTCTTGGTTTTTGCATAATAACTTAAGCATAAGTTATTAGAAATCTATGAAATTTTAACACAAGGTTTATAACCACAAAAGAAAGGTTTGGATTGATTTTGGGAGTTTTGGTCCCAACGAATTAGGGGCCAAAAGGGTCCAAAATTAAACTTTGTTTGATTTCATCAAAAAATTAATTATTGGGGTTCTTTGATATGCCAAATCTAACCGTGTATTCAGATTCTTAATTTTTGGTCCTGTTTTCAAATTGGTCTACATTAAGATCAAAAGGGTCCAAAATTAAACTTAGCTTGATTTTAACAAAAAAAGAATTCTTGGGGTTCTTTGATATGCTGAATCTAAACATGGTCATAGATTTTTGATTATGGGCCCAGTTTTCAAGTTGGTCCAAATCGGGGTCCAAAATTATTATGTTAAGTATTGTGCAATACCTCTGCGGTCGTATAAAGCTGCGCCCTGCGGAGCATCTGGTTTATTTATAAAAATACTATTTTTGATATAACAAAAATAAAAAAATAAAATATTTTTTTTGTCTTAAATCAGTGGTTTTGATAAGATAATAACACTTTGTAAAGATTAGACAAATGGGACAGTTTTAATCTTGGTACAGTCATGACAGTGTTTCCAATTTCATTATCTATGGAAAATACATTGCCTTGCATCGTTTCTTTTGTGGACTAGTATACTATTGCACAGAGTCAGATTATGTACACATAATGGCTGTTACTATTTACCTCCCATGTAAATCGACATGTATCGAAACCTTTATGCAAACACTTATTTGTCACTATGTCGATTTAACTGTGCTAAAATTGAAATTGAAGAAGAACTACAGAACCTTTCTTTTTATTCTAATATATAATAATCTAACTTATCTAAAAGATTTGAAATAAATGCGGAATGTGTCCATTGGACACAGATGATGCTCCCGCTTCCATATCATAAAAGTCATAAACGGACATGACTGAAGACACTTACCAATTGTGTACTAACTTTTATGGTGATAAGAATTGTGTAAAAGTTTCGTAACATTTGGTTGAGGCAAACTAAAGAAAGAAATACAAAACAAAAAATTCAGCAACTTTTTCCATCTATAAAGAGGCATTGCATAGAACAGTGAAAGTTACACCACCAAAATTCAAAGTTGATCTGCATTTGGTGGTTTTAAGCATTGTGTATAATTTTAATAACATCTGGTAAAGACAAACTAAAGTTAGAGAACAGAAACGGAAATTCAGCAATATTTCTATTTGTAAAGGGGCATAACTCTTGGACGGTTTAAGTGACACCACCAAACTTAGTCTTGTTTTATGGTAATAAGCAATGTGATTAGGTTTCATAACATTTGGTTGAGGCAAACTAAAGATAGAGAACAGAAACCAACGTTGGGACATACTGACGGACGGACAAGGGTTAACCTTAATGCCCCCTCCGCCACTGCGGGGGCATAAAAATATGTAAATATAACAATTGATTAAATTAGGCAAAATTCAAGAATGGCCATTGCACATGGTTGTCATAAAGGTTTGAGAATCAAAACAGTATACAATAGTTCGGACCAGCAAATTTTCCTCAGGGCCACAAGGATAATATTTTTGAGAACCATAAAAAAACGCGATTATTCTGCGGTATACAAATAATAATTCAGTTAGGTTTTAAAAAAAATAATAGACAAGCTGTCCTTTTCCACCATATACAATAGAAACATTGACAAATTCTTGCACAATTAATGTAGATCGTTGGTATATATTTCTTCAGATAGAACATGTAGAATTTGTATGCCCCCACTGTAGCAAAGGGGGCATTAAGTTGTACCCTTGTCTGTAAGTACGTCCGTTCCAGAGTTATATCCTTATACAAATGGAAAAAAAATGCTGACTTTTTTGTTTCCGTTCTCTAACTTAAGTTTGCCACAACCAAATGTTTTGAAACTTATACACAATGCTTATTTCCATAAAATTCAGAACAGTTAGAATGTTATTGGTGTAACAGGTACTGTCAATAAGTTATGCCCCTTTAAAAATGGAAAAAATGCTGAATTTTCCGTTTCCGTTCTCTTTTTTTCGTCTGTCTGACATAGTTCATCTTACCCTGACCTCATTTTCTTAGAACATTGATAATGTTAAGTTAATATGATACTTGTATTAAAATCTTTACATAACACTTACAGAGTTTCAAAAGTAATTCAATTATAAATAAAACCAACCAGACATTTCAGGGAGAGTGTTCTTGTTTAGCAGATCTTAGTCTAGGGTTAAAGTTTTTAAAGCATCAATCTGTTTCAAAAACCAACAATGAGTTGCATTAAATTGTTACTGTAACTTCTTTATAGCCATTTTGAAAGAGAAATTATCCTGAGCTATTTTTTTTTAAATGTTCATTAAGATTTGTTTTATAGATAATCATGTTATGCTCATTGTTGAAGGATATACGGTGATCTGTGGTTGTTTATTTCTATGTCTTTGCTCTCTCTGGTTGAGAGTTAATTGTCTCATTGACAATTACAACACATCCTCTTATCTTTATACATAGACTTACTAGTAATTAAGTTTTGGATTCAACTTTATTCTTTTTCACTGACAGCATCAGTCTTAGACACGACAACGGGTTATGCGTATTACCATTTTTTTTTTTAAACTTCTGAGAAATCTTACATATAAGATTGAAGGGAGGGGGTACATATGCTGCCCTCAACTTTAGAAGTTGTGCTATGCTTAAATTCTTAAAATACTTAGTTCACAAGTAAACACAATGAGATACCACATTTCTTTCAACAAATTTTATAATTTTGAAAAAAAAAAAAAAAAAAATCGAAAAAAAAGGGGGGTGCACCATACCCAGAGTGATGATTTTTCATTTTGTACAAGTATATCTTCATTTATCATATATTCTCCTTTAAAATTAACAAATGTGTGTCAGAATTGCACATATAAATGGAATGTTTTAGCTTTTTAAGTTCAAAATTTTTGATTATTCATCTGATTGTTAATCTGAATTTTGGTGAAAATTGACAATTTTTGACTAAATTTTTTTTTTTAAAGAAAAAAAAAAAACACACGACTTTCTTTTTATTTTCTGAATATATAGAATGTGGTCTTTCAAAATTTGTCAATGACATGTCATGGTATTGTTGGTCTTGGGAGATAAACAGATTTAAAATTTTAAAGTTTTTGAAATTTTTCATTTTCGAATTTTAACACATTTTTAAATGGTTGCTATGGAAACAAACTATTTAGTAAATTCACAATTTTAACGTTTTTATATAGTTTGGGGTTTTGTTTGTCAATACTGTAAATATACATATTGTTTGTATTGATTAACTTTATTTCTATGGGACTTTAAATTCCCTTATTTTATATTTTCAAAAAGGGTCTTTTTTCACATATTCAGGCAAAATGTTGATTTGATGGTTACCATGGCAACGGGCATAATACAGGGAAAATAAAGACAGAATTTTGACCATCTACCAAAGTTCTTATGATATAGGGCAAAAAAAATTACTTCTGTGACATGCCATGAATCACCTTCTGCATGATTTTTACAAAGACCGGTACTTAAAGATATCGGAAGCGCTTGAACTTGAACTTTAGTAAGTGCAATTGCGTGAAAAAAGAGATACTTCAGTTTACTATTTCGGCGAATTGAACTTTGACTTAGGAAATCACTTGTTTTTGCAAAACGGTATTTGTTAAACTTCGTGATGAACACCTGACCTTAGGTACAATCTACAATTCTCTACAAATAAAATTAATTTAGATAATGTAAGTAGTGGGACAAACAATACCTATTACAAAATATATAGGATATAACAACCATCTACAACAATGTAATAAATGCGAACAAACATAAGATCTGTTCTAAATAGGAATTGAACAGCAGCTTATACTAGTCACTTTTGTAATTTTAATAATATTACACTTACTGTGATGGAATCGCCAATAGCAGCAACCACGCTTATGTCAGCTGGTGTCAATTCATGAACTGAAAAACGAAAAATGAAATCCATAGGGTACTTCAATGAATATCATTCTCAAAACGGGGTTTCCGTCAACTTGTTTCTGCGCTTCATTTTACGACAATATAAAATGTAAGAATATCGTGTCAATAGAAAGTAAAATCTCAAAAATACTGAACTCCAGGGAAAATTTAAATAGGAACGTCCTTAATCAAATGGAAAAATCAAAAGCTCAAGAACATCAAACGAATGGATAATAGCTGTCATATTCCTGACTTGTAACAGGCATTTTTGTATGTAGAAAATAGTGGATTGTACCTGATTTTATAGCTAGCTTAACCTCTCAATTGACAACGATGCGTGAACAAACTAAAAAGACATGATATGCAAAGATGTCAAAAACAGTGGTACAGCAGTCAACATTGTATTATAATCTAAATCACTATAAAAACAAATAAACATGTAACAAAGAAGCACAAAAAGGCATGTATCATATTTAGTTGTTTTGTTTTATGAAAACTAGAGGGTACTTAATCAAGTTCTATGGAACAACGACAATATACAAAAGTAAGACTCATGAGAAACCGTCACGATACCAAGTAGCCATGGATTTTTTCTAAGTATATACAGGTACAGTGTGTGTCTGTTTTCTCTGAACATACTATATAAAAATTAGTTTTCAATTTTCCATTGATATATTGATATTGGGTTTTAGTGTCCGGCTATCAGGGTGGACCCTTAAAAACTAACATCACTTTTTTATGCTATAATTATTTAACTAAACAGAGAACATTTAAGTTTTGAATGTCTTATAATAAACATTCTTCGACAGAGCATCTTGATAACACCTCTGTTTTTCAACTTTTGGGAAAACTTATTTTTTAAGATAAGTTTTTGATTTCAAATATTTTGTCCTAGAAGTCACTACGGAAACATTTATTGGCGAAATGAGAATTTGATGCAGAATGGAGTAAAAACCAATTTAAGACTCAAATTGTGGTCATATTAAAATTTTATGATATAAAAGTTGAAGTTTAAGGCTTTTACGGCCTAACGTGTAGCTTGTCCTTTGTACCGTTATTGGTATTAGTTAAATTAGTACAATTAAATGCAATTGGTTTTTACTTAATTAATACCACTACAGGTGATGTATTAGTCACCACGGAACCTGTCTCATAATATAAACTAGGATTTGGTTTTTCAATGAAAATACATATTGATGGTCTAAATGTGCATCCGGGGCAGTAAAATATATAATTTATACTGAATAATGTAATTAAAAGTAAAAATAGAAGTGTTTTCAATGGTTACTAATATCTATAAATTATCTGGCCTTTGAGATAGTCCTGTGTATATTGATAGTATTTTTATCTACATAATCAGTTAAACAGATACATGTGTACATACCGGGTACATGCATCTTTTATCTAGAGCATACTATTTTCGACTTTGTAACCATTCTAACGCATAACTTTAATATTTATGTGTTGTTTACATGATGACACGAGGTCAAGTATAATACATGCGTCTGTTTCAACCGCCTCGGCAGTCTCGTGAAATCGTATTCACCAGCTTGATAACAGGGTAGTGGTCTAATCCTCGGTATAGCCAAGACTTGAAATTTTATATTTTACATCTTACCTCTTAGAACGAGGCATTTAGTAGTAAAATCAAAGACTTATCGGCTTGAAGTCAGAACAGTGTGTCTGGTTGGGATGGCATGTCGTATTGCATACTGTTACCGCGTACACTACTACGAAGAGTCCGACCCTACTTATTTCTCTTATACAAAGCAAGGTTGATATTGCTCGTTCTGGTAAATTTTATAACGTTTACTACTCGACGTTAAACACAAATCCGTTCATTGACCATCTTTTTCCAATAAAAAATAAGAATCAAAATCGCTCTTATTAACATTCCAAATCTAGCTTTTCAAAAACCACATCTGTTCACAAGTGATGCAATACAGTAACACATATATCTTTTATAAAAAAAAACAAGTGAAACTGCGAGCTACTGCTCACTGATGATACCCCCGCCGCAAGTGGATAATATTAATAGTGTAAAAATATGCAAGTGTTCGGTAAACAGGAAGTTGTCGAGTGATGAATCTGAAAACGCATCACACGGTATAGCTGACTTATATAAATCCTGAAACCAAATTTCAGAAATCCTTGTATTGTAGTTCCTGAGAAAAATGTGACGAAAATTTTCAACTTGGCTATCATGTGTAAAATCATACAAGTGTTCGGTAAACAGGAAGTTGTCAAGTGATCAATCTGAAAACGCATCACACGGTATAGCTGACTTAGATAAACCCTGAAACCAAATTTCAGAAATCCTTGTATTGTAGTTCCTGAGAAAAATGCGACGAAAAATATTCATGGGACGGACGGACGGACTGACTGACGGACTGACGGACTGACGGAAGGACAGCAAGAGGTAAAACAGTATACCCCCCTTTTTTTAAAGCGGGGGTATAAAAATGAAATTTATAATATATATGTAAGACTCAGATCGACGTCCGGTCTCTAATCGATGTTCGTTCCTCAAATCGACGTCCAAAAAAACACATTTGGCTGTACTTCTTTATTTTGTCTATTGTTGAAGATTGAATAATATCCTCTAGATGTCGTTTGGTTTTCTTTGTCGTTAGGTTGTTTTCTCCTTGACATACACTTCCAATGATGTCATTTATTAACATGAATAGGAATGACACACTACTATGTAGATCGATTCGATTAACTTTTTATCAAGATAAACTTTAATATGCATGATACCTATTTCAGGTTGAAAACAATCTAATAGAAATTATGTATAAATGTTTAAGTCATACAAATCCAGTACTTTATTAATTATTGATATTGGACATTGATTAAAGAAAACTACAACAATCGGACGTATTTGCCGTCACAATGGACGTCGATTAGAGTATCAAAATATTGGACGTCGATTTGAGAATGTAACGTCAGATTTGGACGTCATATTGAGAAACGGCTGTCGATTTGAGGAACGGACGTCGATTAGAGGCCGGTCGTCGATCTGAGTCTAACATATATACCAGCCAATTGTATAATATTGACAGAATGCGGATTCATAAACAACATATGTAAAAAGTTGTATTACCATTTGTTGCGTTCTTGCTTAATCTAAATCCTTCGCATGGAAACTGGACGCTCTGAAATTCACAATATGATAAAATAATTAATTAAAAACAATTTTCATTAAAAAAATGTTTTACAAGTCTTCAAGAACTTTGGAGACGGTTGTCAAAGTACCTAAACCATAAAGGATAAATTGTATTATTGGAAACATCACATTTAATGAAGCGGAATAAACTTTTTAAAATGATATGATTTGCATGCACAAAGTTCATCAAGAATGTTATATAGAGTGAGAGTTTGGACAGCAAACAAAACTGAAGTAAAAATTGAAGATAAAACAAAACCTATCATAACAATACAACCAAAATAAGTCTAAGATTAAATTTTGTCCGAAGAAGTTGAAAATTGAGGCTATGTGCAATTACATAAAAAATTATGAATATGAACGTTTTTTTCACTTGATATTGTACTGAAATGAATCAGAGATTATTCAAAACAAAACAAAAACAACAAAAATACATTCTAATTGTATCATCTGATCATGATTTCAATATCAGATGAACTGATTTCATATTTTCGCTATGGAATCTTTTGTTTTCTTCATAACTTTTGTTTTGTGTGATATATGATAAACGTGATGATTTTTAAACCTCCAATTTTTTTAATTATCCCACATTTCCTAAAGAGTTTATATTTCTCATTTAATATGACATGCCAAAATATTTTATCAAAATCGAGATTTACAAAATGAGATTTCCTATGTTATTATTTACATGCACCTCCTATAAGTTGTATTGGTTTTGGTTTGAAATAAACTATTACTTTAGTTTAATATTTCAAAAACAACCTTTAAAAAAATCGTGAGAAATCAAACTTCACTGGTTCTACTGTCGACACAACGTACATGTGATCGTAAGAAACGGACATGTATAAAAAGCGGGAACTATGGAAAATAACAGTATATTGGATAGGGGAAGGAGTGATATTTTGCAACAGGCCATCTATCAATCCTTTGCATGGACATTTTGTAATGTTGTCACTTTAACGTACAGAGACGTGAAACTCTTCCTTAAACATGCTTTAGTTGCACCTTTCCGAAAGGACGTGACTTCGTATCTATACATCATACAAAACCAATAGCCGCTTTTAACATGGGTTTTAATTGACGGAATGCAGAAATCCAGTGATAACCATGCATAGTTCTATGATCCATTCAAACCTTGGAATTTAAATTTCTCCTTCTCGTTTTCTTAATACTCTTCTGTGCCATTGGCTTCTAGGCACTCTAAACATTTTGAGTTTTGTGACGGTTGAACCTGATGATGGTTATACAGAAAAACACGTTCTTGTGTACTAAAATCGGCGTTTTAAATAGTTGACAGCATATTAAATACTTCTGCTTGTCAGTAAAAATAGTACATCAAAAAAGAATTTAAACGTAATTTTACCTTTGATTTTGCTCTGTTGAATTTTTTAATATGCTGATCGAATAGTTTCATAAATGTTTGGTTTCTGGATTGTTCTTCCAAGAAATGTTTGTATTCTTTAAACTTCAAAGCTGAAAAAGAATAGCTGACATAAGCATTGTGTTGAACATTATACATGTTATAGTATGTTTGTATTCGTTTATTCTGGGACTATTAGGTCTAGTCCGTTATTGATGTGACTGCTACTTGTATCAGCCTCTATTGGAGCATGCAACAAAGAAAAAAAGATGTTCAATTTGTTTTTAATTTATTTTTTTTATTTTTTTTTTTTGGGGGGGGGGGGGGGGGGGGGGGGGGGGCTTCTTAATACTTCAGATATGTTACCATTACCATTAAAACAAAATTCAATATCCGGTATCTTCAATTATTCGTCGTTGTAATATGTTCCACTTCACGAACGCTATCGAAAATATTTGATTGTGATTTTAGTAATTTAGCAATTTTATAAAGTAAAAATCAAAACTTTTAAATGGTTATTAGTTTTATATATTTTCTTTAAATTGATTTTTGAACATTGACATTTTCTTCGACAAGTTATAGTCTATACTGTATGAAGGTAATAGTGTTGAAATAATTGAAAGATATGTGCCTGATATAATAAAGTTGCATTAATAGAAAGGAAACACACACTTAAAAAAATACAGATTTTGGATATAAGTGTTTTAAATAAACAATGTTTCCAAAACAAACTCATAAGGATATTATTTAGTTTCTGACTTAGTAGTGGGACATTTGTGTTTAATGTGCAAGTATGTCTTTCAATTTGACACAGTATACTGAAACGCAAAGGATAGACACTAGCTTGCAGTTGAATATGTTGTATATAAATTTGGATAGAACGCCTGACCAGTTGCATTCACGGTCAATTTATTTACTTTATCATATCTTTTGCATCTATATACATATTACCTTAAACATATTTTTTATTAAATCTAAATGGACAACTTTTTATTTACTTGTACAAAATTTTAAAAGTAATTGTTAGAATTTGTTTGCTCTAGTATCATGTGTATACAACATGGATAACGTTACTACACACTCGATATAAAATACGTATATAAAAACCTGATAAATAAAGATTTATTTTTTCAAAATGTATAGGCTTCATATGGAATAAAATTGTAGTAAGAGTCTAAAAGAATTCACTTTCATATAAAAATATGCATATGAAAATATATATATATAATAGATTTATTTTTTCAAAATGTATAGGCTTCATATGGAATAAAATTGTAACAAGAGTCTAAAAGAATTCACTTTCATATAAAAATATGCATATGAAAATATATATATGCATAAATGTGTATTATAAAAAAAACGTTAAAAAAATGGTATACGCAAATTAGTTTTCTTGTGAACAAATAACTTAAATAATAGAAAACAATATACTTTCCCGTATGGAAATTTCAAACCAAGAATACGTACATTGGGAAAAGGTCATTTAAATTATTCAATATCTTCATTTAATAGATATGTATATGGATAAACTCTGGTCTGTGAGATTAAACTGTTAAATGATTTATGTCTTTCTTCAAACCATTTTTTATATCGTGTAGTACATGGACTAAACAATTTGGTAAGATTAATATAAACCTGTTTAAATCGGCGTCACAGTGACCACACTATATAAAAGATGACCTATAAAAAGTATTAAATTTATAAACATCTCAAGTGAAAAATATTTATTTACGCATGTCTCGTAATCCAGCTTAAATATCACTTTAAAAAGTATTTGCGTTAAAAATACATATTTAATAGTTAGATATGAACTATTACTTACCATATACTGTGGTAAAGAACAAAATAAAACAGCAGAAGTACCGCAAACGCTCCATCCCCCCTTATTTATCAGTTAACCGATATGATACACAAATAAATGCAAGTTTTGTTTATACAAACTAATCACATGATCACAGTTATAAATAAACGTCACGAGATGAAATTGATTACGTTATTATCCTGGTGAATGAGCTGATATATCAAATATAATAATCAACAACTGAACTTACTACGAGAAGACTTTTTAAATGTATACTTTTAAGACGTTTTCCAGGTCACTTTGGCACATTGACATAGTGATATCGATCCATGACACACTAACCAACATTCTATAAATATATAACATCATTTAATTTATTATATATATGTAAACATTCTTTATGTTAGGGCTAAATGTAAACATTCTTAATTTTAACCTTTTCAATGTATTCATAAACGTTATTCTTTTTAGAAATGTCACTGCAATTTTCCTTTGCAGTTTTGGTACAATGTATGACGTACAGATCTGGGTTGAAAATGATTACAGTTCTTCTGAAAAACGGAGGAAAATATAGGCATATTTACACGGCTAGTATAATCAGCTTCTTCTTGTATGATTTTTTAAATTTTATGTTATTGTTTAAACAAGTAAAAAATGTAATCATCAATCTAATCGTTTTACGTATTACAAGATATCCTTATTTAAAATAGTAATAAAAAAAAAGGAAAACAAAAAGTTTCCGAAACTTCCGTATTTTCAAACATGATAACAAGTCAAAGGATTACTGAGTCTTTAAAAGAGAATTTATAATTTCCATTTTTTCTAAGCGCACTTCACCGTTTTAGGAGTTGTAATGTCAAGTTGCCCCTAGTGTCAATACGTCAAAGACGCTTCGTAAGAACTATTATGGTGACTTCTAATTTTCTAAAACAAGACACTGTGCATCTATCTGATTTTCAATGTTGATATTTATTAAACTTGAATCCTTCACAATAAAGGGTTCTTCTTCATGAGGCTCCGTGTTATTATTTATTCTTGATTTTTGTTATAAAAAAATGTTTTTCTGATATAAAGATATCGAACTCATTTTTGATATGAGAAATTTGAATTTTTGATATGTCAGGAAATATTTTACATTATCGGATATCAAGAAAGAATAGATTTCCTGAAATCCGAAACCAGTTTTGTTTTACGAAATGACAATATATTGAATCTTTTAGAAATTATTCTATTTTGACATTTTTACCTATTATGTCTGTTTGTTTTGTTCACACATCGTTGACAATATAATGTAAATCAATATTTATCCGACCGTCATTTAAGTGAAAGGTTTAGCTAGCTATAAAACCAGGTTCAATCCACCATTTTCTACATAAAAAAATGTCTTTACCACTTTTGATTTTGCTATTTGATTACGGACTTTCCGTTTTGATTTTTCCTCGGAGTTAAGTGTTTTCGTGATTTTACTTTAGACTGGAAGTAGTATGTGAATGCACACTTAAACTTGGTTTTTTAAAAGGATGAATTTAGTCACACTGACTAAGCTATATAGAATCGTAATTACTTGTTCCTTCCTTGTGCATTGTCTTAAAACTGTATCTTTCAGTTTGATAGGCCATTTTAACTTGGCCAATCTACAAACAATTACAATGACCTCTGGTTCTTTCGGTATTCTCACTAATAAAATAAAGTGATATAGGTAGAAGAAAACACAGTTGACGCATACGCAAAGAGTGAGATGATCTATATTCAGCAGTCAAACATGGCAAGAGGGCAGTCTGGTCAGTATCAGTGTGGTAAACCCCAATTTGCATGTTGTCAAGTAATCTAAACCAGCCGTGAGGAAATCCGAATACAATAGAATTATCCACATTAAAAGAGAGGTGGAAGATTTCAAAGGGGTATTCAAACTCATAAAGCGATAATAAATGACAGCACCATGACAAAAAAGAAACACAAAAACAACATAGAAAGTTGAAGACTGATCAATACGAGCCCTATCAAAAACCGGAGTGATCTTGAGTGCTCTGGTAGGGTAAGCTGAACTTGCTCCACATAGTCACCAATCGTGGTTAACTGTGTGTCAATCTTAAAGTCATTAGAAAGTTTACATACATTTTAATGAACATGGAGTATTCAAAGAGTGTTCAATGCATAATTTGTTTGATAAATTACAATCACAAAAAAAAGAGCAAAAGCATTTTAGATGGAACAGGACAGTAGAATGCAAAAAAAAACACAGATATTGCATTATATATTGAATCTGTATTTTTGCCAAATTAAACAGCCAACATTATGTACATTTCTCATGAAATATTGTTACATTTTCTATTGGGGTTTTTTAAAGGATAAACTTCTTCAAATGAAAATCAAAAGCAGAATGTATATGGGTACTTGCGTTTTCATTAAAAGAAAGCAAGATACAATTAAAAACCAATTGTTCAGAGAACGATTGAAGGTCTTTCCACCAGTAAAGATCTATTTTGATATAAAAATATGAAATATCAGTTTAAAATGGCTTTATGATGTATAAATATGAATTTAAAGCAAAGGTCCAAAATCTAGAACGTCCTATCAAACTATGACCTTGAGCTCAATTTCAAGGTCATCAACCAATGACCTCAAATCAAAAGAGGCTTCTACTTTATATTGTTAATGAGTTATATTACCATAGTACTAATATTTGATATAAAAGGGGGAAAACTTTCATTAAATGTCTACGTACCCTTTCAACTAAAATATACGTGTTACGACATGTCGCAACTAACAATTGTGTGAAAATATTTTATCAATATCTTATATGATTTTGAAGAAAAGAAGAGATAACAAGCCAAAATAAAAAAAATTGAACATGACCTTGACCTTTGACCTTGACCTCATTTTCATTTTTTGGACCAAGGACCTCAAATCAAAAGACCCTAGGCTTCTATCACTTATGGTTTTCCAGTTGAAAACACATTTCACTTATATCAAATACAAAAAAGGAAATAACTCTCATATGGAATCTCTATACGGCATCGGTCAAAATAAAACAGAACATCCTGAAGATATAACGAGCAATTTGGAAAAATAAATTTGTCGGTTTCTTATACTGTTGCGAAGGTTTAGAGATAACAAGAAAAACAGTGTTCGGGGAGATCACTCTTATATGGGAAAGTATTCGATTAAGCGGTGTCAGTTCCAAAAGCGTATTAACTGTTCGATATCATATTTCAAATATCTAAGCAACATCTTGCAAAACAAATAGACATAGTAAAGAAATAAAAGATGCTGGACACAAACTACGCTACCCCATTTTATAGGAACAGATAAACTTAGAACAAATACTTGTCTTTCACGGTTATGTATTCCCCCCTTTCAAACTTCTGCGGGCAGCACAGTGATATGGTTTCCAGATAAATCATTTAAACTAAACAAAAAAAAATGGAGAAATTATACATTTCACAACCCCTAACAGCTTTGTATGCATTCCTATTTTCATAGTAAGGTCTTTTCTATTAGGCTTGGTTTGTGACAATAAAAAGTATACGACTAAAGTTTGCAATCATTTAAATCGAATTGTGATTTATATACATAAGATTAACCTACGAAACGCTTCAGTAATTGTGAATCAGGAAGTTCAGTTAAATTGGAATTTCCTTTCAGTACGAATATTTGGGCACTTGGTTATGTACGATGGAAACAGGTAAGCTACTGCGAGTAAGTAAAAGATAGTACATAAGATTACATGTTACAAAGAGTCAGCATCGGGTTTGGTAAATATTCAACACACGTAATGGAAGCCATTCTCTTGGGCACTGTATACACTTAAAACATAAAAGAGTAACATAACGAGAAAGCAAATCTCCGAGAAAAAATTCAAAACAGAAAGTCTCTGAACGATTGTCAATAGCAAAATCTTAAAACTTCAAATGGAAATAAATGGAAAATTTCTGACCTGGTACAACATTTCATCATATAGAAAAAGATCGATTAAACCTGGACCATTCTCGTAAAATACAAATACGTTTTAGTACGTAATTTATGAAAAAAAACAATAATTTCGAATACTAGTATACGATAATCATGACAGAAACAGCTATTACACATAAATAAAATTCTTCGCTTTAAAACTATCTGGAAAAACAATACATGCAGATTTTAAAAGAGTAATAATTAATACACTTCCTGTTTTGGATGCAATACAAATAGATTTTATATCCATTGAACTTTTACAGGGTATCGAGATTTTGGATTGAGAAGTAGAATGAAATAAACAGAATAGTTTGATGAAATATTAATTCAAATATGGATCTATCGTTAGTAGCAGAAGTTTTTATTATTGTTTTGTCTTCGATTGTAATTATTTCACTGGTTCCACTATGTTTGTACGCACAACACAAATACTCAATAACTTTTATAAGCATTATTATTGTTGAATATTCATTTGAAGTGCTTCGTGTTTTATATTTTGTTAAAGTTAACTGGAATAAAGCAGATTGGTTATTGTTTGATTTTCCACTCAGAAGTATGCCTTCAATTTCAATGACTTGTTCCGTACTACTCGGCACAATTATATTGTCATCTGTTTCGTACAAAAAATCGTTAGTAAAAGTTTTTTGTTTGATCTACGTCTTTATATCGCTTATATTAATCATAATATGGAACAATTTCTTGGCAACTTGCTTGATTGTTGAACACCCTGATCAAGCCAAAAGAGTACACTGCGACCATTACCTGATAAATTCAGATATCTTGGACTACTACAAATGCATCAACAATGAGAAAATAGTTGTTGAATATAATAATGTCTACAACAGATTCCGACCTAATACAGTGTTCTATTGCTTTGAGAGTTGGGCACCTTGGACCAGTGGTTATTTTCTGGAATATTTGCTATTGAGTGTCCCGTCTTTTGCAGTACTGTACGACAAACTATACAAGATGTTACGATTTTCTGGTAAGTAAAGTTTGTACGAAAATAAAAAAAATATACCTGCTTTTAAAACCATCTTTAACAAAAATAATGACACAATTTTATAGATTTTTAGAAATTTGCAAAAAAATAGACAGAAAGAACAACACTTTTACTATTTCCGAAAGTGTATCTATAAAAAAAAAATAATCGAAAAACTTTAGTTGCGCTGAACAAAATAATATAAACACTTATCAAAGATGAATATGTAAAAATTGCAAAATTTATTAATCCTTTATATTTTGACAGATTCATAATAAACTACATAAACTTACCCTTTTATGTCTTTTTTTTTTTATTTCAGAACTGAAGAATTGTAATGAAATTTGTTCCATCTGCCGTTTCAACATTTCACTTTATAACCATACAATGGCGCTGGCCCTTTTTATAATTTGGTGTGTGAGACCGAATTTTTATTTGTTTGTTGCATCAGGGTCCTTTCGGATTACATCTTTCTGTCTTGACTTAATTATTATGATATCGTCAGCGAGTTTTTTAATACTAGTTTTGATTTACATTCTTAAATTCTATCTTTTTCATAAATTTGTCTTCAATGTTGATAATGACAGTGAATGTAATGTTGTCCTTACATAATGTACATGTGGGAAACAAAAAGACAAATCCAAACTTTGTGAGCAAAATGAATGTTAATAAAAACAATCTTTCCTTAGGGTAACAAGAATACAATGTCTTTTTTATTTTCTGTTTCGTCAAAAACATGGCTGTCATGGCTAAAAATAGAACAAACAGGTAAACTGCAGTTTTTGGCTAATATCTCAAAAGCTTAGCATTATTTTTACTTTTTAATCGGATCTCGACCACTAACTTGCAACTCGGAAGTAAACTCAATGTTTAATTCTAGCAATAACTCGAAATGGAAGTGGCGTTCAAATTTAACGTTAACGCTGAGTCGAAGTGTTATATAAATGCTCGTACTTGGAATCGATGAATTTAGTCACCCTGACTAAGATATATATATATATAAAATCATAATGATTGTTTCATTCCTTTTTGCATAATTTGAAATTGGACCTTGTAGTTTGATAGGCCGATTCAACATGGCCAATCTACAAACATCTACAATCTCCTATGGTCCTTTGAATATTCTCATTAAGAAAATGTTGGGTAGAATAAACCTTAATTGGCATATACTATACAACAGTCGTGCTTGGTTAGAGGACAGCAACATTACGTAGTTTTTTTTCAACGGACTGTCTGGTCATTGTCAGTTGTAAGTTAATCAGTGGGGGGATCCTAATTTGCATGTTTTCAACCTGCCGTGGGGAAACCGAGTACAACAAAAATAGTCATATTAAAGAGAGGTTGAATATATCAAAAGGGTATTAAAACTCAGAGGGCGATAATAAATATGACTGCAACACAACCAAAAGACAGTCTACAAAAACAACATTGAAAGCTGAAAACTGACCGACACTAGCCCGATGAAACACCGGAAAAGATACCAGAGGGACAGTCAAACTCATAAATCAAAACAAAAATGACAACGCCATGCTAAATATGAAAAACGACAAACAGACAAACAAAAATACACATGACACAACATAGAAAATTAAAGAATAAGCAACACGAAGCCCACAAAAAACTAAGGGTGATCTCAGGTGCTCCGGAAGGATAAGCAGATCCTGCTCGACATGAGACACCCATTGTGTTCAACTGTTTAGTGCATTTATTGAAAATTGCTGTAATCAAAGTGTGATTATGAATTAGAGATATGACAGTTGTTATCCGTTCATTTGATGCCAATCGGCCAACATTATTACCGGATTTGTAATCACATAAGCAACACGACAGGTGCCACATGTGGAGCAGGATCTGCTTACCCTTCCGGAGCACCTGAGATCACCCTTAGTTTTTTGTGGGCTTCGTTTTGCTTATTCTTTAATTTTCTATGTTGTGTCATGTGTACTTTTGTTTGTCTGTTTGTCGTTTTTCATATTTAGCATGGCGTTGTCATTTTTTTTTTTTGATTTATGAGTTTGACTGTCCCTCTGGTATCTTTCGTCCCTCTTCTAAATTTCTCATAAAATACTTATACATGTTCTGTTTTTATATATATTCAAATGAAAAATAGAGAACGTAGAAAGTTGTCTACGTTTTCATAAATAGAAAGCTACCTACATTAAAGATAGTTAGACTGTGGTACAAGTGAAAGGTTTAGCGCTATAAAACCAGGTTAAATCCACCATTTTCTACATTTGAAAGTGCTTGTATCAAGTCATGAATATGACAGTTGTTATCTATTTGTTTGATGTGAATTGTAAATCGATAAATGTCGTCTACGGATTAGAGTGCAACCAATGCGGATTGGTATACGTCGGTGAAACGAAAGGAAGGCTAAACAAACGTATGTGCGGTCATAGATCAGACATTAACCTCAATGCTAACGACATTCTATACCAGCATTTCAATTAGCCCGATCATCCCATCGTTTTTATGACAGTTCGCATTATCGAAAAGATATACCATAGCTCTAACAATCCTAATCTTTCAACGACTCTCCGTAGACAAAAAGAAGACTACTGGATTAGACAATTGGGAACTGCAACACCTTATGGCTGCAATGACAAAATTGATGGTATAGGTATTCTATCTAGTCCTTCGTGTAACTCAGTGGATGTGATGAATATTTTCAACTCGACTCCTCGACGTAGACGCAGTCATGGTTATCGTCATTATACATCCCCTTCTCTGCATGATGTCTCTATTAATGACTTAGCTTGCTGCCATTCACACAAAAGCCGTTAGGTATGCATCACATTCGCACGAAACTTTATTCATAACCCCTTTCCAAACTTCATTCTCTGTTCAATTTATATTTGGAATCCACTGTTACAAACCCTCATTCAAACCAATACAAACTTGAATCTATAATTTCGGATATTGCAAGTCACAGATTTTTCAAGCCAGTTCGCATTGGAAAAGATGAAAAAGAGAAAAGATCTTTTCTAAATCTTTCCTTTGCCAACAAAGGTCTCGATGGCGTCAACTTAGGCAATATCCTTCATCATAAATTAGTTCAATCGAAAATACCTCCTTATTTCAAAGACCAGTCTGTACCAATAATTTCTTTTACCGATACCAAACCTATTGCAACTAAAATTTTCAATTACAAACGCGTTTTGCAGGATTTCGATATTGACGACTTCAAGTCTAAACCTCCTGATTGCACTTGTGCTAGTTCCCAATTCACAAATTATCCTGCTGGCCACGTTATTACCGGTGACCTTAACATTGTTAATAACACTTCTCTACGAAATGTGTTATCGAAAGGTCCGAAATATCATAAGCCTAAATCCATCAATTGGAAATACAACTTTAAAATTTTGATGGATTCAGTCGAGGATTATGCCAGGCAATGGGCTAAGCGCGAGAAGGAAGACGTAGACACTCTTTCCGAATGGATTAAGGCAGTGAGGTCGTTGATACAAATCAGAATTAAGAAACTGAATGGGTCCATTAATGCCCATGCTACGTCAATCTTTAAAGACCCAAATGTTGCAAAAGACCTATCCGACCTCTATGACAAATATGTTGTTGTCCCCGCAGATAAAGCCCCAAATAACATCGTTTATGTGTGTAAAAGTCATTACATTAACTGCATGATAAACGAATTAGGTATTGACAATTCACTTGGAAACTCAAAATATACCCTCACGACACTTACCAAAGAGGAAATCCTGGATAATCATAGGTCTGTTCTATGTTCCTTTGGAATGTCAACCAAAGATGAAGAACTGGATCTTCCATCATTGTATTGGATACCTAAACTACATAAGTGTCCTTACAAACAACGGTATATTGCTGGGTCTTTCAAGTGCTCCACGAAACCTCTTTCTAAATTATCAACATCTATTTTATCAGCAATCAAAGACGGGCTTCAAATATATTGTGAAACTGCCTATTCTAGAGGTGGCTTGAATCAGCTGTGGATACTTAAAAATTCAAAAGATCTTTTAGAGTACATACACTCTAACTCTCTTTCATCTTGTATTAGTATTAAAACATTTGACTTTTCTACACTTTACACAAGTATTCCACATTTCAAACTAAAAGACAAATTGAAAGAGTTGGTATTACTTTGCTTCATAAAAAAGAATGGCTAACGTAAATACAAGTATCTTGTCTTAGGGAGGGATAAATCCTACTTTGTAAAGAATCACTCTGATTCAAACAAAAAATTCTATGAAACTGATATTATCAAGATGCTTGATTTCTTGATTGACAACATATTTGGTACGTTCGGAGGACGTGTTTTTCAACAGACTGTCGGCATTCCAATGGGAACAAACTGTGCCCCTCTACTTGCCGACTTGTTTCTTTATTATTATGAGGCTGACTTCATGCAGGAACTTCTTAGGAAGAAAGATTAGAAGTGAGCAATATTCTTTAACTCTACTTTCCGCTATATAGATGATGTCTTTCACTAAACAATTCAAAATTTGGTGACTATGTGGAACGCATCTATCCCATCGAACTAGAGATAAAGGATACTACAGATACAGTTAAGTCGGCTTCATATCTTGACTTACATCTAGAAATTGACAAAGAGGGTCGGTTGAAAACAAAACTTTACGACAAAAGAGATGATTTCAGCTTTCCTTTTGTGAACTTTTCATTTCTAAGTAGCAACATTCCAGCAGCACCTGTATACGGGGTATATATCTCCCAATTGATACGATATTCCCGTGCTTGCATTTCCTATCATAATTTTCTTGATAGAGGGTTGCTGCTCACAAGAAAGCTATTAAACCAAGAGTTCCAATCACGAGTTGGTTGACCGTTATGGAATAACCGTTTCAGAAATGATATCGGATATGTTCCTTACGTCGTAACTACAATCCCCTTCCCTTTCATGAATTATACTATTTACCGGATTTGTAATCACATAAGCAACATGACGGGTGCCACATGTGGAGCAGGATCTGCTTACCCTTCCGGAGCACCTGAGATCACCCCTTTTTGGTGGGGTTCGTAATGTTTATTCTTTAGTTTTCTATGTTGTGTCATGTGTACTACTGTTTATCTGTTTGTCTTTTTCATTTTTAGCCATGGCGTTGTCAGTTTGTTTTAGATTTATGAGTTTGACTGTCCCTTTGGTATCTTTCGTCCCCCTTTTTTTTGCAATAATAGGCCGAAGTTGTGGTTGCAATTTGTTAGCTTTTAGGAAATAGGCAAAATAAGGAAGAAATAGGTACTACCTGAAATTATTAAGTATAAATATGGAATAATTCAAATACAGGTGTTTTTTTCTTTTATACCTCTACATTGTCATTACTGCAAAATCATTATACAACAAAATTTTCCGAGTTGTTTGAATATAAATAAGCCACTGATATGATGTTTTAATACAAGTATCTTTTAAATGAATTGCGGAGTAGGAGAATTGGAGCAATAAGCAATCAATTTTAAAAAAAATGAAATAGCACTATTTACTTATCTATCTCTTTCTAAAACTCGTTCCAAAGAGACTGAAATATCGGCTACTGGAAAAAACAACAATCAGATATCGTAGTGAAATATAAAAGCAAAAAATCTGAAGATAATGGTACTCTGATTTTTATTTTGAGGAATAACAAAATTTTTTATCTCAGTCTGATAGTAAAATTATATACTATTTCATGTATCTATAAGCATACTCTGTTTGATATCTTGTTTTTTTTATTTCAGAATTGTGGTATCCTCCTTTAAAGGAAACATGTCCTATCTGTCGTTTCAACATTGTACTTTACAACCATACATTGGTGCTGGCCCTCCTAATGTTTTGGTGCGTCAGACCGACTTTTTTCTTTTTTATTGCATTTGGATCCTCTTTTCGTGGTGCGTCTATTTATATTGACTTATTTATCATGATATCATCAATATCATGTTTTATTCAAGTTTTGGTAAACATTCTCTGGTTTTATTTTTTTCGAAAAGTAGACTTTATGATTGATAATGAAAGTGAATAGAACGATGTAATCAAAAACTGTAGCCTACTTAAAGATAAATCCGTAAAATGTGGGCAAAATGACTAGTAAAGGACGCTTTGTCCTCTTTTGTAAAAAATGGTGTAGACAGGAAAAATCTGATAAAAATCTCTTGATTCCTTTTTATGATTTTATGAATGATGTGGATACTCGAATATTTCATTTTGAAAGTAACTCAGAAATAGATTAAAAACCAAATGTTCAGAGAACAATTGAAGGTCTTTCCACCCGATACGATATATTTTGATGTGAAAAATAATAAACTCGGTTAGGAATGTTATTATCAGTGCCAAATGATTACTTATTGTACGTTGAATTTAACAATATATGGTTTCTACACATTTCTGTTAGAAATGAGGGAGACAAATTGTTACTTCCGGTTTGAAAAATGTTGATAGTTTTCTTGACACTGATTCCTTAAATATATGATTCAATGTACAATTTACAATAAATAAGTACAAAACATGGCTACTTCTTGTTTACAAAAGGTAATTTCCAGTATATATCTTCAAGGTCATATGACTTGCAACTTAGTACACATAGTCCCATAGGTTTATAATGCATAAATTAAAAGTTAAAGCAAAGGTCAAAATCTAGAACGTCAAATCAAGCCTTGACCTTGACCCCAATTTGAAGGTAAAAAAACAAGGGTCTCAAATCAAAAGACTAGATCTCTGCTTTATATTGTTATTGAGTTATATTACCATATGACTAATATTAGATATAAAAGGCGGAAAACTCCCAATAAATGTCTACATACCCTTGAACACATTTTTGTAGATATCCTATAAGATTTCTGAATATAAGTGATAACAAGCCAAAGTAAAAATTTGAACATGATTTTGACCTTTGACCTTAACCTTATTTTCATTTTTTTGGACCAAGGACCTCAAATCAAAAGAACCTAGGCCTCTGTTACTTGTGGTTTTCCAGTTACAAATACATTTCACTTATATCAAATACAAAAGGGGAAATAACCCATTTTTGTAGATATCTTATAAGATTTCTGAATATAAGTGATAACAAGCCAAAGTAAAAATTTGAACATGACTTTGACCTTTGACCTTAACCTCATTTTCATTTTTTTTTTGGATCCAAATCAAAAGAAGCCTATGCCTCTGTTACTTGTGATTTTCCAGTTACAAATATATTTCATTTATAAATGAACTTATACGGTTGCAAAGTTTTAGAAATAACCAAAAGGAAGTGTTCGGGGAAATAACTCTTACATGCAAAAGTATTCGGTTATAAGTTTCAAAAGCGTACAAACTGTACGATATCATATTTCCAAATATCTAAGCGACATGTTGCAAAACAATAAAACAGTGAAGGAAAAAAATTGACCGAAGATTAAAATAAGTAATTAGAAGAAAAGCAATAGGTCTTTCCACGGAAAAGTGGAAAAACTTATAAAAGATTACACAATTCACCTATTTCCACCTATTTCCAGAATAAGAAATAGACTTTCAAAGCGGTTTGTGTTTGCACTGGTGACAAAGCAGCCAATAATGTGGTTGTGGTATGCCGTAAGTACTAAACGTATACCCTTAAGAATGAACTTTTTAATTCATCTACATTCAAGTCATATAGTAAACAAACATGTCATAACTATATCACAGATTAAGGCCTCATTAGAAGGTCCCTTAATTGTATTGGTTACATCAAAAAGAAGTAAAATATTGTTTTATCTCGGCCTTTAGTAAATGTTCTACAACTAATATTTCAGTGCTTTTAACTAGTTCCTTAACGACTATCAAAGAACAACTATCATACACTTTGTAATGAAATATATGAAAAAAGTGGAGTTATGGAGTGTAAAAAATGTTTTGACTGTATAATAAATTACGTGCGTATGCTGGTCCTTTTTATTCTTTGACAGTTCTGACTTTTAACTCTACCCTACACCTCAACACAAGCGAAAGTTTTCCTATCTAATTCAATGGGCGTTTGGTAAATCTAAATGCAAATATATCACCTCATTTAAATAAAATTGAGAAAGGAAATGGGGAATGTGTTAAAGCGACAACAACCCGACCATAGAGCAGACAACAGCCGAAGACCATGTATCCTAGTACATTGATAACGGACGTCATACTAAACTCCGAATTATACATGTTATACACAAGAAATCATACAAGACTAACAAAGGCTAGATGCTCCTGACTTGGGACAGGGGCAAAATTGTGGCGGGGTTAAACATGTTTATGAGATCTCAACCGTCCCCTATACCTCTAGCCAATGTAGAAAAGTAAACGCATAACAATACGCACATTAAAATTCAGTTCAAGAGAAGTCCGAGTCCGATGTCAGAAGATGTAACAAAATAAAAATAAATAAAATGACAATAATACATAAATAAAAACAGAGTACTAGCAGTTAACTGACATGCCAGCTCCAAGTCTTCTCTAATGGGAAAGGTAATATGCGAGATATGCTAGATATTATGTTCGATGACCGTGCTGGCAAAAAAATAAAGATGGCCGAGCTAGCTAGAAATTTAAACATAGAGGTATTATATAGCTGTCAAGCAAATTTTACAATTTTTCCATTGTTGCCTTTTATCCAGAAAACTATAAAAAATAAAGAGAAACTTAAAGTTGCAAAAATGATTAAGATCTATGGATAAGTATGCATTGCTGAAATTGTCAGTTGGCTCGTTATAAAAGTGATAGAAATATTACGACAATCTCTACTATTTCTTTTTGCATTTTTAGTTTAGATATTAAAATAACAAAACAATTTCAACACAGAAAAGTAGAAACTTTAAGACGCAAAAATGATCAACAAGACAAGATCTACATTAACGACCATATTGCAAAAGTTTCCACTACTCTTTATTTTATTGCTTACATGTTAATGACTATTTACACTTTTTTTAAATTTTGAATTAGAATAGATAACTGAAAACATGAAATAACAAAAATGATCGGCCAAGCAAGTCTGCAAGCAAGTAAAAGTTTGCTAATAGTTAGAGACTGCCACCCTTCAAAGGAGGGATTGCCCTTAAAAGAGCATTTTTTGTTTTACCATCTTTTGTGTTTTGATCAAAAACTAAAGGAGATAGAGGAAACTAAACAGACAAAATGATCAGCAATACAATATCAACATTAACAAAGGAGTAGGTCCGGTAAGGGCCGATTTTGGCCTCAAATTTCAGGTTCATCTAACGAAAGATTTGGAACACTTTTTAAACACTGAAGTGTCTATTTCAATTGATTCAATTAGTTTCTGTGACAGATTTTAACTGATTAAGTCATTAACAACCCTCCGATTCAAGCTAAAATATGAAAAATCTATCAAATATACCAAAAATCGTCACTTTTCAGATGATTTTTGTCAAAAATGAAAGTGGCCGCATCCGTGTTCATCCTCAACCTTTATATATGTTATGTATTATCATCAAATGCAACTAACATTTCAATATTATGAATGAACACGAATGCGGCCACCTTCATTTAAGACGGAAACCGTCTAAAATTAAACTAAAATGCTAAAATTGTGAAGATTTCAGTAATTTACCATGACTTAATGATGTTAGTACCCGATATTTGTGCATTGTATTGTAATAAACAGCCCATATTTGTGTAGCAGAAACATTCTACTTTCCAATAAATAGCTAAAAGATTACATTTTCACAATTTTGCAAAACTGCTATATTTTGGGGCCAAAATGAGGTCTTACTGAACCTACTCCTTTTGTCTTTAATTCTATCTGTTTTTTTTGGAATATTTGAGACAGTCTATTGTTGATTGTGTACATAGACCTTTGTGAAGACATATACTCTTCAGAGCCTGTAGTTTGTTGGCGTCTTTGAGATGAATGTTTGTCTGAATTTTTTTGTCAGTTGTCCTGAATTTCTGTGATGTCCCCTTACAGTTTTGGCTACTGGATCCCAATTATTTTGTCTGTTTGGGTTGCTCACCTAATTTTATCAATATAACGAAGCTATTAACAACTGCCATTTAAATGGGAGGTAAGGCTAGCTATAAATCCACCATTGTCTTTGGAGAATGTATGTTCCAAGTCAGGATTATGGAAATAGTTTTTCATTTGTACCGTTGGTTGATATCATTTGATTGTGTCATTTCTTATGGCCTCATCATCTCTTGCTCCCCTGGCCAATAGGCTAATTGATCTTTTCTCATCACTTGGCGAACATCATCCGTCGGTGTCGTCCATCGTTGTCCATTGATACAAATATTCTCTCCTATGATACTACATGGCTAAATTTAACCGATCAACATTGATGTATCTTGTTTTAAATATGTGTCTGATGACCCCGCCTGTCAACCATGATGGCCGACATGACTTAGCATAAAACATTGGGGAACTCTATACTTTGTCCGTCTATGTCAAAACTTTGTTATACGACTCATTGACCTTAATTGACAAATTTATCATATAATATTGTTTTTGCCAATATCTCGAAAATTTTATAGAAGGAGATAACCTTTAAAATACAACAACGATAAGCAAGAAAAGATCTACATATAAGTAATCATGATCAAAATTTTCAGATGACTCCTTATTACAGTTATAGCCCTTTGAAGACGACTTCTACAATCTTCACGACATTGACTTATATCTTTATTTTATCATTAGATGTATCGAATCTTCAAAAATCAAAAATAATCAGCAAAACCAGATCTACAAATATGACAACATGATATACATATTAATTCGATTCCTTGAAGTTGTCTTTAAGTAAATATATTTTCAAAATTGTTTAATTCGTTGCCTATTATCTTGAAAAATGTAATAGATAGAAATTTGCCAGTCAATGTCGTTAAAAGCTTCCATTTTGTTGTATTTTTTTTTATATCAGGATCATTTACAAATATGTGAATATGATTGAAATTGTCAGTTAACTCGTTGTTATAAATGAATATGCGTAATACAGGTTATTCTCTTTTAGTGATGACTTTTTACTATAAAGAATCAAAGTTTCAGGTTAGCTACATAGGTTCTTTCGAGTCTAGTTTGAATTTTGCTTTTAGCTCAGTATTCGATATTTCTATTTACTTTTTATGTAATACTTTTTGTCAGTTAGTTGAAAGCAGTACACGAAAATAAAACTTTTAAACGCCCAATATTAAACATAATCTAGGATGTACTGAAAAGTAGAAACTTTACGCGAGGGAAAGAAATGATACTGATTTAATTTTTCAAAAGCAAAAATAAAAAAACCATACAGCGTCATTTCAGCGCCGATATCATATGACACTTTGGCGCCTGAATATTAAATTACCTGGTTGTTTGAAAATTTAACAACCACACAAAGCGAGAGCAGTTACATAAGCAAATGCGAAAGACAACAAAAGGACATGTAATCTTATTAGTCGAAAACAAGCTAAAAAAAGCGAACACCGACGAAATGGCAAAAAAAGAATACACAAACATAACGGTCTGATCGATACGTACCCCGGGATTGAATTTAGGTGCTTCAGAAGTGTAAACATATCCTGGTCTAATTGTGGCGTTCAAGGTGGCAGTATAGTACTTATTTTCGGGGACTTAAGTTGCTTTTGTGTGTACCCTTCTTCTGTTAATGATATCTGAACACTGCGATTGGACAATAAAAATAAAAATAAATGCAGAACCTACTGAACATATTTTCCCAAAGCTGAGGAATTAATCGGATGAAATAATTTTACGAACAGATGATTTTTTTTTTCTCAACTTTTTTTAATTTGAATTAACTGCATGAGAAAAGACCTTAAAGCCCTAGTAGCCTCAGTTTTATAACAGTAGCAGAGAAAGTAAACAGTCATCCTACATCTGAATATTCTCTTGAAAGTACTTCACTTAACTGTGTATGAAGGTTCTTGTTTAGTGTTGTTAAAATTCTTTTAAAAAAATGCGAATATCATCACTATTGGCCAATAATTGGAACAATATTCGTCGTATAGGTTTAAACTACTAGAAAGTAAAGGATTTCAGTTTGCAATCATTTAAATCGAATGGTGATTTATATAGATAAGATGACCTCAACAAATCTTCAGTAAATGTTAAACAGGAAGTTAAGTGAAATCGAAATTTTGCCTTTGTACGAAAAGGTGTGCACTTGGTCCTGTTCGATGGAATCAGGTAAGCTTCTGTGAATTAGTTCAAGAAAGTACATAACATAACATGCGATAAAGAGCCCGTATTTGGTTTTGTAAAATTTCTGTACATTAAATGTAAGCAGTTTTCTTGTGAAATATATATTCATGAGTGGCCTTCGGTTGTTGTCTGATCTATGGTCGGGTTGTTTTCTCTATGACATATTCCCCATTTCCATTTTTAATTTTATTTTTACACAAAATATATGAAAGAGTAAAATAACAAGACTGAAAACCATCAAGGAAATTTTAAAAACAGAAAGTTACTTAACAAAGGGTAGTATCAAAAGCTCAAAATCGTTAAACGAATGGAAAATAATTGTCCTATTTCTGACTTGGTACAGGCATTTCATTCTATAGAAAAAATTGGGGATTTTACCTAGACCATTTTCGTAAAATACAAATACGTATTATTACTAAATATATGTAAAACAAATAATAATTTCGATTACTAGTATAGGATAATCATAACGAAAAAGGCTACAACACTTATAATAATTAAATTAAAACTATATGACAAACAACACATACCGATTTTTAAAAAGTACAATTACACTTCCTGTTTGGGCTTCAATACAAATTAAATCGATTCCCATTGATCTTTTACAGGGTATCCAGATTTTGCATTAATAAGAAGAATGATTTAAAACTAGTAGTTTGATAGAATATCAATTCAAATATGGATGTATCGTTAGTGCCAGTAATTCTTATTATTACTTTGACTTTGATTGTTTCTGTCGCGCTAGTGCCGCTGTATAGGTCGGCACAACACAAATATTCAGTAATTTTTATCAGGATTATAATTGTTGAATATATATTTGAGCTGCTTCGTGTTTTATATTTTGTTAAACTTTACTGGAATAAAACAAATGTTTTCGTGTTCTATTTCCCTCTCAGAAGTATGCCTACAGTTTCATTGACCTGTTCCGTACTACTCGGCACAATTATATTGTCGTCCGTTCCATTAAAAAAAATGTTAGTAAAAGTCGTCTGTTTTGTTTACCTCTATTTATCGTTTATACTAATTATTATGTGGAACTATTTCTTGTCAATATGTCTGATTGTTGAAAAACCTAAGCAAACCAAACACATTAACTGTGATTCATACCTGAAAGACTGGAACCTCATGGATTACTATCAATGCCTCAACGATGGGACAATTAGTATGTTACACATCCTTAACGAACCCCGACCTAATACATCTTTCTATTGCTTTGAGCATCAGACACCTTCGACTAGCGGTTACTTCCTAGAATATTTGCTATTTTTTGTCCCGTCTTTTGTAGTATTATACCAGACAGTATACAAAACGTCATCATTTTCTGGTTAGTATTATTTTTAGTTTGTAAGATATTAAAGTGTGCAATGACAATAATATATTTTTGCAATTTTCCAAAGTGGTCAAATAAAAAGAAATATAATTATATTGAGTATTTTCGACCTCGTAATGATTAAGTCATTATGAAATTTTTTTCCGAGTGATATTCTGTGTACACATTTTGGCGATAATGTGTCTAGGTCGATTTTAAAATAAAAAATAGTAATGGTTATGAATAACATTTTTCGAATTTCATTTCTATTATTTATCACAACTAGCTATTTGTTGAAATCACATTGTAATCATGCATTAAGTATCTGCTACTTGACGTAAGGCAAAGAACATTCAATTGAACTTTTTTTAATAGATATAAAAAATAATACCTCAATGAAACCTTCAACAGTGTAAGCTAGCTCATCCTTGAGAAAAATGTACAATTATTACATCATTAAAACATCATCAAGATACCAGTAAGTTTATAATTATGTGATTGACAAAATTTATTAAAATTTTAAAGATTAGTAGAACAATGATAAAGTACTTAAACATATTCTCATTTTGTATGTTGTTTTCCATTTTAGAACTGAAGAATTCTCCATCTGCCGTTTCAACACTTCACTTTATAACCATACAATGTCTCGCGCCCTCTTTATAATGTGGTGCGTTAGACCGACTTTTTATTTATTTATTGTATCCGGATTTTATCGTGCTTCATCTATTTATATTGACTCATTTATCATGATATCATCAGCGACATTTTTTATTCTGGTTTTGATTGACATTCTAAAGTTCTATCTTTTTCAAAAAATAGACTGTATTGTTGGTAATAAAAGTGAATATAACGTCGTCATTAAAAACTGTGGACAACAAAAAGAGATTCCATAGATTTTGTGTAAATTGAATGCTTAGAAAACATTATAAGCTAGATCGGATCCTTAATATGATTGTGAGCAAAATGAATGTTTAGAAAAAAATAACTTTCGCATGTTTCTGATGTTATAAGCAAGAACAAAACGCTTTCGTTGTCATGGTTGCTGCATAATAAGCAATTTCGATTATTAAAAATTGTATTAATTTTAAAACCAATTAACAAAAAGCATTTTAACTGGCCTTTTGCATAGTATACATAAAACATATACTACAAGCAATGTAAAATTTAATTATTTAATTAATTTTGATTACCTCCATGTTAAACTAAATATTAATTTATGTACAAAAAGTAATTTTGTCATCATAATATATATAAATTCTGTTTTCCTAAATGATTGCCTGATGCTAAATTGATGAAACATTAATGATGGAATTGACTAGTGTAAGCAAACATGTTCACTTAGACTTTAGATATCTTATGTGTGGTAGGTGATACCCAGCTAACACATAATATTTTCATGATATTATTGACTGGTTATATATATGTTTGTCAAAAATATTTACCAAAAAATATTTTATAAACATTTTTTTACATCAAAAATTATGCATGAATGATATTTTAACAATAATATATCATCCCAATGTTTGATTGCTAATATAAAAACATTTTTTGTAAATATTTTTTTATAATAAATAAATAATATTCTTTGCTGATGTTTTTAAAACGTTAAATAGACAGTTTTATAAATGAGAACAATGGTATGTCGAGGAGATATTTCTTTGATTTATTCAATCAATATTTGATGGACATTTTTATATTACATTTAATATATATATTTTTTAGATGTGTAAAAGAAATATTTAAAAAACATTTTTGACTAATATCTATGTAAAGCATAGGTTTGATGTATAATAAAATATCTTTTTGATGTAACATCAATATAATGTTCTTGTCCTAATTAAAAATGTAAAAAAAGTAATATCTAATGAATATTTCAATAACATCATAACAATATATCTTTTAGATTTTATTTAAAAAATATTAATTAAAGACTGTTTCATAAACGTTATCCTTCATCATAAATTAGTTCAATCGAAAATACCTCCTTATTTCAAAGACCAGTCTGTACCAATAATTTCTTAAACCTATACCAAACCTATTGGAACTAAAATTTTCAATTACAAACGCGTTTTGCAGAATCTCGATATTGACGACTTCAAGTCTAAACCTCCTGATTGCACTTGTGCTAGTTCCCAATTTATATATAATCCTGCTGGCCACGTTATTACCGGTGACCTTAACATTGTTAATAACACTTCTCTACGAAATGTGTTATCGAAAGTTCCGAAATATCGTGAGCCTAAATCCATCAATTGGAAATACAACTTTAAAATTTTGATGGACTCAGTCGAGGATTATGCCAGGCAATAAGCTAAACGTGAAAAGGAAGACGTAGACACTCTATCCGAATGGATTAAGGCAGTGAGGTCGTTAATACAAATCAGAATCAAGAAACTGAATGGGTCCATCAATGCCCATGCTACGTCAATCTTTAAAGACCCAAATGTTGCTAAACACTTATCCGACCTCCATGATAAATATGTTGTTGTCCCCGCAGACAAAGCCCCAAATAACATCGTTTTTGTCTGTAAAAGTCACTACATTAATTGCTTGATAAACGAATTAGGTATAGACAATTCACTTGGAAACTCAACATTGTTCCTTTGGTATTTCAACCAAAGATGAAGAACTGGATCTTCCATCACTGTATTGGATACCTAAACTACATAAGTGTCCTTACAAACAACGGTATATTGCTGGGTCTTCCAAGTGCTCCACGAAACCTCTTTCTAAATTATTAACATCTATTTTATCAGCAATCAAAGACGGGCTTCAAAGTTATTGTGAAACTGCCTATTCTAGAGGTGGCGTGAATCAGATGTGGATACTTAAAAATTCCAAAAATCTTTTAGAGTACATACAATCGAACTCTCTTTCATCTTGTAACAGTATTAAAACATTTGACTTTTCTATTCTTTATACAAGTACTCCACATTCCAAACTAAAAGACAAATTGAAAGATTTGGTATTACTTTGCTTCATAAAAAAGAATGGCCAACGTAGATACAAGTATATTGTCTTAGGGAGGGATAAATTATACTTTGTAAAGAATCACTCTGATTCAAACAAAAAATTCTCTGAAACCGATATTATCAAGATGCTTGATTTCTTGATTGACAACATATTTGTAACGTTCGGAGGACGTGTTTTTCAACAGACTGTCGGCATCCCAATGGGAACAAACTGTGCGCCTCTACTTGCCGACTTGTTTCTTTATTATTATGAGGCTGACTTCATGCAGGAACTTCTTAGGAAGAAAGATAAGAAGTTAGCAATATCCTTTAACTCTACTTTCCGCTATATAGATGACGTTCTTTCACTAAACAATTCAAAATTTGGTGACTATGTGGAACGCATCTATCCCATCGAATTGGAGATAAAGGATACTACAGATACAGTTAAGTCGGCTTCATATCTTGACTTACATCTAGAAATTGACAATGAGGGTCGGTTGAAAACAAAACTTTACGACAAAAGAGATGATTTCAGCTTTCCAATTGTGAACTTTCCATTTCTAAGTAGCAACATTCCAGCAGCACCTGCATACGGGGTATATATCTCCCAATTGATACGATATTCCCGTGCTTGCGTTTCCTATCATGATTTTCTTGATAGAGGGTTACTGCTCACAAGGAAGCTATTAAACCAAGAGTTCCAAATGGTGAAGTTGAAATCATCCCTTCGTAAATTTTACGGACGCCATCACGAGTTGGTTGACCGTTTTCACAAATGATATCGGATATGTTCCTTACGTCGTAACTACAATCCCCTTCCCTTTCATGAATGTGACCTACCGAATTAGACTATTTACCGGATTTGTAATCACATAAGCAACACGACGGGTGCCACATGTGGAGCAGGATCTGCTTACCCTTCCGGAGCACCTGAGATCACCCCTAGTTTTTGGTGGGGTTCGTGTTGTTTATTCTTTAGTTTTCTATGTTGTGTCATGTGTACTATTGTTTTTCTGTTTGTCTTTTTCATTTTTAGCCATGGCGTTGTCAGTTTGTTTTAGATTTATGAGTTTGACTGTCCCTTTGGTATCTTTCGTCCCTCTTTTAAGATAATATGATTAATAGATATTTGTAAGATGTATGCTAGAAATGTTTTCCAAATGTTTGTTAGTGATATTTGAGTGAAGCACATGTTTGATATGAAAAAAGAAATATTTTATAAACATTTTTACATGATATTTCTAATTGATATTTGTAAGATGTACGACAAATGTTTTTCTTATGTTTGTTAGTGATATTTGTGTGAAGCCCATGTTTGATATGAAAAAGGAAATACTTTTTTATATAATTTTTTAATCAGATTAACATGAATGTCTCCTCAATTTTGATAGAAAAGTTTTAACAATTCTAATCTAACTTAGATGAAAATTCCAATCAAGTCAAAAGAAAAATTATTTAGTGAATAACGATTGTGTTTGAAGAGCATTGAGGACTCAGTAAAAAATCAAATGATAACGTCATACCAAATAGGAATACGATAATATGTGCTTAGAACTAGAAAGTTCTTTGTATTTTGCCTAATTCAAAGTTTTTAAAACAGTGTTTATAAAAAAATATCATTGATATTTCATACCAATAAAGAAATATAAGCCAACATTGTGCCAACAATATGCCAACGTATTAGGTACTTATCTCCCCCCTTTATACCACATAATTGAAAATTTATTTTTTATATTATTCCAACGTTCTAACAAAAACATGTGCTCTACATTCTCTTTATCTAACATTTTCAAATCTGTGTAGTCATTTAAATGTATTTACCTAACTAATTGAATAATTTTATGCACAAACAAAATATATTTAAAACCAGCCAAAAACAACTAATACAATTTGGATATACTTTCATTTTTTTCATCGTATTTGAATTCAACACATCATTGACCCGAGTGAACTTATTGCTCTCCAATTGACAGTTGTGAGACTACTGAACATGTATAATATGTGTTTTTATTATAATATTTTTATGAGTTGACTTGCAATCATTCAATTCAATGCATCATCATTTCATCAAAATGGGTATTTGGGTGACATACTGGTTGAAAAGATTTGGCAGATATCCATAAAACATATCCTAGACATGAGAAGAATATTTTGACCAGATATTTGAAAAATGTTGTCTGGATATTTTCAATTGACACTGAATAATATCAAAATTATGTTATTTCAATATAAAATCAAGATATTTAAAAATAATGCTCTTTAAACATTCAGAGCAGATATTTCCAGAAAATATGCTATTCACATGAGTACAGCCAGACATATCACATCAAATACATGTTTTTGAATGATATTTTGGTGACGTTTTGCAAAATATTTTAAAAATATCAATAAAATGTTTTTGTGCTACCTGGGTACATACCGTTGAAAATGGGTACAATATCATTTTTTGTTGTTAAAATTTGACATATATTAAAATTGGACTATTTTATTGAATATTTATTTGATTTATTTCTGGACGTCAGCTTAGTATGACAGTGGAACGATAATCTTTAATAGTTATCACAATTCACTGAATAAGTAAATGTTCATGGCCGTTTTATATACCCTCGTTTGAAAACCTTTCACAAAACTAAATACTTGTATGCGGTATATATATTTCAAAGCGTCGTCTTAATTTCAACACATGCTATAAGACTAATGTGGTCAAACTTGGTGTTTTTGCATAGACAAGAAAGACAACAAAGTACAAAGTTAAAGAGCATTATGGATACAAAATTATGAAACGATGACTATACACTTGATATTCATGTCAACAACGAAGTGCTGAATACTGGGCTGGTGATACCCTCGGGGACGAAAGGTCTACCAGCACATATCATATTTGGCCAACGGTTTGGGTACTCCTTCGTCAATCTTTTTTTTTTCTCGTTCAAATACCCTATGCTTATTGTTTATCATCGCTCAAATGTGCTTAAATTCGGTACTCCAATGTCCTATACTTTGGCGCTCAAACGTCTCTTTTATTGCTCAATTTCGCTTAAAAGTCAACTACCGGTATCATATACCTTTGTATACTACAAGAAGTAAAAATCCGGTAATGTATACTTTTCTTTTCAAATAGTGCAAGAAGATCATTGATCTACTATATTTTAAAGCGAGCTCTATCATGAATTGTTTGGATCCCTTCTCGATCTTAATAAGGCTGTAAAGTACGAGTAATTTCAGAGAGCTAAAATATACCTTTTGGAAAAAATTAATTACATGTAGTATTGAAAAAAATCAAACAGTCATCAAAGAGTCTACAGAGGTGTTAATGTTCTTCAAAAATGGTGATTACCCATTTTGGCAGTTTTTTTTAATAATAGTCATTACTTTTTTTAAATTGTTATTTGGATGGAGAGTTGTCTCATTGGCACTCACACCACATCTTCCTATATCTATCAAAGGTTAACGTGACAATTAATGAATTATAGCTGTCAAAAATATGTAAACATGCATCACAGACATATAAAACAGCTGTCTTAACCAAAGTCTTGACAAAAAAAAATGCTAAAATGGGTAATCACCATTTTTGAAGAACATTAACACCTCTGCAGACTCTCTACCTGCTTTAGTTGCATGGTTATTATCGTCGTTCAAATTTAATACTAGTTTACATAATTATATTAATTGTCTGAGAATTCAATAACATAAATCCAGGGGTAGATTTTGACCATAAAAGAGGGACGAAAGATACCAAAGGGACAGTCAAACTCATAAATATAAAACAAACGCCATGGTTAAAAATGAAAAAGACAAACAGAAAAACAATAGTACACATGACACAACATAGAAAACTAAAGAATAAACAAAACGAACCCCACCAAAAACTAGGGGTGATCTCAGGTGCTCCGGAAGGGTAAGCAGATCCTGCTCCACATGTGGCACCCGTCGTGTTCACCCGCCCGTAACATTCGATACACAACTGCGAATAAATTGAAAAATGCAAAAAACTTTATAATAAGTCTTATTGTTTGGACTAAAGCGCAAGGTAACACTAGTGTTATTAGACACCCTTACTTTTCTTATTCTTCCAGTTTTAATTTGTATTCTCGTTTTTGTGTTTGTGCTTTTCTCAACCAAGCTTCAAGTATTGGTCAAGCCATGACATTTTGATGTACGGACCTTTCTAATGTGTTTGTCAACAGCGTCACTATATGTTCTACCTATTTGTGAAATAAACGTACTTTAAATCGAAAGATTTAGTTACCCTGAAAACATATAAAACCATTACCTGTTCATTCATTATGCAATCTGGCTTTCAGTTTGATAACAGAGAAAAATCCGGAGTGATCTCAGATGCTATATCTGGAAGGGCAAAGAACGTCTTGTCCTTTATTATCGAAAGATACCAAGAACTTGTTCATAATTATTCCGTATCAACTTCACACACAATATATACAATAGTCTTAAAGTATATTTTAAAGGTTCTGACTTTGTTTATCATCTTCAATACGCGATATAATATTTTTATATTTGTCTTTGTGAATATGACTTTTACTGTTTAGTCTATTTTGGGTAATATTCATTTGACGGAGCTCGTCCTGTCAATGTGTAATTGTGCTTTGTTAAATTTTTGCATACTTGTCTTTCATTTTTGCTAATGTGCTTTGTTTATATGTCTTTTTGTGTTTCTTTGTTTACATATTTGTTTGTTTTTATAGGGATTAACAGGAACAACTGGAACACCGAAGTGCAACCAAAATAGACACCAACACACATTAAAACAAACAACGACCATATTTCATCAACGGATTTAAAAAACAGTGACGCGCTTACGTAACTAAAATCTAATCATGAACTTTAAACAAGTATTTTCACAATGTTGACTGCTGAACCTCTATTTTTGACATTGTTACCTATATTGTCGGTTTCTTTTGTTTACACATTGCTGTCAATATAATTGAATGTTATGCGACTGTCATGCAAGTGAGAGTTTTAGTGAGCTATATGCTATAAAACCATGTTGAATACTGTGGAGTTTATTTATTTTCGTGGGTACCAATTTTCGTTGATTCGCAAATTTGTGGATACTAAAATTCGTTGTTTTGACAAATTCTGCATACATTCCTTTAGAATATCTGTATTTCGTTGATCGTTTTAGTTCGTGGTTCCCATGTTCCAACGAAATACACCATTGTCTGCATAAGAAAATGTCCGTACCAAGTTAGGACTATGACAGTTGTTGTCCACTAGTTTGATGTGTTTGAGCTTTGTGATTTTGCCATTTGATTAGGGACTTTCCGTTTTGAATTTAACTCATAATTCAGTTATTCTGTTATTTAACTTTCAACTTAAAATCGTTGGTAATGTCTTTACATTCTAGGTTATATCGCAGTAAGCAAAGTGTGTGCAATTCATTTTTTTTTTTTGTTGTTGTTAGATAAATCGCAAAACAAACCTGTAGCACAAATAGCACTTTAGATTGAACACGACAGTACAATGCGAATGAGCACTTAATATGCAGCATATTAAGCGAAACTGTAGTTTTGTCAAATTAATCAGCCAATTACTCCCTTGAAGAATGATGTTACATTGTGTTTCATTGATGCAATGTTTTATCTAAATTATTATACGACAAAATGTTAATTTAACAACACCATTCAGGTATCATTATCTTTCTTATAAGCAGAAAGCTATATGTTTTAAAGAAAGTAGTAATCTTCCATACACAAACGATAATTAGGTCGTCGACACTGTAAAGGAACAAATAAATCCTTTTACAATAATATGTAATATGAGCAACACGACAGGTGCCATATGTGACGCAGGATCACCTTACCCTTCCGGAGCACCTTAGATCACCCCTATATTTTGCTGGAGTTCGTGTTGCTTATTCTTTTGTTTTCTATGCTGTGTCATGTGTACTATTGTTTGTCTGTTTGCCTTTTTCATTTATAGCCATGGCGTTGTCAGTTTATTTTCGATTTATGAGTTTGACGGTCCATCTGGTATATTTCGTCCCTCTTTCAGATTACAAACTACCCCGAGTAGAAAAGTGTTATGGTTTCCAGGACAAACTGGGCAATAACTTCTAGGAGAATGGATGCATTTCGTCACTTTTAACTGCTGTTGAGTATGACTGCATATTGTCGTAAGCTTAACTCATTAAAATACCGGACGTACAATTTTTTTACACCAGACGCGCGTTTCATCTCCAAAAACTCACCTTATAAAACAATAAATACCAAATTGAACCCAAGTTAACAAAAGATTTTGCCAAATACAGCTGAGGTAATATTTCATAGGATAGAAAATTTGTAAAATTTCGAACAATTCAAAGTTTCGAAAACAATTTATTTATAGATATGACCATATCAAAGTAATTTATGTCAACACAGAATTCCTTAATACCGATCCGATGACACCTGCAAGAGGAGACCTCTACCTGCAATGACATCGACCCAGTGGTTTGTAATAAACTCATCAAGGATACCAGTCTTATTAATTTGTACGCCCGTTCTGTCTACAAAAGACTCATCTATGATGCTTGAGTAAACAAAATAAAGTACGAGATTTAAGCCTTTATTCCTTTAGGTTTTGGCATATACAAGTAAGGTCGTCTATTTCTTCGGTAAAAAATCCTTAGTATTTCCTTTCGTTGACAGTCAATTTACTAATATGACCATATCAAAAATTATTAAAAGATTTCCTGAATAAGGGCTGGTGGAACTCTCGGGAGGAAATATCCACTGTAGTTGCATCGACCATGTGGTTGTAAATAAACTCACCAAAGATACCAGGCTTAATAATATGTACACAGGACGCGCGTTTCGTCTACAGAAAGACTCTTCGGTGAATGTCGGAAAAAATAGAAAGCCGAATTAAGTATGAAGTTGAAAAGCATTGAAGACCCAAAATTCCAGGGTTTTTTAATCAGATATGTTACACCATTTTGTTAAAGTTTTGTTAAAAAATTGGAAAATAATTCAATTTGCAACCATTTAAATCGAATGAGTTATGTACAAAGTAATTCCCCTTGAAACGCTTCAGTAAATTGTAAGCAGGAAGTTAAGTTAAATCAGAATTTCCCTTTTGCATATAAAGGTGTGCATTGGATCTGTACGAAAGAAAAAGGTAAGCTTCTGTGAGTATGTAAAATATATTATATAGCATAACATCTTATCAAGAGACTGTATTTTTTTTTATATATTCTTCAAAAAGTAAAATCACAAAAATACTGAACTCCGAGGAAGTACAGTTAGCAGATTACTACTGTTAGTTTTTTTCTTGGGAAATATATATACCCATATATATATAACATAAGTAGACTATTCTCGTAAAATTCAACTTTGTATAAATTAATTCCTATCAATACATTTGTGAAACAAATATTGCTCGATTATAAAATAATCATGAGGAAAAAGCAAAAACACAAAAATACTCTAAGTTAACTTGAAAACTATATGATAAACAACATCTAATATTTCTTAATAAGTACACTAACACTTCCTGATTGGGATGCAATGTAAATGTTTTTTTATTTCCATTTATCTTTTACAGGATATATAGATTTTGAAGTGTGAGGTAAAATGATATAAAACTAATAGTTTGATCTTATCTGTCATATTAATTCGAATATGGATGTATCGTTAGTGCCAGAAAATTTTGTTATAATTTTGACTTTGATTGTTATTTTCGCGCTGGTGCTGCTATGTTTTTCGGCACAACACAAATATTCAGCAACTTTTATCACCATTATAGTTGTTGAATATATATTTGAAGTGTTTCGTGTTTTATATTTTATTAAACTATACTGGAATAGAACGACTGAGCTCTTGTTTGATCTTCCTATCAGAAGTATGCCAGCAGTTTCGATGATTTGTTCCGTACTACTTGGCACAATTGTATTGACATCAGTGCCATTTAAAAAGTCGTTAGTAAAAGTCGTCTGCTTGATCTACGTCTTTTTAGCGCTTATACTAATTATTATATGGAACAATCTCTTGTCAACATGCTTGATTGTTGAACATCCTGAGAAAACCAAACACATTTTCTGTGATTCATTCTTGAAAGATTCGAACCTGATGGATTACTACCAATGCATCAACGATGAGTCAATAAGTAAGCTACAGGTCTTTACCAAACCCAGGCCTAATACGTCTTTTTATTGCTTTGAGAATCGGGCACCTTGGACCAGCAGTTTCTATCTGGAGTATTTGTTATTATGCGTCCCGTCTTTTGCAATACTGTACAACATGGTATACAAAACGTCATCATTTTCTGGTTAGTATAATTTTGAGTTTGTAAGAAATTAAAATGTGCACGACAATAACATTTGCCTTACCAATCATCGTTGAGAAAAGTAGCGACACAATATGTACATTTTATAACCTTTCAATAAAATGCAAAACAAGACAAAAAGTAGCACTTTTCGCAATTTTCAAATGTGCTCGGATAAAAAGAAAACATATATATTTTATAAATTGTACTGAGTATTTTCAGCGCCGCAATGACTAAGTAACAAGAAAACTGTTCACAAGTGATATTTTGTGTACATGTTTCGCTATCTTCAAAATAAATGTATTAGTTTTGAAATACTTTTTTTAATTTCATCTATTCTATTATTTGTCACCACCAGCTTTATATTAAAAAGTAAAATCACAAAAATACTGAACTCAGAGGAAAATCAATTCGGAAAGTCCATAATCACATGGCAAAATCAAATAACAAAACGCATCAAAAAACGTTATGAAATGGCATCAAATATTAGCTAATGAACGTAAAACAAACAATCAATTGAACTATTCTAAATAGAAAGAAATTAAAACCTGAATGAAGTATAATTTTTTAAAAAAGAATTTTTCGAAAAACTAAGGATTTTCTTATCCCAGGCATAGATTACCTTAGCCGTATTTGGCACAACTTTTTTGGAATTTTGGATCCTCTATGTTCTTCAACTTTGTACTTGTTTGGTTTTATAAATATTTTGACATGAGCGTCACTGATGAGTCTTATGTAGACGAAACGCGCGTCTGGCGTACTAAATTATAATCCTGGTATCTAAGATAACTATTCCAATGCTTATAATTATGTGAATTATAAAATTTATAAATATTAGTAAAATTTTATAGAATAATCATCAAGTATGTAAACATAACCTCATTTATATCGTGTTTTCCATTTCAGAACTGAAGAATTCTTCATCAAAGGAAACATGTTCCATCTGCTGTTTCAACATATCTCTTTACAACCATACAATGCCTCGCGCCCTCTTTATAATTTGGTGCGTTAGACCGACTTTGTTTTTATTCATTGCATCCGGATTTTATCGTGCTACGTCGATTTATATTGACTCATTTATCATGATATCATCAGCGACATTTTTTATCCTGGTTCTGTTTGACATTCTTAATTTCTATCTTTTTCAAAAAATGTACTGCATTGTTAAAAATAAAAGTGAGAATAACGGCGTCATAACAAACTGTGGACAACAAAAAGAGAGTTGCATAGATTGTGAGCAAATTGAATGCTTAGAATAATGAACGAGCTTCGTGAATGCTTACAATTGTGAAGAGCAAAATGAATGCTTAAAAAAAATATATAACTTTTGCATGTTTCATTTTTTATAAGCAAGAAAGTATTGCTGTCGTTTGGCATGGTTGGTGCAAAAATCTTAATATTTTGTCACAATTTTGAGTATTATAGAAATATATGTTAACGTTTTGTATCCATCGGAAATGTGCATATTTTCATACCAAATTATATTGTTTAAAATTGACCCAGTATAAATTGAATGAGTAATGTCAGAAAATGAATTTTATGAAGTTTTCTTTTCAATGGATATATTTAATCATTTTTTATTAGTAGTATTCTTAGATCATATTATGTTAGAAAAGGAATCTAAACAATTCAGGATAGAGCTTCTTAATACAATCATCATATTGTATCATTTCAAAAACAAATTAATCAAAAAAAAATCAATCAAAAAAAATTGGTTACTTCCTTGACAAACTAAAAATTCATTTTCAATTTAAATAAAAAAGTTTAAAAACGAATTTTGTCACCATAACATTTGATAAATTATGTTTACATATAATGGTAGCCTTATGAAAAATTAATTGAATTTTGTGCTAGAATTGACTAGTTTAAGCAACATTGTATCTTGAACTGAGGTAAGTGAATCATAACGTTGAAAATGGTATAATATCAATCTTTTGTTATTCATATTTGACATGTATAAAATTTTAACTGTTTATTTATTATTAATCTGTTTTATTTCTGGACGTCCGTATAGTGTGACAGATTTTAGATAGTATTCAATTTGTATAATGAAATATACATGGCCGTTGTATATACCTCTTTTGATAACAATTTATAAAATTGATACACGTATGCATATTTTTAAACGCGTCACACACATGGTATAATGAGTAAATTATTGTAGTAAAACTGGGTGTTTTTTTAACCTAAACAATAGAGACATTTCGAAATTTACAGATGATAAATGAATCATAGATACCAGGAATAAAATCGTGTACGCCAGACGCGCGTTTCGTCTACAAAAGACGCATTAGTGCCGCTCGAATCAAAGAAGTTAAAAAAAAAAGCCAAATAAAGTACAAAGATGAAGAGCATTGTGAACCCAAAATTCAGAAAGATTTTGTAAAAAGTAAAATCACAAATATACTGAACTTAGAGGAAAATCAATTCCGAAAGTCCATAATCACATGGCAAAATCAAATAACAAAACGCATCAAAAACGAATGGACAAGAACTGTCATATTCCTGACTTGGTACAGGCATTTTCAAATGTAGAAAATGGTGGATTAAACCTGGTTTTAGAGCGCTAACCCTCTCACTTTAATGACAGTCTCATCAAATTCCGTTATATTTACATTGATGCGTTAACTAAACAGACACAATAAATAAAATAGTCAAAATATGGGTACATCAGTCATCATCGTATAACAATTTTAAAAGGAACAATTTAACAGAACACAAAAACATCTACTATCTACAAACACATTCATTGAATTACAGGTTTAAAATACAGGTTAGGTAATATTTTCCTGCAATAAAAATCCTTAGTTTTTTCTAAATATTCCAAATTTATTAACAGTTAATCTACAATTACGACCATAGCAACAATACTACATGTCAGCACTGAAATTCTGACTACTGGGCTGGTGATACACTAAATTTAATGTAAATTTTCGAAGAATTCAATAGCAATGTCAACCATGATTTTTTAAATGAGAGTATTAAGCAGCTAATGAAAATCAAGGGTGAGAATATGATATTATTATGGCCAGAAGAGACAGAAGACATTTCGGGAAAATTCATTAAGCAGATAGGTTTGATAGAGGTCAACAAACTTTCCATGGCTTATTAAATCAACAGATCACCAAAGGATAAAGACCCACAGACAAAAACAATGCACAAAAAAAAACAGAACAGATAATTATAGGTTAAGAAAAACTGAAGTCAAAAAGACTGCAAGGACGCATTTTAATATCAAATGAGTCATTTATAATTACTTTTATTCAATTTATTTTGGAAATACTTCTATAAGTTCATAACAATTGTAAATATTGAATATAACAACATACAATGTTTAATCTCATTTTGGTGTGATGCTTTCAAAATCTCACAATAGTTTTCAATAATTGTATATGCATATATATTTCAGTACTAAGGCATATATTTATAGCAATATTAAATCAATGGTTCTTCTACGCTAATGTAGTCAAAGACTTTGATACTCGGTTTTACTTCGATCTCAGACTTACTTGTAAGTCGATCATGGTAAACTTTTATAACATTTTCATCCTTAATATAAAAATGTACAAAGCATATACCCTTTTTTTAAAATGAAATATCAATTAATGAATTCTTTACTGATTATGATCTAGACAAAACAAAAATATTTCGAAAAAATTATACTTGGAATTTCTCGCAATTAGGTAATAATGCAGAATTATATTCAGCATTAAGTATCACAGATATGGACCAGTTTTATAATAACAAAAAGTATGTTTCATAATAATTTATCAACCTATTAACCTCTAAATTTTTAAATATGATGATGATTGTCTCTTCTTCCTTATCTGATAAACAGTGCCACAAACGGCGGCTACCATACATATAACACCTAATACGGCTCCTGTAATAGTGGCATTGTTCCCCATCGTCGAACCTTTCTCGGCGTTTTCTGGTTCATTTTCCTGTTTATCATTTTGAATGTTTTCATGCTTATTCAGTTGATTCAGTTTGGGACTGTTCTTTCTGGTATAGAAATACGGTGCTTGCTGAAAAAAATTGAAACGTCTTTTCAAGTAATTAAAATCAATGAATTGACTATAAAGTTATATGTGATGGTTGCCAAGGTTTCGATGTTATCATTACCAAAAAAGCAAAAAACAACATTGATATATCCTATTCATTTCAGATAATGTCTTCTGTAAATTTCTTAATTGGTTTACGTCACTTCACATCCAGCATACCAATTTTCCAAGTTTAGTTATAAAACAAAAATATTATAATTTTAAAGAAATTATCTTCAAATCAAAACCATAATTTAAAATAAGGATCTCCGAAATTACTTTTTTTTTTATTTGCAAATATTAAAAATACTAACCTATAAACCTAAAAAGTTTCTTGGGTAAGGTTCTCCAATAGTATATATAAGGTAGCATGCATTAATCATAAAATGTTTAACCGTTCTGATGTTCTGAATTCCACAGTAATCTAATGTTTGCTACTTAATATTAAAGATTAAATGCGTATATATTGAATATTGAAAAAGCATCAACAATGTACAGCGATCACTTTTAGGTTTTAGCTTTCCAATCACACATTGTTTTTCATAATTTTGATATTCTTCCGTTTTAACATATTCTACTGTTTACGGAATAACTGAGATCATATCAAATACATACTTTGCTGTATTTGATTAAATTTATTCAAGAAAACAAAGTAAAATACCTCATCTGGACATTCAACAGGTACACCAGGTCTCCACGATATTCTCTTTTGTCCAACTGGTTCAATCTGATTAAGACAAATACAAAACGGTTTTAAATGTATATCGTATTTTATTTCTATCTCCAAATAAAGTATTATCTATGTATTTTTGTATTTGTTTCTAATCCTTTAAATAAGCCCCAGGTTTTGGGTGATTTATCATCATGTCTAGTCAAATATATTGCTATTTTTTTGTGTTGATTGGATAAATCTTAATTTGGATCGCATAACAAAATTATTAAAATTCACAGAAGATTTTGAAATTTCCCTTACACACCCACATCATTCATGAAATACAAGATGCTAGAAATTCACAAATTCGTCCTTCTTTGCTTTGGTATTCTTATTATAATAAAGATCGATTGAAATATTCCTACTTTATACTGGATAAACTACTTCAAAATGTCCTTGTATACATTTAACAAGTATGGCCTTGTAACATATTGTGATGATTGCATACACAGCCAGCGTGGTTAATTCGATATGTAAACTAAAAGGTGTGTTTATATCTCGATCCTTTCTTGATATCATTTCTCAGGAGAAATACCTCTAACCAATGTCATATCTCAAGTGATATATATGTTACGCCAGTGAATGTTAAACTGTTACGGATTTTTCAACAAATATGTGCTCATGAACATAAACTGCACCATGGTTATGAGAAAGGAGAACTGAAATCGAAACATTTTAACTGTCATTGGTTGACGGATACGAATTATGTATATGTGTCAACTCAGAAGCAACATGTTTTGCTATCTTATATCTATAAACAAGAATAGTCCTCTAAGTCTGTAAATTATCCAATTCTATCTTATTTCCAATTATGTCATTCGTGTGTTGATTTGTATGGTTTTATGGCTCATGCAGGGCAGAAGGGGCTTAACCTTTCGACTCACAAGGTCTCGTTCTATTTGGAGTTCTTACGATTCCTTCATGGTTTGTTTTTATATCTATTTATATATATATATGAAAAGGGACTTGCTATATTTGAACATTGAATAACTACTGTTGCCTCTTATTTATGATAAAAAATACTAGGAATGAAATGATATAATATGGAATGACATACAATATATATACATGAAACAAATTTAATTTACAATGTTTGATAAGACGTCGCCGAAGTAATTGCTAATGCATGTGTCCTGAGTCGTATTTCAAGTTATATATTATTTTTGAAATGATTTCAGCTGACCGAACATTAATATCTGTGTTTTCAATTAACCTAGCATCACATATAAGTGTAATTTTGGTAGGGTCGTCTCTATTAAGCATAATTTCACGCAGATCACTATACAATGTACTGGAGACTGTTGGTGTTCTTATTTTCTATAATTCAATTAGTTTAAATGCAATTTCTATTGATTTATAGTATGTTAGGCTTTGAATTTCTTGGGTTGTATTGTCCTGGTGTCTTTTAGATATCAATCCTGCTTTGGGTAATGAACCAATTCTTGTATGGTGTTGTAATATGGAAATGTAGCTGTTTTCACGTTCTTTTAAGTTTTTGTTGATAGACACGTCATTTACAAAACTATTCACAGCGTTAAATTCGAATACGGACGTAAATCATTCAATTCGTCTATTGCCACTATCCTTTGATAAGTTCAAATATGTTGAAATAAAATTGAGAATGGAAATGGGGAATGTGCCAAAGAGACAACAACCCGACCATAGAAAAAAACCAACAGCAGAAGGTCACTAACAGGTCTTCAATGTAGCGAGAAATTCCCGCACCCGGAGGCGTCCTTCAACTGGCCCCTAAACAAATATATCCTAGTTCAGTGATAATGAACGCCATACTAATTTCCAAATTGTACACAAGAAACTAAAATTAAAATAATACAAGACTAACAAAGGCCAGAGGCTCCTGACTTGGGACAGGCGCAAAAATGCGGCGGGGTTAAACATGTTTGTGAGATCTCAACCCTCCCCCTATACCTCTAGCCAATGTAGAAAAGTAAACGCATAACAATACGCACATTAAAATTCAGTTCAAGAGAAGTCCGAGTCTGATGTCAGAAGATGTAACCAAAGAAAATAAACAAAATGACAATAATACATAGTATTGTTTTACTTAATGGTGTTAAGGTATTATTTTTCGATGATTTTAAATTGTTGTTTCCAGTTGTGTATTTTGTTTTCAAGATAGTATAATGGTTTATCTAAAATATTTAGCTGACAAAAATATGTTGATTTCGTATGGGATGCTGTCGATGTACCTTGACTTTTCTTGGTTTACTTTTTATGTGTTATGTTGGGTTTGTTTAACTTTATCTGCCCATGTTTATGTCGGTGGCTAGCAGTTCCTCAGGGAAACGGCTATTCGAAATGACAATGCTTTCCTAATGATATGGTAATACTTAGCTTTGTTATTTTGGGAACTTCCGAAAGCTAAAAGATGTGAAAATTTTACGTACGGAGCATCAAATGCATATTTATTAACTTATTTACTTTTTACTTAAAAATTAAATATTACCATATTATCCCATAACGCATATGCAGCTGCTTCTTGTCCTTTGACACTCAGGTGAAAGCAATCTGGTGAGAAATAGCTTAGGTCTGTGGATCCATCCTCCTGTACAAGACAAAACAAATACAACCGAGTTCATTGTTTCGGAATGGTATCAATTAACGTTTGTTCTTTGTTTTCACAATGTTTTGTAAAATTGTTATACGCATATATTTAAGTCTCCCAAACAAAGTTTGGAGACTTATTGTTTTTGGTCAGTTCTTATTATTTTTACTAGAACACACCCGCGAAATCGCGGGCATTCAGAACGTGGTTGAAAGTATGTTAAGTGTTGAAGGAAGATTTAATGATGTGACTTGAGAATTTCAGGAATAGGTACTTGGGGACAGCTAGGAAAATATCTTTTTTATCCCTTCTTCTTTATTTCAAAAATTCCCATTTTTTTTTTTTTTTTTTCTATTAATTACAGTGTGAACATATATTTAGTATATTATGAACATGCAAGTCAGGAGCTTGTAAATAGTGGTTGTCGTTTGTTAACGTGTTACATATTTGTTTTTCGTTCATATTTTGAACATAAATTAGGCCGTTAGTTTTCTCGTTTGAATTGTTTAATACATTGTAATTTCGGGGCCTTTTATAGCTGACTATGTGGTATTGGCTTTGTTCATTGTTGAAGGCCATACGGTGACCTATAGTTGTTAATTTCTGTGCCATTTTTGTCTCTTTTGGAGAACTGTCTCTTTGGCAATCCTACCACATCTTCTTTTTTTGTAATCAATGAAATTTTGTAAAAGATTTAATGATTGGAGAATTTCAGAAAAAGGTATCAAAAGTCAAAGATACCTTGGGACAGGACACTTGTTTTCTAGCCCGGCTCATCCTTTTTTTCCAAAAATCCCCCCTTTTTATTTTCTATTAATTTTAATAACACATGGATAATTTTAGCGCTTAAATGTATATTATGTACATTCATTACTATAAATTGCATATTTGTTTTTCGTTCATATTTTGTACATATAGATAAGGCCGTAAGTTTTCTCGTTTTAATTGTTTTACATTGTCATTTCGGGCCTTTTATAGCTGACTATGGGGTATGGGCTTTGCTCATTGTTGAGGGCCATACGGTGACCTATAGTTGTTAATTTCTGTGTCATTTTTGTCTCTTGCGGAGAGCTGTCTCTTTGGCAAACATACCACATCTTCTTTTATTGAAATCAATAAATTTTTGTGAAAGATTTAATGAATTTCAGAAAAGGTATCAAAAGTCATAGGTACATTGGGACATGACAGTTGTTATTCTTGCCCGGCTCCTCCTTTTTTTCCCCAAAAATTCCCCTTTGGTTTCTATTAATTTTAATAACACATGGATAATTTTAGCGCTTATTTGTATAGTATGTACATTAATTACTATAAATAAAGTGTATTTGTTTTTTACTTTCAATTCTCACTTTACTAATCGATCCACTGGCCAGCGGTCATTGATATATTATACAGACTCTATCAATTAATAAACTCTGTGACCGCCGTGGATAGTTAACTTGAAAATGATATCAGATAGAAAATACTCTTTATTCGTAGTAAATGTATGTTCAAAGTATAAAGAAAACGCAAACCTGAAGTCTAATCTGACTTAAAATTTCGTCCAATGTCGGAATAGTATCCGGACGCTTTTTTTCTCGTTTTTCTCCCAAAATAACTCAATCTGAATAATCATATGAATGGATGACAAATGCGACTATGCCATGTACCTATAGGACATAGAGGCATGATGATTAATTTATTGTGGAAAGAAGAGAAGCGACACCCAAAATGAGGTCTTCTCGTTTAATAGTATAGATTATTCTTCTTCCTCTTCTTCCTCTTCTTCTTCCGACACTTTAAAAATGAACTTGTCCGCAGCGGTTCTCCTAAACGGCTTGTCAGATTTACTTAGGATTTTATAATATGTTAGAATTACATGTCTAGGTGAGCCATCAATGTTTCGTTTGTGCATTGGGATCTATTAAGGGGTATTTTGGGGGGTAGAAAGGAGGGAGGGGTTTACTATAGAACCCTATGGGATTTTATTTTCTAAAATTTTCAAATGAATATAACTTGAAAACTGTAAGTGATAGATACATGAAGTCTTCAGAAATGATTATAGGACAATAAAACAAATCACATGAAATATAGGGGGAGTCCCAGGGTGGTCATCCCCACCCCCTTCAACTTGAGAATATGCTTTTATCTTGTAAACGGTCCAGATCCCCACCCCTAAACCATATATATTCTTGAATGGGACGATAAAACAAATCAAATGAAATTAAAGGGAAGTCCCCGGGGGTCATCCCCACCCCGTTCAATTTGAGAATGTGCTATTATCTTGTAAACAGTCCAGATCCCCACCCCTAAACCATATATATATTCTTGTAGGGGACAATAATACAAATGAAATGAAATAAAACTGATGTCCCTAGGGGCTCACCCCACCCCCTCTTGTTTGAAAACTTGTAAACGGTCAACATCCCCACCCATAAACCATATCTATTCTTGTAAGGGACAATAAAACTAATCAAATGAAATTAAATGGAAGTTCCTGGGGGTCAACCCCACCCCGTTCAATTTGAGAATGTACTATTATCTTGTAAACGGTCCAGATCCCCACCCCTAAACCATATATAGTCTTGTAGGGGACAATAAAACAAATGAAATGAAATAAAAGAGAAGTCCCGAGGGAGTCACTCCACCCCCTCTTGTTTGAAAACTTGTAAACGGTCAACATCCCCACCCCTAAACCATATATATACTTGTATGGGACAATAAAGCTAATCAAATGAAATTAAAGGGAAGTTCCTGGGGGTTGCCCCCACCCCGTTCAATTTGAGAATGTGCTATTATCTGGTAAATGGTCCAGATCCCCACCCTTAAACCACATATATTCTTGTATGGGACAATAAAACAAATCAAATGAAATGTAGGTAAAGTCTCTGGGGGTTACCACCACCCCCTCCTGTTTGAATACTTGTAAATGGTGGAGATCCCCACCCGTAAGCCATATATATTCTTGTATTGGACAAAAATCAAATCAAATGAACATGGGACCATATAAATGGCGAGTTATGGGAGCTTTGTTTGGGAGACTTCGTAACAGCATCCTGTTACAATTACTTCTTGTTACAAGTTGATTTTATGCAGTGTGTTTTCGAATATTATTTTTTTTTCAAAAAGTAATCTGGTAATGTTTTCTTCATTTGAATTGGGTTTTTACTTCGCAATAGCTTTTATTTTAACCTTTAATTCGTTCTTTGTCTTCCAACTGTTCAGATTTCAGAAAGGGAATAAAAGTTATCTCAAAGAAGTGTCAAAAACATGCTTGTTACTTCTTCATTTTTTGTTGCTGATCAAAACCATTTACAGGTCTTTTTATTTCTACACTTTGACTAGGAGAACCCCCCGAAAATGTGAATTTTAGAAGTAAAAGTAAAAAATTATCAAATACATAAATTAGAGCATACTTTTGTTGGTACTTCCGTTTTTGAAAAGAATGGTTGATCGACAACAGTAAAATCGTCCCTTGTATCGTATCTTCCAGATGCAACCAAGTCCCTTGTAACTTTTTGATAAGCAGCAACAAAGACCTGAAGTTCCTCCTTCTCTTTTTCGTCAGGATACGAACCACAGCGACAACCAAAGCTAGAAAAAAATACGAAGAATCTTTTTTTTTTAAGGTTGTGCGTTTTTTTAATTTTTTTCAAAACACCAAGGTTTTTCTGCTTTTGCTTTATATTCTCAAGTCGTGAGAACCATTAACTTTTCTTAAGAACTGTGAGAAGACTTCTTTGTAACCAGTTAAAAAGGCACTGTTTCTGTTTTTTTATTATAAGGAGTCACATAAATGCATAAAAAATTATTTAAAATTACATTAAAACACTTTATGTGCACTAACTATGAAATAATATCATGACAAAGAACAAAAGACGACAAAAAAGACAAACAAATTCACAAAACTACACGTATAAATATTGAGCGACACGAAAGCAATCAAAAATTTTAAAGGAAGCATTTTATATAACTTACAGCTGGATAGTATCGCATACGAATCCCTCACGTAGAGTTGATGCAAATCCTATATTCAGAACTTCTACTAAATTTACAAATGCTCTCGGAACTTCAGCGTGAAAAATGTCTAATGCCTCTCTAATGTAACCAATATAATTTTCTGCTGAGTAAGCCTCCTGGGATATAAAAATATAAACCGATATACAAATATATGATTACATACTAGGTAAAGTATACAATCAATGACAAACATTTTGTATCAACCATCCGCGATAATTTCGTTATTAGTGTTAACATTGTCATAAAGCGGGAGGTTTTGCATGCCATTTAACCACGTTCAACCAACCATTTCTTCTAAAATTGTCCTGTACCAATTTAGGAATATTGAAGTTGTTATCAAATAGTTTGTTTCTATGTATGTTGGCATTTGTTTTTGTTGCACTTTAGTGTTCCTGTTCTTACAGTTCCCTCGCTTTAAGTTTGTAACCCGGATTTGTTTTTTTCTCAATCGATTAATGACTTTTGAACACTACTGCTGTTTTTATTTGAAAAATGCTTTATCAAACCGCTCATCTGTATAACGCTACAACACGTGAAAAAGAATTTTCATGTATATGATTGGTTGGTTTTCTTCCCTATATCACAAACTGTATTAACCCTCAATATGTAACCGTTCAAGCAAATCGCTTATGATTATATTGGTGTGTCGGTTTGATACGAGTAAGATATTGAAAATGCCGCATAATATTCACTATATCTCTTATTCTTATCCGTTTCAAATTTTTCCAGACCAGTTAAATGTATTTTCATAATAAAGTTGTTTGTTCTCTATGTTTCATTGTTCAAAATTCAATCACTAGTAATCTTTTATCAATGTCATATCACTGAATTATCTCCAAGACAGTTAGTATTGTCCAACTTACAGTCGTCATGATTCTTGAGTTTGACTACACAGCACGGTTTGTACAATTGATTTGCGAAAGATAAATGTCACTAGTCGTACTTTTGTGACATTTTTTCTTTTTTTCTTTTTGGAAGAAAGAGGGGTTCTTTTATCGCTATCGTTATCATTTGAATTAGTGTCATCTTTCTCTCTGTGTGTTTTCATTAGGTAAGGAATACAATTACCCTATCTTCACAGAAGTCGCACAAATCGTTGCCACCAATGAATAATGTTATTACTTTCCAGTCATTTTGGTAGTCGACACCTTTTTCAGACTTCAATCTGTCTACCAGCATTCTGGCTTGGTCTGGCATGTCGCTGAGGATAAACATTTAAAGTTGAAATAGAATTAAGACGAAGGCATACGAAAACAAAAGAACTACTAACACAAATTTTCTCGGTTCGATCCTCGCTCGGGGAGGCTCACCCTTGACACCATTTGCGAGTATGGTCTTGAGAAACGATGATAGTCTGCCGGAAGGGGGCTAAATGACTGACCCGTGTTTAGAGAGAGTTATATCTCTTGCACGTAAAAGACACCGTTGTAGATTTCGAAAAAGAGCAGGCTAATGCCGCTACAAGGCAACACTCGCACCCGCAAAGTGAAAAGGAATTGATATAAGTTGCAATAACTTGTTTCCCGGTCCACTATAAATAAATATGTTTAAACTAAGATAAAGGCATTTTCTTGTCGATTTAAAACATTTACAACATACACAAAGCACGTAGCAGCAACCACCAATAGTACCGGTATTTATATTCACAGCATTATACTTTTGTTTGTTAATAGTAAGTTAATGATTTAGTAGTCGTTTTTAAACCTAAGTTTTTTCACTAAACTTTTTCACAATTCTTTTTAAATTTAACTAATGTCTACGGTATATAATGAAAAAACTGTTTACACATATTATTTCAACTGGCCGAAAGATTCACGATTTTATGAAAAACTTTGAAGAAGTAAAAAATAGAAGATAAAAATATTGCAAACCTGGCCTTTTTTCCTGGAATGGCTACATTAAGATGTGCATTTGGAAACCAGTACGGACCCCAACCTGTAGCATATCCTTTCAGATCTGGATTATATCTCTTTATCATATCTAAAAATGAATAGCGTCATTCTTTTGTATAGATGCATATAACATTGACCAAATAAATGTTATGGATGAAGATTCTCATATTCTAAAAGTTCATAATAAAATATTTTCTTTATCACTATAAAGACTGCAAAGTTAAGGATAAAACAATTACACAGAGTAAAAGGTTGTTTATGCAGTATACTATACACTTAAATTTGAAACATGCATTGTAATACGTTTACTTTTCTGCATTGGCTAGAGGTATAGGGGGAGGGTTGAGATCTCACAAACATGTTTAACCCCGCCGCATTTTTGCGCCTGTCCCAAGTCAGGAGCCTCTGGCCTTTGTTAGTCTTGTATTATTTTAACTTTTTAGTTTCTTGTGTATAATTTGGAGTTTAGTATGGCGTTCATTATCACTGAACCAGTATATATTTGTTTAGGGGCCAGCTTAAGGGCGCCTCCGGGTGCGAGAATTTCTCGTTGCATTGAAGACCTGTTCGTGACCTTCTGCTGTTGTCTGCTCTATGGTCGGGTTGTTGTCTCTTTGGCACATTCCCCATTTCCATTCTCAATTTTATGCAAACAAAATCGAAACACCACTTGCACCTGGATTTTACTGGAACGTACGCATTTAAGACATAAAAAAATCTACTATCTGTCCACTATAAGACATAACTTTATTGGCAAAAATATAAAATTAAAAAAAAAGCTATATCATTCAGATTTTAAGACACTAAACATTAAAGATTGTTATTTGAAAAAAGGAAAATACGTAATGCTTACTTGGTAAAGTGATGTATTCTTCAACATTGCCATCTCCACCACCACTAAAACATAACAATTTGAGGGTAATAAGGGTGAAAGAAACGTTATGCAGAATGTATCTGTTGTGACGCAACGTTAGATATTGCTACTTCCACGAAAAATAGCGCTAAGTAAATATTTAACGGGGAAATTTTCTTAAAAATGCTGAAATAAATATTTCAAATTATATATGAAAATAAAGATTGCTTCTTAAATTTTCAAATTAAGACAGAGAAAGAATAAAAAATATAATATGTATAGGCTTCGGCAGACACAGATTATCAGATTAATACGTTTATTTAGCGTTGTCCCATGCATACTCGGGTTGAATATATAAGCAGCAATATTTCCAAAAAAACACACAATTACTAGAAATAAAAATAAGTATCCTATGTAAATTATAAAATCATATTGGATTGGAATCTCACGGCATTTCTACTTTAGTGTTATACTTCACCTAACAAGGAAAGCAGGAACGAATTGATAGTGCTTAAATGGTAGCAATGTCTGACGTTGCGTTGTATTTCGAACAATTTAAAGTTTTGAAAACAATTTATTTATAAATATGACCATATCAAAGTAATGTATGTCAACACATAATTTCTTAATACCGATCCAATGACACCTGCAAGAGGAGACCTCTACCTGCAGTGACATCGACCCAGTGGTATGTAATAAACTCATCAAGGATACCAGTCTTATTAATTTGTACGCGCGTTCCGTCTACAAAAGACTCATCTATGATGCTTGAGTAAACAAAATAAAGTACGAGATTTAAGCCTTTATTCCTTTAGGTTTTGGCATATACAAGTAAGGTCGTCTATTTCTTGGGTAAAAAATCCTTAGTATTTCCTTTCGTTGACAGTCAATTTACTAATATGACCATATCAAAAATGATTCAAAGATTCAAAGATTTCCTGAATAAGGGCTGGTGGAACTCTCGAAAGGAAACATCCACTGTAGTTGCATCGACCATGTGATTGTAAATAAACTCATCAAAGATACCAGGCTAAATGATTTGTACTCAAGACGCACGTTTCGTCTACAGAAAGACTCTTCGGTGAATTCGGAAAAAAAAGAAGGCCGAATTAAGTATGAAGTTGAAAAGCATCGAAGACCCAAATTCCAGGTTTTTTTAATCAGATATGTTACACCATTTTGTTAAAGTTTTGTTGAAAAAACTGGAAAGCAATTCAATCTGCAACCATTTAAATCGAATGAGTTATGTACATAGAATTACCCCATGAAACGCTTCAGTAAATTTTAAGCAGGAAGTTAAGTTAAATCAGAAATTCCCTTAATTTTGCATATAAAGGTGTGCATTGGATCTGTACGAAAGAAAAAGGTAAGCTTCTGTGAGTATGTAAATTATATTATATAGCATAACATCTTATCGACTGTATTTCGGTTTTTTATATATTCTACAAAAAGTAAAATCACAAAAATACTGATCTCAGAGGAAGTACTGTTGGCAGATTAATACTGTTAGTTGTTCTCTTGAGAAATATATACCCATATATATAACATAAGAAGACCATTCTCGTAAAATTCAACTTTGTATAAGATAATTACTATCAATACATTTGTGAAACAAATTTTGCTCGATTATTAAATAATCATGAAGAAAAAGCAAAAGCACAAAAATACATTAAATTAACTTGAAAACTTTATGATAGACAACACAAAATATTTCTTAATAAGTACACTTAAAAAGTACACTAACACATCCTGATTGGGCTGCAATGTAAATGTTTTTTTATTTCCATTTATCTTTTACAGGATATATAGATTTTGAAGTGTGGCGTAAAATGATATAAAACTAATAGTTTGATCTTATCTGTCATATTAATTCGAATATGGATGTATCGTTAGTGCCAGAATATTTTGTTATAATTTTGACTTTGATTGTTATTTTCGCACTGGTGCTGCTATGTTTTTCGGCACAACACAAATTATCAGGAACTTTTATCAGCATTATAGTTGTTGAATATATATTTGAAGTGTTTCGTGTTTTATATTTTATTAAACTTTACTGGAATAGAATAATTGTGCTCTTGTTTGATCTTCCTATCAGAAGTATGCCAGCAGTTTCGATGATTTGTTCCGTACTACTTGGCACAATTGTATTGACATCAGTTCCATTTAAAAAGTCGTCAGTAAAAGTCATCTGCTTGATCTACGTCCTTTTAGCGCTTATACTAATTATTATATGGAACAATTTCTTGTCAACATGCTTGATTGTTGTACATCCTGAGAAAACCAAACACATTTTCTGTGATTCATTCTTGAAAGATTCGAACCTGATGGATTACTACCAATGCATCAACGATGAGTCAATAAGTAAACTACAGGTCCTTAACAAACCCATGCCTAATACGTCTTTTTATTGCTTTGAGAATCGGGCACTTTGGACCAGCAGTTACTATCTGGAGTATTTGTTATTATGCGTCCCGTCTTTTGCAGTACTGTACAACATAGTATACAAAACGGCATCATTTTCTGGTTAGTATAATTTTGAGTTTGTAAGAAATTAAAGTGTGCATGACAATAACACTTGCCTTACCAATCATCGTTGAGAAAGGTAGCGACACAATTTGTACATTTTATAACCTTTCAATAAAATGTAAAACAAGACAGAAAGTAGCACTTTTTGCAATTTTCAAAGGTGCTCGAATAAAAAGAAAACATATATATTTTATAAATTGTACTGAGTATATTCAGCGCCGTAATGAATAAGTAACAAGAAAACTGTTTACAAGTGATAGTTTGTGTACATATTTCGGCTATCTTCAAAATAAATTTAGCGGTTTCACATTGCGATAAGACGTGTCACGGTACTTGTCTATCCCAAATTCATGTATTTGGTTTTGATGTTATATTTGTTATTCTCGTGGGATTTTGTCTGATGCTTGGTCCGTTTCTGTGTGTGTTACATTTTAGTGCTGTGTCGTTGTTCTCCTCTTATATTTAATGCGTTTCCCTCGGTTTAGTTTGTTACCCCGATTTTGTTTTTTGTCCATGGATTTATGAGTTTTGAACAGCGGTATACTACTGTTGTCTTTATTTGAAATACTTTTTTTAATTTCATCTATTCTATTATTTGTCACTACCAGCTTTTTATTAAAATCACGTTATGAAATTGCATCAAATATTAGCTAATGAACGTAAAACAAACAACAATCAATTGAACTATTCTATAGAAAGAAATTAAAACCTGAATGGAACTTGAAAAAAAATGGTGAGCTAGGTTATACTTGAGAAAATGTATAAGTATACTTTAAAAAAAAACTCATCAAAGTTCCAATGCTTATAATTATGTGAATATAAAATTTATAAATATTAATAAAATTTTGTAGAATAATCATAAAATATGTAAACATACTCTCATTTACATCGTGTTTTCCATTTCAGAACTGAAGAATTCTTCATCAAAGGAAACATGTTCCATCTGCCGTATCAACATATCTCTTTACAACCATACAATGCCTCGCGCCCTCTTTATAATTTGGTGCGTAAGACCGACTTTGTTTTTATTCATTGCAACCGGATTTTATCGTGCTTCATCTATTTATATTGACTCATTTATCATGATATCATCAGCGACATTTTTTATCCTGATTTTGTTTGACATTCTTATGTTCTATCTTTTTCAAAAAATGGACTGTATTGTTTGCAATAAAAGTGACTATAACGACGTCATAAAAAACCATGGACAACAAAAAGAGAGTTGCATAGATTGTGAGCAAATTAAATGCTTAGAATAATGTCCGAGCTATATGAATGCTTACAATTGTTGTGACCATATTGAATGCTTGAATAAAATATAACTTTTGCATGTTCCAGTTGTTATAAGCAAGAAATTATCGCTTCCGTTTGGCATAGTTGGTGCAAACATCTTAATATTTGTCGCAATTTTGAGTACACTAAAAATATATGTTTAAGTTTTGTATTCATGTATCAATCAAAAATGAGCTTATTTGCATACAAAATGATTTTTTTTTTCTTATTGACCCAGTATGAATTGAATGAGTAATGTAAGAAAATGAATTTTGTGTAGTTTTCTATTCAAGGGATATATTTTAGCACTTTTTGTAATTATATCTCTAAGCTCCTATTATGTTAAAAGGGGAATCTAACCAATTCAGGATAGAGCTTCTTTATACAATCATGATATGGTATCATTTAGTAAACAAATAGATAAATAAAAAATAAATCATTTTGATTCTTTTGTTTACTTACTTCCTTGTCAAACTAAAAACTCATTTTCAATTTAAAGTTAAAAAACGAATTTTGTCACCATTATAAATGATGAATTATGTTTTTATATAATGATAGCCTTGTGCAAAATTAATTGAAATTTTATGATAAATTTTACAAGTTTAAGCAAAAATGTATCTTAAGCGAACTGTGGTATGTGAATCTTAACGTGAAAAATTGGTAAATTAGTTAATCTTTTGTTGTTTATATTTGACATGTATTAAATTTTAACGTTTTATTTAATATTAATCTGTTTAATTTCTGGATGTCCCTATAGTATGACACATTTAAGATAGTATTTAAAGTTTATTATGATCAATTAAAATATGCTAGATGTATGCACATTTCTAAACGCGTCATCTTAATTTCCACAAAAACACATGGTATAATGAGTAAATTAATTTGATAAAACTTGATGTTTTTATCCTTCACAATAGAGACATAGAGACATTTTGAAATTTACAGAAAATAAATGAATCATACATACCATGATGAACATTGTGTACACCAGACGCGCCTTTTGTCTACAAAAGACTCATTGGTTCCGTTCGAATAAAAGAAGTTAAAGAACACCAAATAAAGTTCAAAGATGAAAAGTATTGTGAAACCAATATTCCAAAAGGTTTTGCCAAATACAGCTGATGTAATTTATTCCAGGGGAAATAAAACTTAGTATTTCGAAATTTTCAAAAGTTAATTTATAATTACGATGATATCAATGATACTTCATGTCAACACAGAAGTGATGGCTACTGGGCTGGTGAAACCCTCATATATGTTAGTAATTTATACCAATGTTAACCATGTCCTTTTTTAATAAAGATGTTAAGCAGCCAAAGAAAAAAACATAAGTAAGATAAGAACGAATCATGGCCAAATGAGAAAGTACATGTTATGAAGAAAAAAAACATTAACAAGATAGGTTTGATAGAGGTCAACCAAAGGTCTATGGTGAAAGAAAACATCACAACATCACAGGAATAACACACATGCGCTTGCGCAGAATTTTTCAATATCAGATGAGACATTTTTAATTACTTTATTCAATTTCTTTTTCAATATTCTTATATGAATTCATAACAATTGTAAATATTAAATATATACCAACTTACAATGTTTAATCTCATTTTGAGAGGGTTAGCGCTATAGAACCAGGTTTCATCCACCATTTTCTATATTTGAAAATGCCTGTACCAAGTCAGGAATATGACAGTTCTTGTCCATTCGTTTTTGATACGTTTTGTTATTTGATTTTGCCATGTCATTATGGACTTTTCGAATTGATTTTCCTCTAAGTTCAGTATTTTTGTGATTTTCCTTTTTTTGGTGTCATGCTTTCAAAATATCACGATAGTAATTAATAATTATATATGTATGTATACTTTATCATATGATTTTCATATACTAAAGCATATACATTATGTATTTGTTTACGAGTTTTGAACAGCGGTATACTACTGTTGCCTTTATTTATATCAATATTAAATCAATACGCTAATGTAGGCAAAAACTTTGATACTCGGTTTTACTTCGATCACAGACTTACTTGTAAGTCGATCAAAGTGAACTTTTATAAAATGTTCATCCTTAATCTAAAAGTGTACAAAGCATATACCCTTTATTAAAATTGAAACGCTAATTAATAAATCCTTTACAGATTATGATCTATACAAAACAAACCATTTTCGAAAACATTATACTTATAATTCCTTACAATAAATTATTAATGCAGAATTTAATACAACATTAAGTATCACAGATATGGACCAGTTTTATAATAACAAAAAGTCTTAATAATTTATCCACCTATAAACCTCTAAATTTTTAGATATGAGGACGAAAGTCTTTTCTTCCTTATATGGTAGACAGTGCCACATACGGCAGCTACTAAACATATCGCTCCTAATACGGCTCCTGTAATAGTGGCACTGTTTCTGAACGTCGAACCTTTCTCGGCTGTTTCAGGTTCATTTCCCAGTTTATTATTCTGAACGTTTTCATACTCATTCAGTTTCTTCAGTTCTGGACTATTCTTTCTGGTGTAGAAATACGGTGCTTGCTGAAAAATCATAAAAACATCTTTTAAATCAACTAAAGTCAATGAATCGACTATAGAATTATATGTGATAGTTTCCGTGGTTCGATGTTATCACGAGTAGAGAAGAAAAACAGAACATTGATATATCCTATTCATTCCAGGCTAGAGCTTCTATAACTATCTAATATAGTTTACTTCACAGCCAGTTTACCTATTTCAAGGTGGGTTTTTTTTTTTATAAAACTTAAGTATTCTAATTTTGAAGAAATGATCTTCAAATCAAAACCATCACGATTTTTTTGGGTAATTCAAAGTAAGGATCTCCGAAATTACTTTCTATGGGTTTTTTTGGCAAATATAAATACTTATCTAACCTAAAAAGTTTCTTGTATATGGTTCTCGAATAATATATGTAAGTCAGCATGCATTAATTGTAAAATGTTTTAACCGTTCTGATGTTCTGAATTCCACAGTAATCTTATATTTGCTACTTAATAAATAAGATTAAATACATATACACTGAATATTATATATACAAAAAAGCATCAACATTATACAGCGATTACTTTCAGATTTTATCTTTCCCATCACACATTGTTTTTCATAATTTTGATATTCTTCCGTGTTAACATATTCTACTGTTTATGGAATAACTGAATATAAATATCAAATACAAAGTTTGTTGTATTTGATTTATCTGAATAGCACAACAGAATGAATAATTTTATACAGGAAAAATAAAGTACCTCATCTGGACATTCAACAGGTACACCAGGTCTCCATGATATTCTCTTCAGCCCAACTGGTTCAATCTGATGATGACAAATTATTAATGAAAACTTAAAACTGTATATATATTTATAATTTCGTTGTCTTCATTAAAGTTTTTTCTATGTATTTTTATTTTTGTTCGAATTTGTTAAAAAAAAAAAAAAACATTTTTTAGGGATGATTGATCTTTTTGTCTTGTCAAATATGTTGTTGTTCGAGCAGACAACTTTGTGTGTTAATTGCATAAATCTTAGTTCTGATCGCATAACCAAAACAAATGAAATTCACAGAAGATCTGGAAATCTCACTGATACACCCCCATTATTCATGAAATGTTAGATGTTAGAAATTCACAAATTCGTCCTTCTTTACTTTGGAATTGTTTTTGGGTGATTTATCTTTTTGTCTTATCAAATATGTTATTGTTCTAGGAGACAAATGCATGTGTTAATTGCAAAAATCTAAATTCTGATCGCATAACATAAAAAATGAACTACACCGAAGATCTGGAAATCTCACTTATACACCCACATCATTCATGAAATACTAGCTGTTAGAAATTCACAAATTCGTCCTTCTTTGCGTTGATATTTTTATAATAAAGATCGATTGAAATATTCCTACTTTATACTGGATAAACTACTTCAAAATGTCCTTATATAAAATAGACAAGTGAAGCCTTCTAACATATTGTGATGCTGCAAACCCAGCCAGCGTTGTAAACATGACGTGGTAACTTAAAGGTGTATTTATATCTAGATATTTTTCTTGATCTTGATTCCCGGGAGTAATATCTCTAACCGATGGCACGACGTTTGCATATCTAAAATTATATGTTTTCCCGGTGCATGTTCGCCTTTTACGGATTACTAGTGTGCAACAGGTATTTACTAATGAAAATAAAGTGTACCAGGGTTATGAGACAGAAGAACTGAAATCGAAACATGTTTACGGTCATATGTTGACTGGTACGAATTATGTATATGTGTCAACTCAGAAGCAACATGTTTTGCTATCTTATATCTATAAACAAAAATAGTCTTCTAAGTCTGTAAATTATCCAATTCTATATTATTTCAAATTATGTCATTCTTGTGTTGATTTGTATGGTTTATGGTTCATGCAGGGCGGAAGGGGCTTAACCTTTCGACTCACAAGGTCTCGTTCTATTTGGAGTTCTTACGATTCCTTCATGGTTTGTTTTCATATCTATTTATATATATGAAAAGAGACTTGCTATATTTGAACATTGAATAACTACTGTTGCCTCTTATTTATGATAAAAGTTACCAGGAATGAAATGGTTTAATATGGAATGACGTCGCCGAAATAATTGCTAATGCATGTGTCCTGAGTCTTATTTCAAGTTATATTTTTCAAACGATTTCAGCTGACCGAACATTAATATCTGTGTTTTCAATTAACCTAGCATCACATACAAGTGTAATTTTGGTAGGGTCGTCTCTATTAAGCATAATTTCACGCAGATCACTATACAATGTACTGGAGACTGTTGGTTTTCTTATTTTCTATAATTCGATTAGTTTAAACATGCAATTTCTATTGATTTATAGTATGTTAGGCTTTGTATTTCTTGGGTTGTATTGTCCTGGTGTCTTTTACATTTCAATCCTGCTTTGAGTAATGAACCAATTCTTGTATGGTGTTGTATTATGGAAATGTAGCTGTTTTTACGTTCTTTCAAGTTTTTGTTGGTAGACACGACATTTACAAAACTGTTCACAGCGTTAAATTCGAATACGGACGTAAATCATTCAATTCGTCTATTGCCACTATCTTTTGATAAGGTCAAATATGTAAAAAGTATTGTTTTATTTTTAATGGTGTTAAGGTATTATTTTTCGATGATTTTAAATTGTTGTTTCCAGTTGTGTATTTCGTTTTGGCAAGATAGAATAATGGTTTATCTAAAAAAAAAAATAGCTGACAAAAATATGTTGATTTCGTATGGGATGCTGTCGACGTAAAGATGTACCTTGACTTTTCTTGGTTTACTTTTTATGTGTTATGTTGGGTTTGTTTAACTGCCCATGTATATGTCGGTGGCGCGCAGTTTCTCAGGGAGACGACTATTCGAAATGACAATGCTTTCCTAATGATATGGCAATACTTTGCTTTGTTATTTGTGAACCTTCGAAAGCCAAAAGATGTGAAAATTTTACGTACGGAGCATCAAATGCATATTTATTAACTGTATTTACTTTTTACTTAAAAATAAAATATTACCATATTATCCCATAACGCATATGCAGCTGCTTCTTGTCCTTTGACACTCAGGTGAAAGCAATCTGGTGAGAAATAGCTTAGGTATGTTGATCCATCCTCCTGTACAAGACAAAACAAATACAACCGAGCTCATTGTTTCGGAATGGTATCAATTAACGTTTGTCCTTTGTTTTCACAATGTTTTTTAAAATACATTTATAAGTTGATTTTATGCAGTGTGTTTTCGAATATTTTTTTTTTTTTTTCAAAAAGTAATCTGGTAATGTTTCTTCATTTGAATTGGGCTTTTACTTCGCAATAGCTTTTATTTTAATCTTTAATTCGTTCTATGTCTTCCAACTGTTCAGATTTCAGAAAGGGAATAAAAGTTATCTCAAAGAAGTGTCAAAAACATGCTTGTTACTTCTTCATTTTTTGTTGCTGCTCAAAACCACTTACAGGTCTTTTTATTTAAGAAATAATTCATGGGGGCTTGAATATATCGTTATTTTACCACGGGTTGGCCCTTTATGACAAATATTTTACCCTGAGCGATAGCGAGGGGTAAAATATCGGCATAAAGGGACAACCCGTGGTAAAATAACGATATATTCAAGCCCCCATGAATTATTTCGATTCTGATAAGACAAATATAGCAATTGTTTTGGTTCAAAGCGCACTAGATGGAGGCAAATATTTGCCGTTCCCATAAATTAACCCACTTTAAGATTGGCGGTAAAGAACGGAGCAAACAGATTTAGTGACATGCTCAAACTATTTACAATAATATATTTAGATAGATTTGGATGAATTTTAATGATAATTTACTTATATATCTTCTATGTATATAAAAAAGGGCTTATACCACATTTTAGTATTGTTTGTTTACGTTTCATTCTGGTGATGATTTTCGGTATCAGAAGCGTGTATTTTCCCGAAAAATGCTTAAACTATTACGTTATCATTCTATGACGTCGTGTACTCCATCCATAAACAATCATATGACGTGGGAGTACAATCAGAACAGCCCAACCAATATATTCATATTTTACCACGGGTGTGTACTCAAAGCGTTTGAAGGACGTCATGTTAGAATTCTACACTTTGACTAGGAGAACCGCCCGAAAATGGGAATTTTAGAAGTAAAAGTAAAAATTTATCAAATACATAAATTAGAGCATACTTTTGTTGGTACTTCCGTTTTTGAAAAGAATGGTTGATCGACAACAGTGAAATCGTCCCTTGTATCGTATCTTCCAGATGCAACCAAGTCCCTTGTAACTTTTTGATAAGCAGCAACAAAGACCTGAAGTTCCTCCTTCTCTTTTTCGTCAGGATATGAACCACAGCGACAACCAAAGCTAGAAAAAATACGAAGATTCTTTTTTTTTTACGGTTGTGCGTTTTTTTTCGTTTTTTTTCAAAACACCAAGTTTTTTCTACTTTTGCTTTATATTCTCAAGTCGTGAGGACCATGGACTTTTCTTAAGATTAAGAAGACTTCTTTGTAACCAGTTAAAAAAGCACTGTTTCTGTTTTTTTTTATTATATGGAGTCACATAAATGCATAAAAAAAATCAAAATTACATTAAAACACAATTCTTTGGGTGCACTAACTATGAAATAATATCATGACAAAGAACAAAAGACGACAAAAAAGACAAACAAATTCACAAAACTACACGTATAAATATTGAGCAACACGAAAGCAATCAAAAATTTTAAAGGAAGTATTATATATAACTTACAGCTGGATAGTATCGCATACGAATCCCTCACGTAGAGTTGATGCAAATCCTATATTCAGAACTTCTACTAAATTTACAAATGCTCTCGGAACTTCAGCGTGAAAAATGTCTAATGCCTCTCTAATGTAACCAATATAATTTTCTGCTGAGTAAGCCTCCTGGAATATAAAAATATAAAACCGATATACAAATATTTGATTACATACTAGGTAAATTTTATAAGTATACAATCAATGACAAACATTTTGTATCAGCCATCCGCGATAATATCGTTATTAGTGTTAACATTGTCATAAAGCGGGAGGTTTTGCATGCGATTTACCACTTTCAACCAACCATTTTTTTTCTAAAAATGTCCTGTACCAATTCAGGAATATGGAAGTTGTTATCAAATAGTTTGTATCTATGTATGTTGGCATTTGTTTTTGTTGCACTTTAGTGTTCCTGTTCCTACAGTTCCCTCGCTTTTAGTTTGTAACCCGGATTTGTTTTTTTTCTCAATCGATTAATGACTTTTGAACACCGGAATACTAATGCTGTCTTTATTTAAACAATGCTTTATCAAACCGCTCATCTGTATAACGCTACAATACGTGAAAAAGAAGTTTCGTGTATATGATTAGTTTGTTTTTGTTTTCCTATATCACAAACTGTATTGTGAACGGACTGATCTAACATTCAAGTAAAAGTAACGTTTTCCGGATACCTTTTTACTTAATGCTAGCGCAGCCACGAAATACCAAATAAACCCAGGTTCTTTACATAAACAATGAAGACCAGTTCTGCCCTGGACACCTTGTCACACTAGGGGACAAGTGTCTACAACAACCGACATAACGGACAATTCTCTGGGAGGACAAAGCTAATACTTGACCGGATAATGATTTGGGCAAGTATAAGCCAGCATTCTAGGAAAAGAAGTCTTAAAGAAATAATACCTCAATAATCATATTTATTTCATACCAAAATACACAATAGATATTCTAATATTATGACAGTTAGTTGTACAACAATACAGAAGTTAAATAAAGTGGGGGAAATGTCTTACTTTAAGTAGGGATTTTAAACTGTATCATTTAAACCATTTTATACCCAAGTCCTAAAGTTTAAACCCAAAATGAAGCCAAAACATTTAAGAGACGAATTGGTCCAGAACAGTAATAGTAAACAGCATGGCTGTTATGAATACTGATAGTTACCTTCGAGGAAAGTGTGAATTCTGGACCATGTATAAAATGTGAATTCAGTTTATAATTAATAACTAAATGACTTAACAAATGGTACTTTCTTGAAATAAGATTTGCAATTTAAGCAACACCATCTTACCTTTAACTTTTAATAACCGGTTTAGAAAAGGAGTAAAGTTATTGTGTACATACACACAGGTGAAAGTTTTTATGTAAACAATAGTAATTATATAACAATGTAAATATGCTCAAGTTAAAAAGGGAGCTAATAAATAACTCTTAATTCCAATATTGCCACAGTATTAACCCTCAATATGTAACCGTTCAAGCAAATCTCTTATGATTATATTGGTGTGTCGGTTTGATACGAGTAAGATATTGAAAATGCCGCATAATATTCACTATATCTCTTATTCTTATCCGTTTCATATTTTTCCAGACCACTTAAATGTATTTTTATAATAAAGTTGTTTGTTCTCTATGTTTCATTGTTCAAAATTCAATCACTAGTAATCTTTTATCAGTGTCATATCATTAAATTAACTCCAAAACAATTAGTATTGTCCATCTTACAGTCATCATGATTCTTGAGTTTGACTACACAGCACGGTTTGTACAATTGATTTGCGAAAGATAAAGGTCACAAGTCGTATTTTTGTGACATACTTTTTTCTTTTTTTGTTTTGGAAGAAAGAGGGGTTCCTTTATCGTTATCGTTATCATTTGAATTAGTGTCATCTTTCTCTCTGTGTGTTTTCATTAGGTAAGGAATACAATTACCCTATCTTCACAGAAGTCGCACAAATCGTTGCCACCAATGAATAATGTTATTACTTTCCAGTCATTTTGGTAGTCGACACCTTTTTCAGACTTCAATCTGTCTACCAGCATTCTGGCTTGGTCTGGCATGTCGCTGAAGATAAACATTTAAAATTGAAATAGAATTAAGATGAAGGCATACGAAAACAAAAGAACTACTAACACAAATTTTCTCGGTTCGATCCTCGCTCGGGGAGGCTCACCCTTGACACCATTTGCGAGTATGGTCATGAGAAACGTTGATAGTCTGCCGGAAGGGGGCTAAATGACTGACCCGTGTTAAGAGAGAGTCATATATCTTGCACGTAAAAGACACCGTTGTAGATTTCGAAAAAGAGCAGGATAATGCCGCTACAAGGCAGCACTCGCACCCGCAAAGTGAAAAGGAATTGATATAAGTTGCAATAACTTGTTTCCCGGTCCACTATAAATAAATATGTTTAAACTAAGATAAAGGCATTTTCTTGTCGATTTAAAACATTTACAACATACACAAAAGCACGTAGCAGCAACCACCAATATTACCGGTATTTATATTCACAGCATTATACTTTTGTTTGTTAATAGTAAGTTAATGATTTAGTAGTCGTTTTTAAACGTAAGTTTTTTCACTAAACTTTTTCACAATTCTTTTTAATTTTAACTAATGTCTACGGTATATAATGAAAAAACTGTTTACACATATTATTTCAACTGGCCGAAAGATTCACGATTTTATGAAAAACTTTGAAGAAGTAAAAAATAGAAGATAAAAATATTGCAAACCTGGCCTTTTTTCCTGGAATGGCTACATTAAGATGAGCATTTGGAAACCAGTACGGGGACCCCAACCTGTAGCATATCCTTTCAGATCTGGATTATATCTCTTTATCATATCTAAAAATGAATAGCGTCATTCTTTTGTATAGATGCATATAACATTGACCAAATAAATGTTATGCATGAAGATTCTCATATTCTAAAAGTTCATAATAAAATATTTTCTTTATCACTATAAAGACTGCAAAGTTAAGGATAAAACAATTACACAGAGTAAAAGGTTGTTTATGCAGTATACTATATACTTAAATTTGAAACATGCATTGTAATGCGTTTACTTTTCTGCATTGGCTAGAGGTATAGGGGGAGGGTTGAGATCTCACAAAACATGTTTAACCCCGCCGCATTTTTACGCCTGTCCCAAGTCAGGAGCCTCTGGCCTTTGTTAGTCTTGTATTATTTTAACTTTTTAGTTTCTTGTGTATAATTTGGAGTTTAGTATGGCGTTCATTATCACTGAACCAGTATATATTTGTTTAGGGGCCAGCTTAAGGGCGCCTCCGGGTGCGAGAATTTCTCGTTGCATTGAAGACCTGTTCGTGACCTTCTGCTGTTGTCTGCTCTATGGTCGGGTTGTTGTCTCTTTGACACATTCCCCATTTCCATTCCCAATTTTATGCAAACAAAATCGAAACACCACTTGCACCTGGATTTTACTGGAACGTACGCATTTAAGACATAAAAAAATCTACTATCTGTCCACTATAAGACATAACTTTATTGGTACAAAATATAAAATTTAAAAAAAAGCTATATCATTCAGATTTTAAGACACTAAACATTAAAGATTGTTAATTGAAAAAAGGAAAATACGTAATGCTTACTTGGTAAAGTGATGTATTTTTCAACATTGCCATCTCCACCACCACTAAAACATAACAATTTGAGGGTAATAGGGGTGAAAGAAACGTTATGCAGAATGTATCTGTTGTGACGCAACGTTAGATATTGCTACTTCCACGAAAAATAGCGCTAAGTAAATATTTAACGGGGAAATTTTCTTAAAAATGCTGAAATAGATATTTCAAATTATATATGAAAATAAAGATTGCTTCTTAAATTTTCACATTAAGACAGAGAAAGAATAAAAAATATAATATTTATAGGCTTCGGCAGACACAGATTATCAGATTAATACGTTTATTTAGCGTTGTCCCATGCATACTCGGGTTGAATATATAGGCAGCAATATTTCCAAAAAAAACACACAATTACTAGAAATAAAAATAAGTATCCTATGTAAATTATAAAATCATATTGGATTGGAATCTCACGGCATTTCTACTTTAGTGTTATACTTCACCCAACAAGGAAAGCAGGAACGAATTGATAGTGCTTAAATGGTAGCAATATCTGACGTTGCGTTGTATTTCGAACAATTTAAAGTTTTGAAAACAATTTATTTATAAATATGACCATATCAAAGTAATGTATGTCAACACATAATTCCTCAATACCGATCCAATGACACCTGCAAGAGGAGACCTCTACCTGCAGTGACATCGACCCAGTGGTATGTAATAAACTCATCAAGGATACCAGTCTTATTAATTTGTACGCGCGTTCCGTCTACAAAAGACTCATCTATGATGCTTGAGTAAACAAAATAAAGTACGAGATTTAAGCCTTTATTCCTTTAGGTTTTGGCATATACAAGTAAGGTCGTCTATTTCTTCGGTAAAAAATCCTTAGTATTTCCTTTCGTTGACAGTCAATTTACTAATATGACCATATCAAAAATGATTCAAAGATTTAAAGATTTCCTGAATAAGGGCTGGTGGAACTCTCGAAAGGAAACATCCACTGTAGTTGCATCGACCATGTGGTTGTAAATAAACTCATCAAAGATACCAGGCTAAATAATTTGTACGCAAGACGCGCGTTTCGTCTACAGAAAGACTCTTCGGTGAATTCGGAAAAAAAAGAAGGCCGAATTAAGTATGCAGTTGAAAAGCATCGAAGACCCAAATTCCAGGTTTTTTTAATCAGATATCAGACACCATTTTGTTAAAGTTTTGTTGAAAAAACTGGAAAGTAATTCAATCTGCAACCATTTAAATCGAATGAGTTATGTACATAGAATTACCCCATGAAACGCTTCAGTAAATTTTAAGCAGGAAGTTAAGTTAAATCAGAAATTCCCTTAATTTTGCATATAAAGGTGTGCATTGGATCTGTACGAAAGAAAAAGGTAAGCTTCTGTGAGTATGTAAATTATATTATATAGCATAACATCTTATCGACTGTATTTCGGTTTTTTATATATTCTACAAAAAGTAAAATCACAAAAATACTGATCTCAGAGGAAGTACTGTTGGCAGATTAATACTGTTAGTTGTTCTCTTGAGAAATATATACCCATATATATAACATAAGAAGACCATTCTCGTAAAATTCAACTTTGTATAAGATAATTACTATCAATACATTTGTGAAACAAATTTTGCTCGATTATTAAATAATCATGAAGAAAAAGCAAAAACACAAAAATACTCTAAATTAACTTGAAAACTATATGATAAACAACATCTAATATTTCTTAATAAGTACACTTAAAAGTACACTAACACTTCCTGATTGGGATGCAATGTAAATGTTTTTTTATTTCCATTTATCTTTTACAGGATATATAGATTTTGAAGTGTGGCGTAAAATGATATAAAACTAATAGTTTGATCTTATCTGTCATATTAATTCGAACATGGATGTATCGTTAGTGCCAGAAAATTTTGTTATAATTTTGACTTTGATTGTTATTTTCGCGCTGGTGCTGCTATGTTTTTCGGCACAACACAAATATTCAGTAACTTTTATCAGCATTATAGTTGTTGAATATATATTTGAAGTGTTTCGTGCTTTATATTTTATTAAACTATACTGGAATAGAACAACTGAGCTCTTGTTTGATCTTCCTATCAGAAGTATGCCAGCAGTTTCGATGATTTGTTCCGTACTACTTGGCACAATTGTATTGACATCAGTTCCATTTAAAAAGTCGTTAGTAAAAGTCGTCTGCTTCATCTACGTCTTTTTAGCGCTTATACTAATTATTATATGGAACAATCTCTTGTCAACATGCTTGATTGTTGAACATCCTGAGCAAACCAAACACATTTTCTGTGATTCATTCTTGAAAGATTCGAACCTGATGGATTACTACCAATGCATCAACGATGAGTCAATAAGTAAGCTACAGGTCTTTACCAAACCCAGGCCTAATACGTCTTTTTATTGCTTTGAGAATCGGGCACCTTGGACCAGCAGTTTCTATCTGGAGTATTTGTTATTATGCGTCCCGTCTTTTGCAATACTGTACAACATGGTATACAAAACGTCATCATTTTCTGGTTAGTATAATTTTGAGTTTGTAAGAAATTAAAATGTGCATGACAATAACATTTACCTTACCAATCATCGTTGAGAAAAGTAGCGACACAATATGTACATTTTATAACTTTTCAATAAAATGCAAAACAAGACAAAAAGTAGCACTTTTCGCAATTTTCAAATGTGCTCGGATAAAAAGAAAACATATATATTTTATAAATTGTACTGAGTATTTTCAGCGCCGTAATGACTAAGTAACAAGAAAACTGTTCACAAGTGATATTTTGTGTACATGTTTCGGCTATCTTCAAAATAAATGTAGTAGTTTTAAAATACTTTTTTTAATTTCATCTATTCTATTATTTGTCACCACCAGCTTTATATAAAAATCACGTTATGAAATGGCATCAAATATTAGCTAATGAACGTAAAACAAACAACAATCAATTGAACTATTCTAAATAGAAAGAAATTAAAACCTGAATGGAACCTGAAAAAAATGGTGAGCTAGGTTATACTCCAGAAAAATGTATATGTATAATTTTTTTTAAAAAGAAATTTTCGAAAAACTAAGGATTTTCTTATCCAAGGCATAGATTACCTTAGCCGTATTTGGCACAACTTTTTTGGAATTTTGGATCCTCAATGCTCTTCAACTTTGTACTTGTTTGGTTTTATAAATATTTTGACATGAGCGTCACTGATGAGTCTTATGTAGACGAAACGCGCGTCTGGCGTACTAAATTATAATCCTGGTATCTATGATAACTATTCCAATGCTTATAATTATGTGAATTATAAAATTTATAAATATTAGTAAAATTTTATAGAATAATCATAAAGTATGTAAACATACCCTCATTTATATCGTGTTTTTCATTTCAGAACTGAAGAATTCTTCATCAAAGGAAACATGTTCCATCTGCTGTTTCAACATATCTCTTTACAACCATACAATGCCTCGCGCCCTCTTTATAATTTGGTGCGTTAGACCGACTTTGTTTTTATTCATTGCATCCGGATTTTATCGTGCTACGTCGATTTATATTGACTCATTTATCATGATATCATCAGCGACATTTTTTATCCTGGTTTTGTTTGACATTCTTAATTTCTATTTTTTTCAAAAAATGTACTGCATTGTTTGCAATAAAAGTGACTATAACGGCGTCATAACAAACTGTGGACAACAAAAAGAGAGTTGCATGGATTGTGAGCAAATTGAATGCTTATAATAATGAACGAGCTTCATGAATGCTTACAATTGTGAAGAGCAAAATGAATGCTTAAAAAAAATATATAACTTTTGCATGTTTTATTTCTTATAAGCAAGAAAGTATTGCTGTCGTTTGGCATGGTTGGTGCAAAAATCTTAATATTTTGTCACAATTTTGAGTATTATAGAAATATATGTTAACGTTTTGTATCCATCGGAAATGTGCATATTTTCATACCAAATTATAATGTTTTCTTATTGACCCAGTATAAATTGAATGAGTAATGTCAGAAAATGAATTTTATGAAGTTTTCTTTTCAATGGATATATTTAATCATTTTTTATTAGCAGTAATTAGATCCTATTATGTTAGAAAAGGAATCTAAACAATTCAGGATAGAGCTTCTTTATACAATCATCATATTGTATCATTTCAAAAACAAATTAATCAAAAAAAAATCATTAATAAAAAAAAATTGGTTACTTCCTTGACAAACTAAAAATTCATTTTCAATTTAAATAAAAAAAGTTTAAAAACGAATTTTGTCACCATAACATTTGATAAATTATGTTTACATATAATGGTAGCCTTATGAAAAATTAATTGAATTTTTTGATAGAATTGACTAGTTTAAGCAACATTGTATCTTGAACTGAGGTAAGTGAATCATAACGTTGAAAATGGTATAATATCAATCTTTTGTTATTCATATTTGACATGTATAAAATTTTAACTGTTTATTTATTACTAATCTGTTTTATTTCTGGACGTCGGTATAGTGTGACATATTTTAGATAGTATTCAATTTGTATAATGAAATATACATGGCCGTTGTATATACCTCTTTTGATAACAATTTATAAAATTGATACACGTATGCATATTTTTAAACGCGTCACGTAATTTCCACATAAACACATGGTATAATGAGTAAATTATTGTAGTAAAACTGGGTGTTTTTTTAACCTAAACAATAGATAAAATTTCGAAATTTACAGACGATAAATGAATCATAGATACCAGGAATAAAATCGTGTACGCCAGACGCTCGTTTCGTCTACAAAAGACGCATTAGTGCCTCTCGAATCAAAGAAGTTAAAAAAAAAAGCCAAATAAAGTACAAAGATGAAGAGCATTGTGAACCCAAAATTCAGAAAGATTTTGTAAAAAGTAAAATCACAAAAATACTGAACTTAGAGGAAAATCAATTCGGAAAGTCCATAATCACATGGCAAAATCAAATAACAAAACGCATCAAAAACGAATGGACAAGAACTGTCATATTCCTGACTTGGTACAGGCATTTTCAAATGTAGAAAATGGTGGATTAAACCTGGTTTTATAGCGCTAACCCTCTCACTTTAATGACAGTCTCATCAAATTCCGTTATATTTACATTGATGCGTTAACTAAACAGACACAATAAATAAAATAGTCAAAATATGGGTACATCAGTCATCATCGTATAACAATTTTAAAAGGAACAATTTAACAGAACACAAAAACATCTACTATCTACAAACACATTCAATGATTTACAGGTTTAAAATACAGGTTAGGTAATCTTTTCCTGCAATAAAAATCCTTAGTTTTTTCTAAATATTCCAAATGTATTAACAGTTAATCTACAATTACGACCATAGCAATAATACTACATGTCAGCACTGAAATTCTGACTACTGGGCTGGTGATACACTAAATTTAATGTATATTTTCGAAGAATTCAATAGCAATGTCAACCATGATTTTTTAAATGAGAGTATTAAGCAGCTAATGAAAATCAAGGGTGAGAATACGATATTATTATGGCCAGAAGAGACAGAAGACATTTCGGGAAAATTCATTAAGAAGATAGGTGTGATAGAGGTCAACAAACTTTTTTCCATGGCTTATTAAATCAACAGATCACCAAAGGATAAAGACCCACAGACAAAAACAATGCACAAAAAACAAAACAGATAATTATAGGTTGAGAAAAACTGAAGTCAAAAAGACTGTAAGGACGCATTTTAATATCAAATGAGTCATTTATAATTACTTTTATTCAATTTATTTTGGAAATACTTCTATAAGTTCATAACAATTGTAAATATTGAATATAACAACATACAATGTTTAATCTCATTTTGGTGTGATGCTTTCAAAATCTCGCAATAGTTTTCAATAATTGTATATGCATATATATTTCATTATATGATATTTCATATACTAAGGCATATATTTATAGCAATATTAAATCAATGGTTCTTCTACGCTAATTTAGTCAAAGACTTTGATACTCGGTTTTACTTCGATCTCAGACTTACTTGTAAGTCGATCAAGGTAAACTTTTATAACATTTTCATCCTTAATATAAAAATGTACAAAGCATATACCCTTTTTTGAAAATGAAATATCAATTAATGAATTCTTTACTGATTATGATCTAGACAAAACAAAAATATTTCGAAAAAATTATACTTGGAATTTCTCGCAATTAGGTAATAATGCAGAATTATATTCAGCATTAAGTATCACAGATATGGACCAGTTTTATAATAACAAAAAGTATGTTTCATAATAATTTATCAACCTATTAACCTCTAAATTTTTAAATATGATGATGATTGTCTTTTCTTCCTTATATGATAAACAGTGCCACAAACGGCGGCTACCATACATATTACACCTAATACGGCTCCTGTAATAGTGGCATTGTTCCTCATCGTCGAACCTTTCTCGGCGTTTTCTGGTTCATTTTCCTGTTTATCATTTTGAATGTTTTCATGCTTATTCAGTTGATTCAGTTTGGGACTGTTCTTTCTGGTATAGAAATACGGTGCTTGCTGAAAAAAATTTAAACGTCTTTTCAAGTAACTAAAATCAATGAATTGACTATAAAGTTATATGTGATGGTTGCCAAGGTTTCGATGTTATCATTACCAAAGAAGCAAAAAAACAACATTTAAGAATTGAATGCTGCTTTTTGTAAATTTATTGGGGTGTAAAAGCGTTGACCGAAGTACATTTTGTATGAAGCGCGGAAGCGCTTCATACTAAAAATGTGCGCACGGTCAACGCTTTTACAACCCTATAAAGTTACAAAAAGAAGCATTCAATACTTATAATTACATTTTTTTAGCTAGTATCATGAAAACACGATTTTTATCAAGTTTTCATTTAATTTACCTGTGCACTTTATTGTGGGACCTCGTGTCATCATGAATGATAAATGTTATTGTCTAGTACAATTGTTTCAGGAATAGCACGTGATGTGCAGTTAGCCAATCAGAATAACGTATTATAATGAAACATACATCTAATGTAATTATTGATATATCCTATTCATTTCAGATAATGTCTTCTGTAAATTTCTTAATTGGTTTACGTCAATTCACATCCAGCATACCAATTTTCCAAGTTAAGTTATAAAACAAAAATATTATAATTTTAAAGAAATGATCTAAATCTGAATATTAAATACTAACCCATAAACCTAAAAAGTTTCTTGGTTAAGGTTCTCCAATAGTATATATAAGGTAGCATGCATTAATCATAAAATGTTTAACCGCTCTGATGTTCTGAATTCCACAGTAATCTAATGTTAGCTACTTAATATTAAAGATTAAATGCGTATATATTGAATATTGAAAAAGCATCAACAATGTACAGAGATCACTTTTAGGTTTTAGCTTTCCAATCACACATTGTTTTTCATAATTTTGATATTCTTCCGTTTTAACCTTCTTATACTGTTTACGGAATAACTGAGATCATATCAAATACATAATTTGCTGTATTTGATTAAATTTATTCAAGAAAACAAAGTAAAATACCTCATCTGGACATTCAACAGGTACACCAGGTCTCCACGATATTCTCTTTTGTCCAACTGGTTCAATCTGATTAAGACAAATACAAAACGGTTTTAAATGTATATCGTATTTTATTTCTATCTCCAAATAAAGTATTATCTATGTATTTTTGTATTTGATTCTAATCCTTTAAATAAGCCCCAGGTTTTGGGTGATTTATCATCATGTCTAGTCAAATATATTGCTGTTTTTTTGTGTTGATTGGATAAATCTTAATTTGGATCGCATAACAAAATTATTAAAATTCACAGAAGATTTTGAAATTTCCCTTACACACCCACATCATTCATGAAATACAAGATGCTAGAAATTCACAAATTCGTCCTTCTTTGCTTTGGTATTTTTATTATAATAAAGATCGATTGAAATATTCCTACTTTATACTGGATAAACTACTTCAAAATGTTCTTGTATACATTAGACAAGTATGGCCTTGTAACATATTGTGATTATTGCATACACAGCCAGCGTGGTTAATTCGATGTGGAAACTAAAAGGTGTGTTTATATCTCGATCCTTTCTTGATATCATTTCTCAGGAGAAATACCTCTAACCAATGTCATATCTCAAGTGATATGTTACGTCAGTGTATGTTAAACGGATACGGATTTTTCAACAAATATTTGCTCATGAACATAAAACTGCACCAGGGTTATGAGAAAGGAGAACTGAAATCGAAACATTTTAACTGTCATTGGTTGACGGATACGACTTATGTATATGTGTCAACTCAGAAGCAACATATTTTGCTATTTCATATCTATAAACAAGAACAGTCCCCTAAGTCTGTAAATTATCCAATTGTACTCAATTTCCAATTATATCATTGTTGTGTAGTTGTTGTGGTTCATTTTGGGGTTCTTACAATTCTTTCACGGTTTGTTTTATGTCTGTTTATGTACACAAAATTGACTTGCTATATTTGAACATTAAATTACTACTGTTGCCTCTTGTTTATGATAAAAATTAGCAGGAAATAAGATGGAATGACATACAATGAACATGAATCAAATGTTATTAATAATGTTTGATTAGACGTCGCTGAAATAATTGCTAATATATTAGTCCCGAGTAGTATTTCAAATTATATTTTGAAACGATTTAAGCTGACCGAACATTAATATCAGTGTTATCAGATGACCTAGCTCCACATAAGTGTAATATCGGTAGTGTCGTCTCTATTAAGCATAATTTCATGATCCCTATACAATGTACTGGAGACTGTTGGTGCTCTTATTTTCTAATCTTAATTCTTAGAACATGCAATTTCTATTGATGAATAGTATGTTATAATTTGTATTTCTAAGGTGGACAAAGTTCTGTATTGTCCTGGTGTCTTTTACGTTTCAATACTGATTTCAGTAATGAACTAATTCTGGTATAGTGTTGTATTATGGAAACGTTAATGTTTTACGTCTTTTAAGTTCTTGTTGGTAGACAAGTCATTTACAAAAAAATTCGCAGAGTTAATTCGAAGACGGACGATAAATCATTTGAATTCGTTCATTGCCACTGTCCTTTGATAAGGTCAAGTATGTTGAAATTATTGTTTTACTTAATGGTGTTAAGGTATTATTTTTTAGTTTTCCAACATTCGCAAACGGAGCATCAAATATATATACATATATTAATTGTATTTATTTCTTCCTTCAAAATTATATATTACCATATTATCCCACAACGCATATGCAGCTGCTTCTTGTCCCTTGACACTCAGGTGAAAGCAATCAGGTGAGAAATAACTTAGATCTGTTGAACCATCCTCCTGTACAAGACAAAGCAAATACAACCATTGGCAAGTGGATTATTTCGGAAATGTATCCATTAACGTTTGTTCTTTGTTTGCACAATGTTTTCTAAAATTGTTATACGCATATATTTATAAGTTGATTTTACGCAGTGTGTTTTCGAATACTAAATTTCTTCGAAACGTAATATTTTCTTCATTTGAATTGGGTTTTTACTTCGAAATAGCTTTTATTTTAAACATTTAATTCGTTTTATGACTTTCAACTGTTCAGATTTCAGAATTAAATATATCTCAAAGAAGTGTCAAAAACATATTTGCTGTCACTTCTTCATTTTTTTGCTGATCAAAAACACTTAAAGGTCTTTTTATTTCCACACTTTGACTAGGGAAAAAATGTGAATTTTAGATGTTACAGTTAAATTAACTGTTTACAAAATTTTGAATTTTTTGAAATAATAAGGCTTTTCTACTTCAGGCATAGATTACCTTAGTTGTATTTGGCAACACTTTTAGAAATTTTGGATCTCAATGCTCTTCAACTTCGTACTTTATTTGGCTTTTCTCAACTTTTTTGGATTCGAGCGTCACTGATGAGTCTTTTGTAGACGAAACGCGCGTCTGGCGTATATATAAAATTTAGTCCTGGTATCTATGATGAGTTTATTGATCGTATAAATATATAAGTACATACTTTTGTTGGTACTTCCGTTTCTGAAAAGAATGGTTGATCGACAACAGTGAAATCGTCCCTTGTATCGTATCTCCCAGATGCAACCAAGTCCCTTGTAACTTTTTGATAAGCAGCAACAAAGACCTGAAGTTCCTCCTTCTCTTTTTCGTCAGGATATGAACCACAGCGACAACCAAAGCTGGAGAAAATATGAATAATTCTTTATATTTTCGGTTGTGAGCTTTTTTAAAACATAAAGTTTTCTCTCCAACAATATCCAACTTAGTGTCATCTTTTCATTTTTATAACCGCCATTGCTTATTCTTCAATAGTCAGAACCGTGGGCTTTCATTACAAAACTGTAAGAAGACTTCTTCGTATGAAAACATTAAAAAGGGCAATGTTTCTGGGTTTTTTTTTATTATTTGGAATCTCATAAATGCATATTTAAAATCCCTTCTTTTCATTAGAAAACGATTCTTTATGTACACTAACCATGAAAACGAGGCGATTCTTTGTGTACACTAACCATGAAAACGAGGCGATTCTTTATGTACACTAACCATGAAAACGAGGCGATTCTTTGTGTACACTAACCATGAAAACGAGGCGATTCTTTGTGTACACTAACCATGAAAACGAGGCGATTCTTTGTGTACACTAACCATGAAAACGAGGCGGAAGATACCAAAGGAACATTTAAAACTGATAAGTCGAGAGAAACTGCAAAAAGTTTAAACCATGAAACAAAGGAAAGACCACGAAGACAAAGAAATTCATAAAACTAAAGATTAAAAAACACGATCCAAAGCAAAAAAACGTTTCATGAAATAGTTAATATAACTTACAGCTGGATAGTATCGCATACGAATCCCTCACGTAGTGTTGATGCAAATCCTATATTTAGAACTTCTACTAAATTTACAAAAGCTCTCGGAACTTCAGCGTGGAAAATGTCTAATGCCTCCCTAATATAGCCAATATAATTTTCTGCTGAGTAAGCCTCCTGGAATATAAAGGTAATGTTGCAAAGGCTTTACCAAACCCCTTTTTTTTTGGTATATAATATTGGGTTGGGGTTTTTTTCTTTAGTATCACACACTTTATTAACCCTTAACCAATATAATCGCTCCAACCGGAGATCTCTGGAATTTTACCGGTGTCTCAGGATGGTACGAGTAAGATATTGAAAATGCCCTATATTTTTCTTTATAAATATATATAATTCTTACCCGACCAGTTAATTATACTAATTCAAATGACGTCATTTTTTCGTCATTTTTCAGTTTCAAATAGGACGTCACTTGGCGTAGAGGTTTAAACGTATTCGGATGTGTCTACTTTTGTGTTTCAAATGTCTGGTTATGTTAATGTATTTCAGTTGTTTCCTGTAGTTAGTTAATACTTCAGCTTTATCATGTACATCTTTTGAATATTCATTTTATTAAATTTACTGTTTGCAAAAGTATAAATTACTCTAAATTATAGGGATTTTCTGGTAACTTAACAGAAAACCCTTGCCGTTTTTGGCACAACCTTTTTGATCTTTTGGTCCTCGATGCTGTTCAACTTTGTACTCGTTTCGGCTTTCAAACTTTTGTATCTGTGCGTCACACATAGGTCTTGTGTGGACAAAATACACTTCTGGCGTATTAAAAATTTTGAACTTGTTGCCTTTTGTTGGCTGTTTTTTCGTGTGATTCTTTGTCAATTGTGTTCTCCAATTTATTTATATTGTAGTCCTGTGTTGTCATTTTGATGTTATATTTCACATGGCCATAAAAGTGCGAGGTTTGGCATGCCACAAAACCAGGTTCAACCCACCATTTTTTCCTTTAAAAATGCCCTGTACCAAGTCAGGAATATGGTCAGTGTTATATTATAGTTCGTTTCTGTGTGTGTTACATTATAACGTTGTGTCGTTTGTTTTCTCTTATTTTTGAGTGTAAATTCACATTGCGATAAGACGTGTCACGGTACTTGTCTATCCCAAATTCATGTATTTGGTTTTGATGTTATATATATATGTTATATTTGTTATTCTCGTGGGATTTTGTCTATATGTGTTACATTTTAGTGTTATGTCGTTGTTCTCCTCTTATATTTAATGCGTTTCCCTCGGTTTTGGTTTGTTATCCCGATTTTGTTTTTTGTCCATGGATTTATGAGTTTTGAACAGCGGTATACTACTGTTGCCTTTATATATTTTCATAATCAACGTCAGGTTTGTTTAGTCTCAGTTTTTCATTGTTGAAAATTCTAGTACCAGTAATCTTTGACCAATTTTGGGTCATAACACTAAGTGTACCTCCATGAAAGTTATTATTGTCCAATTCCCAGTGGTCATGAAAATTGACTGGCAAAAGATAACGGTCACTTGTCGTATTTTTGCGACATTTTTTTCTCTTTTATTTTTTGAGAAGAGAGGGGTCTTTTTTCATCACATATTATTTTTTTTAATATAATCTTTGTCTTTCCCTTTCAGCTGTCATTTGAATGAGTGTCATCTCTCTCTGTGTGGCATTTTCATTTGGTAAATTTGTAAAGAATAATTACCCTATCTTCACAGAAGTCGCACAAATCGTTGCCACCAATGAATAGAGTTATTACTTTCCAGTCATTTTGGTAGTCGACACCTTTTTCAGACTTCAATCTGTCTACCAGCATTCTGGCTTGGTCTGGCATGTCGCTGAAGATAAACATTTAGAATTGATATAGAATTAAGATAAAGGCATGTTCTTGTCATGTTGCTCATTCTTTAGTTTTCTATGTTGTTTCTTGTGTACTATTATATGTCTGTTTGTCTTTTTTATTATTAGCCATGGTGTTGTCAGTTCAGTTACGACTTATGGGTTTGATTGTTCCTCTGGTATCTCTCCCCCCCCCCCCCCCCCCCCACCACTTTTTACAACATACACAAAGCAAGTAGCAGCATCCATCAATAGTACCAGCATTTATATTCACAGCATTATACTAAACTTGTTGCTAATGGTCAGTGAAAGATTTGGTAGTCGTTTTTACTCAGAAGTTTTTTCACTAAACTTGTTCACAATTCTTTCTAAATCTAATCAATGACTACGGTATATAATGAAACAACTATGAACAGGCAATATTTCAATTGGCTGAAAAATGCACGATTTTATGAAGCAACTTTGAAGAAGAAAAAAAGAGGAAAAAAATATTGCAAACCTCGCCTTTTTTCCGGGTATGGCAACATTAAGATGTGCATTAGGAAACCAGTATGGACCCCAACCTGTAGCATATCCTTTCAGATCTGGATTATATCTCTTTATCATATCTAAAAAAAATGAAAAGAATAACGTCTTTCTTTTATATAAATGCATATAACATTGACCAAATAAATGTTACGCATGAAGATTCCCATATTCTATCAGTTCAAAATAAAAACTTCTGTATCCCTATAAAAAATTGCAAAGTTTGGGGTAAAACAATAACACAAAGTAAAAGGTTGTATTTACACTCACATTTGAAACAGGCAAACAAAATCGAAACACCACTTGTACCTGGGTTTTACTGGAACGTACGCATTTACGACATAAACAATCTACTATTTCTCCACTATTAGACATTATTAACTTTATTGGTAAAAAATATAAATAAAAAAAGCTATATCATACAGATTTAAGGACACTTAAAAATTTAAGACACTAAACATTAAAGATAGTTAATTGAAAAATAGGACAATACATAATGCTTACTTGGTAAAGTTATGTATTCTTCGACATTACCATCTCCACCGCCACTAAAAAATAACAATATGAAGGTAATACTTGTGTCAAAGTGAATGTAGACTGTGTCACTTTTTATCGATACAATTTAAATAATCACTAAAAAATTAAAAAGGAAAAAAAATCATCTTAGATTGACAGTTCAAATGAATTAACGGAATAACTTAATAGATTACGTAATATGATAAATAGTTGACAGTGATGATTTGATTTCAATAGATTAACAAAATATTTTCATTTAGCAACGATAACAATAGTCAATACCCCATTGATCGATTGTAATTATAACCGATATCACATTAATCGATGCTAACGGTTGCCGTTATCCAATTTATCGATTTAACGATAATCGGTATCACATTTATTGATTGTAACCAAAACTGATTTTCAAAGTTAAAGAATTGTATTATAATCGATATCATATTTATCGATGGTATAAATAACCGATATCCCAAATACCTATTTTTTTTTTAATTACAATATCTCTGTAATTGAATATTACTGATTAAAACACAATGTATCACATACACAAATGTATAGCCCAAAAGTACAAAATATCTTATATAGAACACTATTAATCAAAGATACAAAATTAAAGTATATACAAATCCTTCGTTAACCTAGCTTCCTTCATACATAAGATTAGAGTTTGCCCAAGACTTCCCATATAATGAATAAAATAGTAATGTCTGCATTAGGCCTGGGAAATAAAGCATACCTCCATGAAAGTCCTCTATCTTCTCTTAAAACTCCAATAATAGTTCCGGCCGTAATTCCTGTACCTGCCTGAATTGTAAATTAAACTGCATGTATTAAAGTTTTAAAGCACTATCTCGTTCATTTTTATACACGAAAGCCCCTGATCGTAAATGGTAAGAAGTATGCCCGTCAGATTGTTCGTCCGTACCAAAATCTTTAATTGACCTGAAAAATCAGAATGCCAAATTAATATGCTATTTGACTGAAACAACGTACATGTGTTATATTAAAATTTTGTCTTTGGCAATTCAGAATTTTACTTTTACAACTGAGCCAAAGAAAAAAATGTAACACATGTATAGACACTTACCGTTATAGAGTCTCCAATAGCACCAATGGCCTTTATATCATATGGTGTAAGCTCGTGGACTAAAAAACAAATCAGATACACTTTTAGCCTTAATATACCATACTTTTCTGATAATAAAACATTAAGTTCTCATAGTTTAAAAAGTACATCCAGGCCTTTTAAATATATTTAAAGCTATCAATGGTTACTTAGATCATGGAAGTAATATTACTTCCATGCTTAGATTTAGAAAAAAAAATAATAAAGATGATAAAACCACGCACTTAGGTCAACTGACCTCAACTCATATGTTCCTCATAAATACACCAAAAAATCGCACCTTAATTGTATATATACGAATGTATCTAGATTGTAGATTAAAACTTCCGATCGTGCAAGGGCCGTATAGCCAGTCCCATTTGTATAAAACTTCCATTTGTTGTAGATTAAAAGTAATCGGTGGATAATTAGAAAATGATGCGAAGAATTCGAAAGAGAACTTTTCAATGGAAAAAAAAGTGTGGTTTAATTTCATTGTAGACAATACTTAAAAAGTAATTCTAGTTAACAAAAAATCAATAACTGTACGATAGAGGACAAAATTATTTCACGTGTGGATAAGTTATCTTGAAACATGTCAACTCTACTGTTTTATTGTTACCAACACTTTGTTTAAATTATTGTTGCTAAGATTAAAAAAAAGAAAAGAAGAAAGGCTTAAGTTAGACGGCTTGGTTCAGTTTATTTCAGATTAATTTGGTAATTTTTATTCCAAGCAAACAATTGTTCAGATAAAAACGTGTCAGATAAGCGCAATAGAAAGCAAACACTTTCCAACGACTTGATATGAGGAGAATGACCATTTCGAAGAAAGCTGGTATATACAACATAACTACATTTATACTGCACTCGTTCTATTTGAGCAGTCAAAATGCGTTGACTGTATATTTCTATGTCATATACAGTCACTGACCCGATATCACTTTTCCTCATGAATATTTAAATAGAAAATGCCGAAATAATATTTAATTATTCATACGACCTCTTCAACCTGTTCTTGTTTCCAATGCATACAACGACGCGTGGATCGACTAAACCTTGTTTCTTTTGCAATTATTGGGAAAACATATTTCATATGTTAATATTTTTTGTTTGCAACCTAAAAATTATTATGTTTCATGCTTATGGTTGCTATTTAAGTCCAGACTCAAAAGATTTCGTTCACCATCGAGTGTGAGTTTCAACAGGTAAATATGTACATTTCATTGTGTTGTATATTTCTCCGCGAGCATGATATGAGGCCTTTTTAAAGGGGATTTTCCCCAATATTTAAATCCAATAAATATCCTTAACGCATTAAACAACCATTGAAAAGGTTGTTTTAGATTGCAGTATAAAGACAATAATAATGCATTGACTTGACATATCAACGATATAAGGATTCGGCCCGAAACGGGGAAATAGCTCGGCACAGCCTCGCATTTCCCCGTTTCTAAGCCTTATCCTTATATCGTTGATATGTCAAGTCAATGCACTATTAGTGTCTATAAAATGTTCAATGTTTATTTAAAACTTTTCAAATTAACTAAAATTTAGAAAAATGCGTCAGAGATTTTCTGTTTTTTTGTTGTTTTTTTGTTGTTATTGTCGAAGGTATTTTCGATTTTACAATTTCCTTTAAAAATTGTCGTTTTGGTACTCATATTTTCTCCTATATCTAAGCTTTACACGGAAGCAATGACTTGATCGGGTTATATTTGTTACCATCCGAAATCTAGCTTACTGGTATATCTAAAACATTTATCAGTATCTCTGGAATGCAATCTACTTTCGATAAAGTGTATAGTATTTTTATACTAATTGACCTTATTACATCTATAAATGTCTGATATAGTAATAGTTCAGATATATTTATGTAGAATTTGATTACAATTAAATGATCTTAAATACATACAGTATGATAACAGTGAATATCTGATAATGTTTCTGTATTTAGCGGTTTGTTTAACAATAAACAGATTTTGGTGATATTTTTTTTGTCGACATCACTTGAATAATTGGTAGTTTTAATACCAATGGATCTATTTAATTCATCCAAAGGATTTATTGCGTATTTGAAAAACTTGATGCTTTTTGTACATTGTACTCTGTCTAGTTATTTGAACGACTAACCGGATAAATTTTTATTTTGACCATGACCAGATAAAGTATTTGCATTTTTATCATTTGGAGCCTATCCAAGGTCCTACTAAATTGAAAATTTAAAAATATCTAAATAAAAGATGAAGTAATCAAATTCTGTGGATATAGTGCTTAAAAGGCATTTAGAGGAGGAAAATATTTCATGATTAAATTTTAACAATTTCTACATTTATAAACCTTTTTCCATAAAAAAAAAAATGAATCTAGACCTCGGAATACGCAACTGAAACCTAAAACTATTGCAACGCAAGAGTGTTGAGGTCGTCAATTAGAAAGTATCCAGTTCACCGTAGCTAACTAAATGCTTAAACAATCAAGAATTTTGATAACAGTTTTAAATACCTATTTTGATACTTTAATGTCCATGGGACATTCTAATTGAGGATTTATGAATTTTTTTTCTAACATAGATACTTTAGTTTTGTCTATTTCTATTTTTGCTCTCTTACATACCATTTGTGGCTTCTTTTGGTTTCTGGAATGGTTGGCATGGGAATTCCAGTTTCTAAAAAGAAAATTCTATTTAAAGATACATTTCAAAAAAAAAGAATATACGCCAATATAGCTAAAAAGTTTGGGTTTATTAGATATTTTCTGCTAAAAATGTGTTTTATATCAATAGTTTCGTAAATGGTCGTTGTCAGTTTGCCAGTTACAGATGCGATCACGTGTGTACTTTTGTCATTGCTTTGTTTGACAACAAGTGTGGACACAAATCAGTGAGAATAATAATTGTGCACGTATGTTGTTTTTTAACGCTTTAAAGTAATTCTCAAACTTGATTTTACGTACTAGTTAAAATAATCAAACTTGATAATGTGTAATACCTAAAAATTTTGATTACAAATGTAAGAATTACTATCATTAATTTATATATTTTTTTCTATAGAGTTTGTAAATAACATAAACGTATATTATTCTGTGGAATTCTTACTAGAAATCGATCATCCAAATTCTGTAAAATTAATAATGTGGTAATTACGGTGTTGATTTGTGCTTATTTATTGTTAGAATTTGATTAATTTACTGGCACTGAAAAAAAAAACCAGTGGATTCTGAAAATTTATGAGAATAATGTTCAGTGTTGAGAATACGAAAAGGGGTCTGTATCTAAACTTGTCTGTGGTTCGTGTATTATATTCGAGTAAAAAGAGCTATTGGTTTCATGTTTATAAAACCACAACGCAACGGTACACTAAAAAATTTCAAGAATTTAAAACTTACTACTTTTGACTCCAATTGTGCTTCCTTAAATCGTTGAACATGTTGGTCAAATAGTTTTACGAACGTTGCATTCTTTGACTGCTGTTCTATGAACGTTTTATACTCATCATATCTGAAAGCTTAAATAAAATGCAAAAATAAAAAAAAGTAAAAAAAATAGTCAAAGAATTCTCATTATTTCTTTTAATATTGCTTTAATAATCATATTATGGTTTGCCTTTGGAATTTCACAATAAAGGTTCGACAAAATACAAAATTTATCCGTTTCCTTATAAAAACATAGCGAGATAATAATGCCATCATAAAATAAAACTATGGGGGAAAAATACTTACCTAATGTATGTGCTACAAGCAATGCGCTGCAGAGGAGGTAAAACAACTTCATCCCAGTGCAGGATCCCTTTGATTGAATGCACGATGTAGTTAAAATGTGTTTATGTTTACTTACGCACAGGTCAATTGATAAAAATCTTTACACAAAATGTCACAAGTTAACAATTGTGTCAATACTAAATAATCTATTATCATCATTACGGATGTGAAAGTTATATTTCATCTCCATCGTCAATCCGATTATACGTAGCACGTGTGAAGAGATTATAGGTAACGTCCGTGTAAGCGAAAGTAAATTCATTCTCTTTTGAGCTTTTTGCAAGCTTGACTAGTGTTAACCTATAAGTCAATCTAATGGAAATATAGATATCTGAATTCTAAATTCTCAGGACATAATCAAACACGTTTCTTTGTTTATGCCCCATTTATAGGCATTTTGTTTTCTGGTTTGTGCGTCCGTTCGTTTGTCCTTTTGATCGTCCGTCCGTCTGTCCTGCTTCAGGTTAAAGTTTTTGAACGAGGCAGTTTTTGATGAAGTTGAAGTCCAATCAACTTGAAACTTAGTACACATGTTCTTTATGATATGATCTTTCTAATTTAAATGCCAAAATTAGAGAGTTTACCCCATTTTCGAGGTCCACTGAACATAGAAAATGATAGTGTGGATTGTGCATCCGTGTACTATGGACACATTTTTGTTTAAAGCTCTATAGCTTCATTACACGTAATGAATTTATGTATCTTTTCTCGTTTTTATAATATTTTAACCACCCTCCTTTGATTTGTTCTTTGATTAGACTCCATTTTTTTCAACTCCAACGGTTAAAGTTTAATTGCAAACTAAATAAACTCATCATAGATACCAGGACTAAATTTAGTATATACGCCAGACGCGCGTTTCGTCTACAAAAGACTCATCAGTGACGCTCGAATCCCAAAAAAGTTAAAAAGGCGAAATAAAGTACGAAGTTGAAGAGCATTGAGGACCAAAATTTCTAAAAGTTTTGCCAAATACAGCTAAACGCCATGATCTTGATTGGGGAACACATATAAACAATATTAACTGTAAGGCAAATAAAACCTTTGGTTTTCTTCGTAGGAACTTGAAAAACTGCACACGTAAGGTTAAAAACCTTACGTACACATCACTTGTCCGTCCAGTCGTCGAATACTCTTCCCCTGTCTGGGATCCGTGCAAAAAACAACACATCACTCAGATTGAGCAGGTACAGCGTAAGGCAGCCAGGTTTGTCTTCAATGATTATAAAGACAGATCACCTGGAGCAGTTTCAAATTTAATTAAATCATTGGAATGGGAAAATTTAGAAATAAGAAGGAAAAAAGCTAGATTAACTATGCTGTATAAAATAAATTGGGGGTTAGTTGAAGTTCCTAAGGACAACTTAACAATATCTGATAGACGTACTAGGGGGAAACATAAATTTAGGCAAATATCAACAAATAAAGATTTCTATAAATTTTCATTTTATCCTCGCACTTTTTCGGACTGAAACTCACTACCTGAAGCCTTCAAAAGTGGCATATCCACTCTAACATTTGAAGGATCCACAACAACTTATTAAACTACAAAGCCACTGTACATAATGTATATATGTTATTGTTAACGATTTTTCTTTGTCATATTATTTTTAAATTAAGTCCATATGTACATAGCACACAAGTTCCGGGAAGTTTTACACTCCTACCTAGGAGTCTACTCCCGTATTCGGAAGAAAAAGAAGAAGAACGCAATTGTATAATTTTTTGGAAGATCTGTAATGTTTGTTAAACTAGTGAAGAGCGGGGGATTTTTCTAAGCATAAAAAACTTGATTCAAAATCGTTACATGGACAAATAAAATGAACTATTGTTTTATGAGGGTTTGGATGGGGTTAAATGATTAAAGAATAATGCAAATAGAGAATAACGGGCAAAAAAATGAAGATTAGAGAAATGCGTTGTCTAATTTTTTGAAAATTAGAGAAAAAAGGGGTTAATTTTTTGAAGATCAGAGAAAAAAGGGGTGAAAATTAAATGTTTACAGAATAACAGTATGTTCTAAATTATATATCATTTTGATCTCTATGTCGGATAAAAGCTCTACAGAGCTTATGTTGTATTGTTATATGTATAACCGACTTTAAATAAATCTTTTATGCTTATGCTTTTTATGCTTTATGCTCTTGCGGACAGTTGTCTCATTTGCAATCATACCACTTCTTTGTATATTGATGGAATAATAAATTTAGTCATTTTAATGTATAACGAGTAACAGTTGTTCCTCTGCTTTTCGATAACTTTATTTAGCGTTGTCAACACAACTTTCTTGAAAACATATTAACATTATGATTTTTTTCAGAATAAACTTATTGCAGTATATGCAATTTTGCTTATTTATGTTTAGCATAAACCGTTTTTGTCAGTTACTGTCTTTTCGGTAATCTACTGAATTTTATCTCTGACGTATGACATGAGATCCCAAGTATTTTAATATGATACTTCCATGATTATAACAAGGATTTGTATAGTACTATACAAATCCTTGATTATAATCAGGGACTTTCTATACTAAAGTCCCTGTTATAATATACAAAATCTAAAAAAAAAACCAGGACTAATGAGAAGACAATACTGGAATATATTACTCTACCAGCAATGTGATCACCACTGTGATGCCTGCTTATTTGTATAATAAGCTTGATTTGATTTGATTTGTCTGCTTATTAAAAAAAATCTTTTTTAAGCCGACTTTTTACTGAATGTTTGTAATAGCTATGTAACCACGGTACCATTGAAGAGAACGGCTAATGACAAAAATATTTTTAATTATTACTTCCCTTTACGATTCACTCTTTTATTTATTGACCAATCAAATATTTCGTTACATGTAACTAAGGCGGGTGTTGCTATCGACGAAAAAGCAGGTGCCCAGACTCGAATATTTACTTACCGGAACGAAAATAGAGCCTATGTAAGTGAAGGAGAATAGAAGATAGATACATATTACATCCTCAACTTACAGTTTACTAAGATTAAGATTTCTCCAACGTTTTTGTTTTGAAAACTAGAATATTGCAATATCGTGCTGTTTTCACTTATATTTTGCAGTTCATTTTGTATAAAAAAATATAATGTAATAAAAAAACATGACACACATATTTCGACAATTAAAAATGCATGTAAATTCACACTGCCAGCAACAACTGCAGTCCTAAAACCCCTGAGTATTACAGTGAAGCTCCCCTTCTAAGGCTTCTTTATATAAAAAGAATCCTTAAAAGAAGATGATTGTCAATGTCAATGAGACAACTCGCCACAAGAGATCAAATGACACAGAAATTAACAGCTAATGGTTGGCCTTCAACAATTAGCAAAACCCTTACCCCCATAGTTTGCTATTTAACGCCCCAGAATCACAAATCGTCAAATGTCAAACAAGAAAACTAATGCAGTATATGAAAGGCAGTGTCTGCGCGTACCCGCATGCGGGTACGAATAGCAAAATTGTCGTTCGTAGGCTACGCGTACCCACATTGGATTTTATCGGAGCTGGAATTAAACGTAAAATATATACAGAAATTATCGCAATTAGTGAATAAAATTGATCAACTACTTAGAAGTTTTGTAAATATTTATATATATGTAAGTGAACAGTTTTTCTCGGTTAATAAATATTCTTAAAATGGGAAAAGAGTGATATACGTGTGGGGCAGACATTTCAAAGTTATCATGAATTGGAACAATTTGTTCAAAAGTATCAGTCGATTAATTTCATACAATTGTATATAAAAACAAACTCAGGGTCAATTGCAGCTGCAGAGAAAAGAAGAACTTTTAAAGTTTTACAGAATAATTTTTTCCTGTATTCACGGAGGCAAAAATTCTAAACAAGTTCGACAGGAAAAATTAAGGCCTAAATTAGGTAATTATACATTATTTCTGATAAACAAAGGCCAATGCCAATAATCTTCTATGAAAGCTTCGTTAATAAATAACAAAATGTTTGACGAAAATGTAAACCTTCAGCGCATCAAAAAATATTTTGCCAGGGACTTACAGGGACTATATTTCATTTTCAATCAGTGTGCATTTAATTTGCAAGGTTTATTATATATTATTAACTTATAAATACAATTCGAAAATATTATTTGTCATACCCTTCACTCGTTCTACTCGAAATCCCCATATTATTGATAATTTCTGTATATATTTCACGTTTAATTCCCGATTTGATTGCATTTTATTATAAAACCGGATGTGGGTACACGTAGCCTACGAATGTCAATTTGACTATTCGTACCCACATGCGGGTACGCGCAGACACTGCCTTTATGAAATGGCCTAATTAATGAACAAAAAAATATTTTGAAGCGACTGCAATCAACTGTCTAATCAGTCTGCCAATGGCAATGTGTTGTGTATGAAATGCAAAATTTAATGAAATATGTGTCTTGATTTATTTAATTTTTTTATCCTTTACAGTGTACATGTATCCCAAACTCTATCTGACCATGTTGACTAACAAAATATCAATAAAAAAAATCATTTGGTCAGACAGCATTTTTTTATATTATAGTTGAAAATATAGAAGAATAAGTAAAATTTCTTTTTTGGTCATACAAACCCTGAAACAGTTCGGTTCAAACTAAACTGAATTTTGTAGGATAAATTTTTCCTGTATTCAAAGTCATCAGACATTTAAAGCACTCCCTAATTTAAAAAACGCTTAGACAATTTTAAGAGTGAAATCACACATCAAGAAGATTTTAAATTTTTAAGTGTCGTGAATTAGTTCAAACAATATTATCAGATAAATGGTATTATGAGTTTTCCAAATATATGCATAGATCCACTGAACCTACACATGCAGCCACAATTTTATGAGATTTGATCCTATGAGATTTTATCTTCATAAAATAGAGTTTTGCTGAAAGATCTTTCTTAAACTATAAGATATCAGGACAAATTGCTTAATCAAATGCACTTTAATATAAATTAATATCCAATTCAGTTGTTTGTTTTTTATGAGTATATGCATTTTCATTCATAGCATTGTTCTAGTTTTTTTCACTTTCTATGAAGAAGATCCTAGACTTACATGTAGGCTTAACCCTGCTGCATTTTTGTGCCTGCCCAAAGTCAGGAGCCCTAGCCTTTGTTAGTCTTGTATGATTTTTAATTTTAGTTTCTTATTTATAATTCAGAGTTTAGTATGACGTCCATTATCACTGAACTAGTAAACGTATTTGTTTAGGGGCCAGCTGAAGGACTCCTCCTGGTGCTGGAGTTTCTTGCTGCATTGAAGACCTACATGTATTGGTGGCCTTCGGTTGATGTCTACTCTATGGTCAGGTTGTTGTCTCTTTGACACATTCCCCATTCCATTCTCAATTTTATTAGATAAACATGTACATTAAATGATTATATAGGGCTATAATAGGGGTAATCTCAGGGAAGATTACAATGTAGCTTTATAGCTAACTGTGTAACCCTCTTAAAATAAAGAATTATTATTATTATTATTAATCTAAGAGATGAGGAATAATTCCCTGAACTGGGAGCATTAATTATATTTTTTTCTCCTCCAAATAGACATTCAAGATGACTGCAGGGTCTATAATTGTTCCTGCTATTATCCCATTGCGACCACCTATACCAGGGAAATCCAAGCTATCAATTGATACTAATGTTAAAATTGAACTAAGCACAGGTAAAATATATGTTTATTACTTTATTAAGATTTTCATGCCTTGTGAAAATGAAGCAGATCTATTGCAAAAATATCATAATATACAATGTATTCCAAACATTTGCTACATGAATAGAATTATGATAATAAAAAATTAAAATCAAAATTTTTCATGAACTTATTTCAAAATTGTACAATGTATATTAATAAAAACTTACATATAAAAGTTTCATGATAATCACTAAATCAGTGTCATTGTATGATACCAATTTTTGTCAATCATATAGAGCTGTGTTCTTCCCAAGGATATTTGACCATCACTATTCGATTGAGATGGTACTTTTCCATAAAATATACTATAGCAACACATTTATAATGCATTCTTCAGACACATGTGACATGTAGCAACCTTGTGCATTATACCATGTGGTGCTTGAAGGTTCTGGGGAGAACACTGGAGCAAGTAATAACTTGCATTGTTTCAATATTGTGATACAATGTATGAACACTCCATGTATATTCATAGCAAGGACAACAACTTTTCTTGTGAAATATAGGTCCAATGTACTGAAGTTAACATTTTGTTCTTTCAGATCAAAAAGATGTTGAGATATTCTACACAATCAATGGAAAGAAACCGGACCCATTTCCTAAAGTTGGATCAGAAAGATATACAATGCAGTACTTTGCTCCTTTTACTTTACCAGCAGGGAAACAAACAGTTAAGGCGATGGCAGTGTCTAAGTATGTTTTGCCTATTGGTTTGGCCTTTGAAAAAAAACTTTTGTTTCAAGTATCTTTATTAATCTTATATTTGCATCACTGTCCTTAAAAGCTTGGCAAGTGGCTAACCTGACAATAGTCACAAAACTAAAATTTACACAGAAAACCTATGCAGCTTTTGTGCAGTGTTTGCTTGGCGATTGATAGAAGTGCAGATAATATGCTACAGTATCTATGCTACAGAATTCATATCCTTGTTATATCACAATGAAACGATGAAAACATCATCAATTGGATTGTAATGTAATAAAGATACAAAGTGATAAATAAAAAACAAGGAACAAAAATACTCATTTGTGAATAAAGTTATTTTATTATTTGTGAATAGAACTGTGACATAAAAATGTTGTGCATATAGAGAAAAAGTTGTTTAGTTCAAATTTAGTATGTTTTATCTTACTTTGCAACCAGATTTATTCTTTTTGTGTTGGTCAGTCTGTTGACGATATCATAACTCAAATCCCTTCATATTTTTCAGAGATGGTATGAGAGAAAGTAATATAGGAACAAAGATATTTGAAGTAGGATTTGTACCCAGTAGAGAAGTAGCTCCTGTAGATGATGATTTAGGATTCCAGGAAGAATTAGACCATCAGAACACTACAGTTAGTATTTCATTTATATTCAAGTGCAGTGGTGGTCACATGATATCCTTCTTGTTGGGAGTGTGGGGGGTTTGAAGGGTTGATATCTTGCTGGGTCAAAACAAATAAATTGAAATAGGTACTAGCTGCTACTCCATCCGAGCACACATAATTTAGTGGGTAGAGAAAAGCTTGATGAATAATGTGTTCAAGTAGGGTGAAATGTCTCCCCAGGAAATCTTGTCAACAGAGTTTACAAAGTTACTTTACATGTTGGTCTAGTACAAAGCATGGTATATTCATTAGTTATTTAACCTCTAAAACAACCTCTCTTATTGAAACAAATTAATTTGACCCATAGGGGTTTAGTTTTTGACAGGTTTCATTTTATAAAAAGAGCCATTTAAGGAATACTTTTTACTGCTGCAGTAATTGAATTTAATAATACTTCTGAATTTATGTTTCAGCTGAATGTAAAAAGGGCAACTAAAAACTTATTACTGTCAGAAAAGACTGCCTGGACTGATATGGGCACTATGAAACAAACAATACAGAAAATGGCAGGTTGGTAAAGATTGTATAGTAAATATGTGTGTAGGTTTTTTCAAAGAAACCAAAGTACTAATCTAAATGTCATCTTTTGACTGAAACCTTTTTCAAAGAATTAATATCAACTGAAACTGGGATTGTTTATTTTAGATTGTGTCGGATTTCTAAAATTTAATTGTATTCCTTTTAAAAAACTGATAATTAAGTTCAAAATGTATAACTAAACCAATGATGAAAGACTATCTTAATATGAACTACATGCATTAAGAAATAACCATCTTATTGGACAAGGAGAAGTTTTTCAAACAAGAGAAGATATGGTTGCTTGTAGGAAATTCTTTTTTCAAAATGGTTAAACAAGTAACTATAAAAAGAAGATGTGGTGTGATTGCCAATGAGACAACTCTCCACAAGTGACCAAATGCCACAAATTAACAACTGTACGGCCTTCAACAAGGAGCAAAGCCCATACTGCATAGTCAGCTATTAAAAGGCAAAACAATTCAAATGAGAAAACTAATGGCCTAATTTATGAACTAAAAAATCTATGGAAAACAAATATATTACACAGCAACAAAAACAACCAGTCGTGTATGGCTATGTCCTGGACAAATTACTTAATTCAAATCAATTGATTAGCATTGTTTTATATTATTATTATATTAATTTACTTTTAAAACAGATATGAATGTATCAGGAAGTAATTACAGAAAACCAACAACAGGAACTAGATTCTTAAACAACAGGAAATCAGTTCATGATAAAAATGAGGTAGATATTAAATGATCTTTGCATATGTTATACTAATTCGCAACAAGAGGGTAGTATAAAGTGATACAGATGTTGGTCTTTTTGTGCCTTTATTATACACTCACTCCCTAAAAAGGTTCACATTGTGGCTTGCAGCTGATGTTTTAGGATAACAATATGTAGAACACACAATAATCTATTTATTCTGGAATCAGTTAAAATAAGTAAGCTTGTACGTTTAAAGTCTTTAATTAGATTAAATATATGTAATGGAAAGAATAAATGAATTATAGATGATGCTCCAAACCTGTCACTACTGATAGTCTGTAATTTCTGAAATTGAAAATAATCATTTTGCATAACTCAGTAAACACATGCTATTTATATTTCAGTACAACAGATCACATGATGATACATATGGAGGACGTAGTTCGAGGAGACACGACAGAGATATACCCGATGCTCAAACTCAAGCCAATAGGTTAACCAGGGAAGCTGAACTTCTCAAGTAGGTTGTATATTGTATAGGTTTGCATGCCAACACAATTCTAATGTTGTTCCTGATAGTGTCCCCTAAGTATCTTTATAAATTAGATTTTTTGGCTGATGATTATAACACTGCTGGATAATTTCCTGGATTTAAGTGCAATTTCATGAACCATAGAATACTTTTGACACCATTAAAATATCTTTTATCATCAATTATATGTAAAAATATTTTTATGAGCTTAAAAAAGATAAAAGCAGTCTGCAGGTAATAAGAGAAGCAACCTGAAAATGTTGTATACATCTATCGTACCCAATCAATTTATCATTAATTTTATTTATTGTAGGAGTTACAGTGAAACACAGTCGGATCCATTTTCTCGTTACTATATTAGTCGTGGAAATACTGGACAACAGGAAGCAAGACCTATTCCACCCAAACCTGGAAAGGTATGTCAACAGATATGAACCAATTATAGACTGATTTTGATATGCAGTGTTTTGCTCAGTATCATGTTTACAATCAGAAATTACTTGTTATTAACATTTTTATGAAATTAAACTGAAACTGTAGTACATATTTTTGTAGACGTTCTTGTATTTTGATAGTGTTATTTTTTCATCTGCTCCATGAAGAATTTTCTAGTATGGTATTTCAAATATAAAACTTTGTTTAACTTATTTTTTACTTTGATATCTAATTTAGATATTTATGCAAATAAGCAATTGGACCATACAGATTAATATACATAATAACTTGGTTGTTGTGCCTCCACATAACAGTTAAACCCTTGCATGAAAATTATCTACAGAATTGATATGTTATTTTTGACAGATGGGTACCTGTGTATACTGTAAATCAGTGGTACCTTTCAACACTCAGTCTTGTGTCGTATGTGAGGGACCAATACCTCTACAATATCATCAGCCTAATCCAGAACTCAGGTATGTTGTTGTCAAATTTATCTTGATGAAGAATTATTTTTTTTGTGAATTTTTGGGATTAAGATGGATTTTAGATAGTTTCATTTCTGACTTACAGACTTACATGTAATAATGTCTCATAATATCAGTTTTTGATCATATTTTGTTTAATATTCACTTTAATTTGCATGTATAACTTTTTTATGGAATTTATGTAGATATCATGGTGTATTGGTTAATTTCATTCTTTTGTTCATACTTTTAAAAAAAAATAACATTTTCTTTAAAACTGACTTACTACAGCCATATTTTCCTTGCAACTGACATTATTGATTCAAATTGGTGTAAGAGCTTTTCATATTGTTAAATCCTAAAGACCATCACCAATCATATGATGTCTGTGACTACCATGACCCATTTTGATTTCAAGCCAAAAAATATGGCTTTTTTTTTTGGTTTTTACAAGTACTGATGTGTACACACTTATACACGTCTCTTGTTTTTACTTATCATGTAAACTTTCATTACAACAGATCTTCAATCAAAGAGAGGGATATACACGAAGATAGGTAAAATGCAAAAAAGATCAGAATTGTGCTGATTTTACTTTATTTTAAGATTGTGCATCAAATTCATTGATTACAGATCTCCCAGTATTAATTTAATCTGGAGGTCATATAGTATAAGGAAATTAAAAATGTTTATGATAAAGTTACATCCTTAGAAAAAAGATAAATGTGTTTCATGTATTATGTTAATCACAATATTAATGAAGGGAATATTTCGGTAAATACAGTGGCCATCATAGCCATTAAATGTATGTTGTGTCTGGTTAGTTTTGAACAAAAAAAATTGGGGGGGAAAAAGGGAGGGGGGTTAAAAGTTATTATTATTCTTACATATTTCCAGAAAATTACATGTTTAAAAAAATGTGATATTTGAATTTGATGCTTTATTTCGAAATTCCCCAATTTCCCTTTGTTTTATTTCCAGCAGTTTATTAATGTTTGGTGCAGGCTAACATCATATTATTATCACATTAACAATCCTACACTTATAATTGTATATGTTGTCACTAACCTAGTTTCTTAGATATACTTTACTAAAAATTTAATACATGTATACCAAAGTCCTTAATCTAGTTGCACAACAATTTCAGTTGATGTCACAAAAATGCCTTCTTTTTTCTTCTGTTTTATTATATCAGCATTTAGCAATATTTTTAAACATCATAACACTCAAAATTACATAAAAAAGAAAAATATTTTAAATCTATTATCTATTTGTCACAGATTATGTTTTAGTCAGGCAGACCTTAATTAACCACTTCTAACTTGTCTCTTTCATCTATAATGAGAATAGCTTACCATATATAGTGGTAAAGAAGTACATTGTACTTGAAATTTATGAAATCCTGATTGGCTGAAACACTTTTTTTAAGTTTCAGTTATTCATTATAACATTGTGAAATTTATTAAAAACTAATTTTTCTAGATTGAATTTTACTTTTTCATATGTGCAGATGTGTGTCTTTTTATGTAATGTAATTTAATCAAATAAAAACTGAAATATTTACCATACAAAGTGTTTAATTTTATGTTCTATTTTATTTCAGGAATGGTTTCATGTCAGGAGTTGAGGTGAGTTCAGATATATCATATTATATACCGTAGAACAATGAGCAGCTCTAAATTGCTTGTTATGGAGGAAAAATTGAAGTCATATAAAATTAAGAATGGAAATGGGGAATATGCAAAAGAGACAACAACCCAACTAAAGGGCAGAAAACAGCTGAAGGCCACCAATTGGTCTGCCAACGCAGCAAGAAAAACCTGTACCCAAAGGTGGGCCTCAGCTGCCCTCTAAATAAAATGTGTACTAGTTCAGTGAAAATGGACATCATACTAAACTCCAAAACATAAAAAGGAAAACATACGTTTGATGGAATAGTGTTATAGGTGTTAACCAATTTCATTGCAAAACTTTTGTTTGAATAGTTTAAAGAGTTATAAAAGAAATTGTCATATGCTTACTTTTCCAAAAAAAGATAAACAAACATATCAATCTTACATATTGATATTTCAGTCACAATGGTTACCAGTATCTCACCCAGTTGGAGCACCTCTCAGACCTACAAGTACTGTGTCTACACAAACAGTAGGATTATTTTATCCATCAGAGAAAGGATTATCAAATAAGAAAGAAGAAATTGAGAAAAAGGTTGCATTAGAACAGTCAATGAGGGACAGACAACCTTTAATGACACCAGTTAGTCCAGGAAAAGGTTAGTGAAAAGTATAAGTTAAAAATGCTGTCTGTCTTCGAAATAAAATTGAGAATGAACATGGGGAATGTGTCAAAGTGACAACAACCCGACCAAAGAGCAAAACACAGCTGAAGGCCGCCAATGTTGGTTGCTTCATGTCAAAAATTAAATTTTGTTTGTTCTAAGTTAAATTTTCCTTATCAAAATAACTACATAAATGCAATAATAAAACATTTTTTAGTTGATACTTCTTCCTTTTAAATATAAGAAATTATGGCATATTGAAGTTACTGTTAAATGCAATTAAGTTGTTAAACTGACATATTCTTACCTTGTCATTGCAGGTTATTGGAGAAAACAAGTAGACCATATCTGTCACCACTTGAAGGCACATGCACAGAATGATGCTGAATTTAGAGCTCTTATTGGTGAACCAAAGATGGGAAAAGTATGATATGGTTTATAGTCATTTGCATTTTGATTTATTGATTTATAAATCATTTTCTTTTTTTCTTTACAGTAATAAAGTAAAATGGATGCTTAACTTTATATTGTGTCAAATTTTGCTATTTTAAGAATTGAAAAAAGGAGCAGATAATTTTATTTTAAAACCCAAGTAATATTATACATTATCTCAATTTACAACACAAGGTTCAAAGTTTATAGGTGGAATTTTAGGCTAACAGTTTCTCGTAGAGTTACACATTTTAATGAAATGCTTTTATGCCACAGTTCTTGTTAAAGTTAATTCTTATTAGTTAAGAGTCTTTCATTTTCAGTCAGTTCAAGATCATATAAATCTTTACTTGATACATTTCAGTTATTGTCTGGAGCAGTACAGGAAGATGGCCATGAACTTAGTATAACCTTGACCTTTGCAATTAGAGGAAACAAAGATCCACTGACTGGTAGAAAAATTGGTATAACTGGAGATTATCTCAGTATGCATACAGAGAATGATAGCCTCACAAGTTATAGAAGTGATTCAGAAGGTAGGAGGAACTCAGGAAGTGTATATGACGAGATATTTGAAAAATATTGTTTTGAAATTGAATGCTGAAATACTGGAAAGAAAGCATGAACATGTTGGAAAATTCAATGTGTTTCAAAGTCATAATTATCAAAATTTCAAAAGGGAGATACTGAACCCCAGTATAAATTTTTAGATAGAAAACATACCTTTGGATATTTTAATCGGTAAAAAGTCATGTGTTTGCATACTTTTTATAAGATTGATAGTAATTTACCAGTTTAATGTAGATTGTTGCCTCAAAACAGTCAAACCATAATCTTTTTTGAAAATTAAAAATTATTGATTTATTTTTAAGATGAAGAGATAGCAAAAATAACTGGAAAAAAGAAAACCACAGTAAGGAAGCCTAAACCTAGAAGAAAGGAAACACCTAAAGTAGCTGTAGGTTCAAATATTATATATGGAACTTTTGTGTTTAGTGACTGATACATTGTCAGTCTTCTCTCTTTAACTCTTTTATCAATTTTTCTTATTTATTTTCAAAACTATTTTATACTTTATAGGCACAAGTTTGTTGTCTTAAAAAATATTTGAATGGTCAGAAATTAAACAAAGATGATTATTTTAAGGCAAAGTCCATGGATAAATACCAATGTGAATTTTGAATTTAAATGCACCATAGAGAACTTCTTTCAGCTGTATTTTTAAGTCCATTTTACAGACAGCGTTAATCAAACAAATCATATGATTATTCATTTTCAGCCAATAGACCAGAAAATATTAAAAGAACTTGGTCCTTCAGGTGAGGGAGATCCAACAGAGATACAGAGACTTATTGATGAGGTATTTATTGTTGATAGTCTATATTCTTGGGTTAAGATTTTGTTCATAATAAACAAGAATATACTACAACAATGTATGTATGTCACTCAGATATTTTTTTTTCTAAATAATTGGTCTTTTTATTTTGGTATATTTACTCTGAAATTATACATAAATCAGAGGCAATAGTAGTTTACCAATGTTTAAATCTCATGAATCCATTCAGAAGATACAAATCAAAGTCAAAAGCACAATCTCATGAACTAAATAGAGTGAGACTGAATGCCTCCACAGGGTTAGCATCACCGAATACTCATGCAGCACCTAGGCCTGTCATGCAAATTGTCAGTATGTCTAAATTTCCCACCCTCTAGGAAAGTTTTTTTTAATTACAAGCTGTCATGTGCAGGTTTCAAATTATTATAAAGTCCTGAATAGTTGCCACAAGACTAATCAAAATGAGGTGTGTAACAAAGTAATTGTCAATTCTTTTATTGTATTCTGTTAAATGTTTTTTTGTTGGCATTTTTAGGGGTTTTAAGTGCATTTTTTAAAGCATTGAATATTTTAGGGGGCTAATGCTGAATGTACAAATAAAGATGGTTTACCGTGCATTTATGTTGCTATCAAAAACAGACGAGTTGAATGCCTACCTGTACTGATTGATCAAGGTGTGGAAGTAAATCAAAAGGGACCATCATCAATGTAAGTGTTGAAATGTCAATATTTCAATAAAAATGTAAAAATGGTAATCATACATTTATTATAAGGCAGAAAATTAAAAAAAATTGTGTGTGTGTTATACATTTGTGAGACATTTAAAAACAAAACATTTTATGGTAAATTTAAAGATATTCAATAAAAGACACTTTCTATATAATATGCCAACTTCTAAAAGGGCCCAATTGTAAACAGTATAATATAAGGAAATGCAGTATGAATGTCAATGAGACAGCTATCCACTAGAGACCAAACAGATCAATACCATTAAGAGAACAAAATAATTAGGAAATATAGAAATGTTGTTTTTTTTGTAGTGAAAAATATTTTTGTTAATGGGGACCATTTTTCAAAATTTATTTATTTCTCTTTTTAAAACACGTCATTGAATTTTCCCTTTCTTTCAAACGATAAACATTTTTTCTATTTGTTATACTCATATCTATTTCTTTTTTGCAGTAGAGGCAATACACCTCTTCATGAAGCAGTTACTCTTGGTACATCAGGATTGAAAGTTGTTGATACTTTACTGGGGTAATGTTTTTATATTTAAACCAAATGATAAGTGAATCATGAAAGAGAAAAACAATAATTAAAACTTGAAAAAAATATGCACAAAAAGTTAAATGTTGCTTAATTATTGATATTCATTATCTGATTTTTCACTGCTATTAAAAATCAATGATCAATGTTTCTAAAACATATGTATAATGCAGTGATTTGGTTTTTGATGCGAAAAAAATAATATAAAGAAGCACAGATTTTTAATTCTTGCACAGATGAGAATAAAAAAATGACAACTTAAAAAAAAAAGAAAAAAACATGGATCATCACATTTTTTTGTTGTATTTGTCATGGAAACATACTTAATTTTCAGACATGTAGAAATATCTCACTTTAATTCTTATGTTCATTTAAACTATTCATGCAAAAACTGAACTTCTTAATATCATCTTTAATTTAAATGTTTTTGTTATTACAGATTGGGTGCTGATATTAACAGGAAGAATGACCGAGGAGAAACACCATATGACTTAGCAACTAAAGGAGGATATGAAAATATTGTTAAAAAATTATGTTCACATTTAGGACAGTCACAACTGGACAAATTAATGAAACATAAAACAAAAGCATAGTTGTCGAAAATGCTTTCATATTTGTCTCATTAGTTGTATGTTAAATCAGGAAAAAAGACACATGACGAATACATTTTGATATTGAAGAAACTTCAGTTATGAAAATGTAATATGATGATAATAGCAGACTTGGAGTAAAGAGTAACAAAAAAATTGCTTTAATTATGTTATCATGTTTAGTTGGTAAGAAAAATATAACCCTGGTAGACATATATAATGGCTTGAAAGGTTTGCAGTGGGTCCAGTGTAAGCCAACTTTAAAATAAAACCACTCAAATGTTAACTTAATTTTTTTTTAAGTGATCAATTGGAAATTTTAAGGGGTATTTAAAACCATTTTTTAGGTATTGATGATATATATTATTGCTCAGCTAAAATAGCTTGACCCTAGTTCAAGTAAGCAATTTTGTTTCCAAAACCTGATATTTGCTACCAAAAAAAATCATCCCATTAAAATATTCATGATCATTTTGGTTATATGGGTTGTGAATCTTTAAAGTTCATGCTAATAACAGAAAAATCCTTTTAAACTTTTATTGATTTATTCCTTGGGACTAATATAGGTGCTTATCAATATGGACTTTTCACATATCAATGTGCACTAAATTGATATAATTGTTGCATGAAATATCAGGAAAATTGATTTCATTGTGATTTATAATGTCTGCAAAATGTAATGTTATGTGAACACAGGCACTTGTTTCAAATTGTGTAGATTAATCTATTAAGATTTACAGCATAACAAGTTTAAGTAGAATTGACAACCGACATATTGAAATATAATGCAATTTCACAACCAGGTGACATTTTTCAAAAAAAGGCAAGTTAAGAACCTTGTGTTATATTATAAGGTATATAGGGGGGAAAAAATTAGGAACATCAATATAATTGGTGTGTAAAATATCTGGTAAAAGATTTAATTTACATGTTATGTGATAATACCAGGAACATTGATGTAATTCTCCTGTGAAATATTAGGAAAATTGTCACATGCATTGTGAGGGAATGTAATTGCTTGATATAAAACATATTAAGATGCTTAAATTGTTATGTGAATGTTCAATTATATTCCATTTACATGTGGGGCATTTTGGGATTTTTCTTGTAGTTGTATGTATGTTCTTGTATTTTATATCCTGTCAGTTATGTGCTCTTATTTTCTTGCTAATGGAAAACTTTGAAAATCACAAAACATTTAAGGCAGCAGTGAACGAATGTTGGTGTTTCAGACTATTAAATAAACATTTCATGGAAAATTTTTAATTAAAATGTGTTTTAATTTGAATATTTGTGTCTGATATTAGAATACTACATAATTGACTTTTTTAGTATACATGTACTTGAATCTTTAGATTTTCTATATAGATATAGAATAGACCTCAAAGTGCATTTATAGTAGTTCCATCATTCATTTCATTAGCTGAGACTTTTTTTGCAAAGGAAATTGATATTACATAGAATTCATAGTTAGCTCACACTTATTCATAATTTCATACTTTCTGTGATATTTTTGTATTATTGTATTATATATATTTATGTGTATTGTCTTTTTTACCGCAAGATTTTTTATTGTGCTATCAATTTTAATTTGAACATAATTTCATTGGTTGTGTAGTGTGATAACATCACATTCATATTTTGCTATTTTTCTATCGTTATTCTTGGCCAATTGAATTATTGTGTAGATTCTTGCCACCAGGTATTGTTAGTAAAATTACGTTCAGAAATTCATGTGATAATCTTTCTGATAAATAATAAATAATTTCAAGACAAACCATTATTGATGTAAGCAAATGTCATCAGTATAAAATATTGTTGATATTTTTTAATCCTTAGTCCTATGTATGGAAAGGTCATATACATCACTTCTACATTTCAGTCCACACTATTTTATAACTATTGCTTTACCTATAGTTATAAAATAGTGTGGACTGAAATGGTCTATTTTAAAATTTTGAAAAGTAGGAGTTGAAGGCCAATTTTGAATCTATTTGAAATGCATACATACTTAATTTAAACAATGTCATTGCCATAATGCATCCAGTTTTGTGTTGTTTTGCCATTTTCAACGCATTTAGCCACATATTTGATCACAATTTGAATGAAAAGTATTCATTAACCGGTGACAAGAAAGTACATTTTAATTTGTTTTTTGCCAAAAATAGAAAACTGCCATAGTATGGGAAATACCTCCTTATACTTACTATTAGAAAGGAGGTATTGCTATTGTAGAAATAATATATAGATTTCCTGTTAAACAACTGTTACCAAATAAATTATTTAAAATAGTTTTCTGCTTTGTTTTGTTTTGTTTATATGAAAAGGAGGCCAAGGACAATGGACACGCAAGATTGAAACTATAGAGCATAAAGCATCATACAGAAAATGAATCATCCAGTTCCTGTAAGTATTGGAGAAATGAAGTAAAGTTCTGGCCTTGAAGGCATAAAACTTTGCTCAGTGATCGGAGCACAAAAATCATGCTCGAAACATGAAATCCAGCAATTTGATTGGTTGATTTTCTAGTCTGAGAACAAAAATCATGCTCGAAAGTTTTATGACCGTGAGGCCAGGTAAACCCTGTCTTACAAACAACTATACATTGCATTGATACTCTTCACCAAATATAGTTCCTCAACTGACAAATCATGTGATAGAAAATTTTAAGGCAACACTTCAACCATGAAAATGAGGTCAGGGACAATGGACAAATATACCAGATAAAATCTACAGATCTAGAGCTGAGAGCACAAGTCATCTGTTTACGAAAAATGCATCATCAATCTATTATACTTTAATACAAATGTAATAATAAAGCTTTATACAAATAGTTACCACCACAGCCAGATTAGAATCCATATTTCAATTTAATTTTCATAAAATTATTTATGCCTAAGGACAATAATGCTGTCAAAAAGTAAAAGTAGGTTAACCTGAGCAAATATCTAATATAAAACAAGATTGGTTGGCTCTAGTGGCCTCAAAGGATTAGTTTTGGGGTTAGGTTTGTTGTTGAACACATTGGCAATACTGGAGATTTACAATGTAAGATGAAGAACCATTTCTATTTACCAGTTGTTTGTATAACTCAATCTAATGACTTCTGATTCTTCTTTGATACCAATTTTCATTGATTGAGGAAAATTTGATTTTCGTAGATACTTGATTTTTTGTTTTAAACATCTGTACAGGAGCCTATAGAACATTTGTGTTTTGTTTCATTTTATGTTGACCGCCAAAATTTACTGTACTAACAAAGTCCATGCAAATTATAAGGTATGTTCTACTAAACTAAACATGATATGATGCTCACATCTCCAACTTTCTGTAGATAATGTCCTTATTGAATATCTGTGTTTTTTATTGTGGGATGCATTAGGTTTTTTTTTTTAGTTGTCTGACCAGCTCTGTTGAATTGTTTCCCAGCGTTTTATGTTGTAGGTGCCATATAAACCTTTAATAGATCTTTTAGATATCTAATCATGGTTGGGAAATTTTGCACTGCTCTATTTCTTTTACCTCTATCTAGTCCTTTTCCAAAGCTGTTCTGATTGAGTTTTTTAGTGCATTTGTTTGTCCTGATTTTTTTTTTAAGAAATCATTATACATGTATACCATATATAGACTCTAACGAAATGATTCACACAGGCGTTGGTTCGCCACATGGAGTTTAATATGTATACTATTTGTGTCAATGACCAACCATAAAATAAATGTTTGATGTCATTTAACAGATTGAGGGGATAGCCTGAATCCTGCTCTATCAAGTTCATCAAGCATTTTTGTGATCGTCATTAATCAGGATTTGATTTGATTTGAATTTTGGTATTTTAACGCAACTTTTAAGCACCTCATTTAGGCTATTTCGTGGCGACCATTTTTTTTTTTTTTATATTTTCTAGAAGTTCCTGTCCAGCAAGCTACTGAGTGGTACATATAGCAGTTTTTTTTTTTTTAATTCAGGCAAAGATCATAAACAATATAAGACAAACTAAAGAAAAAAAATCTTTTATTTCTCAAAATTCATAATTTTATAGTCCCAATAATTTTTGATATAAAATTGTATAAATTATTTTCACAACTCTTAGATTTATTTTATTATCTGTAGATCAAGTGAACATATAAACAGCTATCAGAATCATCTGATTTTGATGTTAATATATAAAATCTGAAGATACAGATAGCCAACATTTTCACTGGAGCCACATTTTATAGATGTATTTCGCTCAATTTTTTTCAAAACATTTCATTTCAATTAGTTAAAATAGTTTTTTTTAACTTTTTTTGTTTTATTTTTTCATATTTCACTAGATATACATCTTTGTACACTCTGAATAGTACAACAACTCTTTATTCACATCTATTATAACGAATATTTTTTGGATTATCATTTTTTCTTTTTAATCTTTTTTTTTCTGCCATTCAAGTCACAAAATACAGGATAATAACATTACATTTGCTTGTTTTAAAGTTTCATATTTTATTGAATCTTAAATTTCGTTTTCTTTACTCAAAATGCCTGTATTTCTGTGACTTGGATTAATAAATACTTTTAAGCAAAAATGGCATTTACAAGAGATCAAAGGCAAAAGTTAAGGGAATTAATTTTTTTTATAAAAGTAATTTTGACTTTGGGACGGTAAACTTTTGAGACATCCTTAACTTGTACCCTATATAATTTGATTTTACTGTGTATCAAAAATGGTCACGATCTTACACAATGCCAAGATTCCTGCGTAATATTATCTCAGAAATTTAACATTACACAAAATCATGACTACAATCAATACAAAGTCACTGTGACATCACTGACACATGTCTGGTTCACGTTGAAATCATGTAATGACCTTGATGAACTATGCCAACGATACATGATGGCTGTTCCAACATGGAGCCAAACTATATAATGAGTAAAATAATGATATATGATTATGATAGCACTTATAAATGAACATTTTTGTTGAGTAAATGTACAATCATATACAACAATCAAATTGTGAGCTTTTCACTAGTGGCAAAATATAATCGGCTAAAAAGTTCCTCACGTTTCACCACGTACATGACACAAGCATAAAATAAATAATTCCTATCTGGGTAAATGCAACAAACCCTTAGAAACAGGCATGCATATATCCAGCAGGTTTATTTGTTACTGCTTTTAAATAATATATGATTTTATCTTCTGAAGGTGTCGCACATTATCAATCTGTTAAATTTGGTGGCTAATTTTTGTCAAGCGGTTAAACATTACAAAACAATTTTGCTGTTCAAGTCAATAAAATTAAAACCAATGCAAACTGTTGGTTTCAGAATCAAAAAATAGATACTGACACCTCAGAAAGTAAATTCATACATTATCACAAATCTATGTGGTAAAACATGACTGAATTGTAATACAAAGACCACAATATCATATCTGAACTTTCTTGCAACGTACCAAATCTTTTAGAATTTTTACGAGTTTTTTTTAAAATGAAAAATCATTAGAAATGAAAATACTCAAGTAAAATTCAAATAAGATCAAAGTTACTAGAACAAATTTGATATCAAATGCTAAAAACTTAAAGAGGGGCTTGTAACAATCTGACAAGTTTAGATAAGTTGCAAGTGAGTGTAGATCATGGTATTGTTAGTCTTTGCATTCACATTGCTGGAATGAACACATGGCATGTTACCTAGAAAAAATAATCAAATAGTGTAAATTCAGAAATTATTGTGTGCATTTATTATTGCTATTTTTTGGTTTTTTAGACTTATATGATATTTTAATTCTTACGATTTTGAGAAAAATCCTTTTTAATTCATATAAAATATTTCAAAATGCGAGTTAAAATTATTGTGTTTACATTTCTGTTGCATTTTTCGCAATAATAGAAACCTCGCAATAATTTCTGAATTTACAGTAGTATTGCACTGTGGAACGAATCTGCAAAAAACAATTGAAAAGGAAAGTATGAATGTGAAATGGTTTCAAATAAACTTCAACAGACTTCACATAGCATCACAGCCTTAAGAAATCATTACTTTATTCTTTCAATTCTTAATAAATCTTCTGACCGCTTTTTGTCAACTTTCACTTTTCCAATTCACTTGAAGTTATCACAAATAAATCAATAGCATTGAATTGATAGAGAGAAAATAATGACTGTTGAAATTTACAAAGCCAATGATATGCATGCTGTATCATTATATGAAGTTTGAATTAATATCAAATTAGTGGTTTGGCAATGACAAAAAGTAGCACCTGATAATTTTCTGGATAGTTTATTCACCAATATCATAATTAATCTAATATCATTTAGGTCAAGTTAAAATTCCTACATTCTCATTCAACTTTTTTTTAAGTAGGAATGAATTTTTGTTTTACTTGGTCTTCATTGTATCTAGATTTTAAGATTTCCAAACTGAAAACGTAAAGTTTCTTTTTATGAAAAAATACATTTAGAAATGAGAATCTAGGAACTAACTTTATCTAGCCTTATAATCGCATCAAACAAATTCTAGCTTAACTGTTACTAGATTATTGATAAGATGAATTTAAGGCCAATTAAAATTTCTTTACATTTTTTGGATTTCAGAATCATTTATATTCCAGAAATAATTTTTCAAATGTTTCCAACAAGCCCTTTCCAATTCATTGACAAAAAAAAATGAAAATAACAATTCATATAAAAAATCTAAAATAAATATGAAAAATAAAAAAAATTCTACAATTTATAAAATATAATGATTACTATCAATAAATTAATTTTAAGCTGCTAAGCTTTAATTTTTCAAACAAATACCAATGAACAAATAAAAATAACAATTCAAACTTAAAGAAATGAATAACCAACAGACTATACACTTTCTCACCATGAAAAAAAGTGTAAGAAAATACAAAAAAGCAAAATAATTTAGCATTTTTTTTCTATTTAACAATGATTCAGATCAACTAATCTCTGTGAAAACAAAACTACATTAAAAATGTATAAACTGTACCAGTATATTTAGGGTACCAGTATATCCAGGGTAATAGCAGAATTTATTTTTGTGTTTTAACATCATTTATACTATATTCATGCACACTCTAAGGCAAAGTTTCAAAATTAAAATTTTTTAAATTGAATGCAGGTCTTTGTATTAATCAGATTGACTTGCAAGAACCAATACACCAATACCCTGGAAACCACTAAGATTTCCATATTTCACATAAAGCCATGACTTCATCAGCCAAGTCTACTGCTGTTATAGCAGTGCACATTACCCAAAATTTGATTTTTACAAAGACCTGGTCCAACATTTACTTGTACTATTCATAGAGTTGTGTTAAGATTTACACAGCCTGAAGATCTTCCTTGCAATATATTTTATGATTTAAAAATAAAATGAAGTATGACTTCAGTGGAAATTTTAAAGGAAATCATTTTCTTCAAATTTGCAGTGATATTGAAACACAGAAACAAAACAGCACTATATTAGCTACTACAGTACTAAAATAAATAACATATAACACTGAAGGCCTTTTTTACAGCTGACAAAAGCACCATGTTAAACCCAGAGTACCTTACTACATTTCACACACCTGATTTATTAAGAAAACTTGACCCTATAATGCAACACCTCCAATCTATATACTTTTTGAGGATATTTGCAGCTCTGCATTTTGAGGTTGCAAGGCAGAACAATACTTAAATCATGGAAAATGAAAATTTAAATATTATTTTGCAGGAGCAATTATGATTTGCAAGCCCTAAATTCAAAACAACATTTATCTTCAGAAACATATCTTGTTTTTAGCATCTTCCAAGTCATTACATTGTGATTATTCCAACAATATATACAACCTCTGAAAATCAAGTGATTTCACTTAATCTTTGATATTTGCGGACACACTGATATGTAAAATTACAATGCATTTTGTACATTCAATAATTTAATGTTATTCATCCTCCTTTAATTAAGAATATGTACTCACACTAAGCCTACACATTAGACTTCAGTTATAACATAAATTTCAAGCTCTATAAAGCCTTTACAAAAAAAATCATGCAACACCACTCGACAAAAAAAGCTTTTTTACAGCATAATTACACCCGTTTTGTACATAACACAACCAGGTTTCATTACACAAAAGTCATTTATGTCTTCTGCTACATAACACAATCACTGAAAGTGTTATAATTCTTTCCCTCTCTTCGTCATACTTTTCAGTAAGTATCTGAAGTGTTAGCCTTCGTTGCTACAGAGAACCTGAATACTATATCCCTCCCTGGATAACTATTTGCTATCTTTCAGTAGTATATGTCCTATTCATATTTCACATTTTTTTTTATCTAATTCTAAAACTCCATCAAATTAAAGAATATAGCGTCTAATTCATTATTATCAACATTCTTATTTTCACAATATTTTCCACCTCTGAATTAATTCCTGAGTTCTGGGGATAAATGCTATTAATATCCTCCAAATATTTTTTTGACAACAACTTTCATCATGAGTTTTCACTATGTGATTTTAACTTTTCATGACGTAACTATCGTTGGTTGTAAGACATCTCTGGTGTTGAGATACCATAAATAAAATACTTGATTTTAATCATATCTATTTCTGACAGACATCTGATATACAATTCAGATTCCGTCTTTTATACAACACTTAAAGACAATTGGCTAAAACAAAAATTGCCACTACAACAACCACTAGTACACATATTTGATAAATATTATTTAAATAAAAATAAATATACAACCATGTGGTCTTATAGTATGACATATATACAATGTAGCTGCCTTTTATACACATGATGAACAAATGTTTGTTACAATGTGTTAAATAACCGGAATTTCTAAAACTTCTAAGGGACTGGTAGTTTTGAATGTTCATTTTCAAAATTTTAGAGTTTTGTATCTAAATTTTTAGTTTTGATTATCTTTTTGTTTAGCAAATAAATTATGAAATGTATTGCATAGGAATAATTAAGTTGTTCTTTCCCTGATTAAAAATTCTCCCTGAATGACGAAAGTTACTGATTTCAACTTTTCCGAACATTCTATTCTTGGCGCCAATAACATCATCATTTCTGAACTATTAATTTTTGATCTTGATCCCAAAAGCGTTTTACTTCATATGAGCACTAGAGTAAGATACTCAAAGATAAGTACCGTGTTTCTATACATAGCACTATCACACTCTCTTCGCTATCATACCGGGCATGCTGGGCATGCTCACTGAGACACTTTTGTACATATACTCTTGACTACAGAAATCTATCGATTTTTTGTATCTTTTTTGCAATTTTCTCTTATAGATTATAAGTACATGTCTATGTACAATACAATGACTCATTTATATATATTGATCTGTGTAACCTTTCTGTTATCGTGAGATTTCTATAAGTACAAAATCATTATGTATATACACTTTGACCTTTAAACTTTGACCTTTAGATTGGAGGTGGGCCATTTACATATCTAAAGTCAGGTGATATGGAGAAAGACCAGTTGCCTAACTCAGTAACAGTCTCTGGGTTTAATATGTAACCTATACCAAACATTAAAAAGACTGCCGCTGCCTGAACGTAACGTGACTTCAGCCATGTTGATGGTGATGAGAATGATGATGATGCTGCCGATGATGTTCTGCCACTATTTCTGAAAGTATAAATATAGCAAAATATGCATATGTATAGAGAGAAAGAAAATCATTTGAGAAGAATTAATACCTTTGCATGCATACTGCATAATAATCATTAGAGAAACTGATTCCACCACCAAATCTCAAGTAATACAATAATTTATCCATTCTGGACAGTTAAGTTTTAAATATTTAAAAACGCTTGGCAAGCCTCGCATTTTAAATTTTAAATTTTAACTGGAGTAGATAAATATCATATTACACTCCATTTAGCGGTAGAATCTATATATATAAAATGTATCCTGATTTCAAAATAAATATAGTGATAAAAATATTTCAATGTCAAATTTTACAAATGTACTTATTTGTATCCATAGTACATTAAAATGCCCCAAATATCATGATTACAATATTTTCTCCTAAAGCAAATGAAGAAAAAAAGATTTAGCAAATGTGAACTGTATCTTTGGTAGAAACAAGAATGTGTCTGTCCCCAGTACACTAATGCCCCACTTGCACTATCATTTTCTATGTTCAGTGGACCATGACATTGGGGTAAAAACTCGAATTTGGCATTAAAATTAGAAAGATCATATCATAGGGAACATGTGTACTAAGTTTGAAGTCAATTGGGCTTCAACTTCATCAAAAACTACCTTGACCAAAAACTTTAACCTGAATTTGGACAGTCGGAAAAACGGACGCAGACCAGAAAACATAATGCCCCTCTACTATCGTAGGTGGGGCATAAAAAAAAGATTAAGTGAACTAATAACTTGTCTATTGCAGTTTACCTCTTAAGTTTATAATCCAACTGGAACAGGTTTGACATGCATTTTTGTTAAAAAAAAAAAATTCTGTACTTACAAGTTTTCATTTTTTATATTTTCTAATGAAACTTACTTTTCTAATTGTGCTGCCAAGTCCTGATTGATTGTTCTCAGCAACTGTCCACATTTTCTCTGTGCTTCAAACAGCTGATCATGGATATCAGACATACTATTCATCATTTGAGTCCTGGTATCCTCGTTGAGGTAGTTTGATAGCTGACCTCTCAGCACCTGCAGTTTCTGACTCTTCTCTTCGTAACTTTTTAAGGCCTCATTTATCATCTTAAAAGAAAAATATAATATTTATCACATATTAAATTAAATATATCAAATCAAATTTTTGTTTATGCAGGATATGAAAATAAAAGTAAAAATCTAATATACATCATATTTTGATGTCAAAGTTCTAAAACCTGATTTTAATCAAGTCGGAATGGCTGGTTGTTTTCTTTTTTATAATTTGCCAAATATTTCTTGCATATTCAGGTAAAAAACACATCATTTTTTTGTTTGTTCAAGTAGGTTCTGTAATACTGAGGGGCATGCAATGGTATTAAATGTACATTATGTCATTCTTCAGGATTATACTTCACCATTTCTATACATATCAATTAATTTTTCATCTTTCACAGCAAAACAAGAATGTGTCCATAGTACACGGATGCCCCACTCGCACTATCATTTCGTGAAATTGGGGTCAAAACTTTAATTTGGAATTAAAATTAGAAAGATCATATCATAGGGAACATGTGTACTAAGTTTCAAGTTGATGTAACTTTAACTTCATTAAAAACTACCTTGAGTGAAAACTTTAACCTGAACTTCGCACTATCATTTTCTATGTTCAGTGGACCATGAAATTGGGGTCAAAACTATAATTTGGCATTAAAATTAGAAAGATCATATCATGGGGAACATGTGTATTAAGTTTCAAGTTGATTGGACTTCAGTTTCATCAAAAACTACCTCGACCAAAAACATTAACCGGACGGACGAACGGAGGCACAGATGGACGGACGGGCATTAAAATTAGAAAGATCATATCATGGAGAACATGTGTATTTAGTTTCAAGTTGATTGGACTTCTTCAAAAACTACCTTGACCAAAAACTTTAACCTGAAGCGAACGGACGCACGGACGGGTGGATGGACAAATGGACGAACAGATGGAGGCACAGACCAGAAAACATAATGCCCCTCTACTATTGTAGGTAGGGCATAACAAATGCCCTCCAAAACATTGAAGACATTATATCTATCCCTCTTTGGATTCAAAGTTGTAATGGTATGTTGATGTGTAAAGGCTCATTGCTCATGTCTGTACCTACCTGAAGGCACAGATCCTCTGACTGATCCTCTTGTGACTCCAGCCTAGAAGCCAGAACTTCTACGTTGAACTGCTCCTGTAGTAATTTCTCCAGATCCTGTCTGGTTTTACTATAATCCTGCCAGATCTCATGGATATGTTCTAATTTTGCCATCTCCTGACTTAGTCTGCAAAACAAAAGAAATATTGTGTATCAAATGGAAAAAAAAGAGTATAAATTGCTTTTGAAGATACTTAATATAAAATTCTTTGTGCATTTTTCTCTAGAACATTTTTTTTATTATAAAGATTTTTTCATAAAATTCTAATGGTGCTGGGACTACTTCAAAATAATCACAAGTGTCAGTTTTCCTTTTACATCAAGTCTGTTTTTTAATGCTAATACAATCAATCTTATTTGAAAATCATGTAGTATCAGAATTAGCCATTTCTATATAGTATTCAATTGAAATACTAATGTAAATTTAAAATATTGTTTTTAGTCTGATATACACTTAAACTGTGAATAAAGTAACAATAGTATACCATTGCCTCACAAGAGACTATTACCACATATTGCAATATTGAAGTAGTTAAAATCAATTATCTCCCCTTTAACGTGTGGAACTGGAATTATATTATTTTATTTACATCATCAGGTAGTTTTATACAATTGTGTAAAGTTTCATCCCTATCCATTTTGCAAATTAGGAGGATGTGCGCTTACAAGGCACATGGACAAACAGACTGAAAGGGCAAGGTGATTTATATATTCTTCCCAAAATTTTGTTTGTGGCGTATCAAAATTAAGCTAAAAGACACAGAATGTAAAATATGACAGTGACAGTGTTCCTGACTATTATACAGAGACAGAAAAATACTACACCAGTACATTATGAAATACACTCTGTGTTATACCTTTGTGATCTTTCAGACATGGTCTGCCCAGCTAGTTTTGTTTGGAATAACAATTGGTCCAGATTTATAGAGGGGTGCTCCAGTTCGTAGACAGATATTTTATCCTCTAAGTGATAGAACATATCCTTTGTCTGTAACATTGTCTCATGTTTTTCCTGCAAAAGTGAAAGTATCTGTAGTTATTGATTTTGAATACTCAAAATTCAGAAATTTTTGCATGCATTTATCTTCGCATTTTTTGAAGAATGAAAAAATATATCCGATTAATTTTTTCGCGATTAAAGTAAAATGCTGCATTAAAATAATGCTATCAAAATTTTGTATAATGTACAATTATTCTTATTATACTTTCAAAATATGACATTTAGCAATTCATCCACATTTAAGATTTACACAAACAGTTAAATTTTAAAAAAATAATCACCTTCATTGAGGTTACCCAACTTCTTTAGTCAATAATGCAAAGTATTTTTTATAGTAAAACTTTGCAAGAACTGTTACCTTTAAGAAATTCAATTTTTCTAAAAATTTCATTGTCCATTCAAATATTTTGAATATATGAATAATAACAAGTACCTTAACATTACTGAGACAATGTTCAACCTCCCTGATGTTTGAGAACTTATGAAGATGTGGTATGACATCACAACCGTTGACCTTGGATTGTATGTCCTCCAAACATTTATATAATGTTGACAATTGTTGCGACTGTAGTTGTCTGTCACTGGCAAAGGCATGTAGCTTCTCCCATTGGTACAGTATTTCTGACAAAAAATGTACAAAATTAAGCATCTTGTTGCTATACATTCAAATTTGTATTGGTGTCCTCTGAAAGGGAGTATTAATTGCAGAAGGTTTAATCTGGGTTTATATTACTATGATACATAAAAAAAACTTTCAACCATTAACAAAAAATTCTTTCTTGTTTTCTTTTCTTCATCAGGATCATTTGTTAAATTTAATATAGGAGCTTACAATTTCTGCTACATTTTTTCTGATTAGCATATGGCTTCAATTGTAACTAGAGGCTCTAAAGAGCCTGTGTCGCTCACCTTGGTATATGTGAATATTAAACAAAAGAAGCAGATAGATTCATGACAAAATTGTGTTTTGGTGATGGTGATGTGTTTGTACATCTTACTTTACTGAACATCCTTGCTGCTTACAATTATCTCTGTCTATAATGAACTTGGCCCAGTAGTTTCAGTGGAAAATGTTAGTCAAAATTTACAAATTTTATGAAAATTGTTAAAAATTGACTATAAAGGACAATAACTCCTTAGGGGGTCAATTGACCATTTCAGTCATGTTGACTTATTTGTAAATCTTACTTTTCTGATCATTACTGCTGTTTCATCTGAAAATTTAAGGGCAGATAGATCTTGACCTGATAAACAATTTTACCCTCAGTCAGATTTGCTCTAAATGCTTTGGTTTTTGAGTTATAAGCCAAAAACTGCATTTTACCCCTATGTTCTATTTTTAGCTGTGGCGGCCATCTTAGTTGGATCGCCGGGTCATCGGACACATTTTTAGCTCACCTGGCTCAAAGGGCCAAGTGAGCTTTTCACATCACTTGGCATCCGTCGTCCGTCGTCGTTAACTTTTACAAAAATCTTCTCCTCTGAAACTACTGGGCCAAATTAAACCAAACTTGGCCACAATCATCATTGGGGTATCTAGTTTAAAAAATGTGTCCGGTGACCCGGCCAACCAATCAAGATGGCCGCCATGGCTAAAAATAGAACATAGGGGTAAAATGCAGTTTTTGGCTTATAACTCAAAAACCAAAGCATTTAGAGCAAATCTGACATGGGGTTAAATTGTTTATCAGGTCAAGATCTATCTGCCCTGAAATTTTCAGATGAATCGGACAACCCGTTGTTGGGTTGCTGCCCCTGAATTGGTAATTTTATGGAAATTTTACTGTTTTGGTTTATTATCTTGAATATTATTATAGATAGAGATAAACTGTAAACAGCAATAATGTTCAGCAAAGTAAGATTTACAAATAAGTCAGCATGACCAAAATGGTCAGTTGACCCCTTTAGGAGTTATTGCCCTTTATAGTCAATTTTTAACCATTTTTCGTAAATCTTAGTAATCTTTTACAAAAATCTTCTCCTCTGAAACTACTGGGCCAAATTAATCCAAACTTGGCCACAATCATCTTTGGGGTATCTAGTTTAATAAATGTCTCCGGTGACCCGGTCAACCAACCAAGATGGCCGCCATGGCTAAAAATAGAACATAGGGGTAAAATGCATTTTTTTGCATATAACTCAAGAAGAGGCTGTCACAACGACAGCAAACCGGATTTATTAACATTTATTTGTGTCCTGGTAATATCACAAGAACCATAACTGATGAACAGTGAAAGTGAAAATCGTCATTATCAAATTTGACCTCCATTTTGTCATCAGTATCAACATATTAAAATTTGAAAGAGCTTAGTTGAAAGAGCTTAGGTCGAATGTTTCATGAGTAAATGCAACAACATGAATGGAAACACCATTTTTTTATCTTTCAAGAACCATAACTCCTGAACGGTAAAAGTCAAAATCGACATTATTGAACTTGACCTCCATTTTGTCATCAGTAACAACATATTAAAATTTGGGAAGCTTTGGTTGAACAGTTCATGAGTAAATGCACGGACACGACTGGAAACGCCATTTTTCAATCTTTCAAGAACCATAACTCCTGAACGGTAAAAGTCAAAATCGTCATTCTTGAACTTGACCTTCATTTTGTTGTCAATAACAACATATTAAAATTTTAAAAGCTTGGGATGAACGGTTCATGAGTAAATGCACGGACAACATTTGGTTGACGCCCGCCCGCCCGACCGACCGACCGCCCGCCCGCCGTACATCCCCAAATCAATAACCAACATTTTTGTCACAAAAATCCGGTTAAAAACCAAAGCATTTAGAGCAAATCTAACATGGGTAAAATTGTTCATCAGGTCAACATCTATTTGCCCTTAAATTTTCAGATATATCGGACAACCCGTTGTTGGGTTGCTGCCCCTGAATTGGTAATTTTATGGAAATTTTACTGTTTTGGGTTATTATCTTGAATATTATTATAGATAGAGATAAACTGTAAACAGCAATAATGTTCAGCAAAGTAAGATTTACAAATAAGTCAAGATGACCAAAATGGTCAGTTGACCCCTTTAGGAGTTATTGCCCTTTATAGTCAATTTTTAACCATTTTTCGTAAATCTTAGTAATCTTTTACAAAAAATCTTCTCCTCTGAAACTACTGGGTTAAATTAATCCAAACTTGGCCACAATCATTTTTGGGGTATTTAGTTTAAAAAATGTGTCCGGTGACCCGGCCATCCAACCAAGATGGCCGCCATGGCTAAAAATAGAACATAGGGGTAAAATGCAGTTTTTGGCTTATAACTCAAAAACCAAACCATTTAGAGCAAATCTGACTGGGGTAAAATTGTTTATCAGGTCAAGATCTATCTGCCCTTAAATTTTCAGATGAATCGGACAACCCGTTGTTGGGTTGCTGCCCCTAAATTGGTAAGTTTAAGGAAATTTTGCTGTTTTTGGTTATTATCTTGAATACTATTATAGATAGAGATAACCTGTAAACAGCACTAATGTTCAGAAAAGTAAGATTTACAAATAAATCAACATGACTGAAATGGTCAATTGACCCCCTAAGGAGTTATTGTCCTTTATAGTCAATTTTTAACAATTTTCATAAAATTTGTAAATTTTTACTAACATTTTCCACTGAAACTACTGGGCCAAGTTCATTATAGATAGAGATAATTGTAAGCAGCAAGAATGTTCAGTAAAGTAAGATGTACAAACACATCACCATCACCAAAACACAATTTTGTCATGAATCTATCTGCTTCTTTTGTTTAATATTCACATATACCAAGGTGAGCGACACAGGCTCTTTAGAGCCTCTAGTTTAAACTAAATACCCCAAAAATGATTGTGGCCAAGTTTGGATTAATTTAACCCAGTAGTTTCAGAGGAGAAGATTTTTTGTAAAAGATTACTAAGATTTACGAAAAATGGTTAAAAATTGACTATAAAGGGCAATAACTCCTAAAGGGGTCAACTGACCATTTCAGTCATGTTGACTTATTTGTAAATCTTACTTTGCTCAACATTATTGCTGTTTACAGTTTATCTCTATCTATAATAATATTCAAGATAATAACCCAAAACAGTAAAATTTCCATAAAATTACCAATTCAGGGGCAGCAACCCAACAACGGGTTGTCCGATATATCTGAAAATTTAAGGGCAAATAGATGTTGACCTGATGAACAATTTTACTCTGTTAGATTTGCTCTAAATGCTTTGGTTTTTGAGTTATAAGCCAAAAACTGCATTTTACCCCTATGTTCTATTTTTAGCCATGGCGGCCATCTTGGTTGGTTGACCGGGTCACCAGACAAATTCTTTAAACTAGATACCCCAATGATGATTGTGGCCAAGTTTGGATTAATTTGGCCCAGTAGTTTCAGAGGAGAAGATTTTTGTAAAAGATTACTAAGATTTACGAAAAATGGTTAAAAATTGACTATAAAGGGCAATAACTCCTAAAGGGGTCAACTGACCATTTTGGTCATGCTGACTTATTTGTAAATCTTACTTTGCTGAACATTATTGCTGTTTACAGTTTATCTCTATCTATAATAATATTCAAGATAATAAACCAAAACAGTAAAATTTCCATAAAATTACCAATTCAGGGGCAGCAACCCAACAACGGGTTGTCCGATTCATCTGAAAATCTCAGGGCAGATAGATCTTGACCTGATAAACAATTTAACCTCCATGTCAGATTTGCTCTAAATGCTTTGGTTTTTGAGTTATAAGCCAATAACCACATTTTACCCCTATGTTCTATTTTTAGCCATGGTGGCCATCTTGGTTGGTTGACCGGGTCAGCGGACACATTTGTTAAACTAGATACCCCAATGATGATTGTGGCCAAGTTTGGTAAAATTTGGCCTGGTAGTTTCAGAGGAGAAGATTTGTGTAAAAGTTAACGACGACGGACGCAGGACGACGACGACGGACCCCGGACGCCAAGTGATGGGAAAAGCTGACTTGGCCCTTTGGACCAGGTGAGCTAAAAAGAAAAGAAAGATGTTTGCCAAAAAAAAATGTATTTAAGGTAAGGTTAAAAAATCCACTTTAACACAACCTTACACCAAGTCAAAGTATCACATTTCTTTATATTGTATCATTTTAGAGTGATTGTTTTTTTAGCTGTCAGGGGTTAGGGCAGCTAACTGTGTGTTATTTGATGTGTCCATGTTATCCTGTGATTTTACTTCAAATTTTAATAGATTTTATAAATATTATTAACAGTGTAAATATCATTTTCATTATTTTCATGAAGAATTACCTTGCAATGTATCAACATCTTCCTCTTCATCAGTACTAACAACTGTGCCCAGATGTTGTAGTACTCTTCTCAAACAATCTATGTTGGTCTGGCAGGTAGCTATTACTTCAGCCTATAATTATAAATGTTATAAACTCTTAGTACAACAATAGACAATTCATAGACCATTTTACAACAATAGATCCTTTTATGCAAATTCTCAGTTGGCATTTGCCTGAAACTAAAATATTTATTAAACTTAATAATCAGTAGAGCCTTATTTTGACTTTTTGGAAAATCAAGGCATAGGGCTTTTCTCATTGATGAAGGCCGTACGATGACGTATGTTTGTTAATTTTTGTGTCATTTGGTCTATTATGGAGAAATGTCCCATTGGCAATCATACCACATCTTCTTTTTTTATTTCAAAATCATTTTACTCAATAACGGAAACAGCCTAGACTATAAGATTTAATCTACATACAAGTAATTATTTTATTTTTTATGCAGCCAATAAAAGAAATATATTGCCCCAACTGTCACCTAGATACACATAATCAATTTCAGGTTATCTAAGTTGAAAGAGTTGAAGCAGCTGATGTAATTTCATGAATCTGCATCCAAAAATTAATCGATAAATGTTTTAGTGTTACAGTGACTTGACTGTTAGTGTTGCTATCCACCAATTGCAACTCATTAAAAATTTTGACCAAATTGCAATTTGTTTTATAAAATCAAATTGTTCAACTGGTCAAAATATTGAACAAATTGTTCAGCCAAAATGTGAAAGTGCAAGGTGATAAAATAAAATATACTTACAATCCTATAAGACTTTAACTCCACTTTAATGATGTTATTACTAAATTTGTCTATCAATCTGTATAGTTATATTCTAGCCATTACCATACTAAAGGTAAAATATTTTATTTTGAATTGCTATAAAAATGTCCAAACTAAGCTTTTATATAGTTTTTCTTTCAAAAAGGATTTTATATTTATAAGAATCATATATCATTTAAAATAATACATCATATATTCAGTAAAATACGTGTGAAATAACAATATGCTATTGATAAGTTTCCTTGGGGAGATAACCTAAAATACTATTCTTTTGAATAAAGATTTTTTTAAACCAAAAAAGATTATCTCCCTTTCCTACAAACATATTGCAATTTCACAAATATTTTACTGAATATGAAATGTTTTTATTCACATAATGTGTGATTCTTATGAATATAGAATACTTTTCGAAAGAAAAACTATATAAAAGCTTAGTTTGGACATTTTTATAGCAATTAAAAATAAAACAGTTCACCTTTAGTATGGTAATGGCTATAATATAACTATACAGATTGATAGACTGATATTAGTAATACCATCAATAAAGTGGAGTTAAAGTCTTATAGGATTGTAAGTATGTTTTATTTTATCACCTTGCACTTTCACGACTTGACTGTGGTTTTCTACAGCAGTTGGTTCAAATTTCTGACCAGTTGAACAATTTGGTTTAATAAAACAAATTGCAATTTGGTCAAAATTTTGAATGAATTGCAATTGGCGGATAGCAACACTTACAGTCAAGTCACTGTAGAACTATTTGATATACGGTAATTTCAGAAATTTTTGCACGTACATGTATTTATTAATGTGATTGCTGAAAAATGCACATAAAACTTAAATTATTATGATTTCAGGATATGCTGCACAGAAATAATTCTATCAAATTTTAAATGTGAGTTTTTATTTTTGTGATTTTCGCAAAAATAAAATCATTGCAAAAATTTCTGAATATTTGAGTATTTATAATTAAAATTATCACCTGGATTCAAAAAGAGGTTGATGTTTATATAAAAATCAGTCACCTTAACATAAATAAAATCGGTCACCTTAACTTAGATGTAGCAATCTATTTTTCCGACATTTAATATGATATTATTAGTATAAAAAACGAAGTATTAAAACTTGTTCTTAAAATAAAATCTTATGTGAAACCAATACCACAAGATTAATGAAACAAATGATTTTTTCTCATCTCATATCCTTATAACACATGGCTCATTACTAAGTATTAAAACTCAATATCATATCTCATTGTAAGGACTTATCTAACCTAATGGGATATTGATCCTGTATGATGTGTTACTAAGTCAAATCATCTATTCACAGTAATTACAAATTGTAAAATGTTTATCAATATCGGTGGACTTACTGTAATTTAAACAAACAATTTGTTTTCTCTCCTAATTTTATTTGTCAAACTACCATATTTCTAATTATTTACATTTACACTTCAACAGCATTTTTTTTTTTATCACAAAAATAACTCATTTGTTTTGACGAAAAATATCGGTCCTTTGGGGTAAATTGTATTACTGTCCACAAACTACATGGTATAATCATTATAAAAATATCATAGGAAGAATTCTAATTATTTTTTTCCTGTCTTGTGGGAATTTTGAAAGGAAACACTTTCTAACTAGATTATCCTATTTGTTTCATTCTGAGAATAGCTGCATTCTGACAATTTGGTTCATCTTAAAATAAGCCAAAAAAAATCATAGATGATATACGATACAAAATATCTAAGATTTTTGTTATTACAATGTATTGAAGGTACATTGTACTCAAAAAGTGGTGCAGTTAAATTTTCTTATAGAATATCCTATGTTTCTGAGAAAATTATGGTATGCCTTTTTTTTTACTTACATATTTGCTTGAATTTAGGTCAATTCCTGTTCCTTGGAAATCTTTGACCTTTTTCTTTAGGAACTGATCTGTGATTTTGAGTTGTTTGGCTGAGTCTTTGATGAAGAAGTATAAATCTTCTAAATCAGAATCACTGTCGTAGCCATGCTTACTGCTCTGATTGGTCTGAAAATTAAAAAAAAATATATTGTCATAACCATGCCTACTGCTTAATCCTAAAAAAATATAAATCAGAATATCTGTCATAAAGTGAATTAAGGAATCAAAGAATTAATGAAATACCTAAATGAAAATAGACCTATGACAATCTGAGAAAGAAATTTCCTGTTCCAAGCCTTCAAGTAGACAGTTTTCATTTGAAATTCTATGCACTAAACTCTGACTTCCAAAAACCCATAAAAAGGGCCATTAGATGTTATAGCAATCTCAAACTAATTAGTGTTATACTATTTCTATGGGAATTTCTTGGTAAAGGGACAACTATGTTTATATTTTAGTATATCAAATTTGTCAAAGACCAGATTGAGACCAGGCTAATATGAACTAGGAATATACAGTACAACCTGCCTTACCAGAAACCCTTCAGGATTAAATGTTTTTTTATGTTCTGGTAGAATAAATCAGTTTTCACATCATCAAGTACAGAAAGGGTAAGGTCAGAATTAACTATACAATACTGCAACGATTGAATCAGATGACACACTAACGAAACTAAATACAAGTACCTATGCAATTGCAAATTTGTTTCAAACTACAAGATTGATAACACAAAATGGTTTCATAGTAATTTTTAAAGACAAATTCATCCCAATCTGAAGCCCTGTGATAATTTTGCGTGTTATACAGTTTTGTTAACTTGAGAGCTAAAGTCACATTGAATGCACTTTAACAATTGCATGATTATTTTGATATAAGACACCAGACCACCCATCATAAAACATGACCTCTGTTGAGGAACTGAAAAACTGATCACGTATTTGTGTCATTACAGGTAAATGGTCCAGGTGTAAAAAATATAATAGAGATGTAGGGATGATATGGAAACTTTACAGAAATGACTCAAAACTGTGCATCTGGTGCATATTTCGAGTCAGGCTTGAATTATTTCATTATTTGTTGCAGATTTTACACTTATAGAAAAAAATAATTTGAAATGTTAGCCTTTAAATTAAATATAATCATGCATGCTAAACACATAACCATTGCATTTTGGAAAGAAAATATCAATAAATAATTTGAATTAAAAGCACTGTCGTCTTATTATCCAAATTAATAGGTTCAAGAATAGACTACAAAGTAAAAACTTAGAAATTAAACAGTGGAAGTTTTGTTTATTAATGAATATTCCTAATGAAGTCTATAATTAGCATCCGAAATAAATTTCCTGACAACATATTGGATAATTATAATATTTTGACATTGTGTATTACCATATGTCTTTCTTTACATCAGGGAAAATAATCAATTCTAATACTGAGTCAAGTCAAGACTAAAATAGCTTATATATCCTGAAAAATTTTACTTAAGATTTTAATTATTTATTATCTTTAAAATTTACTGAAGCTTCTTTATAATCTAGGTGAATAATGAACACAAACTCCTACACTAATCTTAAAAGTCAGCCTGCTAATGTTTCTCATGTTTCTGTAGAAAAAGTAAGGCCACAAATCGGAGGACCTTGAGAAAATTAAACATGGACAGTGTTGCTTAGTATAACATTCATCCCTAATGAAGTTTTCTCACTGCTACAGTTTCTATAATTAGCATCGGAAATAGCTTTCTTGGTGACATATACATATATATTAATTGTAATTCACAACATTGTCTTTCACAAAAGCAGGAAAAATCCTCCTAACTTAGTAATGCTAAACAAGCACTTTTATCTTAAACAAAAATCCCTTAAGGGTCAGAATCATTTATTGGCTTAAATTAACTACAGTTAACAAGAATCAAGATGTACTTTTAATATTAACTCAAACATTAATCTCAAATTTAATGCTATGCCTAAAGGATTATGAATTTATGATCAACCATCTAAACACTGCTGCACCTCATAATAATTCAAAGTACAATCATACAGTTCAAATCAGATTTCAAAAAAATATTTCTTAGACATTGTAATTTAATAACCATTTTAATTATAGCATGCTTTTTTGTTTGTCCCTTAAAATATTTATATTTGAATACATGTACAATTGTATGTTTCTTAACATGAAAACGACATGCATTAAATACTTAACTTTTCTTTAATCTAAACAAGTATTATTTTTATCAATCATCATATTTTTCTACTCTTTCTAAGCTACATCATGACACAGGAATCCAATATTAAAATAAAACCTAAAATTTATGATCCGGCTGTCTTTGTCATTAATAACAAATAATCAGATTTTATTTTTACAAAAATATTTTATAGCAGATTTTTTAATGTGAACACTAGCAATAAAACTTGTACTTCGTTTTTACACAGCTGAATTATGCGAAACTGCACGTAGCTATAATAGCATTATGCATTTTGCATCAAATAACTAACTTGACATTTTTATCTTCTTCAAACTTGTAACCAACCCATTATTCATCGATAACATTTTTCTTGTTCTACAACTATAAACTAATAAAATCTTTTCAACCAGCAGCACTTGGTTTATAAAAATCACATCTAACCATCAATTTGTAAAATTATTTTTCATTCACAAGCAATTAAGCAGATCATCCATTTACGACAGATCAAATTATTCGCTTATAAAATTTCTCTATTTGAATTTGTCATTCCAAATGATCGCTTTACACCCACACTTCTTGATCTAACAGACAAATTCTCAACATCATCTCATTAGTCAAAATAAATGACGATCAGAAAATCAATAAAGAACAAGTTAAAAGAAGTGTACCAATTTCTTAATGAAATTTGCCATTTTCTTTAGAAAGAACATACGAAAATAACCCTAACAAATCCTTACCAATTTTGGCTTTGACTTCTTTTTAGCCATAACATCTCTCACAATAGAAGAGGACTGAGCAGAGGTTATTTCCTCGTCAAACTCCAAGTCCTGTTCTAGCTGGGCCCAGGAGATTGGCAATTCTTCTTGGTCCTCACCAAGGGACGTGTAGACTGTTTGCTGTTAATAGAAAATGAGTTATATTGTAGTTGGAAACATAATTTGAATATCTGAAGTTTGACAGTGATTTGATTTACAAGATGAAATCATGTCATATAACCACATGCATTAACTATGAAACTACAAGATTGCAAGAACAAAATTTGTTGTGTTCCTGTATGCTAAATTTCAGTGCATTTTTTGTCTGTATTTCATCTAATTTTAGAGCTAAAAGAAAAAGTGCTATCAAACTATTTTTGGTGATTACTAAAAATGTAGTAAAATCTGAATTTCAAAATAAAAGTTTTAAAACAGTTGTTGCACATCTGATTCATTTTGTATATATAGTATCAATATCTCAACTAACCATATGTCTCTGAAGATATGTTGTTTCTGACATGAAATCAGTGCTTTTACAGTTACTTTTATGTATTTTTTTCATTTAGATATATATCATTGTATACTAAGAGTTACAGGTGGTATACCTGACAAAAGGTATTTATCAACAGTAGTTTGGGCAGGGAAGCAGTTTTATTATCTGATTCTTGTTTCGTTTCAGAAGTGGTGGTAGTTAACCAACCAAAGACAGGGAATCAGTACTATTATCTGATTCCTGTTCTGATAAATGTACATGGTGGTAGTTAACCAACCAAAGACAGGAAAGCAGTACTATTATCTGATCCCTGTTTGGTACATACCTGGTGGTAGTTATCCCACCAAACTGGTTCCGACATGGAAGCAGTACTATTGAGTGGATCCTCATCCTCTGTACAGGATATGTCTGTCTGTGCAGTCACGTAGGCATCTGACACTGAAAAATAAATCAATGATGAAAACTATATTTCTAATTCTAATCTTCACTGATTTACTTAAAATTAATAGAAATCTATATATGAGTTGATTTCGTTCTTTAAGGTATCTTTTAATATCAATCCATTTTTACTTTAAATGTCAATGTTTAGTGTTTCCAAGGTAATGTCATACAACACAGTTCATTAAAGTCGCCTTGGATATTTTATTCTTATTTCTCTAGAAACTTCAAATATTGTGTTTTATTCTTATTTTTTTTTACATTAAATAAATCAGGTTCTATATTTGATATTAGGCCAAAATAAACCTATATGTTTATGTCTACCAAGGGCAGTTGGACATTGTTGTTTAAGAACCATTACAGTTCATAAATTTGTGGTTAATCACTGTATAATGTCCAAACATTTCCCTGAAGTCTTTAAAAATAAAATCATTTTAACTATCTTATTTTTTTGTGCTAGGTGGCAGAAAACAATATATTTTGTTTGGCCTTTAAAAAATAGGGCTCATTTGAGGACAAATCATATATTAGTACATTTTCCTAAATTATGCTTATGAAAATCCATTGACAATCAATATCATATTGACTGAATGGTCAATTAAATAAGTAGCGAGAGTTTTAATTGACCTTAATGGAATGTACTTTTCATTGATATTTTTGTAGCTAATATAGATCTACCATTGTTCTACTAAACTACACACTGTATGTCTCTTCAAAAATATTTTAACAATGACCTATGTAGAATTCAACTTAAATTCAATATTTTTCTTCTCTCAAAATCGAAATTAATAGAAGTTTCATACCTTCAGTTTCTGTATCAGTAACTTCCACACGTGGCGTTGAATCATACAGTTTTCTTTTAACACCACATTTTGGCAAAGTCGATGAACGGAACTGTTTTGGAGTTTCATATTCCAATGTATTTATTGATGTTTCAGATTTTGACAATGTCACAACCTCTTTATCACTAACATCACTGAACTGAATCACACTCCAGGGTCTATCTTTTCGTTGTTTTCGCTTTTTCAATTTTGATGTGTCGTGGAACCTAGGGAGAGTTGTGGGTGACAATGATGCATCAGAATTAAAATCCAGCCCCAATACGCTATCACACAATATTTCCTGATCATCTGTTGCTGTGGAGAATTCATCAGCGCCTTCATCGCTATCCTCGCTACTTGCATCACAGGAACTGATCTCAACTATTTTTGGAGGAGATTCAGACTTCCTCTTTACAGGAGATCTCCTTTCTCTTTTGGGCGACTTATTTTCACTAGTTGGTAATTTTTCACCAACAAGTGTATCAACCTTTTCAATCAACTTACGAATATCATCACAATCAGATTCTGTACTGGTGTGACCGGTATTGATAGGGGATACAGAAGTACCACTGCTATAACCAATGTCTCGGCTCTCAAGTCTGTGTTTGTTCCTTCTCAGCATATCTAGGTCAGAGTCGCTGCATTCTGATGACATTTTAAACTCCACTTCACTGACGACTGCACTGTCTTTTCCGCTGAAGTCTCCGGAGGCATGAGAAAGGCCACAATTAATGTCAGTCTCTTCAACACATGTACTACTATCCTTTTGATCGCTATCTTCGGCTAGAGGAGATTCAACAAAATCGGCACAACGATTATTCACTGTGAATCTATCATCAGTGAGAGGGCTGGAGCCAAATTTTTCCCATCCAGAATTTTGTGGTATCCAACCTGATAAGAATGATGCTGATGAAAATGGTTTCTGAAATAAAAATAATAAATACATTAAAAAATGCACTAGGTAAAATGAAATAGATTTTTTAAAGAAAAAGTTCTGAACATTATTGTCAAAAATTTCCTTTCTTACCAAACTGATGATTTATATATCTGTTAATCATAAGATTCTGCCCCAAGTACCAAATTGCTCTGCTTTAAAAAAAAATCCAAATTACTTAGCGTGAAAAATACCAAACTGCTTTTTAAAATATCTAATTACTTTTAGGCATGCTGAAGTATACCACATTTAACTAACTCTCAACCATACTTATATCTACATCTCTATAAATGGACTGATTAAGATAATCTAGTAAGGTTTAATGCTCAAAACAGGATTTGCATGTACTATATCCTTGAAGATGCGCTGCTTCATATTTTCATTTAAAAAATATCAAATCAAAATGACTTAAATAAATTCTTCTCAGTACTTAAGCTAGAAATTAAACTTGACAAAGGTGTAAAAATCAATTCCCATCAAGGAGAAAGTCATAATTACGATTTTTATTATTCCCTCGTAACGATTTAATCTGGACATCATCAAAAAGCTGATAAGTCTTTTAATATAAATTATTACGTTAAGGAACAAAGAATAAAGTTAACAAAGAGAAAATAAAAACCATTATAGCTTCCAGCATCATTCACACATTCATTATTAAACTTGTAAGGCTCCCTGTTCTTTGAAAGGTAAAGAACCATTTAGTATCCATGGAAACATCATTGAAGCATGAACTGTGAACTTTCTATTTTGTTAAGTTATGATTGAAAATTTTATAATAACACTTAAATCCAGGTATAACTGATGCAAATAATTTTTTATGTTTTTAATGTCATAAAAATGTTACGTCCGTTTGATCAAGTCCAATTTTGACATTAAATTTACATCAGAAGATTTTATGGGTGTTTTTGAACTTGTCCTTGAACATTTTCATCCAAATCTCCCAGGATTTGAGACATTTCATACAATATAATATTATTTATACAAAGTTTTATATGTAAATGACACAGCCATACACAGGAGTATATATTTATCTCTGTTTCTATGAGAACATTACATAAATAAGTAAATAGAAATATACCCTATAATTCAAGCATAAAAATTTTTATTTCATTTTTAAGTACTAAGTCATACATAGTTTAAGCTCAGAGCCTTTAAGTTTATTTAAATATTTGTTTAATATTGATTAATCTAATCCAATTTTCTGCATCTGTGTAATATTGTCTATTTCTGATGCAATATTTATTTTTAGTGCCTAAAGGTATATTGAACACAACTTTATTATATGCATGTGCGATATTTACAGTTGATGTAATGTCGTCTAACATGAAATGCACATGAGGTTTATCATTGTAAAATAATGAGTTACTAATTTTAGTTGCAAGAGAATAACAATTAATCCCTTGAATAATGCAAAGCATGTTTTGTTTCTGATAAACAACAGAACACTCACCTTTTCAATCCTTTTTGGTTATTGCTGACCATTTAAAAGATAAAATCAAGGCCATTTTTAACCTTTGAAAATGAGAACGCATTTTGACTGACACAATTACTGCATAAATATTCAAATGTAAGAATATGATGACAGCATTTGGATTTAGGCATTTTTCTGTCCATTATACATCATATACATGTAGCAAAAATGTTCCCAATATATCAATCAAAGAAGGAAATTCCGAAATGCATTTGGATAGTTGAACTTGAAATAAGTTTCTAAGATTTATATCATTATAATATCCACATTCTGTGGTTTCATTTATTTTCGTGGGTATCAATTTTCATCAATTGCTGAAAACTTGCATATTTGTGGCTATTTGATTTTGTGGTTTTGCCAATCTCTGTATACAAAGCCTATTGAAAAGATATCTTTCATTGAACATTTGAATTTGTGGTTCACCTATACCCATGAACCCCACGAAAATTGGTATCAAATGAATAATAATGAATCAACAGCACGAACAGTAAAGGAAATGCTCCTTTTGAAATGACCGACTATTCCTACTTTCTCTTTTGTAACCAGAATCATGACATTTTTTTTTTATGTTGGCCTAAGATCACTGTTCAACTTCTATGTCAACATCTATATTGTATGGCCTAAGAGCACTTTGTTACTTTTAAATTAACCTCTATGGAGCACTATAGGTAGAAATGGACAGATTCAAATGTGTCGTCTGCCTCAATGACAGCAATTTTATTGTGTCTGCTGCAGACAATTCTAATGGAGACAGTATTTTAATGAATCATTCATGCTTAATTTCCAGAGATAATAGTTTCTAAAATATAATAGCCCAAAAGTCTTGTCTGCTACTTCAAACTTTCTAAAAATTTGATTCACTTCAGTTGTTAAAACACCTTTTAAAACAAATTCTTATCACATTTATTTTAATGTTTTAAAACGTGCAAGTTGTATAAAAATTACAACTTCCTGGAAACCGAACAAGAAATCAGAGTGCAAACTACTCAATCAATTACCATAAAGTCATCTTGAACTTTTTGACTTAAATTTCAAAAAAAAAATGTAAGGAACTTACACATCTGAATTACAATCCTAAAACTTTAAACAAGATATCCAAAACTATCTGCTCCTTTCAGTTTTAGGTGATAAATGTTAAACTTAGTCTCCATTAATTCACAAGAAATTGATAAAATCCTATCGTGCTTCATACCTGGATATCACCGAGAGAATACAAAGAGATCACCTGAAAGTCAATTTACCTGGACTTCTGCAGATTGTGCATTAATTCATTGATTAAACAGAACATTACGTAAAATGCACTTTTTTCTTGCATCCATCATTGATTAAGCCGAGAGGGGACATAATTTCTCTATTTGCAAAGTAATATGGGACTACCTGCATACGTGGTACCGGCCACGAGCTTATAACATAGAAATCACTTCAACAGCTTGGGGTTTCAATTCTTACCTGCAAGATTGATCAATTTATCCTTTTATCCAATTTATAATATCTTTTTTTAGTTGACTAATGTAATCGATATTCGATGTAAACCTTATTTGCTAGAGTACTTTATAGAACTTTTCCATAATCCAAAGTTTTTATGTATTAGATATACCTTGAGAGCGTTAGCCGAAGCGGTTCTATCTAATTTATGCCAAAATTTTATTTTCAATGCAATAATTTGCTTAAAAAAAATTCTGTCAGCAATTGGATCCAATGTTTTTAAAAAGCTTGATGAATGCAGGGTATCCATAAAAAAAATATTTTTATAACTAATTTTTTAACACATGAAAAAAGATTATTTTTCAGATCATTTTTTAATCTCCAAGTAACAATTTCATTCATAAAAAAGAAAGCTTGCAACAACGAAAAATACATTCTAAACAGATACCCTTTGACCCCATTTTGTGATATTGTAAATACTAGTTTGACCCAGTTTTTTTATTTTTTCCTAAATAAAAATTGATATATCCCTGAGGAAATAACACAACAAATGATTGTAATCATTGATTTCTGGTCACTAAAGTAAATACTATCTTGTCTTCTTATTTCACAATATTTCTTCATTTATCATTTAATTCTTATTAACTTTCCTCCTTTCCATTTATTTCTTTGTCAATACCTTACGTAGCAAAGAATCTGATTATGTGAAAATTAACATTTTCTGGAAACCAATTCCAAATTTGAAAATACTAGCAAAGGCATTCAAATTTTCAAAGTTTATATCTTCTTTATTATGATTCAGATGTAAAGGTTAGATAAAATGATTCATAGCTCTTTTTTTTTTTTTTTTTTTAAATATATTAAAAATGTGAGTTAATGTGAGTAAAATATAAAATGCATTATACTAATTTGAGTCAAATTTGACTGATGGAGAGGAGAATAGAAGTAAATTATCATTAATAATGTTTTGTTGACCTTAAATTCACTTAAAAGAAAATGCAGGAATCATTTACTTTAAAACTACCGGTACTTGGTATCTGTTATGTTATGTGTTTGAATTTCCCTTTGGTATCTTTCGTCTCTCTTTTAGGTAACTTAAATTGGATGGTATTTCTTTTATTATTTATGTAGTATTTTTATTACAATGAATTATTTGCAAATCATTGTGGTATTTCAAATTCAATGTAATAATTGTAATCAATGTGTTATTTCTATTACAATGTCTTGTCTACCTAATTCAGTCATAATTTAAAAGAATGTAGTATTTTTATTACAATGTAATACTTGCAATCATTGTGGTATTTCAAATTCAATGTAATAATTGTAATCAATGTGTTATTTCTATTACAATGTCTTGTCTACCTAATTCAGTCATAATTTAAAAGAATGTAGTAATTTTATTACAATGTAATACTTGCAATCATTGTGGTATTTCAAATTCAATGTAATAATTGTAATCAATGTGTTATTTCTATTACAATGTCTTGGTTATATAATTCAGTCATAATTGACATGAATGTAGTAATTTTATTACAATGTAATACTTGGAATCATTGTGGTATTTCAATTCAATGAAAAATTTGTAACCAATGTGGTATTTCTGTAATAACATTGTGTTTATTTAAATCAAAGTACATGTAATACTTGAAATAAATGTTGTGTTTTTATTACCATGTATAAATGTCTAGCTTAAAAACAAATATGTGATATTTTTATTTAAATGTCAAAGAGGAAACAAAGATGATATCAGTTGTTTTACATATTTTACTCATATAGAACATTTAATGCATTTTAAATTAAACTCACTCAAAAAAATATAAATCAATTCATTTATCTATTCTTTAGTACTTTTCAAGTTAACATTTTATTTCCTCATTTTTCAAATTTCAATAAAAATCAAAGAATCAAATTTCAGTTATGCCTTGAACAGTTTAAATGGCTTCAATAGAATAATAATCATTTGGCTGTGTCATAACAACTTAATTTGCACCATAAACATCTCATTTGAGATTCAAATTTTATTTAAATAAACCGAGGTGTCAATCTTCTTCACCTATCATCAACCCACCATTATATTAGATAAGTTGACTTAACTTTTATTGATTTTGCCCTGAGACAATCTATGTGCTTTATTTACTAAGTTTGTATCATTTATTTATTACTGCTAAGAACTAGACCTCTTCAATTAATTATAGCTCAATTCCTTTGAACTCTAGATATAGTTAAATAATAGCGTTACACAACTCAGAACGAGACAGCTTCATACTATCAAGATCATCAACGATATTAAAAAGTCTCGCTCAGGTAATCAAAGTTACAAGCGACATCCTGATGCGAGCTATATCTTGGTCGTTTTATCCCAACATGAAGTGAACCTTTGTTGTTTTGTAGCGACTTTGATATATATATAATTTTTCTTCAATAAACTACAAAGGGAATAATTGATTCGTCGGTTAAAATTTCTTTATAATGACATATTGCCATGTATGATTATGTTTCATCATGAGCAAATAGCATCGCATAATGTGTGATACAAGTTATGTCAATTTTCCCTAACTGAGTTAATCAGAAATATAAACATTGTTGCTAGTGCTAGCGACAAAACGAAATTCTGTTAATTGTATTTATCGATACAAAAAACTTTAACATGGAAAAGCAAATTAATGATAGCTAATGGTAGTAAATCTAGAAAAAATATCACTTTGGCTTCAGTCCAAAGTCTGCTGCTATCTCTGTTTTTGGTGGTGTCAAGCTATGACTTGGACTATTTTAAAGATAACCATACAGACTAAAAATAAACACACCATTTAAACAATCATCAATTCTATACTATGCTTTTAACCTTTTTTTCAACTTTGTCAAGTATTTGATAAGCTTGTATAAAGATAATCACAAATTTGCGTGAAAACATATCTGAACGCATGCTAAAATTTCTTGACAACCAAGGTTCACCAAATTTAGAATCCCAAAGCTATTTATATTTAGTCTTTTGGTAATAGGTCCATTTTATATGCTTTTTTGTAAAAAATTTACCTCTAAAGGAGAGCTGTGTTAAAATCAATTTCCTTTTAAGATTTCTTTATATTCTGTTTGTTAAAAATTTGTCATGAAAATTTAATCACTATTCATGGTTCTCTGGAGGTTGAACTAATTGTTTATAACTATCCCATTTTTCAAACTATCAATTTCTTCAAAATGTTATTTTCACTTTTTTGTTATTTTCAAAGCATTGTCAGATGTTCTTTATACAATTCTTCAAGTATTACATATGCTTTTACACTTTTTCAGTACAAGGAGCCATGTATCAGGTTTAAGCAGTTGTTTGTGCTCTCTAAATAATTTTCTGAAGTGAAGTGTGAGCTTTCGAAATATTTTTCATATTAAGCATTAGCATTTTTCAAGACATCTTTTTTACAATAAACAGAAAAAATTTCAACATTCCCCTTCTTGAGTCAAGACTACCTTTTTAGCTTTCAAGGCATTTTCCAGTCTACATTGTGATTCTAATGACTGGAGCCAGACTCCATGCCATCGTCGCTGTATCTGTTGGGCAGCTTGTGCGTGTTGAAGCAAAGAAAAATCTTCTTCAAGTTCATCTTGTAATCTGTCACTAAGTTTTAGTACTGCATTGATATTCCTGGACCTGGATTCTATGTCTTTCTGGAGCACCTGTAATTAGAAATAGAGATTTTTTAAAATAATTTCATATCAGGTAACATTTTGTAATTTCTAATTTAGAATCTGAAGGACAATACAAGATGGTGTAGATTTGGGGTTTACAGGAGAGAGAAAATGGGCAAAAAATATGAAGAATAGAGAAAAATAGAAAAAAAACATTTTTTTTTAAATAGAGAATAACAAAATACAAAATAATCAGCAAAAAGTATACAGATTAAAGAAAAATTGCAAAAAAAAATAAAGAATACAGAAATTCTTTTTTTCTGTATAAATGACCATAAATGAAAATAATGCCACACGGTTGGTTAAATTTCCTTTACTTTCAAGTCTTAAGATTCTAAGAAGGGGAATTCCTATTTGATTGTTTAATAGCTTAATAAGTGACTGGTGTAAATTGATAGCGTTTTAATCCGATGATATGATTGGGTGATTTTTACAATCTCTTCAACTCAATCAGAAAGTTAAAAAATATAATTGTTAATATTTTTTGCCTTTCAGAGTCTAATGGACAAAAAGAAACAAATTTAATGCAAATAAATCTGTAAAATTAACTTTATAATAAAGAATGTTTACTATTAATATTTTGAATAGCAATATTTATAAACCTAGTCCTTTCTAATCAACAATGTCCTCAACATCAACATTATAGAAAAATAAAGATAGGTACAAACAGTTTGCTCTTGTATTCCGCTTGCTTTTGAGATACAATTCAATAGCTCAATTTTTTACAAGATTTTTCTTAAAAACACTTTTAGATCTCTGAATTATATACATTCAACAGAACGCAAACAGAAGTAGATATACTTTAGTCCAGATAATGTATTTCTCTTGTGATTCCATAGACTACTGTGGATTCATTATTATTCGTTGGATACCAATTTTCGTGGGTTTCGTGGGTACAGGTGAACCACGAATTCAAATGTTCAAAGAAACACAATATTTTCAATAGGCTTTGTATACAGAGATTGGCAAAACCACGAAATCAAATATCCACGAATATGCAAGTTTTCAGCCATCCACGAAAATTGATACCCACGAAAATAAATGAATCCACAGTATAATATTACCTACTAGGCTTTACTTTCAATCAATGATTATATAAAGAATTAATCTAAAATAAAATTGTCTTTGCTTACAATTCTGTCTTTGAAATGCAAATATAAGATTATTTCAAGTCATTTTAACTAATTTTAATTTCTATTGTAATATGATGCAAAATAGAAAGATCACAGTCCCTTCTTTGTTTTATTGTATTTCAAAACAGAAAGTCATGAAAAGCTTTTTATTCAAAATCACAGCCTGCTATTCTTACTTTGTTTATAAGTAAATCATATATAAGAAAAATTAATGAAGATCCCACTGATTCCCAACAAATATTGTAATGATTTCCGAAGCATTTCCCGTCATATAATGAAGTTCCAAAGAAAATGACATAGGTTAAAAAGTACAACTAATTCATCAACAATAATATAATCAATAAAACAATTGCCAGGACATGTTGGATTAAGAGATGAATCTATTTTGGATTCCAAATTATGTATAGACAAAAATGTGTGTCAATAACTTTGGCAGAGGTCAACATGAAGGTTACTGATAAAAAACAGCATTTTTCATCACTGAAACTGGATCCCTAATCCAACTGCTAAATGTTTCATTTTGGAAAAATGATCAAGCTCAAACTGATAAGGACCATAGGACACAATACCTACTCAAGTTTTCAAATTTTCATGATTAATGAACCATGAAATCTGACTCAAAACAACTACTTTGGTATAAGTTTTTTTTTTAAAGATCCATAAAATGTTTGTTAGTTTCAAGTTGTTGTGACCACAACTTTATGGAATAAATCCAAAACCAAAACTTCATCCTGATTTATGATGTCCCATCAGGCAGGAAAATACAATGTTCCCTTCTATTGTTGTTTATAACAAAAATCAAAATTCAAAACTAGAATACCCAAATTCTGTGCAAAAAAGCATAAAATATTGAGCTATACCAAGTACTCATTCATAATCTAAAAAGATAGCAAAATCTGCTGAATGATGTCGATACATTTTTATAAGTGAACTTTTTTCTTATATGTCCATACATATATCCACATTTTTCTTGTGGGAAAAAGAAGGATCATCAATCAGAATCTTGCATAATATATTAGGTGAAATATTTCAAAGGTCACCATGATGGATAATCTCTTGCTTGGTGGTAACAGATATATACTTTTTAACTGGACAATCTTACATGTATAAGATATTATAATTTTTGTACTTAAATTAGTTGCAGTTCTAAAATCACATTTTGATAATAGTCAACAAATCAAAAACATGCAACTGATAGAAAAAAAATGTATTTAAAATAGCAAAAAAAATCGTACAAATTTATTGACTAACATTGATTAATGGCAGTTTAATGCCACGTCAGCACACATGGACCTTGTCACAACAAGAACAAATTTTCCAAAATAACATATAAAGTATAGAAGACTAATGTAATTTAGTTGTCTATATTTTCCCAATTGATTTAAGATGGATATAGTTTATCCTATAGTATAAATCAGTAATTCCCTGCGCTGGTCTTTTTACAAGACTTAATGGTATGCGCTATTTTTAGGTAACTATATTCCTGTCAAATTAACCAAATTTAGAACAGCTTGAAGCAAATAACAGATCGATAAGCTAACCACTCTAAAATAATGTTGATAGCATTTGGAAGGATCATTTTAGTTTATTTCTGGAAATAAAAACATTGTTTGGTCGATTATAAGATTTTCCATGCCTCAATTTTCAGAGTTGATATCAAACACAATACAAACAACAAGCAATGAACGCTTTCTTTATGGACGAAATGTAGACTTCCTGAATAGCATTTCTACACACACAAAGAATAAGAAAATTTCATTTCCTGTCTACAACAACCGGCCATTTCCTTTGTTTCCTTCCATGCTGAAAGGACTGATATAATTTGTCTATCTGGAATTATTTGTCAATGACAATTTCCATCAGATAAATTGACTTTACATGATGGAAAAATTCACTTGTTCAATTATTTATATGGTTGTGGATATTAACAAAATTTGGTTATCTACAATAAATAGATGTTATCCCTTTTGTAAATTCAGTGATCTCCACTAAAATTTATCAATGACAGATATTTCTAAAACAAATCCACTTTTTTCTTGTGGGAGGTTTTTTTTCTTGTGGGAAAAAAGAACTAATCCATTAGAAACTTGCAATACTTCATGTGCACTCTGTAATTTCTTATGGGAAAACAAACACTTTTTCCTAGGAAACATAAAATCACATATTTGTAATCCATGTCCGTCCATAAATTTTTTGTAAAAGATAAGTCATGATAAATTTATCTTTTTGATTTGACTTGATTTGTCATAAATAGATAACACTAGTTTACCATAAAATTATAACACATGCTTACTTTTTTTAACTTCAGTTAAGCAATGATCTAAATATGAAAGAAATTATAAAAAGTTATAATATCAATCTCTGATCTTATGTTCAAATAGTAATAATAATTAAGATATACTTTTTTAAGAATATTTCATGAAAGTTTTAAATTCTAAATAAATTTGCAAAATAAAAGAAAATCTATATGCATTGTCATATATCTTCTAAATTAAAAAAAAAATGGTGTAAAAATATTTCGGTAACTAAGGTTACAGTGCAACAAACGCAAATAAATGCAGATAAGAATCCTAATCTTACCTTTTATATCTCTAAATCCAAAACAGGATCTGATCTAAATCACGTTTTGTTTAAATCCTTTTTCAAATAAATATTCTTGTTTATATTTTTTTATTTTATTAATAGCACTATATCCCAAAACAAATGGAATATTAAACTAAAGAGATACACTGAATAAACTGTGGTGTATCTATTTGCAAGAAAAAGTTTAGTCAGATGATTACACCTGAAGCATACCTGGACAGGTGACTGTAATATTATTGATCTAACAGCAAACATGACGATTGGTTCCCTCAGGTTGTTATAAAAACTTGTTATTAATTTACTATCAAATAGGTCCTGAGTAAACTAATATAGTACTATGGTGTAATAAAATATAGGAATAAAAGGGATCAAATCAGAGCACTATGGACTAAGTTACCTAATATAGCGTATATATGATACATTGAAAAGAATAGTGTTGTGAAAGTCAATAACCTGCAGGGAAAATCAGAATCTAGGACTAATTTATATAAACTGTAATATTGCAATGTCATGTAAGATCAGCTGCATAAGAACATTGCTGATAGTCATTTTTTATAAAGTTCATACAAGTCAGGAGCCTCTGGCCTTTGTTAGTCTTGTATTATTTTAATTTTGGTTTCTTGTGTACAATTTGGAAATTAGTATGGCGTTCATTATCACTGGACTAGTATATATTTGTTTAGGGGCCAGCTGAAGGACGCCTCCGGGTGCGCGAATTTCTCGCTACATTGAAGACCCGTTGGTGACCCTCTGCTGTTGTTTTTTATTTGGTCGGGTTTTTGTCTCTTTGACACATTCCCCATTTCCATTCTCAATTTTATTTTGTTTTTTTTACAATACATTTTAAAGAACATGAGATTGTGTGATATTATTTATGAGTACAATGAACAAATTCAATGTATTTGCTGTAAAAAAAAAAACAACATTCAAGTGACAAAACAATGAGAAGAAGTATGGAAACAAAGTTGTTCCAATCTGAGACTACTACAAAATAATCTTAGTTCTAATAAACAAAAACAAAATTTTATGGTACTTTGAAATTTGAATGACTCCATAAAGTTTTCTATTTGTATCAACCAATTGTTTAAAATGTTTCCTGACATATACTGCATTTTTAAATATGATTAAATGGACAAAATGTAGGCTAATATCATACAACTAGGTCCTTATTTAATGGATGTACACCTTATGATAAATATTTTGACATTTTTCATAACTGAATATGAATGTTCAAGGACAATAATGACTAGCTACTTAAACTACTTCATTTTGTAGATGACTTCAAAATTCAAATTTAATTACTTTTCATTTTTTCTGAATTTATTAAGAGAAACCAATAAGGTGAAAATGACATTCCAACACATAGTGACAAGATAACTATTCTCTTTATAACATATTTTGATAGCCCATTTGTCACCTAACTTACAAAATTTATGTATATAATAAATACTTGTACCTATAAATATAGGTTATTGACAATAGCTAAATCAATGACAGTCATATACAGAGTGGACACACACAGATAAGTATTACAATACCCTGGGTGATAAAGATCAAGCCAATTAAACACAGACATGACCACAATCAAGACATGACATCATGTGACATACCTTATTATTACTGAATGATTTACATGATCTTATTAGCAACAGCATATATCACAATAAATCGATACCAAACATGGCAAAGATCTTTAGACTACATTATTTCAAAGCAATTTAGACAAAATTTATCTCTTATGGATAATAAATAAAGCATAATATTCCTTTTACTACATAATTCCATAATCTATTTATGAAATGTTTGAATACAGAACTGGCCTTTTACTATATCTACGAGTTAAATTTCAAGAAAAAGAACAGAACTTTGCTTGACAAAAGTAATACCACCAAGAACACGTCCGTCACATTCACTTAGGTTAATGGAATAATAACTGTAACAAGTCATTTTGCAAACATTTCACAGAAAGCATAGGCGGATCCAGGGGGGGCCCTGGGGGGCCCGGGTCCCCCCTTTCGTGGGAAAAATTTGGTTGATTATATAGGGAATCATTGAAGCATGACTGGAGCGGGCCCCCCCTTAGGAAATGTTCTGGATCTGCCACTGGAAAGCTATTAGACAAATCTATGAGACAATATAGGACATGTGGGACCTCCTCAACATTTCTAATATAGACCTTGTCCACAATGGTAAAGAGAGAGATATGGAAAGCAAACCTTGAAAATTAAATTTGTATAGTACAAAGAAAATGCCATATGGACTAATATTTTAGACCTAGAAAGTCCCAACACCATGCTATTGTAATGATCTTTCTGCTACACTTGACATTGGTATTTTACATAATCAAAACATAGACCATAAAATAGGATTAGTATAAGTAGTGTAAACTAAGAAGATTATATGGTCTAAAAATTAACAATGTGTGAATATGACAGAGGTCTGGAGGTCAAAAGGCCATTTTATCTAGAAAATCGCCAGAAATATCATATAATTTCATGGTAGGCTGAATAGGATTTTCAGTATGAAATGAATTATAATAAATATGCAGTCCATTTCGACAGGCTGGTCAATGAAATCTATCAAGATGTTTAAAGGATCGTGAAATAGCTGTAGCAAGGTTTCAATAGAGCATTTAATCCTAATCTGATAAAGGATAAGTATACAGAGTAAGTGATTAACAATTGTATAGCTATATTTAGGTGTTGGAGAATATAAATATGCTTCCAGCAAGATATATAACCTACTCTTATGAGCAAAGCAGTGATCACTGTGACCCAATTATTTAAATGGGAGACAACTGAAACATTTTAACACTCAACAGTCAACTTTCATCATTTTTGGAAACAAATGTAAGCAACAAAGAACCAGTTGTGAAAAAAGGCCTAAATCAAAGAACGACAGACAGCCCTTGTCCAAAATTAAAAAAGATTAACCTATTAAAACAGTCCACAAAACACTATACACATGCAGTTAACAAAAGATTGAGTAAAATCAATGTGCATGCAATTACTAATAGTAAAAGTTCAGATGACAGGAAATATGGTATAAGTTTATTTCAAAATAACTATGAATTAAGCTTCCATAAGCAAACATTTTATCCTGAATCAGCTATTGTGTGGCGTATTTATTGTCAAAGCCATTAAATTTCATGAATTGATCCAGAGCACCAACATAAAATTTAGTGAACTGATCCAGAGCACATAACATTTACTTCAAATAACATTTTAATTATTGACACTGATTTTATCCATATTTTACTACTTTAATCAGAACTTAATGTACAAAACATCTTACCAAATATGACCGGCTTTAGTCCTCCATGGATGAAGTATTTAGAGATATGATTTATTGACAAGAGGAGATAAAAAGGTGTCTTCAGGGTTAGGAGGGTCAGAGACAATACAAATATGATAAAACTGACAAGTTTGTAAAACCTTGGGCACTTGATAACACTTTAATAATATTGGTCTGTGTATTCTTCAGACTACAATCAAGACTTTCTTAAAACTATTTTTATCAATGTTCATCATTCCAGAGTTATTTGAAAGATAATAACAACCTGCTCATACATGTATTCATAACATTAAGATTTTCGCTCTCTCTAACTAGTTTTGAATCGATGAATATTATAAGTCATAGTAGAAATATAAACCATAAATTTGTGTTTTAATCTGCTACAACCAATCAACTTAATAAAACAACAAAACATCAAAACCACAAACAGAAATAGGATTCACACCTCACAAGAAGTTACAACAGCAACTAAGGGAGAAGACACATTTAGGGGCTAATGTGGCCCTTCATAATCACTCATTTCAAACATTTGTATGAATACAATTTTTACACCAATTTGATCCTAAATAAAATATTCTAACCATAATTTCAAGATCCTTTGTTGAAATCTAAAGTTCAAAAGAATTCTAGGGCTGACATACTTGTACAGTTGTTAAGGAAAAAGTCAACAACCCTCAAAAATGAAACATTAGAAAATCTGAAAAACAATCAGCCCATCTAATGTAACAAAATCTTTCTCTTATTCATTTACACAATGGAGTACACTTCAAGAAACTGAAATGTTCATTTAAAACAGAAACAGTTTGCTTCGAACCAACAATCTACCATTTGTTCTCGATATAAAAGTTCAATGCAGATTAAAATCAAGATGGGGTTAAAGTATGGGTCAACATATGTAAATGTTTCTCATTTTAACCAAAGAAATACAAAATTGTGAAATTGTTTGCTTAGGAGTCAAAATGATATGATTACAAATATAGGGGGAAATCTCATATATTTCAAAATTTTTGAGGATCGTAGAAAGCTCAGTACTATGAAAGTTTTGTTTTATGTTTTGAAGGCAAAGATTTGACTTAATTAGATATTTGCAAAAATTACTATTCACATATAATATAAAAAAGAAGATGTGGTATGATTGCCAATGAGACAAGTCCAAATTTGAAGTGCATAGTAAAAGGTCTAAAACAACATTTTTAAAATTGAAGTCATGTTTTGATACTTTACCTAAATAGATATAACAATATTTATCTGTACAATCACATAACAATCGTAGGTGTGGTTTTTTAACAAAGTCAATTTCAAAAGACTAACAAGGCAATAAAAATTTGTCACTGTTTAAATAATTTGTCCTTTTAAATTAAGTCTTTAAATGTTATAAATGTTTTAATGTTTAAAATAAAGTCGGTCATAAATCATAACTAAAAAAATACAATGTCACAACCAAGAATGTTACATAGATGACATATTATTGTACCTATATGTACTTTATAATGCACAAAAAAGGATAACAGAAATAAAAAAATATTGGACAAAACAAAATACTAGACTACCGCCAGTATCTTACTCTTTAGTAAAAACAGATATACAAACAAAGACAAGGAAAACAAATTACAGTTCCACAGAGCCTGTGCCTTGACATTGTAACTACCAGTTAACTGTGAGGTATTGCTTAGTTATGAAACCAGGCTTTAGGAAAAAATAGATCATGGTATAGCATGCTCAAATGAAGCTTTATATAAATTTTAGAAATCTTTGATTTGCAGTTTCTGAGTAAACAAGGACACCAATTTATGCATGACCATTATGGGTGAGAATATATAAGTATTTGGTAAACAGATATTTGATGAGCAATGATGTGAAAATGCAATTTGAAGAATGATACAAGATGTCATAGAAGCTCTGTTTTGTGGTTTCTGAGAAGAGTGAGACCCAAAAATTTAGGTGATGGATTGAAGGACGGAAACATGGATAGATGTAGACCAGTATAACCTCCTTTGAATTGGTGTTATAAATGAAGCTTTGGTGGCCTTCGGCTGTTGTTTGCTCTATGGTCGGGTTGTTGTCTTTTTGACACATTCCCCATTTCCATTTTCAATGTGGCTTGATACCAAATTTCGAAAATCTCTTATTTGAAGCTCCTGAGAAAAGTGATATTCATCTCCTTTATAGCCAGGGTTAAAAGACTTCCTTTCTAACCATTTTTATATATGTATATACTTATCATCTCACAAAACGGTTCAAAGTAGTTTTCCAATGGCCAAAAAATTGTTTCAAGTTTAAAACAAAGCCTTCTCAAAAGTTAAATAATTGTACAATAGAGACTAGACAATTTATAACATGACAGTTTAAATTTATATTATTAAATATCAAGCACCAATTAAACAGATAAACTAGATACTTAAAGGTTAAAACAAACATAAACCATATACAAGTCAATCTATATGTTGTCCAATAACTCCATTCATGTATCTATAACTGTCATCATACTGTGACAAGTGAACCAAGACACAAACACCATATGCATACAAAACATTTCCACGTTTCTTTAATGATTATTTCTCAATTATATAAAAATAACTATAAGACAATTATTAAATGAATTTTATAATTGACAGGAAATGAAATGAACATCATACCTTTTAAATATGAGAGCAATCGTAACACGTCCCTTGTAGATCATATCCTTAAGTAACAGAATAGGTATAAAAATGTAAAATGATAATCGCTATACTCAAAAGAAAAGTCACTGGAGCATGAAAAAGATTTAACTTCCAACCTGTGACTACAAATAAAACATAACAAGCATGAATAAGTATGTAGACTTGAGTAGGATGCGGAAAAAATGAGAATGTTACGTGTAGTTCTCGATCGATCAACTGTCAACAGATCTATTTCATACCAAAGTTAGATATTTGTAAAGAGTTATAATGATCTTGTACTCTTGATCTGTCTGGGTCTTTAATCATTATTTCTTTTAAAAGAAAACCTTGACTTATAAAACAAAAGGTCCTAAAAAAGAATTGACACTAGCATAAAGTTTCAAGTTATAACATACAATTACCTTTCTAGTATGCGAAAAAGCAAACTAAAACATATGTGAAAGGTCAAGATTAAACCAAATTTACATGACCTTGAAAAATTCAGCACCAAAAATTTGTTTGCCTTGAAATCCAAAATATTTTGCTCAAAATTTTCAAATACATATACAATCCATTTATGAACATATTACGGTAATACTATTTAAATGTATCACCCGTTATTGATGGAAAGTTTGTTGGAATGACTTGAGGAGTAGCTTCTTTTAGATATAAAGCTTGATGGTTCAATTAATTTTCCATAAATTGAGAAAATCTATTATTTGAAGGATGGTGGGTTTAAATCTATGCATAGTTAAACAAAAACTTGGAAAACACACTTTAGGAGTAACACTAATTTTGATCATACTTGTTTCCTTAGGATAAATCACTTTCTGTGTCAAGTAACTTAGAAGAATCTGATATTCACCATTAATGAAATATTCCCAAATATATATAAGAAGATGTGGTATGAGTGCCAATGAGACAACTCTTCATCCTAGTCACAATTTGTAAAAGTAAACCATTATAGGTCAAAGTACGGTCTTCAACATGGAGCCTTGGCTCACACCAAACAGCAAGCTATAAAGGGCCCCAAAAGTGTTGCAATCCAAAGGTGATATCTTATTACTGTAATAGTGTAAGCTTTCACCACCATTCTGATTTCACAATATTAAATAAACATATAATCTTTTTTAGAAAAAATTCAAATTTAACCTTTTTAGAAAAATTTCAACCCTTTTTCATCCACATCAGGTATTTTCCCCTGTAGTTAAAATGTTTGCCCTTTTCACGTAGGCATAATAAGCCAGAATAAGTGACTATATATAGATCGGACAAGATACAAATTAGGCTTACCGTTATCAGATAGAAAATCCCATATGAATAAACCAGAGTAATCACAATTGGAAAACGATTGCACTGTGTTCTTTATGGCATACAAATATCTTTTCAAAATATAATTTAAATTAAAAAGTCTCCCTGAGTAAAATTCAGTTGATAGTAGTTTTTGTGATAACCTTTAGAAAGTTTGATTGGTTAATTCATTTATTTAGTATTGTGTATTGATTTTATCAACAGTAAGTTAGCAGCAGGCTGGAAACAGCTTGTATCGACTCTCTCTAAGGAGACGCTATATAATCCTTCAAGCTTAACATCTAATTCTTCTTTACTTACATTGAAAAAAACATATATATCCCTGGCATTTAAGAGATATTGATTTAGAAAAGAGTCATTTACAAAATTAGTTTTAAAGCAATAAAATGTAAAAAAAAAATTAATCCATTCAGAAAAGTTAAAAGATTCTATCCAATCACTTAAAGAGAAGGATATTAACTTTCCGAGAAGAACAAGGAACCGTGTTCGCTATGTCTTACATTGATATATAGTCTGCTTTGACATAATTCTAACCCCTAAATAGATATTTACATGTAAATACATATCATTATATAACATGAAAAAAATCAAGTAAAATGTCCTCTAGGCAAGCCCTGACATCTTGATTATAACTAGTTACAAACTGGTATATATACATGAACTCAGTTATATACAAAGGAGCTACTAGTTATAAAATTTTCCAACAAAAGAATCTAAAAATCTGTACTTATTTCAAGTTAAACATGAATATAGGTACATGTGGTAAATTTCATTAGAGTTATGGTGAACTGTATTTTTTGTTTTTTTGAGGATTGAGGAGGAAAAAGTATTTTTTAAGGATATTTAAATTCATGGTTTTGCCAAAGTCTGTATGCAAGCATATGAAAAATTGGTTAAACACTTATATTTAATTTAATGCTTTACCCATTCCTACTAAATTCAAGCAAATGGATATTCCACAAATAATAATGAATGCACAGTATAAGATTTATGTCAGACACAGAAACTTTTTTCTCTTAACAAATTGAATTTAAAAATATATGTATGACTTTTTCAATAAAGTTAACATGATTAAATCTACATATTTTTTCTTGCTCTGTTATATCAAAAAGTGTGTTGTCTTTACATCTATAACAGCATCAATATATCGTTAGTTCAAGCTTGAGTCCTTCTGTTTACTTCCTATTCAATGATGTCACTTTTGTCATATCAAACAGGTCCATCATGTGACGTACTTATGGACATTAATCCTTATATAAATCATAAAGTGCAGCCTTATAAACTATAAATAATGTAAATTACTATACTATACTGAACAAATTGGTCAGTATATGTCCTTTATTACTGGTCAGTTTACTGTTTTTACAGGTGTCAACATGAATGAACATCTAAAATTACCATAACAATATTTATGATTGCTATGTGACAAAAAGTAAGTATAAAGTTCACGAGAACACTAAAGACATTCAAAGGAAAATAAAATACAGCTTATAAAATTTTGAAGGGAAATGAGACAACAATCCGACCAAAGAGCTGTAAACAGTCAGGCCACCAATGGGTATTCAGCACAACGTGAAAATTCAGCACATGGAGGCGGGCTTCAGCTTGTTATAGAAAACAAAATATATATTCAAATGATTACTGTAAATAAATTCAGAAATTATTGCATGCATTAATTACTGCGAAAACTGTAAACTTAGAAATTATTGCATGCATTAATTACTGCGAAAACTGTAAACTTAGAAATTATTGCATGCATTAATTACTGCGAAAACTGTAAACTTAGAAATTATTGCATGCATTAATTACTGCGAAAACTGTAAACTCAGAAATTATTGCATGCATTAATTTCTGCGAAAACTGTAAATTCAGAAATTATTGCATGCATTAATTACTGCGAAAACTGTAAATTCAGAAATTATTGCATGCATTAATTATTGCGATTTTTGAGGAATTAACAAAAATGCAAGATTAACTGTTGTGATTTCAGGAAAAGCTGCAAACAGATAAATGTAACAGATATCAGAATGCAAGTTCTTATTTCTGCAATACTCAACCAGTCGCATCATTTGTATCAATAAAACTATTGTAATAATTTCTGACATTGCAATATTTTACAATGTTAATCAACCCAAAACAACATTAAAACAAGTGAAACTGCGAGCTACTGCTCACTGATGATACCCCCGCCGCAAGTGGATAATATTAATAGTGTAAAAATATGCAAGTGTTCGGTAAAAAGGAAGTTGTCGAGTGATGAATCTGAAAACGCATCACACGGTATAGCTGACTTATAAAAATCCTGAAACCAAATTTCAGAAATCCTTGTATTGTAGTTCCTGTGAAAAATGTGACGAAAATTTTTAACTTGGTTATCATGTGTAAAATCATACAAGTGTTCGGTAAACAGGAAGTAGTGGAGTGATGAATCTGAAAACGCATCACACGGTATAGTTGACTTATATAAATCCTGAAACCAAATTTCAGAAATCCTTGTATTGTAGTTCCTGAGAAAAATGTGACGAAAATTTTCAACTTGGCTATCATGTGTAAAATCATACAAGTGTTCGGTAAACAGGAAGTTGTCAAGTGATGAATCTGAAAACGCATCACACGGTATAGCTGACTTATATAAATCCTGAAACCAAATTTCAGAAATCCTTGTATTGTAGTTCCTGAGAAAAATGTGACGAAAATTTTCAACTTGGCTATCATGTGTAAAATCATACAAGTGTTCGGTAAACAGGAAGTTGTCGAGTGATGAATCTGAAAACGCATCACACGGTATAGCTGACTTATATAAATCCTGAAACCAAATTTCAGAAATCCTTGTATTGTAGTTCCTGAGAAAAATGTGACGAAAATTTTCAACTTGGCTATCATGTGTAAAATCAGACAAGTGTTCGGTAAACAGGAAGTTGTCAAGTGATGAATCTGAAAACGCATCACACGGTATGGCTGACATATATAAATGTTGATACCAAATTACAGAAAAGGTGGATGTGTATTTCCTGAGAAAAATGTGACAAAAGTTTCATGGGACGGACTGACTGACGGACGGACGGACGGACGGACTGATGGACGGACTGACGGACTGACAGACAGAGGTAAAACAGTATACCCCCCCTTTTTTAAAGCGGGGGTATAACAAGACATTGCAAATCAAAAGCATTCAACTATCTCTATCCAGAAATCTAGTGAAAAATAGCACTTCCTTTTTTACAAATATTCTGACATAAAATTTACGATAAAAATAGAAAAAAAAGATACCTGATGATGAATTCCCACTTTTCTCTTCAACAGTTCACTAGTACAGAATGAAAAGTGGAAGGATTTAGTAGTAATTATATGTTACCATCTGTTCCGACAAAGAAGCTTAAACCTAATCTCTCGTTAACTAAATATATCCATTTAACACTTATTAATTATATAACATGGATCAGTCAAATAATATTTACATTTACAAAAAGCCACCATTTTGTTTTGTATTCAGCAGAAGTCTTTGAAGACCACTTTTGTCAAAATCTGCTCGAATGATTTTCGCAAAACTATAACTTCATTAAAATAACTTAAGTGTTTTTCAAGTATAATAAGAACATCTCTAAACAAAGACTGGCATTGAAAATTTAATAAAGTAACAAAGCTTCTTAAATTGGTAGAATTTTGTATGGCACTTATGTCTGTTGCCATGGAATCAATGAAAGGTAACATTTATTGCACAGTGCGCTTTCAAAAACCTTTCTAGAATTAGAAAGACTATTCATGTTCAATTTATGGAAAATTTGACCCAAAACACATTAAAGCCTATACATCTCAATTAACCGTGTTTGAATTCTCTGCAGTATTTGAATGAAAGATTTAACGGAATCTTGACGGATTTCTTAGAACTACTGTGGCTGATATCTTCCTCCTGAAGCAAACTGATTGTTGCTTTACATTTAGATTAGTGATCAATATTTCAATGAAAAGACAGGATTTCCTGCTCTTTTCAAAGAAAAAAATACTTTTATTACAGAAACTTGCTACAGACTTATACAAATCACTGCCTATTTTTACTTCATATGGAGTAAAAAAAGCACAAACTTCTTTCAATAAGACATCTTTCATGCAAAATTTACCATGAATAGCACTTTATTTCATAAGACCTTTTTATTAAATATTTAATAGAAAATGGCAGCAGGAATAATCATTTGCAAATAAAATAACTAAACAGATATTACAGTTGTAAAAATGTAAACAAGACAAATGGTAATAAATTTATATTTTCACTGCTAATTTTTGTTAAAAATGTAATTTACAAAATTGATAATGTAACAATTATCATTGAAATATTTGATAAAGTATCGTTGCATTATATTCTCTAGAGGGATAAACTGCACCGATAAAATTCTCAATTGTGTCATTTCAACTGAAAGCAAGTTATTTCTGATGCAGTTCTGCATGCATTTGAAAGTCAGATACAATCAATTATTATCAAAATTGTAAAGAATCTAATTTCAATCATGTAGTATTATATAACATCAGAGACGACATTAATAAACAGGTTCAGATGACAAAGAAAACTTGAATTACTAACCGTGCACAAAAAGAACAAACAACATGTGATCAAATGCTGGAAGGAGCCAACTGAGACATATTTGTATTATATCAACAGTGCAAGCAACAGACTGCAGACATATGGAAAGTACTGTTGGAACACTAATGAAAAGACTTTCTCTAATTCACTGCCATTGTTGAATAATAACCTGCATTTTTAATTCAAATTATGCAACAAGAACGATAGCATGAGTAACCAGTACATGACTGGTTTCCCATGCTACTTCTGATGCATTTCTCTATAAACATGCATACATTGTAGTCACCAGCTGATTGTTGTAGACCATATGTTGACCTCTAAACATCATTTGATTTTCGTGTCTTTGGGTTGCTGGTTCATCTATATAAAGCCCACATCACTTCTTTTTCATACAATAAGACAATTGCTAAACCACAAAAGTAGATTTTCTGTCAGTGAACCAATTACATATGTCTTACCGTATTTGGCACCACTTTTTGGATTTTTGGATCCTCAATGCTCTTCAACTTTGTACTTGTTTGGCTTTATAAATATTTTGATATGAGCGTCACTGATGAGTCTTATGTAGATGAAACGCACGTCTGGCTTACTAAATTATAATCCTGGTACCTTTGATAACTATTTACTGACAGCAAGGTAATGATAGAGGTCAAGGTCTTTGCAGGTACATGTACATGTATAAATATGCTGAACAAAGAAAACACTAATTATTCTAAGCAGCTGTCATGACTAATGTGCTGAATAAGGAACATTGGGTTAATTAAATAAAGTAGTTCAAAGCATCAACATTCACTTGATTTTGGCTTTTTTCAATTGAGTATCAGACTCAGAATTCAGATTATGGCTATTTATACTGTCCATTATATCAAATTGTTCCAGGGAAAACAATTGTGAGATTTCAAATCAGCTATGTAGCTCTTGCAATACATATATTCTTTCAGCTAACACCAAATATTTCAAACAGAATATCATTGAAAGTTGCTTCTGATGCATATTATAAAACTAAAAAGATGTACGATAGTGTGGATTCCAATAAGACAACTCTCCAACCAAGACCAATTGATGCAGAAGTCTGTAACTTACCAGTAGGCTCTAGGCCTTTAGCCAGGAATTTCAAACGGGGTTCAATTCAAGGGAAAGGAGGGTGTTCTTATAAACCCCTCGACCCCCCATCCTCCTGGCTACGGGTGTGAGCCTACTTTTTTTATCAAATATTCAATGAGGAAAATAGCATACACAACATGCAAATGACTTGCACGTGTTATATGGAACAAACAAGATGGATTCCTGTCAAAAAACCAATCACATTTGTGTTAGCAACAGAATGACGGCAATGACCATCAAGGTGCTTACAGGTATGAACACCCTGAACAAAGGAAGTGACAGACCTGAAGGTTTCTCCATCAAGGCAGCTGTATTGGCTAATGAGCAGAACAAACAAAATTAGTTGGTAAAAGGAAATATTTCAAAGCAACACTTCTGTAATTTACCCCATTCTCTCATTTAGCTTATTGATAATATATTATGTATTGATTAAGAGCATCATTTCAGTAAGAATAATGTGAGATTCTAAATCAATTACATAGCTTTAAATTACATATGTTCATTTCTGCAAGGCAAAGCATATTGCATGTGTTGACTCACTTTGATCTAGAGAAACTGACCTTTCTGACAGCGTGTCTGCATGTAATCCAGAACTTTGATCAACGACATGAAAATCCAGAAGTTTGATCTAATGAATCCATTTCATAATCTGAATGTTAATTTTTATCGAATTACACTAACAAACATTATATGTCCTCCTACATTGACATCCTACTATATGTGTATTACGTGTATTTTGTATTTCCTACCAACATTAACGAGCATTTTACCTGTCACTGATCAATCATCATTAAAACAATTAATATATAACATCACAATTAAAACATTTGTCAAAGTGAAAAGGACAAGATTTTTAAATTAAAACTTCATTTTTTTTTTCAAAGCTTAAAATAAACATGTTTCGTAACATGTATTTTTTTTTACATGTACTTATATAGTTTTGATCATAAAATGTTCCTTAAAGCAAATACATGTAGTGTATCATTAAAATACTATAAATAATGTTACGTACATACATATTTTCATATGAATAAACGTTGTTCATGTTAAGCCTGAAATTAATTTTCCTTTAAACTTGTACCCTTTGGTTGAAAAAAAAATCGCTAATTTATTATTTAATTTTAATAAAAGTTCTTATGCATGTGAACCTTTCAGACAGATGCATGCTATTTTATTACGTACTTTAAAATTTGCATTAAGGTTAAAACTCATTTCCTAAATTGAAAATTTATTGCCATGCTCAACTCGGATTTTTTTTTGAAAAAGTAATTTAGATGGCACAGTTTAGTCAAAATGAATTTCAAATGCAAATTTAGCTTCAATGGAATCAGTATTGGAAAATCTATTGTACAAATATTATATAATGAAATAGGAAATTTTTGAACCTATTCACCTGGTGGGATATTGAATGCGCCTTAAGGTAAGAATGGGTGATGAAATACAGAATATCATATTTTCTCATCGTTAAATATGAAACTAGATCTTGTGCTTCTTTGAATACTAAACGGTGTCACTGTACAATTGTTAATACTGAATCTTTTTATATATGATGTCTAAGTTATTTCTGTCTTCTCCAGTCTAGAAATGTTCTACAGCCCACAAGCTATTCTTTTTAGTTTTTTCCACTGAATTTCCGGTAGAATGAAGTTAAGACACCGTCAAACAATAAATGTATCGTGTTTCAAGAAAATGGTACTTCTTTCAGGCATCTTTTTTCTGAATCCAAGTGAATTCAAGACTTGGTTTGTTAAGAAATGTTGTGGTTAACAAAATGGCATAAAGTCCTAAGAAAAAAACATTGTCATGTAAAGACTGAAGATTAAAGATTTGACAGTAAAAATATAAATTGCAGGAAAATAAAAGAATATGTTTCAATTCGAAATTTGTTGTTTTCAAGTACAAATTGCAGGAGCATCCTATTCTTTATTATATTTTTATCAATTAGCATCCTTTAATTCAATATCTGTGAAAGCATAGCTCTATTTCAAAATCTTATCTTACAATATACATAAATTTATGACCAAAACAAAAAAAACAAAAAAACCATAATTAATCTACATTCCTTATAAACAAAATTTTTTTTTTTTTATTGTATTTATATGTGTAGGAGAATGACCTTCAATTACATCAAAAATAACAATAACCCAACAGCATGTTTACTACTTTCATCAATATATTTGGTCCAGTAAAAAATGTTTTTGATTTATACATCTAATGGATAATATGTTTAACCTCAAGCTACTAAAATCTCATCAACCCATTAATAGTCTACTTAACTCATATTTTTTTCTGAAATAACACTCACATCAAAGCATTCTTTTATTTATTCTTAAAATGTTTTGTAAAAGTTTGGTCATGCTGATCATTTTTATATTTTTTTATAGTGCTACTTAAGTACACATTTGTTAAGTACATTTACATTCCAAGTTTTTACAAGCCAAATGCTAGCCAAAAAGACAGCTGGACTTACTTCCCTTTATTTTTATTTGAATTACTTCCCTTTTCCCACACTTTACTATTCTTCCAAAAAATAACAAGAGGCTCTCAAGAGCCTGAATCGCTCACCTGAATTTTTTTGGTTTAATCTCTCATCAATGATTATTTTGGCTTTTCAATTTATTTAAATGTTCTTTGAATCGTCCTATTTTCTTCAAAAACAAAAAAAAAATCATTTTCTCCTATGTTCTATTTTAGCCATAGGAGCTATGTTTCTTGACATACAAGGAAATGAAATATAAAATTTATACTAGATACTCTGAAACTCTGAAACTCATTTAGCCTAAGTTTGGCTGAAATTGATACAGCAGTTTCATAAGAGAAGATTTTTTAAAGTAAGTCAACATGATGAACAAATTGTGAAAAAAGTCTTTAAAGGGCAATAACTCCTAAAGAGGTCAATTGACAATTTTGGTCAAATTGACTTACTTTGCTGATCATATTTGCTGTTTACAGTTTATCTTTATCTATAATAATATTCAAGATAATGACCAAAAACTGCAAAATTTCCTTAAAATTACCAATTAAGTGGCAGCAACCCAACAATTGGATGTTTGATTCATCTGAAAATTTCAGGGCTGATAGATATTGACCTAATGAACATTTTTACTCCATGTCAGATTTGCTCTTAATGCTTTCGTTTTTGAGATATAAGCCAAAAACTGCATTTGACCCCTATGTTCTATTTTAAGTAACGGCGGCCATGTTTTTTGACGGATCAAAAATCAAAGCACACACTTTGTGCAGGATAATCTAAGGAACAACCATGCTAAGTTTTAACCAAATCCATTCAGTAGTTTCAGAGGAGAAGATTTTTTAAAGTTAGCAAATATGATGAACAAATTGTGAAAAATTGTCATTAAAGGACAATAACCCCTTAAGGGGTCAATTGACAATTTTGGTCATATTAACTTATTTGTAGATCTTACTTTGCTGATCTTTTTTGCTGTTTACAGTTTATCTTTATCTATAATAATATTCAAGATAATGACCAAAAACTGCAAAATTTCCTTAAAATTACCAATTAAGTGGCAGCAACCCAACAATGGTTTGTTTGATTCATCTGAAAATTTCAGGGCTGATAGATATTGACCTAATGAACATTTTTACTCCATGTCAGATTTGCTCTTAATGCTTTCGTTTTTGAGATATAAGCCAAAAACTGCATTTGACCCCTATGTTCTATTTTAAGTAACGGCGGCCATGTTTTTTGACGGATCAAAAATCAAAGCACACACTTTGTGCAGGATAATCTAAGGAACAACCATGCTAAGTTTTAACCAAATCCATTCAGTAGTTTCAGAGGAGAAGATTTTTTAAAGTTAGCAAATATGATGAACAAATTGTGAAAAATTGTCATTAAAGGACAATTACCCCTTAAGGGGTCAATTGACAATTTTGGTCATATTAACTTATTTGTAGATCTTACTTTGCTGATCTTTTTTGCTGTTTACAGTTTATCTTTATCTATAATAATATTCAAGATAATGACCAAAAACTGCAAAATTTCCTTAAAATTACCAATTAAGTGGCAGCAACCCAACAACTGGATGTTTGATTCATCTGAAAATTTCAGGGCTGATAGATATTGACCTAATGAACATTTTTACTCCATGTCAGATTTGCTCTTAATGCTTTCGTTTTTGAGATATAAGCCAAAAACTGCATTTGACCCCTATGTTCTATTTTAAGTAACGGCGGCCATGTTTTTTGACGGATCAAAAATCAAAGCACACACTTTGTGCAGGATAATCTAAGGAACAACCATGCTAAGTTTTAACCAAATCCATTCAGTAGTTTCAGAGGAGAAGATTTTTTAAAGTTAGCAAATATGATGAACAAATTGTGAAAAATTGTCATTAAAGGACAATAACCCCTTACGGGGTCAATTGACAATTTTGGTCATATTAACTTATTTGTAGATCTTACTTTGCTGATCTTTTTTGCTGTTTACAGTTTATCTTTATCTATAATAATATTCAAGATAATGACCAAAAACTGCAAAATTTCCTTAAAATTACCAATTAAGTGGCAGCAACCCAACAATGGTTTGTTTGATTCATCTGAAAATTTCAGGGCTGATAGATCTTGACCTAATGAACATTTTTACCCCATGTCAGATTTGCTCTAAATGCTTTCGTTTTTGAGATATAAGCCAAAAACTGCATTTGACCCCTATGTTCTATTTTAAGTAACGGCGGCCATGTTTTTTGACGGATCAAAAATCGAAGCGCACATTTTGTGCAGGATATACTAAGGAACAATCATGTTAAGTTTCATTCAAATCCATTCAGTAGTTTCAGAGGAGAAGATGTTTGAAAAATTGTTAACGACGACAGACGATGACGACGACGACGACGGACGCCAAGTGATGAGAAAAGCTCACATGGCCTTTTAGGCCAGGTGAGCTAATAAAAACTAAACACTTTTTTTATTTTTACCTCTAAAAGTTATGGATACAATGTATTTTATATTAGGTCAGGCCTCTTAAGCATTGTCAACCCAGTACCAGTACACTTAAATATCTTTATTTCTTATAAATAACCATGACAAAAAAGCATGCCTTTTTTTTTATCTTTATAAAAAATACATCATGCTGATCATTTATATCTTTTTTAGTGCTATTTAACTTTATTTAATAACATTTAGAAAGTACATAAATATAAAAATAATAAAAAAATGCAAATTTTTATCTGAAAACAAGTCAAGAGCTACAAGACAGTTATAAATAAAATATTGTTTGTTTCCCCAATCCTGCAAAAACAGTGCTACTCATAAAATTTTATTGTCAAATTTAAGTCTAATATTATTTTATCAATTTCTGATTTTCAGGCTTATAGGATCGTCCAATGTGGTTCAAGCTTTTTGGAAAAAATAAAATTATTTCCCTACCTTCCGACCCATACCTGGCTTGGCAGGGTTGGGATTGGGGAAACAAACAATATATTAATTTAGGCCTTTGACTTACTTCCCTTCAGTTTTGAATTGAGTTACTTCCCTTTTCCAATCTTAGAAGATGTGGTATACTATTTTCTCTCAAAATGAATATTGTTTTTATAAACAGGGTCAAAGTCTGCAGTAACAAAAAGATTCTTTAACTTGTCTGAATCTGTCTAAAATGTTGCTTATAAAATTCCCCATTTCAGAGACTAAATGACTTTAATTTATTCCAAAGTTTGTATACCAGAATAAAAATAAAATAATGGTGTCATTTTTAGGATTTCATTGACAACCAGGATGTTTTGGCTGATATTTTAGGAAAGGTTACCAATAGCCAGAGTTTCAGAAACAGTAAATTTCAGGGAAATATTGTAAAATCAATTTTATCAGCAGTATTTCTTATTCATACAACAAGTCTTAGGCATATCATCTCAATTTCTATCATAGATTTGTAAAACAATTTAAAACTTCTATGTATATGATGATATCCTGTTGCATATATAACAGGGATAATTTCGATTAAAAATAAATGTTCATATAATCATTGAAATTATAAGCTGCAGAAACCTCCACCACTTTTTCCAAGTTTTGTTTTCTACTAGCTCTCTACTATTGCCCACAAAGTCACCAAACCTTGAAAAAAGTTTAGATGCAAAACAAAGAAAATGAAAATAAAACATATATCCAGAAGATGCAAAGGATAAAATCCAGAGGATAAAAAAAAACTTTCAATAAGTAAAGAGTTGAATTACTCAATTCCAATTTAACTATCAATTAAAAAGTTTAAAACATATTGACAAATATCTCCAGACTTATATACTGTCTATTTATGTGTATACTTTTTGTCTACTTCTTGATAGCAAAATATCATAGCCAGTTTTCAATTATCTGAGATCCAGTCATTTATAGGACAAAAGCAAAGGTCAGTAAAATATTTTTGTAAGGCAAAACATTCTTCTACATTCATGGATAATTTGATAAGATCACTTCAGTTAATTACTTCTTGGTAAAGTACTTCGGTAACATGTTTTCTAGACTAAATATCTTATAAAAATCAGAGGACTTTGGAATCTTTTAAGCTGCATTTACACACAATTTGCATTGTGAAACAATCTTTTATGTTTTCACAATCATAACATTGGATTAAGCATTTAATAAGTATGCATGAAAATTTAAAGGTACACTGGTTCATGGTAAACATTTAGTGTATTAGTTGAATTGATTATTTTTATACTTGTAAATAATTGAAAGAAATATACTCAATGTAAAATGAGGATTTGATTTTCTTTTAAATTTCTCAAAATTCACTGTTTTAACATGAAATGAATTGAATGCCTATCTTGGTGCAATTACTCCCAGGTGGCAGGTACCAGTTTTGGTATACCAGAACATGTGTCCCACACAGAAATTTTGTTATAGTTAAGCATTGAGGTATATAAATGCATCATGTGGACTAAAAAAATAAATGAATGAAAATTCTAGGCTAGTGTACTACACAAGTAAGTAGTTGCATACACAGGTTGGGGATTTCGTTCACACATGGGTCCAATCAGATGTCAAAATTGTGGTCTCCTCACTTGACGGCATACAATCAAAGTGGGGAAAATATTCATTTTTTTGTAAACAAAAATATCTTGAGATTTTGATGGTAAGGATAGGGACAAGGCTCTTATTCACTTAATATCCTTTATCTCTTGCATTTTGCATAAAATTCTTGTCGGCTTTTAGCAGGATTCTGCAGGTGAACATTAGATAGGTATCAGAGCATCACATTTTTTGTCTTATTTGCAATGCATTTATAAATTTTGAAATCTCCATGCTGGACAGACACCAACATTTAAAGGTTTTCTATATATTTACATAAGCACGCACAAATCTTAGTTCCTTGAAACCATACATTTTATTTGTATATAAGCTTGAATGAATTTTTCAAGAAAATAAAATCATAAATCCATGAAATTCTAAAGATTTATTGTAAAATAACTGGTTTCTGCCACCCCAAGATAGGATGGGTTATTTCCCTTTACATGAATTCTGATTACCTCCCTTTGCCCATACATCCCACTTACCTGATGAATTTGCAGTAAGTGTAGAACTTCTTCATCATTGGTATTTGAGTGGAGTGTCAGCGAAAATAACTTTTGTTCAACTTCATCAAGCCATTGAGCCAATGATTTTAGATCCATTTGCATGTCTGAAAAAAGTGAAAAAGATTTCAAATTACCTCTCCATTACTAAAATGATAAATATTCTTTGCCAATCAACACAAAAACAGGTAGAAAGCATAGGTTCCTTTATAAAAAAAAAAAAGTCATTGGCACTAAGGATAGGACATTCATAATTGAATTTTGAACTATTTTCATTAGTTTGTTTAATTAGATTATACATGCTTTTTTCTTGTCATTATATAATGTTGTTTTTGTCACAAATCATATAAGTTGGTTTATATGGCAATAAAAAGTTTGATTTGATTGACTAATGAGGAGCTTTTTTTTACTGTGAATTCATTTTTTTTTCATTGGTACTAATAAGTAAATTTGTATTTTTCATGAATATTTGATATCAGGCTTTTAGTTTTGCCAAAGTCTTCCTTCATGCCCATGTAAATACATTGTTCACCAACTTCACATATATAAACCTTAGAGAACATTGATATCCCATGATTAAAGAATCAACAGCAGTTTTTTCATCCTTATCATTTTATCACGGATTAAAAAAAATCTATTCAAAACATAGTATGTATGAAATAGATTGCAAATTATTAAAAGATCCAATTTGCAAAACCATGTGTATATAAACAACGCTCAGCCATATCAAAGTTGTTTGTTATCATAAAAACAGAAAAGAACTGCATAGCCCTACTGTATTCACAATTTTTATCAGAGTAATATATCTACATAAAACAGATTCATCTACACTTTAAAAGGAAGAGCAAAATTGATTTCTCGTATGCGCTAGATCTTGATAATATTATGAAATCACATATTAATTGTTATTATTTCATCGCCAATTATTAATCATTTGAAGCTAGGAATCTATCCCACAATTGGTTGAGACTTAATTGTATAATATTAGCGCTACACTTATTGATTGTGTAATCGTAAACAATCTATGTAATTGTACAGAGACATCAATAGATCGTTATTACCTGCTATCATGCAATCAGTGTTTCTACTTATATCTTTACAGGATACAGCTTCCTCAACCACCTTCCACTGCTGGTGAAGGTGTTGTAGGCATGGGGTTACCTCCTCTTTAAACCCCGGGTGGCGCTCCACCAGCTGCTGGGCGTAGTCATTGATGAGGCGAAGTCTGGGAGATTGGTTCAAAAGTTCTTCTTGATCCTTCTGTTAAAAAGTAGAAACAGCACTTTACATATGTAATCGAATTATTCATAAACTCTTCAATATGCAATTAAAATTGATTTTCTGGCATAAATAATGCAATTTAGGGCTATATAACTGAGACGTCAATCAATACTGCACTGTTAATTGAATAATGCTACATGCAATTTTTGCATTAGGTTTTTGCAATTTTTTATGTGGGAAAATAATTATACAGGAATACATACATAGATTAACGGCACAGCTTATTGTTGATAAAACAAATTAGATTATTAAATTAAACTTTTTTTAAAGGGAATGCAAGTTCTCTATAAATAAAAATTGAAATAGCTTTAAACATTTAATAAGATTTTGCTTGTTATTACAATTTGTTGTAATGGCAGCATTTTTATTCATAAAGACTCTTTATTAAGATATTTTTGAAAAAATTTTGGCTGAAGGCTATTCCAGAAATAATGAATGGGGAGAGGGGAGGAGGAGTCAAAAGGCAAATTTTTACCACCCCATACATTAGATTTTAATTGAATATCTCATTTAATTTTTAAGGCTATCCATCAAATTTTAATATAAATGCCTTGTTTTCAGGATAAATTTAAAGGAATGCATGTACCGTTCCCAAAATTAAATGATGTCATACGTATGACACATAAGAGCACAATTATTTTTTTTTTATTTTGGTCTAATCATGTAATTAAAAGATATTAAATGACTATTACACCACAAGAATATAAACACAACAAAAATATGTCCTCAAAATTTCTTCCATCAACATGACAAAAACTCCTGACACATAAACACAAAATGACAAAATAAATCACTCTGTTATATAATTTGTGTTATGTAATAAAAAAATTTTTGGCACTGAATCATTAGTGTATTGATTTTTAGATGAACAGACATTCCTGGTTCAAGGAGAGCCATAACACAGCATTCTTGAAAATTTAATGTTACTACAAAATCAAGTAATTTCATCCCTGATGGCAGGAGGCATTAAATGTCTCAATTACGTTCAATAAATTTTAGAATGTTTATGATAATATTTTGTTTTTTGGATATTATACTTTTAATTTTATCAAATATAAGTTATTAGCATACATGGATATCTCAAGCAAAAACATGTTTGCATGATCATAAATTTCATGTCATTGGGATAACTAAAGAGTACATGTTTTGCATTATTAAGATAATAATTATATTATCTTAATGTAAGAAGATAAATAATATGTATATGAAAAAGAGCAGCAAGCATGGAAATCAAGGTTTCCTAGCATTTCAACATGCTTACAACATATGTCTATATAAAAAAGAAGATGTAGTATGATTGCCAATGAGACAACACTCCACATGAGACCAAATGACAGTTAAATTAACAACTAAAGGTCACCACATGGCCTTCAACAATGAGCAAAGACCATACCGCTTGTAAGCTATCAAGGCCCTGTAATAACAAAGTAAAACAATTCAAACAAGAAAACAAACGGCCTAATATTTTGTGCTGGAGCAGTCCCTTGCTTAATAATGAACAAGACAAAGTATAGTCAGCATATATTAAATGAGGATAAAAAGAGAAGAGGTGTATAAGTCTATTATACAGAGCTATGAAATGTGCAATGATAGCTCAGAAGCCACAATAAGAAAGTAACAGGATGTGATTGGTCACCAGATCTGGCCATGCTGCCATAAAATGTTCATGTAATATCATTGAGTCACACTCAGAATTCAACCAATCAAAATACTGGGTTTGGTGCTATGAGCAGAGTTTTGTATTCTTGATTACTGAGAAAATTTGCATGATCACCAAGTGCCCAGAACATTGCTTATTCAGTACAACTTGACAGCATAAAAATGTCATGCTTGCAAAAGAAGAATGCTGCAGCTATATCAGAAACCTGCTTCTTACAATGAAGTATCTAATATGCATTAATGTTTTCTTTAAGCTTACAGGCATCAAAAACAACTATGTTTGGCAAACTGATAATGGAACCGTACTGTTGATAGAGATATAGAGTTCATCCCCTTTTTTTGTTTGGTTCATGTCGCTCAGTCTTTAGTTCTATATGTTGTGTTTTGTAAGCTGTTGTATGTCTTTGGGTCATTTTTCATTTTTTTTGTCTGACAAGGCATTGTCAGTTTGCATTTGAATGTACATGTTGATATCTTTCCCTTCTCTTTTTCAACATACATCAAATTTGAGTGAGTATTTAAAATACCTTCCAGTACTCAGACATTTTGTTAATTAAAAGAGCCAGGTAAAAGACAGATCGCAATACAACATGTCACAGTAATGGCTGCTTCTGCATTGACTTTAATAAGAGTAATAGAAAAATTCCCTGCATAACTTTTATCTTGATGGAAAATCAGAATAATCAGCAATAAATATGCAAAAATAAAAACCTCATGAATATCTTTGGTCATTAAAATTGTAAAATCTGCTAAGAATGGACCACTTACTAGCAATAGCAGTTAAAAAGTTTATATTGTTATTATTTGCCATTTGAATACAGTCAAGACTGAAATAAAGTGCATCTAGCCATTATCACAAGTGTCTATCTCACTCTTTCTAGAAATAAATTAACACATATATGAAATAAAACCATTGAGCCAACAAAGTTAATGGGGAGAGACTGACAAATTTTTATTGATGTTTGAATGTGGGTTTTTTTTCAATATTTATAGTAATTATCTTTTATTTAGGACATTGATAAATGTCTAAGACTATATATTGTAACACTTGACCAGGATGCATTCAACTGTACGAAGCCATCATCCATGAAAATAATAGTTTAAATGTGGGTTTTTTTTCAATATTTATATCAATTATCTTTATTTAGGACATTTATAAATGGCTATATAAGGTAAAACTTGACAATGATGCATTCAATTGTACAAAGCCATCATCCATGAAAATAATAGCAATTAAAAATTTACACCAGTGTTTAAAATAAGATGAGAGTGCCATGGATACAGGTTTAAAAGTTCAAGTATGATTTACAATGTATAAACTTGGCATAACCCTGCAGCCATCATAATAAATCAGATTAAAAAATGTGATATCTAATTCATCATGTTTTCATATTCTTAATAACACAGTAAATAAATACATAATCCTTTGTCAAAACTTGCCAATTATTATAAAACCTTATAAGTATCATCAAAAGACTGTGAAATCTAATACCAACAAACCAAGTCAACTCTAGTTCATCTTTACTTTAAAAATTGGAAGGTGTTCAATTATCAGTGAAATTTCACACAAAACGTTGTGACCTTATGTATTACACATGTACTACGGAGGTTACACATTTTAAAGTATACATTTAGTAGAAAATGGTTGCTCCTTTCTTATCAAAATGTCTGTCTCAAGAAAGGGTTCTTCGTCAATTTTATTCCAGTATTATACATATATAACAGATGTTATTCGGCCATACACTAGAATAAAGACTTTCACTACATTGACCTAAATTTGTCATTGGATCACCTTCAAATGTGTGAAAAACAATCCTTTTTAACTGTGATGTCAAATGTTTTTGGTTGTGACCTTAAAAAATTCATGAGAAAAACTTTCATTTTTCTTGAATAGGAGACTATAACACATGTATAACTTGAATTATGTGTATAATATAGGCAGACTCCGTTTGGATTAGGAGTACTCAGAAATACTTCATAATTCAGTGCTTTTATAAAATATTTGAAGCATTGGCCTAGATTTTTAATACATTTTTTTTAGATATATATATATAAGGCATCAAGTTCATTGTTCAGATTTCCAGTTAAGAGAATCCAAATACAAGTGTAATAGCATTTGCATATAAATGAAAGCTATTTCAATATAGAAACAATGTATTTACAAAAAATATTGAAAATACAGAAAGTACCATGTCTTTTTTTTTTTGCTGTGGTTCTTTACTCCAGAAACATGATCAATCAAACATTCTAAAGAATCAAATCAGGTCAAATTTTTTTTTATAATTAGCTGTTGTAACTATCAAAAGTATATTGGCCACAAATTGACAACATTTGTTAGTGACTAACAAACAGTCAGACAATCAGTTGCAAACTATGAAGGCTTGAAGCAGAAATTGAAAGTGACTGTCAAAGGAAGAGACCAAGTTCAAAGATAAACAGTTGCTAGGGGGAAAATTGCATTTAATTAACAGCAAGACTAGGAAGACTAATAAAATTGAGAATGGAAATGGGGAATGTGTCAAAGAGACAACAACCCGACCAAATAAAAAACAACAGCAGAGGGTCACCAACAGGTCTTCAATGTAGCGAGAAATTCCCGCACCCGGAGGCGTCCTTCAGCTGGCCCCTAAACAAATATATACTAGTCCAGTGATAACGAATGACTTCATTTTATCTTGAAAATTTTAAGACCTTATGAGAAGAAAATGTCTGACCAACTTTGCTAGGTGAAAAATTAGCCTAGTGGTAATGAAGAAGTGGACAGGAAGTTTGCCATTTGATAATGTTTGGTAAAACAAAGTTCTGATTAGATAAAAACCAACTTCTTTAAATCACAAGAAAATAAACCACTTGGTTTATTTGGCCTGACATGCAACAAGTTTTTAATTTTAAAGCAACATGTAATTTTCCATGGATTTTTGTTGGTCTAGCAAAATGCAATTAATTTCACTGTGGTAATATTTCAGTCTGGACATAGTCCATTATAAGTAGTGTCAACTTTCTAATGAACAACATGTTCTATCCACATTTATCATAGACATATGCTGCTCTCTTGTAATTTGTCTAAATAATGACCACTGTAAACATGCCCATAAAAGGGGAGATAACTTTGACATTAATCCTCTGAAAGATTATTAATTGCCTATAAATTTCGTTTTACAGTTAGATCAATATGTTCAGCATCTGTTTGTGTATTTCTAAGGTATCTGTAGCAATTCAGCCACCAGCAAGATAATCTATGTATCAACAGATCTTGTAGGGGAGGAGAAATTGACAGATAAGAATACAACAATTTTATATTAAATCTATTTACAGAAATTTATCTATGATATTCAACATTGATTTCTCTGATTTTAAAATTCATGAAATTGCTTATATTGGTATACATGTAACTTACCAACCTGGGTATTTTGCGAATTCTCAATTTGGTACAGTATTGTTTTTTTGAAAATAACTTACATGTAGGAATCTTCCTATCTTTATAATGATTGCTAGTAAGAAACTTTTGATATTTAATTGAATTTAGGTCAATTTTATCACTTTAAAAATTATAGCATTTCAGAAATGATAAATATCTATTGGCTTATTTTTCAAATGGGGGAAATGCTCATCCCACATGATCTTAAATTTTCGAGATAATATGAAATCTAAGTCTTGCTGTTAATAAAATCCTCATTTTGGAGCCTCAATTTCAAGTTAAGAATCATCTCATCACATGACATTTCTCTCTCTCAACATGATGTAAATTTATAAACTACTAATCAGGTTAATGTAGAACAAGTTACTGAGACATCAATCTTGACTATGCAGAGATGGAAAGGTAATGGGGACCCATATGTCAGATAAAATCTATCTAATGAAAATTACTTGTAATCATTTCTAGGTGGATTAACTTGAGATTGTATGGGCTATTTTCTTAACCCAATCTGACTTGATAACAGCAATATATTTGTGTAATAAAATAACATGCTTCACACACAGTTCATTACTTTCCATGATGTTAATTATAATACACTGGAGTAATTAAATCACACAACCATATAATTGATGTAAGAATGTGGAATATATTAAATTTTCGAAGAACACTGGCACCAACACTACAACTTGATGGACTAACCATGATTTTGATGGATGCTAAATACCTTAATGTCCAACGGCAAATATAACATGCATTTTTAGGAATTTAATATGTAATATGTTACAATGTCAAATAAATCTAATATAGATGAATATGCCCAGCCAGAAATGTAACATACTAGATCACAATATAACAGCCTGTTTAAATAGAGACTTTCATTCTCAATTTTATTTCACTCTTATTTTGACTTCAACTTGTCAAGATTTTTGCTCTCACTCAAGTACAATATATAAAAGTAAGAAGATGTGGTATGATGGCTATGAGACAAATCTCCACAAAAGACCATGAAAGACCAAATGACTTAGAGGTTAAAAACTATAGGGAGTGTATGGCCTTCAACAATGAGCAAAAACTCACACCATAGAGTCAGCAATACTTTGCTTAGCCTATAGCTAGAGACAACAAAATAACTTTAGAGTTTGGTAAGACTAATGTGAAGATAAAACTAACAACCTGTCATAATTAACGCAAGCATTCTTTAACAAACCACTACTGCATTGATAGACTGAAGGTGTTCACTAATGAGATGGAATACAAAAAAGTCAAAATAGTAAATGCAGCTTTTATGCTGATTTTTCCATGATAACTATAATCATCATGATCATAGACCTACATATAAATATATATTAAACCTGATGATCAAAGAATGTCTACAAGACAAAATCATGTAAAGGAAAGACGGAACACAAAAACAACATCATTAATTGGCTTTTAGCACATACAATTCAATTATTAAATATGTTGTACTATATTGAATTAATTTGGAATTCCATAAAATAATTGCATCTATGTAAAGACAACAGATCTTCATTTTGAAAATAAGAAAGCTTACAAACCATGAGAAAAGAGTAAAGTGAGATGAAACAATATTTAACATAAAAATTATCTTTCAACAAAATAACCAGCCAACATACAGCTGATTTCAAAAGAAGATAGTTGTTGAAAACACTATTCATCTTAGATAAAGGAGGATAGTCATACGATTGACTTCGTAAATATGTATGTACAAATTATGAGATGGAAAAAAGCTAAAGGAATGTCATGCATTGATGCACATATCAGGAAGTTGTACATGTCTCCAAACTGACTTGTTGTAAACATTCGTGAGAAAAATTTCAAATCAGAAATGTGTTATAACCTTGACATGTAATTCTTCAAAAAAATATATTTGTCTTTGATGAAAGACTCCGCCATTTTTTCTTAGCTATATTAAATAAGTATTTAAACATCTTCAAAGAATAAGTTTTGTAAAGAAGCTGCAACAAAGACCTCCTATTTCTTTCTGCATCAATAATTCCTTTTTGTAATGTAAGATATGCCAGAGTCTATCTATTCATCTTTGCCTATTTACATTATAATAATAAATAAAACACCAGTAAGTCTAAACACTATGCTCTTCATCAACCCTAACTACAGACAATGGTATGATATAATATGATCATCTTCTATTAAGTGCTTCTCTAAAGTGTTTTAGATTTCCCCAATGTCTTACATGTTACGTAATATCCTCTTACTGATAAATGTGTGATTATGAGTGTATATGTATGTATGTACCTGTATTACATGTATTAGTAAGCATTTTAGAAGATTTCTAACCTAAATTCAGATTTTTTTATGAGCCTTCAATACATATTACTGGTCGTTATATATCTGTGTGACCTTATTTAGTAGGCTAAGAGATTTTTACAAGAATATATAGGTAAAGAGAGATGTTCATATATTCCATTAATGAAAGTAAAACTATAAAACCTTGATGTCTTTTTAGTGTGATTTTAGGTTGCTGTCGCACTGATATCTCCCTGAACATTTCTTCTCATTTGATAACATACACCTTCTCTGAACTGACAAAAGTTTATGATTCAATTTTGCCACTTCTAATTCATACATAAGTAGATTATTATTCAAAAGCCTTCTAGCCTGTCTGCAATGATTATGAATGATTAAAAGTACTTGTATGCCAGAAAAATGTAACATAAACTACCTGTCTGCACCTGTGCAAGTGCTTTCTGAGATTTAAACATTCTTGCAAATGTGCATACCACAGAGAATTTGACTTCCACTATTGTACATAGCTACTTATCAATTTTCATGAATTTCATTGGTACAGATGAACCTCGAAATAAAATGTTTAACGAATAACAAATTTTCTAGAGGCTTGTATTTTGACATTAGCAAAACCACCAAATTAAATATCCACGAACATGAAAGATTTCCTAAATCCACGAAAATTGGTACCCACGTAAATAAAAGAATCCACAGTAACTATTAGTACATTTTCCTGGTATGAAACAAAATCTGAATGGGATTTGTAGAAAGGAGAAAAATGGGCATAAAGTAAAGAATGATGAAATGACCTAGAAAATTTCACAATACAGAAATGAATAATACTGTCCAGTATATCTATGTATCAGTACTTCTGTGAAAAGACCAGCATTAAAGTACAATTGTACATGTACTCTTTTTAAAACAAGTACCCATCAGAGATTATCTGATTTCCACTTGATTTCTTGTATAGAAAGAAGTGTCATGAAGTCATTATAGACTGCTTGCTTGCAAGAAAATTCAAGCATGATTTAAGCTTTGATAGACAAGAAGCGCATAAGCAGCTTACAATATTTAAGCCTTTATGTACTAGGTAATAGAGTGCATATATTAAAGGTGTTTCAGTAAATTTTTCCAATGGTGAATTTTTATAATGAATGCTGGTGATTGTGTGCAATTTACTCTGAAATATCTCTGTATATTCCATAAGTAACGAAGTATAAATGGCTAGGTCCTAAATCAGAGTGTTGAAATTCCAATCATTTTTTAAAAGAGTCGTTTTCTAAGCCCCAGCATAAGTGTGTTTTAACTGTATCCCTTGTGTGAAGTAATTCTGTACCTGAACAACAGATCTCCCATCAATACTTGTTATACAAGAGTAATTACCTGAACTAAATACTTCTCCGATAGCATCAGACTACCTGTTGATTTCTGGGTAGTCTGCAGCACCTGAGCTAACCATGATGTTAGCTCATGATACTGTTTACGAAATTCTGTTAGCGAAACTTTATTGTTCTCACCAGACGTTTCTTCATCAGAAGTCTGAAAAAGAAAGATTACAAAATATGGAATTCTACCTTGACATGGAAATAAATAATTAAGTTCTGTTAACTTTTTAATCCCTGCTGTATTTTATTATTGTAGGATGATGGTTCTGATTAAAAATCGGTCAACCACAACAAATCAATCAGCAGGATTAATGGCAGACACTTTTAATATTTCATAATTCTATCACAAGACAATATTGATGATCTAGAATGATGACACAACATAAAATCTATATATCTAATTTAAGCTTAATAGTACATGTTATAACAATATATCCATCACTCAAGAGAGTCATGACAAATAAGCTTCGTTAAGCACTATTTCCTTTTATAGTGACAATAAGACATTATCTTATAACTTCTACAATCTTTTTAAGTTTGCTAATTATTTTTATCATGTCATACAATACTAGAAAGAGTATTTTGCTCCAAATATTTAACCTATAAACCAGTGACTTGTTGATCTATCTATTCTTGTTTTTCAATTTCTTGTGAAAGGAATGACTTCAAATTCACCACATGTACCTATTAGAAGCCTTAGTCTGCTAAGGGAACCCAAAGTACTAATCTATTAGGCCCATATCATTCAATATGGTAGAAACCAAAATGATAGGAAATGGCTTCTTCCTTGCTTCACAAAATCAAGATAGCTACTGTATAAACAGTCTTGCCAGATATTTGGCTTCTACTGTAAGAATTGAAATGTTTTATACATGTATCTGCAGGCAAACATCTGTTTATTGTTTTTCAAAACGTATGATATGAGTATGCAACACAGGAGTAACTTTTACCAGGTATGCTTAATACCAAAAGTCTGGAAAGCCAAAAGTTGACATAATTATGATATTAAACTACTAAAAGGGTCTTAACAGTAAGTACTGTCTAAACTGTCTCACATAAACTTTGGAGGAGCTTGTTGGAAGTTGTTTTAGAAAATTAAGTATGGTAATTTCAAGAACTTCTGACATCAGACTCGGATTTCTCTTGAACTGAATTTTAATGTGCGTATTGTTATGCGTTTACTTTACTACATTGGTTAGAGGTATAGGGGGAGGGTTGAGATCTCACAAACATGTTTAACCCCGCCGCATTTTTGCGCCTGTCCCAAGTCAGGAGCCTCTGGCCTTTGTTAGTCTTATATTATTTTAATTTTAGTTTCTTGTGTACAATTTGGAAATTAGTATGGCGTTCATTATCACTGGACTAGTATATATTTGTTTAGGGGCCAGCTGAAGGACGCCTCCGGGTGCGGGAATTTCTCGCTACATTGAAGACCTGTTGGTGACCCTCTGCTGTTGTTTTTTATTTGGGCGGGTTGTTGTCTCTTTGACACATTCCCCATTTCCATTCTCAATTTTATTTACAGTAACAAGTTGATGCTTGTTCATATGTCTGTGTAAAGTTTCTTTAGCTTTATAAACATGCATGCTTTATTCGAGGATCTGATTCTTATACATTCTTGTACAGCGACATGTACATTTCTAGAAATTCTTTATTAAGCACTAAATAACTTTGTGGTACCACCTCCTCATATAATGTTTATGAAATTGGTATGATATATATATGTTTGTATGTTTGTGTATAACAAATTTGTATTGTCTTGGTATCAATCCTGTAATTTTGGATTTTAAACCAATAAAAATTACTTAGGCAATATAGGAAAGGTGTACTGACATAAGTAGTCTCTAAACACATTAGCTCCATGGAGCTTTCGTTAGTAGAAGCCATATTAACTATGTGTATCAGTGAGAAAAATGTAAAAGCATAAAAATATAGTATATACCAATACACATAATTAACAGCGCCTGGTGATGTTTGATAGCCTGACCGGTTTCGGTCCATAAAGGACCTTCATCAGAGGCAGAATGGTGGATTAATGTTTGCACCCTATTTATATAGATATGGTAACCGGCGGTTGAGTTAACCGGCGGTTGGGTTAATCGGCGGTTGGGTTAACCGGCGGTTGAGTTAACCGGCGGTTGAGTTGACCGGCGGTTGAGTTAACCGGCGGTTGAGTTAACCGGCGGTTGAGTTTACCAGCGGTTGAGTTAACCGGTGAAAAATCCCAGTGGGATTTTCCATGGTTACAATTATCTATATTTAGCTAATGTTCATGTTACAGTAAACTTTTTGACATGTTACGGTAAACATTTTTACACTAAATGGTAAACATGTGACCTGATGATATAACCATATTTGGGCTTTAGCATTGGATAAAGGGTGTTTTAATAATTTAAGAAGTACATAGTAATCATTTAGTCTTGATCTTTGGCTTATGATCCACCTAAATATCAAGTCTTGGAATAGTATTTCATGGTAGTTATGTGATCTTAATATTTGGCTTATGATACACCTAAATATCAAGTCTTGAAATAGTACTTCCTAGTAGTCATGCAGTCTTGACCTCAGGCTTATGATACACCTGTATATCAAGTCTTGAAATAGTAATTCATGGTAGTCATGCAGTCTTGATCTTTGGCTTATGATACACCTAAATATCAAGTCTAATAATAGTATTTCATGGTAGTCATGCAGTCTTGACGTTTTAGCTTGTGATACACCAAAACATCAAGTCAAAACTATTACCCCCCCCTAACCAAACAAAATTTGGTTTAGGGGGGGGGGGGTTCTTATTGAGAATGCTTCATTTAAGCCTTTAGTACTCCTTTCAAGATCAAAGGTAGATGAATATTAATCCTCAGTGTTAAAAAGTTTTCAACACCTTAAGTTTGTAATGTAGGTATTACATATATACATCAATTTCAGGTAATCGCTAGGCTTACGCTTAGAGCTCCTATGCCAGTGAAAAATCAATAGGCAATATAGGAAAGGTGTACTGACATAAGTAGTCTCTAAACACATTAGCTCCATGGAGCTTTCGTTAGTAGAAGCCATATTAACTATGTGTATCAGTGAGAAAAATGTAAAAGCATAAAAATATAGTATATACCAATACACATAATTAACAGCGCCTGGTGATGTTTGATAGCCTGACCGGTTTCGGTCCATAAAGGACCTTCATCAGAGGCAGAATGGTGGATTAATGTTTACACCCTATTTATATAGATATGGTAACCGGCGGTTGAGTTAACTGGCAGTTGGGTTAACCGGCGGTTGGGTTAACCGGCGGTTGAGTTAACCGGCGGTTGAGTTGACCGGCGGTTGAGTTAACCGGCGGTTGAGTTAACCGGCGGTTGAGTTTACCAGCGGTTGAGTTAACCGGTGAAAAATCCCAGTGGGATTTTCCATGGTTACAATTATCTATATTTAGCTAATGTTCATGTTACAGTAAACTTTTTGACATGTTACGGTAAACATTTTTACACTATATGGTAAACATGTGACCTGATGATATAACCATATTTGGGCTTTAGCATTGGATAAAGGGTGTTTTAATAATTTAAGAAGTACATGAGTTAACCGGCGGTTGAGTTTACCAGCGGTTGAGTTAACCGGTGAAAAATCCCACTAACTCAACCGCCGGTTACCATATCTATATAAATAGGGTGCAAACATTAATCCACCATTCTGCCTCGGATGAAGGTCCTTTATGGACCGAAACCGGTCAGGCTATCAAACATCACCAGGCGCTGTTAATTATGTGTATTGGTATATACTATATTTTTATGCTTTTACATTTTTCTCACTGATACACATAGTTAATATGGCTTCTACTAACGAAAGCTCCATGGAGCTAATGTGTTTAGAGACTACTTATGTCAGTACACCTTTCCTATATTGCCTATTGATTTTTCACTGGCATAGGAGCTCTAAGCGTAAGCCTAGCGATTACCTGAAATTGATGTATATATGTAATACCTACATTACAAACTTAAGGTGTTGAAAACTTTTTAACACTGAGGATTAATATTCATCTACCTTTGATCTTGAAAGGAGTACTAAAGGCTTAAATGAAGCATTCTCAATAAGAACCCCCCCCCCCAAACCAAATTTTGTTTGGTTAGGGGGGGGGTAATAGTTTTGACTTGATGTTTTGGTGTATCACAAGCTAAAACGTCAAGACTGCATGACTACCATGAAATACTATTATTAGACTTGATATTTAGGTGTATCATAAGCCAAAGATCAAGACTGCATGACTACCATGAATTACTATTTCAAGACTTGATATACAGGTGTATCATAAGCCTGAGGTCAAGACTGCATGACTACTAGGAAGTACTATTTCAAGACTTGATATTTAGGTGTATCATAAGCCAAATATTAAGATCACATAACTACCATGAAATACTATTCCAAGACTTGATATTTAGGTGGATCATAAGCCAAAGATCAAGACTAAATGATTACTATGTACTTCTTAAATTATTAAAACACCCTTTATCCAATGCTAAAGCCCAAATATGGTTATATCATCAGGTCACATGTTTACCATATAGTGTAAAAATGTTTACCGTAACATGTCAAAAAGTTTACTGTAACATGAACATTAGCTAAATATAGATAATTGTAACCATGGAAAATCCCACTGGGATTTTTCACCGGTTAACTCAACCGCTGGTAAACTCAACCGCCGGTTAACTCAACCGCCGGTTAACTCAACCGCCGGTCAACTCAACCGCCGGTTAACTCAACCGCCGGTTAACCCAACTGCCGGTTAACCCAACCGCCGGTTAACTCAACCGCCGGTTACCATATCTATATAAATAGGGTGCAAACATTAATCCACCATTCTGCCTCTGATGAAGGTCCTTTATGGACCGAAACCGGTCAGGCTATCAAACATCACCAGGCGCTGTTAATTATGTGTATTGGTATATACTATATTTTTATGCAATAAAAATTACTTACTTACTTTCTTATACAAATAAAAGTTCATCATGTTCATTACAAACAATGATATGATCAAATCCTGAAAACATTATGCAAACTTAAATGATCAAAGGAACATCCATGCAGAGGTGCCCTTAGGCCAGACCCTGTACAGCTCATCAGGCTTATAGATTGTAATCAAAAAGAGATAACAGTTGCTTAATAGCAACAGTTAAGCCAATTATCAATCTAATTAAAAACCGATCTCTCATCGCTCCTGTTTCTGATATGTCGCGTGGGAGATCTAACGAAACCGGCTTTGAGGTCACATGTGAGTGAACTAAAAGTCATGAATTTATAAAGATATGCAAATGAGTTGACAACCTATTAATAAGCCAATCAAAAAAGTTTATGAATTATTATGACTGACGATTTCGTTGTAAATAAAATGAGTTACATCCCTTTGCCTTACGTTAAACTTCCAAGATCGTGGAAGACTCAATTTCATTGGTCGAAAAAGACACACCTACGAGGTCACTCACATGTGACCTCAAAGCGGGTTTCGTTAGATCTCCCACGCGACATATCAGAAACAGGAGCGATGATAGATCGGTTTTTAATTAGATTGGCCAATTATTAACCCTCAAACCAAAGTTAATTGGTATTTACATGTGTTTATAGCATTTTAATTATAAGTTAGAGCTACAGTTGTATCAAAGACAATACCAGTAACAAATATATTTACAGGAATCTTGTTTTTGACAGATACATATTCATGGGCCTGTTCTACTTAAAGAACCTCATCTGAGGTTGCCATCTGTTTTATTTGAATGTTTTTGTGTTATATAGGGTGTATGGGAGATAGCAGATCTGTGGAAGTCTCTGTTAAAACTGATTCAAAATTTGTCTGGACTTGGGCTATTTAAAGCCTAGAACATATTGTGCAGATGTCTTTTGTATTTTTATGTGGTTGTTTTCCTGTCTTTAGGTCTATATCCAGCTTGTCTTGTTAATTATAGATTCTGATGATACATGTACATATATTTGCAACCATTATTAAAAAAAATACATTTTGTTGCCTTTTTTTACTTCAGGGGTTTATATACCTTAGGGTTAGGGTGTATTTATGGTGACAGTTTTATAGGTTTGGGTATGTTTCATGTTTTAATTTAGAGATAGATTTAAGGGTTTAAAAGGGCCAGGCAGAGTAAGGTAAGGTTTGAGATGAACAATAGTTTAGTATAGCTCTATATGCCATAATGGGTTGGGTATGTAAAATTTAAATGAAGGCCCATTTTGGTACATGAACTACATGTAGGATACTTTATTCAATCAGTAAATAACAAGGAAGATACTTATTACTTCAGTTATCAGACCATCTTCACACCCTACTACTAACATGACTAACTATCACCACAGTAGATACAATAGAATCTGTGTCCCTTATTGATATTTCAGAAGCAATTATTTTTGCTATCGTGTGCAGCCAATACTTGTCTGCGTTTCTAATTGCCATTGCAATACATTAGAATTTACAATCATGAACATCAGATTTTGATCTGTGATATGTATTGCATCTGTGCTTTACTGATAGTTGGTTATAGGGTGCAAGCACAGTTCCAGGATTTAATTCCTCAGAACTAGGAGCATGAGGAGTAAGAGGACTATATTTTGAAAAAAAAATGGCTGTTATTTTATGTATAACTTTCATTTTTTCTCTCCTTTCTTAAAAAAAGGGAGTTGGAATGTCTGATTTGCCCCTGTCTGAACCAGAGGGCTGATCTTTGTCATACATAGTTACCTACACAAAACCAGACCCTGCATGGCATTTTATCTCTTCCTAATTATTTACTTCCTACATATATAAATATGTAATATACTGTTTGTTACTCAAATAAATTCGAGTGTTTTTATGCATTACAGGTAAAAATTTATGGAAATTTTATTCAAAAAAAATCGTTTATTACCTTTTAATAAAAAGAAATAGACACTTTCAGTTGTAAAACACATATTGATAGATAATATAATGCATATAAATCACTATTTGTCAGACTTGACAGTACATATATAGATAGATGAATTGTATATCAAGTGCGTGAATTTCAGTTAAATAAGTCAAAAAAAATATGTACATGTACTGATATATGTATGTTAACTACATGTAGTACCAGAGTTGGCACATTCTCTCAGAATTTTAAACAAGGAACTACATGTATTGGAATCTGGAATAATTTCGAAATCTAGAAAATTGATAAGAAATGTACGATGAAAACTAACCCAATTTTGGAGGTTCACCAGGCAATGGGGGTTCTTGGTTATGCAAAATTATTTGAAATGCGAAGAAAGCAGAGGTTCTAACAAGAACATTCCTACGTTTCCCATCCCTCTCTGAATCTACTAAATGATTGTACATTCATGTTGATATAATTACTCATTGAAATAGTTGGGGGTTAAATCAATGATTATCAGAAATAAAACACCCTTACTCTAGGAATAGGTCAAAATTGTTACAGTAACATTGCCAATAGTTTTATTTTCAAACTTGTGTGTTGTCCAATTTGAAAAAGAAAAAAAAAGGTCAAAACAGAAGTGTTACAATGTATCATATAACATGTATAAAGTATAAGCAGTTTATGACCTATATGTTTTTAATATTTTCCCTAAGTATAACATACTGCTTGACTTCAGTCAAATAGACGCTATAAAAATGGTCCCCTTATCAATTATTCATATTTTGTACTTATAAATTGGCGCAAAAGCATGACATATATTGATGAGTAGAGGTAACTGTCCGTATCTGTTACTTTATATTACACAGAAATGAAGTAGATTGACTATGACAGGTATTGTGTAGGGTTGTTTATCTGTACAATCATCTGATTATTAAATTATAACCATACCTTACAGGCATCCAGAATATCTTTATCAAAAAGGTACTGGAAATTATCTGTAAGCAGCTCATATTTACTATACCGCCTTCTGAACTGGTCCTTCAAAGTACCTGCAGGGGAGGTGCCAGGAGTAGTACCAGGGGTACTCTGCAAACTATCATCCATCAACTCTGAAAAAGATGGCGAGTGAGCTCTACTGCTGACTTGACTACTGACTTGGCTACTTGTTATTGAGACATCATCCATCATGACCCTCCTTCTTTTTGGTTCAGAAGGAAAATCCAAAATTCTTTTTAAATCAGGACTCGAAATGTTGTTCCTTTCCATCAAAGCAGGACTGTTGGTTCGACCGCTTTCAACAGGTGAAAAATTAAGTGATTGAGAAGACATTTTATCCACTTTTCTTAACGGTGTTGTTGACATTTTTTATTTTTCCGTAGGATGTATGGTATAAATTCCAATTAACAGATCACTGTATAGTAATATCTTGTTTCCCGCTTATTTCAGCATCAGGTGACCTTGAAATTTGAAATTCTTCCTTTTTGAACATTATCTTAAATCCCCTTGATCACACAGAATGACAAGAATTTTTTGTAATTTCCCTTTTCCTGGCTAAAACAGCACGATATTTTCCTTAACTGTGAATCTGGAATCCAATTTCTAGGTCATTGATTCTAAATGTCTGCTCAACATCTCTGGGTAGTTACTATAAAAAAACAAAAAATCAATCATAAACCATTCAAAACTCATCAAATATAACGGCTACAAATATTGATACAGATCACACGAATTAACAAGATTTAAATCCATAAAAATTCTGCCATAAAATGGCTACTGAGGTGTAACATATACACATCTCTAATTGTTCTATTTTTAGATTCAGTGATGCATTTGAGAAGAGCCTGCACATGTTCAACTTCATTCATCAAATTCCTTTGGCATATTTTGGCAACAAATGAACTTTTCAAAACAAAATGGTAATTTTTGAAATCTCAAGAAGAGATTTTATATGAATTTATAGGGTTAAATATACTTACCATGAGTTACTATTATAAATATAGAATACGTTCCGCGTTTTAGTATGTTCCCAATCGCAAAAACATCGAGGAGACCGAGATCTTTAAACATCCGGTATGTTATGAAATCTACTCACTCGATTCAAGGTAAGATCAGTTTTATTTGGCGTTTAATTGGAAAACCAATATACACCAAAAAGAAATTTATTTGGGGTGGCGGTGGTTCCTGGTAAGTATATTTAACCCTATAAATTCATATAAAATCTCTTCTTGAGATTTCAAAAATTACCATTTTATATGAATTTGGTTAAATATACTTACCATGAGTTACTATTATAAATATAGAATACTCACTGATTAACAAGCAGTTCTTTGCAGGTGGAGGATAAATTTCTTGGATATGAATAAAAACATTCCTCAGAAAACACCAAAAAACAGTTTCTTTTTAAAATACTGTCATACATTAAAAACTTCCACCAAAAAACAAACAACTATTTACAGGATACTACTAGTCATCATCCTGAAAAATTATATAATAAACATTATGTGAAACTTTGTATACATGCTCTATATACATTTGTCCCTAAATAAAATTGTATCAATAACATATCAATTTTATAAATAAAAATTATGTGAAACTATTTTTGTCTTTATATACAATAATTTCTTTAAAAACAATTCTATTGTAATACTTTGTCAGAATCTATATCTCGTAAATAGAATCTTACAAAAGTTGATTCAGATGACCAATCTGCCGCATCTAAAATCGATTTTGTAGAAGCTCCCTTATATAGAGCCCAACTCGGAGCAATTGCTCTTGTGGAATGACCTTTAACTTTTAATTTGTCATTTGAGTAAGCAGACCTGATTGTTTGGACAATCCAACTTGAAATTGTCACTGCTGTTACTGGTTTATGAGGTTCTTTCATTGCTAAAAATAATTTGACTTTGTCAGTTGCATCTAACTTCTGTCTTATTTCCTTGGTTTTATCCAAATAAATAGTAATTGACCTTTTTGGATCTAAAAACTCTCTTTCTTTGAAATGAGGTACATTAATTTTGGCCCCAAAATGACTTTGTCTATCTTGTTTTGACAGACCATGTCTAATGAAAGTTATACCTTTGTCCTGAACCCTCATAGACTCTTTATCAATTCTAAGACTTTGTAAGTCACTGCATCTTCTAAAAGTTGTTATAGCAATGAGAAACACTGTTTTAAATGTAACAAACTTTAAAGATGCATCAGATAAAGGTTCGAAAGGTTCATTCTCTAAGGCGTTAAGAACCATCTCTAAATCCCATTCAGGCAATAAATTAACCTTGGGAGGTCTAGAATGAAAAACTCCTTTTATCAGCCTTGAAATATAAGGATGTTGACCAATCTGATAATTATCAATTGGTGGTAACACTGCTGATAACATAGAGCGATACCCAGATATTGTTCTGTATTGTAGACCTAATTCAAACAGATAAGCCAGAAAATCAGCAACCTGATTTAAAGTAGCTGTATAGGGATCAATTTGTTTCCCACTACACCAGCTATTGTACTTTTCGAATTTTGTAATATAGTCTTTTCGAGTACCCTTTCGCCAAGATGCATTGAGCAAGTTTCTAGCCGATTCAGAAAATCCTTCTGCTTTGAAGTTTCTGTCGAGAGGAGCCATGCAGCTAAATTCAACATTTGAGGATTTGGATGGCAAATTTGGGTTTTGGGTTGTGTCAATAACTTTTCCCATTGTGGAAGTCTGATAGGAGGAGCTATCAATAACTGTAGAATTTCCGGATACCAGTGTCTCCGTGGCCACTGAGGTGCTATTAAGATAATCTGACAGTGGAACTGCCTCATATATCTTAATATCTTCGGAATCAGACAAATTGGAGGAAACACATAAGCAAACATGTTCTCCCATGGAATTGTTAATGCATCCAAAGCTAGTGCATTGGGATGAGGAATCCAAGTACAGAAAACCTCTGTTTTTCTGTTCTCCCAGGACGCAAATAGATCTATCACTGGGGAACCCCAAAGATGAAAAATTTGATTGACAATTGTCTTGTTCAATGTCCATTCTGATTGGCGTATTTTTACTCGACTTAATTGATCCGCCAACACATTTTTCTTGCCCATTATATGTGCTGCCTTCAAAACTATCTTGTTCTGAATGGCCATCTGCCACAACTCCCAAGTTAAAAGACAAAGACTGGTTGATTTTGTCCCTCCCTGGCGATTTATATATTGGACAACACTTGTATTGTCGCTTCTGATGAGAACACACTTGTTCGTTAACAGACTTATGAAATGTTTCATTGTCAAATAAACTGCTTTCATTTCTAAGCAATTTATATGCCACTCCTTCTGTTGTGGACTCCATTCCCCTTGGAATATTTGATTCCCAACATAACCCCCAAAACCGCTTTTGGAAGCATCTGTTGTGACTGTTACAGTGGATATTGGAGATACTAAAGATCGGCCTTTCAGCGTGTTCACTGAATTTGTCCACCATAATAGATGAAATTTTAGATGTTGAGTAAATGGAATTTCCAATGTCATATCTTTGCAAATTGGATTCCAAAAACTTAAAAGATGTAATTGTATTGGTCTCATGTGTAGACGTGCATTTGGAATCAACTCTATACATGATGCCATCACACCCAGAATGCGAAGAAAATCGAAAGCTATTGTCTTCCCATTCTGCATGTTCTGAATTAACATTTGTAACTTTTGAATTCTCTCTAATGTAGGAACTACTATTCCCTTTTGTAGATGAAAAACTCCCCCTAGGTAAGTCACTGATTGACTTGGAATTAAACTTGATTTCTCTCTGTTTATTATGAAACCTAGTGAAACTATCAGATTGAGACATTTCTCTCGATCTTTTAATAATTGAATTTTGTCCTGATTGATTATCATCCAATCGTCTAAATATACCACCATTCTCACATTTTGAGCTCTGAGATATGCTGCCACCACTGATACAATTTTTGTGAAAATTCGTGGTGCACAAGTTGGACCAAAACACATTGCTTTCCATTGATAACATTGGTTTTGAACACAGAACCTCATGTACTGTCTGTGACCTTGAAAAATTGGGACGTGAAAATATGCATCCGATAGATCGAGAGATATGGCCCAATCGTTCGGTTTCACTAAATTTATTACTTTTGGCATAGTGTCCATTTTGAAATGGATTTTCTTGAGATAACTGTTTAGAGGTTTTAGATTTGTCACCATTCTTAACTTCCCGTTTTTCTTTGGGACTAGAAATAAGGTGCTGTAAAAACCTGTTACATAATTTGGAAAATGCACCTTTTCTATGGCGTCTTTTTCCAATAAAGCATTTATTTCTTGCATAAAAATACCTAAATGGTCTTTTTGTACAAAAGTCTGTTTTATCCCTGTCCAAAGAGGTTTTTGAAAAAATTCTAGTTTGTATCCCTCTTTTACAATTGAGAGAACCCACTGATCTGATGTTATTTTCTCCCAATTTTGAAGAAATTTTTGTAATCGACCTCCTACAGGTATCTCTGGACACATTAAAAAACTTACTTCTGAGTCAGCTATCTCTTCCCTTGGGGTTCCGAAAAGAACCCCATGAGGACTGTGTAGCACTCTTGCCAGACTTGAAACCAGACTTGAAGCCGGTCTTGTTTGCATCTTGTCCACTCTGTCTAGGCGCTGCTGCTGACTTCTCTTTCTGAAAATTCTGTGCAGGTTTCCTATAGTTTGGAAATGTACTAGTTGCATTAGAATTTGATTTCACATTAAAATTATTTTTCTTAATGTTTTGCCCACCTGATGAACTAGATCTGGAAACCTTAATGTTTCCCTTCTCACGAGCATTGTTTTCAAGTTTTCTCTTTCTGTTGAACTCTGGTAACAGATCAGAAAGTTGCTCTTTTTGCTCTTTGCGTTTTTCTAACGCGATTTCTAAACCTTTACCAAATACCCCATCATTTGTTAGTGGCAAATATTGGCATTTATTGCTCATGTCTTTCAGGCCTGTTAACCCTGAATCTTGAGCTGAAGCTTGTCTACGGACCAAATGTAAAAAGGCACCTGTACGGCCTGCTTGGTCAAGTGTTTTAGTTGACATGGCAAAAACATCTTTTACAGTTTGACAAACTTCATCTTTCTCGAAGTCATCACTCTCAAGAGTTTGTACAAGTGAACCTAAAGCTTGCTGCATGTATAAAACAGAAATAATGTTCATTCTTGCACTGAGTTGCCCTTGAAAACCCAATTTCTCTATCTGTCTTAGAGGTTGTGTATGCAGTTGCCTGTGATTGTCCCAAGATTTAACTGCTTTTTCACCATGTGTCTGTCTTAACATGGGTTCAAGTAAGTCATCTAATTTTGGAACTTGCAAAAATTCAACTGAACTATCATGAATAGGGAAAACACTCTTGTATTCCTCTTTATAAGCAGAAATTCTTTCTGGGTTTTTTGAACGCCAAGAACTTTCTAAAATGTCTACCTGTGTCTGGTCTAAAACTAAACCAAGACTAGATTTTTCTTTAGCAATATCTTCCTTAAATATTTTCGCTAAAAAGTTAACATTCTTATTGACTGCCTGCCCTTGTTCAGACTCAATATTGTCATTCAATGAAAAACCTTCATTTGAGTTTACTACATGTTTTATAAATCGTTCACATTTACGATTATTTACAATGTCATTTTGAAGAATACAATCATCATTGGGTTGTCTAACTGGACTACCTCCAGACCCACTATCATATTCTGATCTCATATCTAAATCATGTCTTTCAGTTTGTTGTACATGTATGGATATTTCTGATCTATTATCAAAATCTTGGTTTCTAGAAACTCTTGGCGACCCCAGATTTTGGTCCAAGTTTGGTTCTAGTGAAATAAATGGTCTATTCTCCCCAGATGGAAGATTACCAATATTTCGTTCTAGTGAATTTAATGGTCTATTCTCCCCAGGCGGAAGATTACCAATATTCACACAATCAGATCTGAGCAATTGTTCCCTATTCTGATTGTTTGTTGCTAACAAACCAAAAAGTTTGTCTAATTTGCAATTAAAGTTCTCCTCCATACTTTGGAGTTTCTTGTCATATTCGGACTGCAATTTTTCCGATTTTGACACTCTTTTCTTTTTACCTGTTGTTTTCACGGACTCTTTTCTTGTCCTTACCGACATTGGTGAAACAGGCTCCATAGTAATACTATCCTGCGTGTCTTCGTACAATGAAGACCCGTCCATATCGTTGAAAAACGATGTAATTATAAACTTTGAAGAGTTATACTAATATATATTAAATTACGATGAGAACATCCGTTCAATTGAACGCAAAAAATAAAACTGATCTTACCTTGAATCGAGTGAGTAGATTTCATAACATACCGGATGTTTAAAGATCTCGGTCTCCTCGATGTTTTTGCGATTGGGAACATACTAAAACGCGGAACGTATTCTATATTTATAATAGTAACTCATGGTAAGTATATTTAACCAAATTCATATAAAATCAATACTCTGGATTAATATTTAACTGATCATTTTAATTGGTAGAAATAGTGTGACCTTTTGGTATAACACCTTTGAATTCAGGGCTGAAGTGATAAACATGCTTGTATGGCTTGTTAACATGTGCTTACATAACTAACAGAGTTATTTCTTAGAAATAAAGAAGACCTTGGCAGTTATTTTTCCAAAATTTAAACATAGTATTTGTTTCAATAAACTGAATTTGATCTGTGATTTCTATTTCACAGTAATTTGATCCATTATTACTTAAATTTGATGCAAAACATCTAAATACATGAAAATTAAAGATTTGTATGTTTATAAATCGGAAGCCAAAGGCCATATTTTCAGAATATACAAACTCACAGGTTTATTATGTTTGTTTATTTCTTATTCTGTCAGTTTTGTCATATTCTATCATGAATAGTTATTGCATGTTAGGGTAACATCAACACATACTGCCATAAACCCATCAGACCAGACAACAGTCTTATGCTGACGGCTGTGATGTGTGGTCACACTTCTGGTCAGTTTGAATTTATAGACATACAGTGCCCTGAACTTCTGACTCATTGTAACACCAACTATTGTTATTCAGGGCACTGTATGTCTATATATATACACACACACACACCCTCAGGATCTGTTTTTATTACTTTTGTTATACCTGATTCAAACTTTCAGATATTTAGATCTGCATATATATATATACAAAAAAGTTAGACAAATATTTTATAGACTAATCTGAATTCCTTACATTTAAAGTCATTTTAGTCTGGGTGGTCATTATATTAATCCCATTTAATAATCAAAATAACTTAGGTTAATTTATCAAATTTTATATATTTTAAGTTTCGTGGATATATTGAAGCCTTTTTCTTCAATATGAGCATATACATGGAGGCAGGAATGAAAATATTCAAACAAAATTCTATGAAAAAAAATTTCAACGAAATTGTCAATTCATAATTATGCCTTTGATCAACTTATGTGCAATAAAATTAAACCTTAAACATCCCATTATACTGACTTGTGCTATTTTTAAAACCATTGAAACATAATGACCCATGATGACGTAAGCCCCCTCCAAGATCAAGTATCATTTTCAAATGTCATATTTCAGACTATCCTATCTTAAAGTTTATCATTATCATATCATAATTTTTCAACGATCCTTCATATACATGTAAAGTGGTTAATCTGTTTGGCAACTATCCCACCATTGTTTGTATATACAAATAACTTAAAATAAGCCATCTATATAACACATTAAAACACCAAATATTCTTCAATGTGATAAATTCATTTTATTTTCATTTCTATTATATTTTAATTCCCCGATTAATCCATTATTACCTGAAAAAAACAATATTTACCTAATTTATTACGAACACCTTACCTGAACAGGTCCTGATTATGTCCTATAGATTTATGACACAACTACGACATGATTTAATCACCTTTTATGTAACTCTTATCTTTATTTTTTAAATAGATATTATTACTACACACAGGAAATAATTGTGTCAATTTTTTGTTTTGTAAGAATATGACAACCATATTTTCTATTTTTCGACTTGTACATCAGATATTGACATCCAGGTGTAACATGAATGTCTTTAAAGTATTATGAAGATTTCATTTCTTTTAATTTACCAATTTTTGTTTTTATCAAATTTAAACTGAATTCATTTCTGTATTACATTTTGATTTTGCCATTTGATTAGGGACTTTCTGTTTGGAATTTTCTTAGGAGCTCAGTATTTTTGTGTATTTACCTTTTCTATAAGGAACTAAAACAAATGTCTCTCTCCTTTGTTCGACCAATTTCGGATTCAGCTGTTTATGGAGAACAAGAGTTACATTAACCGTTCAAAATATGGATAGCTAGGCCAGGGATGGCCCCATAGTCATGAAAGTATTGTTTTAAAACACTTTAAATGTCATATATAAATAAAGTAAATAATGGTCCATAGGGATCAAATTAGGCCTGTTTTACGATAAAATGGATATACTTCTGACCTGAGGATCAGACTAACTTTACAGTTTTATATGTCAGTCACAATGCATGAATGACATTTCACAGATTTGTTGTTGTAATACATTCTCATTACAAACAACACAAGTCTACATCAAAGAATGTCATACTAGTAGTTTATTTAGTCCAGTTAAAACTGACTTGCCAAAAAAGAACTAAAGTCCAGGTCATACTTCAGTCATGCTGGTGCAATGATGATACATCTAAAAATATATGTCTAGGTCAGAATATTTCTAAGTAATGGACTGGACATGCTTATTTGACCAACTTGTTTTAAATATATATCAAGGTGATGGCCATATGCTGTGCATGATCGTATGTCACACATCAGCTTATGGCAAAACACTTTTGATGCTAAGTGTAATGAGTGTATGTATAAAAAGAAGTTCTAGTAAAGACAATATGAAAAGAAGAAAATGAATAGATCATCTCAAAAAAATAACTTTAGAGTCATAAAAAATTTTGGATGATAAGTCTCAAGACTAAAAGCATTTTTTTTCTCATATTTCTCACATGACAAAGGGGTCATTCTGACGGACCTAATTTTACAAACTAATTGAAATTTACATTTTACACCTCACTAGTTTAACAAAATACCCTATATTTCTGATCCAATTCAGAATTTTCTAAGTGTGAAAAGCTTTATGAATAAGTAAACCGCAGATTTAAAATAAATAAACTTATCTTCAACAGTTTCATTTAAAAAGCAATAACTGGACCCAATTTAAACCAAATAACAGCACTTTTTTTCTGTAAAGGTTGTTAATATTGAAATCCTTTGTTTAATCTGAATGCTAAATGTATATTTTTAACATCAATTTCTGATACAAAAGATAATTGTCTAACTCATTAAATCAGAAATATTTGTACTCTTTTATTTTTAACCGATTTTTTTTTCTATTCAATGGAATTAGTCATTGAGTTCACAGACTATTCTCCCCGCTGAAAACTAATGCTATTAAGGGCATTCCTATATAAAATGGTCTATAAAGAGTGAAAAGATAAATCAATATACGCTTTTTTCAGAAGATAATTGCACCTTATAAATGGAATATTTTAGATTCGCTTGAAAAAAATTCTATAATGTTAAATATGAAGAAGGATTGCCATGTGAATTTTTTATCCTCACTACCTGCAAGCTAATGACAATTATGGCAACAATGTTTAATATTGTTTTTCCTTACCTGTAATTACAAATAACAAAGATGTTATTGATATTTCCATCAACAAACTTTGTCATTTTTTTCCTGTATTTTATCCATCCCACAAGTAACCAGCATGAAATGCAATTCCCTGATGCTGGGTATTTAATCAATTTGAAATAATGTGGAAACTGTAAGAGGAAACAACTGACGATCTTCCTTGTCATAAGACATTATATTAATACAGATATTTCCCGATATTTGATATAACTTCAAATAACATCCATCCAAAATGATAAACAATGAATACAATGCCTAAGGTAAAATCTGACCTAATCATGGAAGATCTCCTTGACAACACACTGGTACTGGTCAAGCTGACCACTTGGGACTTGTTACATTATGGTCAGTAATGGCAATTATGTTCATTATTCATTTCAAGAATGTGTTTAACTGGCCAATATTTCCAAATATTCTCTATAATCAATGTCAATAAGTCAGAATGCAAAGGTCACCATCGAAACTAGAAACAAAATTACTGATATTATTTATGAGTATTTCAAATATCTTTCAATAATTAAAAGGATTTCTTGGAATGCAAAGTTCATCAACTAAAAATGGAAACAATTAAATGAGCTAGACATTTAATGCCATTTTAAATTGCATTTCATGCAAAAGGTGCAGTGGAGGTTTCATTAACATTTGTAGCAATAAACTTTAACACAATCATTATGGCATTCAAAAGAATGCCCAAGGTTTTTGTGAAATTTATTTAGCGGTATACATTTATTTGTTTTTATCCCATATTAATAATGTACTGAACATAAATGAATTAATTTGCCACTGGACATAAAGCAAACAAAAATCAATCATATTATCCCATAACTGATCAAAATCTCACTATCTGATAGTAATCCTGGGGGTAGAATATTCTACATCGCCTTACAGTCATGACTCATGAATGTATATACGCTGGTTTGTAGTTTGGAGGCTGGAAGGCTTTAGTTTTTTAATTGGAAGAGCTTTTGCTATCAGACAGTTCATCCCCAGTGTTTGGTTTGGGTTTCTGATTCTTAATCTTTATGGTTATAGATTGCCATCTTGATATTGTTTGATATTGTTTGCCATTTTTACTCCTGTTCTAAGATTGCCACCTTGATATTGTTTGATATTGTTTGCCATTTTTACTCCTTTTCTAAGATTGCCACCTTGATATTGTTTGATATTGTTTGCCATTTTTACTCCTTTTCTAAGAATTATAGCTGCTGCTACTATTATGTAGCATCAGAGCTACTGATAATTGTTACCATACTTGAGAGGGTACTGTTAAATTTAAATATTTTTTTCAACAAAGACAAAATGTGCATCTAGATATTTTAGAGTTAGCGAAGTCTACAGGCAAAGATCATCATTTTCATTTAACTACTTCTTTAATTGCCATTAGAGCATTTCTTTGAAACCTTTCAAGCCTATTAAGTATATATATGTATGCTATAATCTGCTAAGATTTTCTTTTCCTTTATATGATTAATCATATCTAGGCTTGTAGAAAAAATCCTTAGCCCATCTCACTCAATTATCTGTGGTAATTCATTATAACGCATTGCTGCAGGTGTGAAAAGAAAACTGTCCTAACCATAAGCTCCTTATCTTTTGTTCCTAAACCACTTAACGGTAGCATGTCCTGCTAGATTTAACAATACCATTCCCTGGTCAACAGGAAACTTGAAACCATCCATCAAGATAGAGGATGCTGGGATTGATTTTTTAATAAAATTTCGGTCAGGTAAATGGTAATGGAGGATATTGATGTTATTGTCCTATACAAATTTTTAATAGCCTGTTGATCTAATTAATCATTAATTCTTTGATTCAACAATGCATGATAGCTTTACTATTATCAATCAATCAGCATGACAAACTAAAAACAAAACTGGCATCCAAATATAATGAATTTCGTATAAAGGTAAATTCTATAATGAACATGATGAAATCTTTTTTGCTTAAAGTATTATCAATTAAGAATGTGTCAAATTCATGTTTTTATTCCTTAATTTCAAGTATATATATATATGCTTTTAATTAATAGGGATAAAGCTCTCTTATAATTTTGCAGACTTATGGCATATTTTCCTTCATATGTGCCTACATGTATCTAGAAAATTTAATTCAAATCTTTAAGTATTTTGTAAAATTAAGCACTGTCCTTCATTATCATTCTGGGTAATGTATCAGAATTCTCCAAAAGTGGTGATCCAAAGGTTTTAACTGCTAAAATTTCCAAAGGACCACAACAGTTTTGGTATTTTGCTATAGAAATAATAGTGACGACAAGCAGATTTCTTCAAGGACCTTCAGGAAAAGAAAGATTTTGAGAACTCTGATGTATCACTAAAAATGATTCCACTATGCAAATGTATCAAATCCGATCATAGCGTTTCAGGTTTAAGATTGAAATGAAATAGTAATACCACCTATACCATTTACATGAGAATGGGAAATGGATTTGTAGCAGCAGACTAATTGGAAAACAACAATAGCACCTTTTTATAATATCTTATTCATGCTGCAGTTTTGTTCTGTTTAAAACTATTTTCTAATTTGTCTTCTAAAAGTAATTAAAAGAATTTTACCCCAAATGAACTTCTTCTTGCTCAATGTACCTACTGAAGCCTGTTGCTTTTTTTTTCTCCATTAATTGAAAATCAAGCAATTTGGATCAGTATGCCACTTCTCCCTGGCTTCTCTCCCGCTTCTCCGTTTTATTGCAATTAATAATGAAAAAATACCATCTTTCATAATTCGGTATCAATTTTTAATGAAAAAAGATATTTCTACCCTCATAAAGGTGAAAAAAAGGAAATGATGACCTAATGTTGAACCCAAGATTTCTTTTTTTAAACATCAATTTTCTATGACTAATTCAGAGTGCTGAGCCTGGCAAGAATTGTTTTTAATATTGATCTGAAAGCCTACCTATGAAGGCTATATGGTGTATAGAGGAAATAAGCTTCAGTGTACGGAGTATTATTACAATCAGCAATTTAGTTCTATAACAGCTCGTTTTCTCTGTTGCTAAACTCATATTCCTTTATTATTAATATCAGACTTTTATTAATTAAAATAAACTAATATAAAACCTAACCAGTTACCATTATTTATATCATATTATTTCCTATGTTTTTCAAGGATTTCTGTTTTAAAACCATTCTTTTATAGACAACAATTCAAGTGCAAAGAAAAATTGACCGACAAACGCAAATTGATTATAAGAATAAAAATGTCGAAAACGTTTATCAATTAATGCACTACCAAAAACACTTTTGTATGTGAAATGTATAAGGCCACATGGACTGTAAATACCAAATAAATACTTTTTACGACTATAAACATAAACCTAAGTACAATTAAAGTTGCACAGATATATGTGCATTTTCCAATTTTATAAACTAAAAATATTTTTTTTCTCATTATTGAAGGTCGTACTGTTGCCTATACATGTTTTGTGTAATTGCTTACATTCAGTTAATTTGAACTCTGGTGGATAGTTGTCCTTTTTTGGCAATCATACTGCATCTCTATATCTTTTACAGGGCTTAAGAATAATCTTCTTTTTTCATTTGTACACAACAAAAAATATCATACATCTGTTATGAGAAGAATAGGGTAAAATTGAAAACATAATTAACTTAACAAATCATTTTAATGACCTCTTTGCTCTCCACATTAAGGTGCTAGACACTGCCAATTCTTTTTATATACACATTTTGCCATGGAATTTCATAACAAGAAATATTTAGAATCTGGAAATAATGTTTTGAACCAGTTTTCAACAAAAAAAAGTACATTATATTTGAACTAAAAAATATAAAGTATCATATGCTTCCCTTTATGTGCAAGTAGACAAGATAATGTTTGCATTATATAGGTCATTGCTATTCAAAATCTCCAATGAAGCCACAAATATTCAAGTGCAGATATGACAGCATGGTATTATACATGTATCAGCAGATTAAAGACTTCAAATTTGCTTTTAGATTATTCAATGGTGTAGTAGAAAATTATACACTTATTGGGTTTATATCAAGTTTGTTGTTCCTAAGTTACTTATATTAGTCTATTATTTGTCTTAGTTATTGTGTTATTTCATAAGCAGTCAGTTTGGATCATTTAATTAAGCATATCCTCAAAAACATCATTGATGCATAACTGACTTGCAAGTCAATAATTCAATCCCATTTAAATCCATATTCTTATGACCTTTTATATTCAGTCCTTTGTAGCTGGAAACACATAATTCATGTGTGCTATGCATGTTCAGTATCAATGAAAAATGCATGTCCTAATTAAGGGACCATTGTTTTTTTTTCTCATATGTCATATCAGCTTAATTATTAAATTTCTATCACTTGAAGAATTAATTACATCTTTGATAGTTCTGATTTAATTATTCACTACTTTTTTCAACTCAGTTTAGTTTGCCATATCTGTACTTTAGTACAGACACCAATCTATTGTTTTGAAAGAGTTTTGTAATTGATCTCAAGATGTGTTTGGTTCCTTGTTTCTTTGGGTTGCTGTTGAGTAGGCAAAATGACCAATGCAATAACTCTGGAGTACATGTAGAAATCAACATAGACAAACTTTGAATTTATACATGTAAGATAGTTGTTTTCGTAGAGACATATATGTGTTTATATGTTGCTGTCTGATTTTATTAGTCTCAGGTCTCTGGTTTTATGAATATTAGGACAACTTCATTCAAATCCACTATTGACTATTGACTCTGACTATTGAAGACAGAATTAATACTTGGTCATGATAGTTTGTTTGTCATTATTTTTTTGAAGGAAATATTGAACAATATATTACCATGACCTGGGACTACTGTAAGTTACTAACATATAGTTTCATTGTTGATCACAAACTCTTTATCACAAATGATGAGAACCTACCCTCCCCCTTTTTCTGATGTTTTGTAGTTTACCGATGCGTATTATTCACCAGAGGATTTCAAAAAAAGGTAATAAAAAAGAAACCGAATCAGTGATATCTGACCCCAACTGTCAAGACTACATACCAATTAAATACTGTTTGTTTCTTCTTCTTTACTTTGACAAGTCGAATATCCGCCACACGTTTTTGCGGGGATGACCTGGATATCCGATTTGAAATTCGTATTCTAATTGGACACTCGTCATATTCTAAATATAATATGGAAATCACCTAACAGGTGCCCGATATATCTGAATTACACAAATGTAATTCAAACTAAAGTAAACAAATATCCTCTTTAAATATAAAAAAGTGTAATTTTACCTTTTACCACCATCCTATTCCTCTTGCTCGAGTCAGTAGTCTCATCTAAACTTCAAACATCATAAAACAGGTTTTCCGTCCTCTTTTACAGACGGCTTTACCTGGCTTATAAATACGATATCTGCCAAAGTCTAGGTAAAATTTAACATAGTTGTATGCATGGTCAACATTCCGAAACGAAACAATAAAGATGAATAGAATGTGTAAAAGGCGGTGAATAAATTAAAATGATATAGGTTTTTATTATCTTATGGTTGATCATGAGCCAAACTTTTACAAACACATAGTATGAAATTCAAAACAGTGTAGCTGTGGCCATTGATTGACCCATCAAAATCATCCATTGACTGGGACAATTTACGTGAACGTTTGTCTGTAACAACCACTGTTCATGACGTACCTACGATAGACATTTAAACTGTGGGGTCAACAAAGGTTTCTTAACGCCTTTAATTATAAAATAATTCGAAAAATTAATCAGGAATAACCTTTGTGTTTTGATTTATATAATTAATATAAATCAAAATATCGTGTTATTTCTGATTAATTTTTCGAATTACTTTATTTAGGTGTTGAGAACCTTTGGGGACCCCATAGTTTAAGTGTCTTTAAAAAGTACATAGTGAGCATTCGTCGTTACATACAAACGTTCACCTAAATTGTCCCAGTCAATGAATGATTTTAATGTGTCAATCAATGGCCACAGCTACACTGTTTTGAATTTCATACTAGTATGATACCAAGGGTTTTTGTAAGATACAAATCCCGTTTTAACACTAGCTTTGAAATCTACACTTAAAATAACTTGACTGAATCGGCATGTACTAAAAGGTGGAGTGAAGTGGAGTGGAGTATTGGAGTGGAGTGGAGTGGTGGAGCGTTGGAGTGGAGTCATGGAGTGAAATTTACCTAACATATCCAAAAATCAATATCAATTTATAAGATATTTTTGTATACATGTGTAGCTTTAAAAATCATAGAATAAATGTATCCACAGCATCCAACTGCAGTCATGTTCATTATACCAATATGATTCACATTGGATGTGTCATGGGCATTTTGTAAGGTTATATCTCCAAACAATATTAAAAAAAATTAACATTAATGTTTAATAATAGATTTCTTTATTTTAGGAGGGGATCTTTCGACAATTTTACCTTAGTTAACAATAGTCTGGTGTAAATAATTTTAAAGACAAGACACTGAATTTCAAAGACATGATTTTACTAAACAACCATTCCATCTTACTTTCATAACTGGAATAATAAGAAAATGTTACGGCTGTGGATGATCATTTTCAGATAAGCATAATAATAATATAATAAATTCTTTATTTAAAGAGGGTAACTCAATTAGAAATAGTCTAATTTTCATTGAGGCCCTCAAACAAAATACATGCATACAGTTAACATTCATACATTAATTTACAATATATATTACTAGTATATACACAATTCAATCATTGAAATATACAAAGGGTAATAAATGACAATATTTGATATAGTTTTGTTAAAGGAAAACAAATTAGTTGACTTGCATATAATTTTCAAGAAAATGATTATAACTATGTTTCTTGAATAATTCCACATTAGGACATTTTTTTTATTTCGAGTGGTAAATTATTCCATACTTTGGTTGCAGAATAATGAAAAGATTTTTTATAAAAATTTGTATTTGGTCTTGGAACAAAAAGATCATTATTAGAGACAGATCGTAAGTTGTGGCGTTGCACATCATCAATATTTAGTATTGCTAAGTAATCAGGTGTTAGCCCATTTACAATTTTATACATTAGAATTGATTGTTGGTATTTTATTCTTTTGGTAAAAGATAGCCATTTTAAAGAAGAAAACATGAAATTAGATGGAATAGAAATATCGCATTCCAGTATAATTCTTGCTACTCTTTTTTGAAGTTTTATGATTCTATCTGAATCTTTTTGTAATAAATTTCCCCAAACTGAACTACAATAGTCTATATATGGTAGAATATATGCATTATAAAATAGTTGCCTTGTGTGTATTGGCAAATATACTTTAATTTTATATAAAAGTGATACTTTAGATGAGATAATTTTACATATACGATCAACATGATCTTCCCAGCTTAAATTTTCATCAATGTCTATTCCAAGTAATTTGAAAGAATGGACATTCTCAATACATGTTTCGTTGACCGTAATACATAATTCTGATAGTTGTTTAAGTTTTTGTTTTGAACCCAATTTCATACACTTAGTTTTTTGTGCATTGATTTTCATACTGTTATTGTTACACCAAGATTGTATAGCATTTAAATCATTTTGCAATATGCTGTTTATTTTTTCAATGTTTTTATCATGAAAATGCAATGTTGAATCATCAGCATATAAATCCATATTGGATTGTTTAACATGAAGTGGTAAATCATTTATATATATTAAAAATAACAGCGGACCTAAAATAGAACCTTGAGGCACTCCATACTTTACAAACGATTTATCAGATTTAATGTTAGCGTATTGGACTTCTTGTTGTCTGTCAGACAAATACGATTTTATCCAATCTATCATATGTTTTCCGATATGATAAAATTTTAACTTTTCTAGAAGTATGGCATGGTTTATAAGGTCAAAAGCCTTACTGAAATCTAAAAACACTGTACCAACTATTTCTCCATTATCTAAATGTTTTAACCATTCGTCAATTAGTTTAGTTAGCGCTGTTTGGCAAGAATGACCTTGTCTGAAACCTGACTGGGCGATATGTAACAATTTTTTATTGTTAAGGAATTCATATAACTGTGTACATACATGTCTTTCGAAAATTTTAGATATGGTATTCAAAATAGAAATTGGACGATAATTTGAGGGAATATCTCTTGGTCCTCCTTTATGTATAGCAGTTACTCTTGCAAGTTTTAATTTTTGCGGAAAACGATTTGAAGTTATACTTTTGTTTATTAAAAAAGTTAGTGATGGGGATATTATTTCTGCACTTAGCTTTAAAAATTTGGGACCTATTCCATCTAAACCTGCGGATTTATTAATATTAAGATGTTTTAGTTGAGAACACACCTCTCCAATGGAAATGAGTTTTAAATGAAAATTTTCAGTTTTCTTTAATTTTTCACTAGTAAAATTTTGTAGCATAGAAAAATCCATATCTGAAGTATTATTTCCAATAAGTTTTTCAGCTACGGATGAAAAATGAACATTAAGAGTATTTACAATATCTTGGTTGTTATAAACCGTTTGATTTTCATACTGCATTTTAGGTGGAAAAATATTATCCTCTTTTGGATTTAACTCTTTAATATGATTCCAAAGTTCTTTACTATTTTTGGAACTAGTTATGGCGTTTTGGTAATATTCCTTTTTTGCATTAAATATTAACGACGTTGTTTTATTACGCCACTTTTTAAAGTTTATCCAATCTTTTTTTGAATGATACATATTTCTATATTGAATGGAGTTTTTAATTTCTTCATTAAACCATTCGGCTTGTTTAAATGTTTTTACTCTTTTAGTTTTCATTGGTGCATGCTTGTTTATAACTTGATTAAAAAGTTCATACCATTTGTCGACAGCAATATCAATATCATCTTCCATTTCAACAATATGAAAAGGGGTTTGATGTAAGTCTGTACAAAAGGCATCTTCATTAAATTTTTTGAAACACCTATACTTTATTTCGATATGATTTTCTTTTTTTATCTTTATATTGATTTTTCTATTTAAGCATACAGGATAGTGGTCACTTAAAGCATATGAAGGTACATGACAATGGACAATATTTTCAGGATTAGTAGTGTAAATATGATCAATTAGAGTTTCAGATTTGTCACAAATACGTGTTGCAGTGCAAATTTGTTCCAAATGATCTTGTGTTAAAAAGATATGATCATAGAATGTATTTAAGTCCAAGCTCTAAATTCTTGATACAATCTGTTTCTCTACAAAACACATATTTTCATTTAAATGATGACAAGAAAAAGGGATACTCAGTTTGAATTCAAAGATGTTGTAATTCATAATGAAATGAAGCAAAGTTTATAAGATGAGCATTTGCTTTTACTAGAATCACTCGGAATTCAACATTAAATGTTCAGCACAATGGATAAAGTCTCCATTTTACAATAAAATGTGTTGAAAATGTTTTCATTATATACTTATATCTGTCTTGTTTTTATAATATGTAGAACATATAATGTGTGGTTTTTATACGCCCGTCGTCTTTAAGACGGGACGTATTATGGTATACCGTTGTCCGTCCGTCCGTCGTCCACACTTCGGACAATAACTCAAAAACACTTTCACCAATTTCCATGAAACTTAAGTGAATTGTTTATATCTATTGACGTAAGCTCCCTTTCATTTTTTTTTAATTTCAGATTTTAAGTTTTGGATTTATGGGGCTTTATTCATAAAAAAAGGGGGATTTTCAACACTTCGGACAATAACTCAAAAAGGCTTTCACCAATGTCCATGAAACTTTGTTGAATTGTTTATATCTATTGATGTAAGCTCCCTTTCAATTTTTATAAATTTCAGATTTTAAGTTTTGGATTTATGGGCTTTATTCATAAAAAAAAAGGGGGATTTTCAACACTTCGGACAATAACTCAAAAAGGCTTTCACCAATTTCCATAAAACTTTGGTGAATTGTTTATATCTATTGATGTAAGCTCCCTTTCAATTTTTATAAATTTCAGATTTTTAAGTTTTGGATTTTTGGGGCTTTATTCATAAAAAAAGGGGGGATTTTCAACACTTCGGATAATAACTCAAAAAGGCTTTCACCAATGTCCATGAAACTTTGGTGAATTGTTTATATCTATTGATGTAAGCTCCCTTTCAATTTTTATAAATTTCAGATTTTAAGTTTTGGATTTATGGGGCTTTATTCATAAAAAAAGGGGGGATTTTCAACACTTCGGACAATAACTCATAAAGGCTTCCACCAATGTCCAAGAAACTTTGGTGAATTGTTTATATCTATTGATGTAAGCTCCCTGTCAATATTTATAAATTTCAGATTTTAAGTTTTGGATTTTTGGGGCTTTATTCATAAAAAAAAGGGGGATTTTCAACACTTCGGACAATAACTCAAAAAGGCTTTCACCAATGTCCATGAAACTTTGGTGAATTGTTTATATCTATTGATGTAAGCTCCCTTTCAATTTTTATAAATTTCAGATTTTAAGTTTTGGATTTATGGGGCTTTATTCATAAAAAAAGGGGGGATTTTCAACACTTCGGATAATAACTCAAAAAGGCTTTCACCAATGTCCATGAAACTTTGGTGAATTGTTCATATCTATTGATGTAAGCTCCCTTTCAATTTTATAAATTTCAGATTTTACATTTCCTTGTTATGAATTTTTATGCTTAAAAAAGGGGGGATTTTCCAAATTTGGGACAATAATTAACACTTTCACAAAATTTTATGCAACTTTGATATATTGTTTATTTCTATTTACATAAGCTCCCTTTCCATTTTTATAAATTTTAGATTTTACGTTTTCTTAAGTAATGAATTTGTATACTTAAAAAAGTGCGATTTTATGAAACTTTGGTGAATATATTAATGTAACATCCCTTTTGATTTGTATATATATTTCTAGTTGATCATATAAATTCATTTAAAGCATAAAAGACAAGTTAAAAGAGCAACGGGCGTACCATGCGCTAAAGAGCAGCCCTTTATTACTGATTTAACATCTGTTTATTTTATCAAATGAATCAAAAACAACAACATTTCTCATCTATAAAGTTATTTAGTTTCTGAGGTTATAGTAATGACAGTTTTATGGGTTCTATGGACAGGCGATGGTGGCTAGATGGGCACAGGACGTTTGCACTTTTTTACCTATAAAACGATAGGACATTTGCGCTTCAAACACTATGGACATTTGCGCTTTAAGTTTTGATTCACCTGTATTAAAGTCATGAGAAACCTCAAATCCAAAAAAAATAATGCATATGTGTTTTTATAACTCAATGGATAGTTTTCATTATAAAACTTATGTACATATACTTTTTTCTGAAGAAAATTCTTTAATTTATTTATATTTAGAAGTTTACTCTATTTTAATTCCCCCGACATATTTCGTATGCAAAGTGACCTCAGTGACCCATCTCGTAAAAATCCGGTGATCACAATACGCATGGATGTCCTTAAAATAAACTTTTATCTGAATTTACATGTGAAACACGTGCTCCATTTCCATGCTTTTTTGTTGATTTTTTGTCGGTTATTGCCATTTGCGCTTTTTACCTATATTCGTCTTTCTGTAACTCTAATGAGACATTATTATTACATTACGTAAATAAAATCAACTTATATTTGTCATTTTAGTTAGTTCACATTAAGACAGTCTTAGACATGGAGTTTAAAATTATAGAGACTATTAAAGAAAAAAAATGTATATGTCATGATAGATATTTTCTATCGTTTTGATCAAACCCATCAAAAGTGAAGACCTTTCATGTAGATGTACCGTGCAATTTTGTAATGCTAGAATTATAACAGATAATGGGGCTACTAATATTTTGAGTCAGAAAAAATAAAAATATTCATTCTCAATGTGATGACATAGAAATTGAGCGCCAGCAGTATGAGTAGATGTTCTCATTCTCTTTGAAGACTATCCCGAACAATCCTCAAATCCGAAAATTTTCTTCAAGTCAATGATAGATATAACGTAATAATCATTTGTGCACTCCTTAAAATGATTTTTTTAACTTTTAGCCATAAAGAAAAATATGACTTTAATTCTGTCAGGTCAAAACTATCGGTCCAAAGACCTAATAAAAGAGGGGGAAGTCATAAAAACCAAATATTTCAAAAGCGCAAATGTCCTATGTAAAAAGCACAAATGTCTTTTTTTTAAAAGCGCAAATGTCCTATGTTTTGAAGCGCAAGTGTCCAAATAGAAAAGCGCAAACGTCCCGCGCCGGGCTAGATACATTTTCCTTATCTATTTTTAATTGGAAGAAACACACTATTGTAAATAGTACAGTCATAAACATGTAAGATAAAATCAAAGTGAAAATGTTTATTGGCAATTTAATTTTATTATATCAGTAGTCAATTGATAACTAAAATATCAATATATTTTTTTTTATCACAAGATGATTGTTTGGCCTCTGTTAGATTCTAACATATTTTGCCAGGTAAAGACATACATTTTTTAACTAGGGACTAAGCCTACAACATTTGAAAATTAACATAACCGCTATGTATATTTTAATAAATTTTTTGTGAGCTCGTCCAAAATTAATTTTAAATGCATAGGTTACTGGGCCTTTGCTTCCCCTTCTTATTAGAAATACACTATAATTTAGGATAGCAAAATAAATTACACAATTGACAACATTATCCCCCTCTCCATCTAAGCTGTCATAAAATGCTACCCCAAACATTGTCCAACTTTGATAAATTATCAAATATGTCAAATGAAATAATATAAAATCATTGTGTGCTGCAATTTAAATATTGTTTTATAAATGATTTTTAAATTGATATTGACTTTTGAATATGTTAAGTTAATTTCACTCCATGACTCCACTCCAACACTCCACCACTCCACCACTCCAACACTCCAACACTCCAACACTTCACCACTCCACTCCACTCCAATACTCCACTCCACTCCACTCCACCTTTTAGTACATGCCGACTGAATCATGTAGTTGTATAAATAGACACGGATAATATTAAAGTACGTTAGAAAAAATAGTAGTATTCAAAGCATTGATATAGACATTGGTAAGAATTTAAAGTAGGCACAATAACTTAAATAATAAATCAAATCAAATCAAAATCAAGAATTCTATTTCTTTCAAACACAAACGGCACAATCGGTTTAGTTTTGTTTCCTACAAACGGTTTGCAAAAAAAGTTTGCATAAACTTTGACAAACTATACACTCGCTGAAAATGCGTCTAAAGTTTGTCATTTGTCTGCATTTCAAAATGAGGAATAATACTGATTGTCATAAACCAAAACAATGTCACAAATTACTGAAATTTAGGAATTGACATGCTTTCTCAATTTCGTTGCTGTTATTTTCATTAAAAGGTTTTATCATCAGTACGCACTAATCTATTAACAAATATTTTTTTAAAATAACAACAATTGCTAATTATGCAAAACATGTCAAATTAATCTGCTAGTTAAAGCTTTTATACAACAAGGAATAAACACAACTCTTTTAATACAGGTGAGTTTTTACAAGACAGCAACCAAATCTATTTCTCTTGAGAATTTAAGTTTATGAAATTGGGACATGGTTCCGAAATAATGTGATACAATACAATACAATATTTTTTATTTTCCAAATTAAAGGGCCCATTAAGAGCATAACATTAATTACAACATGACATAAACATTACAGAGTGATTAAAGAAACATAAAATAATAATTGAAATTCAAATGCATGAAGAAAGGATCAGTGGTCAAGGGGAGATAATTTTGATATATTTTAGAGTATCTAACTAATTTTCTGATTTTCTTAGTTGCAGGCCTTTATCCAGGTATGCACATAAAATAGATAGAAATCTGCTATCTTCATTAATCATGATCCATGAAAAAAGATCATTTATATTTAAACTATCTAAACTGGGGTATTTTTTTATATAATCAGTGATATCTCTTCTGAGGTTATTGTAAATAGGGCATTCCAGAAGAAAGTGCATTTCATTTTCAATACAATTTGTATTACAATATAAACATATCCTCTCATGTCGAGGTAATATTTCATATTTACCACATACATTGGTAATTCGTTCATGTCTGCCAGTTTCTATTCTTAAACAGTGATTGCTAAGTCTGTATTTTGTTAATAAATGTTTTTGTGGGTGCTTTAAATCTAAATAATTTTCATAGTCAAATGACTTTTTGAATGAAAAATAAGTGTCCAATTTGCCTTGATTCTGTAAATAAAAATCTCGCATTTTCTCCCAATCATTTTGAAAATTTGATTTGAGCTGTTTTTTCAATAGGTTTTTAAATTTATTTTTTCCTAGATTTTTAAATATATTTAGGTCAATACCCAATTTTTCACTGTAGAAAATGATATTAGAGAGCCATGAATTATTGGAACTGGTTTGACCTTTACTTTCTATCATTTTTAACTCAGCATAAGCATTTTTCAATAAATGTGATATACATGGTGTTTGTCTTCGTTATATTTTGTGCAAAAAAAGAGCAAATGATATTCATCTTCAATATGACCAGAGTTACAATGCTTACATAGTCTAAGCTGTGGAGGAGTACCATGGTATCGTCCTATTTCAATCTGAAAATATAGATGACACCTTATTTTTTTTAGATATTCCCCCCATCATTAGGTTTGCAAACCAAGGAAGAGTTTTTAAAATTTGTTGGAGATAGAAAATAAAGTTTTTTAATGCTGTCTAGTCCAAGCCAATAATTCAAAATAGATTTGACTATTGAAGTCACAGTGGAAACCGACCATGTTCAGATAAGGCTGCAAAATTTGTGTTTTTTGGGGGTTGTTTTTTTTTGCACACCCAGAATAAATTTACAAAATTTACTGTGTAGCTTCTCGAAATTCGAATAAATTTTACCCAATGATAACTGGTTTCCAGATCTAAATTTTTCTTTAAAAGGATTAAATTACCTCCAAATTTTACTTCCATAGAAGAAAATAGAATGATCAAAAACATGTATACTAGAGGAGACACGAAAGCATCTATACAGAGGAAGGACCACAGTCTGGGAACCGTGTGCAAACCTATTTTTCTGGTTTATTGTAACAATATATATAAGTTTTGTTTACATGAATTATCTTTTATAAAATTGAGAATAGAAATGGGGAATGTGTCAAAGAGACAACAACCCGACCAAAGAACAGAAAACAGAAGAAAAAAGAAGTACTATAACTTCATCAATGGTTCTTACATAGTAGATTTCATTCTGGGTGTGCACATTTTTTTTTTAATGCAGCCTTATCTGAACGTGGTCGGTTTCCACTGTCCTTTGACTTAGTCAAATCTATTTTGAATTGTAAGCTATTATATATCTATGTTCTATTTAGGAAGTATAAATATAACTAGAAATATTGCGAAATCATCTATAATTTTCAAATCAAAATTAAGATATTGACTGTAAGTTAATGTAATTTCTCGCATAAAAACAGAGGCGGATTTAGAGGCCCCCCCCCCTTTTTGTGAAAAAAATTGATTGTTTATATAGGGAATCACTGAAGCGTGACTGGAGCGGGCCCCCACTTATGAAAATTTCTAGATCCGTCAGTGGAAAATACGTAGTTTTTAGGGTTTTCTACTTCTTACAGGCACGTAAACCAAACCATGATAAGATAAATTTTATGATTTGTATAATATTTGAAATTCACGTTACATACTATCTAATTATTGTCACTAGTGGCAAGCTATCATGCAATTTTCTTTATAAAAAGCTAACCAAACAAAACAGCAGTTTGTATGATAAGACAAATTTTGAACCATGCTTGTTCGTATATCATAGATATAAGAAGATGTGGTATGAGTGCCAATGAGACAACTCTCCTCCCAAGTAACAATTTATGTTTACATTAGATTTGTAAATAGTTGTGTAAGGCAATACAATGGAGAAAGAAAAACATAGTTGTCAAGTAGGAAATATTTCAATAGTGTCATCTAAAATGAATAGAGTTGCCTTTCTTTGTACTGATTAATTGAATTTGTTACTCGACAATAAAAACAAATCCATTGGATCCTGTGGTCTCAGTGGCGGATCCAGTACTTTTCCTAAGGGGGCCCGCTGACTGAACTAGGGGAGGGGCTCTAGTCATGCTTCAATGATTCCCTATATAATCAACCAAATTTTCCCAACGAAAGGGAGGGCCCCTGGATCCGCCTATGGGTGTGGATTTTTATATACGACCAAAACAAACTGGACAGTGGTAACATATCTTTGATTTTCTATATCCCATTGAACAAAATATAAGTTTAGTTTACAGATTTCTAACTCATAATTAAGGTTTTATAACTAGCATTTATATTTTTGTTTATACATGTAACAGGATGGCGATCAGTCAAACCAAGTATTAACTTTTAAGTCCAGGATGCATTCACAGGCACTTGTATCAGAATTTTTTCCCACTATAAACCTCAATATATTAAGATATATAGGAGAGAAAGAAAAAATCTAAGACAAGTGCCTGTGGATGCATTTACGCATATTAAACCAACCGTCCATGCTTTTCATTTTTTTAAACTCACGTCACGGTTGTCTAAATGTTCATCACGATTCTTTAATTGGAATGCTGCCACAAAACCGTAAATAAAAAAGTAGGAAATCTGTAAACTAAAGTTAGAAATTCGTTAAAAGCCATATCAAAATTCTTGATTTGTATAGAAGTCTTTTTTTTTTAAATCGTTACTGTAAAATATATGTGTAAGCCAATGATTTGATTCTTATTAACGCATATTTTCATTTTCGGTTTTTAAAATTCAGAATATATTAACAACTAGAAAATGTAGAATTTTGATGTAAAATGAATTTTCTCATGGAATACCAACAATTGAACTTCTATTTAAAACTTCGTAACTCACAGTTGCCATACAAATAAAAATTGTGTTGAAGATTGAAAATAAATTGCGTTAAATTAAGTCCATGATAGTATTCCTATTAATGCCTATTTATCATGGCCCACATTTGCGATTTTCTTTTGGATTTAATCCTATAAATGCACAATGAGGGTACCGACTTTCCAGCATACTGTTTCCCTGTCGCAGTTCTGCATGACTAGGGTTTATAGACTTTGCTCCAGTGAATAGCTAGTGGGTGATTTACAACCGGAGGGTACAGAATTTCTGGATTAAGCATTTTTTGTCCGAAACATTGGAAAATGAGCCAAATTCTTTAAAATACAAATTGGGGTTCTCTCTTTCCACACCTTTGTCTCAGCAGTTTTGTATGGCTAGGGATAAGAGAATCTGCTCTTATGAATGGCTATTGGGTAAAATTACAATGGGTGAGTATTTAATTTTTGTAAGCATTATCGGAGGCCTTAATTTTCGTCAGAAACATAAAAAGAACCAAATCTATAAAATACACATAAGAAATACCCACTTTCAAAACCATTGTCTTTACAGTTCTATGTGGCTAGGAATTATAGACTCTACTTTATATAATAAAAAGATATTGCAAAGTACTACAACACTGAGAATAGCAAAGAATTTCTGGGGTAAGCATTCCAACTCAAACTTAAACTTTCACTTTATAAAAGTAAGGAGATGTGATATGATTACCAATGACACAAATATCTACCAATATCCAAGTGTAGTTACCAATTTAGGAAACTGTTCAACTTTAAACAATAGGGAAAATCAATTCACAATAGTTGGCTACAAAAGATCTCGCCATGAAATATGTAAACAATTCAATTGAACCACATAATTTTTACCGAAACCATTTCAGGGAAACGGATATGAAAGATATGATTCAATGACAACTACTGAACATACAACATACACCAGACTATGGACAGGCACATAGCTGCATAATGTGATGGGGTTAAATAGGATTGTGAGTGATCAACCCTACCCTAATATGGACAGTAGTCTTGCTCCGCAACAAACTGCAAAAAGAGGACACAAGCTGATATAATTTGTTTTTACTTTACTGGCCATTGTTTTTATAATGAGAGTGTTAAAGATAAAGATTTTACAAGTATCACATAAACTTAAAACATTTAAAGATCTATGAGAATGAGGGTCAAGGTCAGATAAATTCTGCCAGACAGACATTTACACCTAATAACTTTTTTAAACACCAAATATCATTAAATTATTGCTTATGGTACTAGTAATTGAAAAACAGGCCAACACATATAAACTTAACATTGACCAAATTGCCAATGAACCATGAAAATGAGGTCAAGGCCAGTTGAAACATGTCAGACATTTTTGTTTGTTTAACAATCATTTTATACACCAAATATAGCTGACCTATTACTATAAGTATTTGAAAGACACCCCAAAACACACAAATCTATCACTGACCAATGAACCATGAAAATGAGGTCAAGGTCAGATGATACCTGCCAGACAGACATGAAGACCTTAAAATCATTCTACACACCAAATATTTTTGACCTAATGGACCGAGAACACAGTTATTTCGTAGTGCATTTCTTTTAGACAATAAATTCAAATTAAAAAAATCGCACCTGCTCTTTCTCAAAAAGCTTTTTACAGTGTAGTGTACTACCAGTGAGACAAATAATATCAACATTATAGAAACTTCTACCAGCTCTAACTCAAAATATTGACAATTCTGTGTTAAGGGGGTGTAAAATTCAGTTTGACAGCTTCAGACGTGATAAGATTTGACCTTTTAGAACTGGACCAATTCACTACTTAACATAAAGATTCAGCACCAAAATTTTTTTGACATGTAATAACATCCCCCAACTTAATATTTCATGCATTTAATATCAAGAAATAAATTGGGAAAGTATATCAAATAAAACATGCAAGTTATACACTGTTTACACTAGGGACTATATTCGTAGACAACGAAAACCAAAGGACGATAACTGTGTCCTTGGACCTAATAGGACAGAAAGACTTGACCAATCTTTATAAAACTTTGCATAACCTAAGCTTAGGCAATAATGAGATAGTTTGCCAAGTTTTATGGCCATATGTCATATATAAGAGAAACTGGGGTCATTTTAATATTGACATTTGGATGTTTATTTTTGACGTATAAATTAAATATCTTCAATTGTCAAGATTTTGGCCTAAAAAATTTTAATTTTGCTAAAATTTCCTTTTTAAATGCTCTTGAATATTAAATATTAAGTACTAAAAGCATCTGCACACTCATTGTATTTATCAGATGTATTGTAATTATTCCAAAGTCAAATTTATATGAGCCTATGTCTGAAAATAGAGATTTTCCAATTTAGGGACGCCTTATATAAATATGCATTTTTCTCAGCCAATTTGAAGTGTTTGAAGTTTTTTAAGCCTAAATTATTCTTTCATATATATTAAATGTACTTTAAATGTATAGAAAAGTTACAAAAAGTATACCACATGGGTATAAAATGGTCTTGGGCCATGTAGTTCTGAGAATTATTTAGAGTCAATTTAGGCTGTAGTCCATATTGACATATAAAAATGCACACAGAAGCTATCAGAAGTGAAAATGTGTTACTTTTTGCTGATTTCTATGCTAAGGTGTTATGATACAAGAAGTCCAATTGCAAAAGGACTCGTGCATTTAAATTTTTTAAAAGACAATATGGTCTGACGGCTGTTTTTTTCACTTTTCAATGGAAAACTTGCATTTAGTTTTAGTCTAAAAAGGCATAAATTTGGACCACTTACTATCATACAGGGAAAAAAATATGGTAGCCTATAAAGGAGTTAGGTGTACTGAATATAGTAAAGTGCTTCTTTTACAGATTTAGTGAAATATTTGGGATGGACTACAGATTTGATGTACAAAGCGCTTCACATTTTACATACATCAATTAGGCCGTTTAACCAGGGCCATGAATATAAAATATGCTGCACTTTTTTTCTGTGATAATCTACTTTTCTCTTTATTCAGAGTTCACAAATGGTTAATTAAATTTGATTTAAGCATAGAAACACAAATATCAGGAACAAAAAAGCTGTCAGATTTAAATTCATCATGCCTCTTAGGCATAAAATGTAAACTGCTTTAAAATGCTTATTATAGCTGTAGAATGCCAAAATGGTACATTTTAACAGAATTTCTGTAAACCAAAGATGTAAATCCTTTACTTTGATCAAGTTTGACAAATTGAAACCTGCAAATCATTCAGGAAAGTTGCCAAAGAACAGAATCTAGATTTTAGGAATCCATCTCTTAGGCCCAGGAACACAGTTATTTCGTAGTGCATTTCTTTTAGACAATAAATTCAAATTAAAAAAATCGCACCTGCTCTTTCTCAAAAAGCTTTTTACAGTGTAGTGTACTACCAGTGAGACAAATAATATCAAAATTATAGAAACTGCTACCAGCTCTAACTCAAAATATTGACAATTCTGTGTTAAGGGGGTGTAAAATTCAGTTTGACAGCTTCAGACGTGATAAAATTTGACCTTTTAGAACTGGACCAATTCACTACTTAACATAAAGATTCAGCACCAAAATTTTTTTGACATGTAATTACATCCCCCAACTTAATATTTCATGCATTTAATATCAAGAAATAAATTGGGAAAGTATATCAAATAAAACATGCAAGTTATACACTGTTTACACTAGGGACTATATTCGTAGACAACGAAAACCAAAGGACGATAACTGTGTCCTTGGACCTAATGCTTATATCATTTGTACATCAAACCAAATCATTAAAAAAGCTTTACATATGCTAAGACTACCACTACATTTGAGAGATTTGTGATCTATTACTCATGTCTATTGTAATTTATTACATAGATATAAAGTAAACCATTATAGGTCAGAGTACAGTCTTCAACACAGAGCCTTGGCTCACACACCAACAGTAAGCTATAAAGGGCCCCCAAAATGACTAGTGTAAAACCATTCAAACAGGAAAACCAACGATCTAATCTTTAAATGAAAAAAAAAAACCGAGAGCGCGAAACACTTTAAATTTGAACCACCTCAACAAATGACAAACACTGAACATCAGGTTATTTGAATGCTTCTCAAACATCCAAAGTCTTTTGATACCTTGGTAATGATGGTTCAAGATTAAAAATGCCTTGAAAAAAACTTCAAATAATTTTCTTTACATTTAATGACAACAATGGACATATCATACTTCTTGCATTGTTAATAGCACTAATACCTTGTTTAATGATGTTAAAAAGTTCTAAAACACAGTGGTTCACTGCAAAAATAACCATCTCTGAAATTTGTCCAACACTGTTGTTCTATAGCTGGTTTCTAGGATGAGATTATGATTTGGGGCCTCTTTAAATAATTCAATCATAATTTTGCAAGGTTGTCCTGATATTCTGAAAACTGCTTCTTTTAATTTCACCAATCAATGCTCCATTGTTGGATTTCATGGTTGATAAAAGATTTTTCCAGCTATCATTAATGAATGTGCCAATACTTGATGTTGAAACCAATTCTAAGTGTTCCATAAATGGGTGACTATAGTCATGTCTGCTTGATCCTGGTCCACTTTTTAAAATATCCTCCTAAACAGTCTGAAAGGTAGAAAACAATAGTAATAAATGTACAACATATGTAAGACTAAAAGTTAATAAATCTGCAATTTCAATAACACATGTTGACAACCAGATGCTTCGCAGGGCGTAGCTTTATACGACCGCAGAAGTTGAACCCTGAACGGGTGGGGCAAGTATGGACACAACATTCAAGCTGGATTCAGCTCTAAATTTGGATTGTGATTAAATAGTTAACACAGCATAGGTTTCTGACACAGAATGAATGTGTTCTAATGAACTTAAAATTTTTGTTTTCTCTTAGAGCAATTCACTATGCTGTTCAATATTAATCCTCTCAAAAAAATGTTTGAAGACATTTTCTTTTTATTTATGAAATTTCAAATGAGAAAAATTGAACCCAATTTTTTAATCACATCCCCCTTTCCCTTATTCCAAAACTAATCTCAATTAAAATATTCTAATGGAGTTTGCAACAATAAAATATTAAGATGTAAAAAAACTGCTTGTTATCACTGAATGGTAAAGATTATTTAAATTTATCAGTTGGTAGTAAAAAGTGAATATACATTGTATATTGTACATAACAAAGATTTAAGTTGATTCTGGACAAAGAAAGATAACTCCAATTAAAAAAAATTCTTGCAATAAGATATTTCTTGCTTACTATTTTGGACAAAGAAAGATAACTCTAATTAAAAAAAAATTTGCTATTTCACAATATTGTGAAATTAGATATTTCTTGCCATTGCACAATACTGTGCAATTGAAAAGACTTGCTATTGCACAATACTTAATATAATAATTTTAGATCCTGATTTGGACCAACTTGAAAACTGGGCCCATAATCAAAAATCTAAGTACATGTTTAGATTCAGCATATCAAAGAGGCCCAAGAATTTAATTTTTGTTAAAATCAAACTTAGTTTAATCTTGGACCCTTTGGACCTTAATGTAGGCCAATTTGAAAACGGGACCAAAAATGAAGAATCTACATACACAGTTAGATTTGGCATATCAAAGAACCCCATTTATTCAATTTTTGATGAAATCAAAAAAGTTTAATTTTGGACCCAGATTTGGACCAACTTGAAAACTGAGCCAATAATCAAGCATCTAAGTACATTTTTAGATTCAACATATCAAAGAACCCAACCGATTCATTTTTTGTCAAAATCAAACTAAGTTTAATTTTGGACCCTTTGGACCTTAATGTAGACCAATTTGAAAACATGACCAAAAGTTAAGAATCTACATACACATTTAGATTCGGCATATCAAAGAACCCCAATTATTCAATTTTGATGAAATCATACAAAGTTTAATTTTGGACCCTTTGGGCCCCTTTTTCCTAAACTGTTGGGACCAAAACTCCCAAAATCAATACCAACCTTCCTTTTATGGTCATTAACCTTGTGTTTAAATTTCATAGATTTCTATTTACTTATACTAACGTTATGGTGAGAAAACCAAGAAAAATGCTTATTTGGGTCCCTTTTTGGCCCCTTATTCCTAAACTGTTGGGACCTAAACTCCCAAAATCAATACCAATCTTCCTTTTGTGGTCATAAACATTATGTTTAAATTTCATTGATTTCTATTTACTTAAACTAAAGTTATTGTGCGAAAACCAAGAATAATGCTTATTTGGGCCCTTTTTTGGCCCCTAATTCCTAAACTGTTGAAACCAAAACTCCCAAAATCAATCCCAACCTTTCTTTTGTGGTCATCAACCTTGTGTCAAAATTTCATAGATTTCTATTAACTTAAACTAAAGTTATAGTGCGAAAACCAAGAAAATGCTTATTTGGGCCCTTTTTGGCCCCTAATTCCTAAAATGTTGAGACCAAAACTCCCAAAATCAGTACCAACCTTCCTTTTATGGTCATAAACCTTGTGTTAAAATTTCATAGATTTCTATTCACTTTTACTAAAGTTAGAGTGCGAAAACTAAAAGTATTCGGACGACGCAGACGACGACGCCAACGTGATAGCAATATACGACGAAAATTTTTTCAAAATTTGCGGTCGTATAAAAACATGATGGTAGTGACTCATAGTCATATATCAAAAATCAGCGCAAAATCTGGAGGCATACAGAAAAAAAATCCATATTAATACTGTGATTTTCAACAATTTTCAAAGTTGTAAACCCTTAACTTTGGCAAAAATGAGCGGAAAGGAACAAAACTTCAACTTGATCTGTAACTCATCATGGTTAACTCACATACTAAAAATCATCTCAATATCTGAAAGCGTTTAGAAAAAAAAGTCTGTATAACTGTGATTTTTAACAATTTATCAAAGTCCAAATCGTGTATTTCGGCAAAAATTAGCAGAGCGGAATGAAACTTGAACTTGATCTGCAACTCATCATGGTTAACTCACATACCAAAAAACAGCCCTATGTCCAAAGGCTTTTAGAAAAAAAACTCTGTATAATGGTTTGTTACAGAATGACGGAATTACTAAATGATGGAATTATGGAGTTATGGACAAGGGTAAAACTATATGGCACCTACAACTTCGTTCCAGGGCCTTAAAAAAGTATCTACAGCCTCAACAAATTTTTTATATGGCAAATATGAAAAATAAAGTTTGAAACCAGATGGTGTAGCAGGGTGGGGACTGGTCGGTGGGATAGTTATTAAACAAAGGAAAAAATTAATGCCCCAACCACTACAACTGGGGCATAAAAACTATGATACATATCTGGGTAAGCTTAGTTTTATAATGCGGTCAAACATTTCAAAACATCATTATAATAAAATCTAAGATATTGTCTGTCCTTTTTTAGTTCACCTAGTCCAAAAGAGCCAAGTGAGTTTTTATCATCACTTGGCGTCCTTCATTCGTCATCCTTTGTTACTTTTTATTCTTTTAACTTTTTTAAGAGAACCACAAAATGGAATGAAACAAAACATAGGTGAATGTTCCATATGAGGTGCTGTTTAAGTATTGTTACTTTTGTAACTGGTCCATAAACCAAGATGGCCACCAGCAGGGGACTTCGTTTAATATAGTCATTGGTTACTTTTTATTCTTTGAACTATTTTAAGATAACCACTAAATGGAATGAAACAAAACATAGGTAAATATTCCTTATGAGGTACTCACCAAGTGGTGTTACTTCTTTGAAACCAATCCATCATCTAAGATGGCAACCAGAGGGGGGACTTAATTTAAGTTAAGACCCTATGGGAAATACATACAAATGTCTTCTTTTAGAAAACCACTGAATGAGATGAAACCAAACATGGAATGCATGTTCCTTATGAGGTGCCGACCAAGTGTTGTTACTTTGTATCAAATCCATCCACCAACGGGAGACATAGTTTAATACATGGGAAATATTTACAAATCTCTTCTTCTTGAAAGATTGAAGCCAAACATGGTAAGAATATTTATTTTGAGGTGCTGACAAAGTGTTGTTACTTTGCTGACAAAGTGTTGTTACTTTGTCACTGATTTGTCATTGTCCTTATAAAGTTATTTTCTACAATTTCAATGAATTAATTGGTTATTACTGTACACTTCAAAAGTCTTCTTCTTTTGATTAGTTTATGGGGCCAATATTAAACTAAACTTGGCCTCAACCATTATTAGGGTATCTGTTATGATTTTAATCTATGTTTACATGATTTCCCAAACCAAAGTAGAATCAGGTCAACAACACAGGCTCTTCGGAGCCCAAGTATTGATTTATAACAGACTAATATGCATCTTTTAAATCAACAGACCAAAACCAGCAATTTTGTTAAATCCTTGTGACAGGTTGTTTATAACATGCTGATTTTGGCAGTATATTCTGCAATCTCTGTTACTTCATGTTTTCATTCTTTAATGTCTTAAGCCTCCAAATGCCTACAATTATAATATTGTATTAAAATATGTACATGAAGATATTGAAAGCACAGTATTGTAATATGAATGTGTGAATGGGACTCATCAGTAGGTGGTACACACATGAACATTACAAAAAAAAACGATTGAACTTTCTTTGGTGCAAATCCAGAAAATGAGTTTCTGGTGAAAATTTCTCAAATAAAAATTTGTCAGCGAACTAAGAAAAGATAGTACCGCCTATACCCCCAAGGCCAGGTTGACAAATTTCTAAATAGTGAAAAGAGTAATTTTGAAGATTTGCTCGAATATTAAAAACATAAATTCCATTCAATATTTCATTCTGAAGAATACCAATTTGATGTGTCAGTTTGGCCTTGTGAGTTTCGTCCCTTTAGTACATCTTTTCTAGTAACATTTCGAAATCATGTAGGGTTGACATGTTATAATTAATGGCTTGAAAATATCATTTTTAGTTTAACAAAAAAGTTGTTTGTAAATGAAGTATGAAATAAAAATGGATTCAAACAGTACAAATTGATATCTTTAAACAAATAATGAAGCAATATATATATTACTATTATTATCATATCATTTATTTATTATTATTATCATAATTAAAAATTATTATTATCATTATTATTATTATCAAAAATTATCATTATCATTATTATTATAATTATTATTATTAAGAATTATCATTATCAATATTATTATTAAAAATTATCATTATCATTATCGTAGCTATTATCATCTTTAAAAATTCACATCTACGTTAGTTGGTATTATATATTATCATTATTATTATTAAAACTTATCATTATCATCATCATTATTATTATCATTATCATTATTAAAAATTATCATCATTATTATTAAAAATTATCAGTATTATTATTAAAAATTATCATTATTATCATTATATCATTATCATTTAATCATTATTATTATTATTAAAAAATATCATTATCATTATTATTATTAAAAATCCACATTTATGTTAGTTATTATTATATATTATCATTATCATTATTAAAAATTATCATTATTATTATTAAAAATTATCATTATAAATTATTATTATTAAAAATTATCATTAAAAATTATCATTATTATTATTAAAAATTATCATTATTGTTATTAAAAATTATCATTATTATTATTAAAAATTATCATTATTGTTATTAAAAATTATCATTATTATTATTAAAAATTATCAGTATTATTATCATTATCATTATTACTATTAAAAATTTTCATTTTTATTATCATTATCATTATCATTATATCATTATCATTATAATAATACATTATCATTATAATAATACATTATTATATCATTATCATTATAATAATACATTATTATATCATTATCATTATATCATAATTATTAACATTATCATTATTATTATCATTATCATTATATCAATATCATTATCATTATATCATTATCATTATTACTATTAAAAGTTATCATTTTTATTATCATTATCATTATCAGTATAATCATTATCATTATAATAATACATTATTATATCATTATCATTATAATAATACATTATTATACCATTATCCATATAATAATTCATTATTATATCATTATCTCATTATCATTATATCATTCTCATAATTATTAACATTATATCATTATCATAATTATTAACATTATCATTATTATTATCATTATATCATTATCATTATATCATTATCATTATATCATTATCATTATATCATTATCATAATATCATTATCATAATATCATTATCATAATATCATTATCATAATATCATTATCATTATATCATTATCATTATATCATTATCATAATATCATTATCATTATATCATTATCATTATCATTATATCATTATCATTATATCATTATCATTATATCATTATCATTATATCATTATCATTATATCATTATCATTATATCATTATCATTATATCATTATCATTATCATTATATCATTATCATTATCATTATATCATTATCATTATCATTATATCATTATCATTATTATTATTAAAAAAAATATCATTATCATTATTATTATTAAAACTCCACATCTATGTTAGTATTATATATTGTCATTATCATTATTATCATTAAAAAATTATCATTATTATTATCAAAAATTATCAGTATTATTATCATTATCATTATCACTATTAAAAATTATCATTATTATTATCAAAAATTATCAGTATTATTATCATTATCACTATTAAAAATTATCATTATTATTATCATCATCATTATTATTATTAAAAAATATCATTATCGTTATCATTATTAAAAATCCACATCTATGTTAGTTAGTATTATATATTATCATTATCATTATCATTATCAATATCATTAACGTTACCAATATTATTATAAAATGATTGAAATTTTTTAAGTAAAATTAATGTGAAGGAAAGAGAAGTGATGTTTATTTTTTTCCAAAAAAATCATAAAGTAGGTCTATTGAATCAAATCTCTAAAAGTTCGTAAAAGCAAATAGATGAATGGGTTTCATTATTATATAGTGATTTTTGCTATTTTTTGTTTAGTCAAATTTGTTACTGTTGGAAACATTTTTTTTAGAAAATTCTGTACTTTGTTCATTTTTAGAATTGTAGGCATGGTTTTATCTAAAGTATTTTTGAAATTGATCTAAACAATTTGGTAAGAATGCCAGTGGCTTTTGTTTTGGTGTGTTGTATTTGGACCCATTAAAAAAAGAAATAGAACATGGTATAGAGATAAATTTCTGTTGTAAGTTCGTTAAGAAATAGAATTGCTTGGAATTTTGAATTTAATGTATTATTATATGGATAAATGTTTTAGAATTTTTTTTATAATGCCTTGCATCTTCTGAGAGGTCATAAAAAACAAAATTCAGAAAAAATATTTTGTGAGGAGCTGGATAATCTTTTTTCACTGGTTTTGGTATATATTAGGGATGTCAACTTGGTGAAAATTATTTGATTGATTACTCGTTGGATTTACAGAGTGATACTCTAGTACTGGCTTGATAAAACATTAACAAAACGGAACACAAAATTATATCATTTTATGTATTGTGGGTTGTTTTCTTATCGTAAAACCCTATGACTAGATAATAGTCAAACAAATTTTATACCATAATTAATAGCTCATTTACTACATGCACTTATGATGTAAAATAGTAATAATATAATCAAGTAATGACATCCCTAGTATATATAGGAATAAATCGGTCTGGAAAATAATTTTAAATAATTTAAACCTGATAATGTGTTCTAATTTACAACTGATCAGAAAAAAATTAAAGCAAATGTTTTTTTGCTTGTAAAATACTTAAAACAAAATTTTATTTAAAAAAAACCCAGAAAAGATGCTAGTATGTTTCTTACAAATAAAGGGACGAATTGAAAAAAGATACATGTGAAATCAAATAACAAACACATTATGCATATACATTATAGTATATAAAAATGACTCATGTAAAATCTGAATCCATTAACAAAAATATCTCAGGAATGTTTCGAATACCATATGATAAAAATGTTGGTTTAAGCAGAGATATATCTATACATATGTCTCTGGATTAAGGTAGCACAATACAAAGATTTTTTAACCACCGATCAGACAACTTTAAGCTAAAGTAGTTTCATTCATCCAAATCTGAAGAAACAAAAGAAAGAAGAAAGATTTATCTTTCAAATAATGATATTTTCATTATAACATAATTGATAATTATGCAATTAGTTGCTAGGATAGGATGTCCACATTTTGATTTAAATAAAACTAGCTTTTTTGTTATTCATAGAATCCCAAAAATTTGGAACAATGACTGAGATTTCAGTGCTAAAAAACCTCTATGGAAATGAAACTTTTGAATTAAGACAAGTTTTCACATAAACTGTTATCACAGAGATATGCCTCGCTTTTTTGTAATTTCCGATAATGCAAATGTTGAAATCAAAAATAGCAACACTTTAACATGTAAGTTTAGCAAATATACAAAATCAATGAACCATGACTGAAGGTACATGGCTAAACAATCTCCATGGAAATAAGATGTGCCAATGCTAATGCAACTGCATACCAAATATCATTGACTTATCATAAGTAGTTCTCTTAAAACAAACAAAAACACATACGTCAAGTGAGACAAAAACAGTTGATTGTGGAAGGTGCAAATGCTTGTGAATCTATTTAAAGCAGAAGCATATATTCTACGGCACAAGAAAAATCCATGAAGGATAATAGATTGATTTTTTTAAAGCATTAATTTACAACCCTACCCTCAGCGACATAACAAAAAAATATACTAAAATTGATTGTTTTATATAAATTCAGTTGATTTTGTATTGTGCTTCCTTAAATGGCAATTAATTCAATAATTCATTTACGTCTCACCGGGTTAAGCAATAAATTACACAATAAAACAAATATAAAATATACAATTGTATACATAAGCCAATCTGTAAATGTATGAAGAACAATAACAACTTAAACACGTTGTATGTACATTAATATATATAAAAAATGATTGGTCAAATTATACAGCATATTTTTTTATTTATCCCTTACAATATAAAACTTCTCTGTCTTTGCATAGTAAAATTACAGGTTTAGGCACATTATCTTATAATATCTATATATAAAGACAAATACCATTTTCTGACAGTCACAGTCTGTAAGATTATCATCAATTCTTAGAGATTCAGTCAAGATAATTAGTCTCAGATCATTATAAACAGCACAATAGAAATTGACATGATATTTATCTTCAAAAGTATAAAAACAATTAAAACAACATCTCTGTTCCAGTGCCAAATTTTCATTTCTCCCAGTTTCCAGTAATTTCCATTCAACTAAACAATAAATCTTACTACACAATATATACTACCTACAGATTCACACTATGCAAAAGGATTTGTAGTAATTTGTTTACATTAGACAAAAAGAAACTAAGATGCATAACATGGAACAATGAAATTAAAAAAAAATGTTTATAAAAGTGTGTAAGAAAAAGTAAAGATATTGTCCAATATGTTTGGGGAATATTACTTTTTTTATTACAAAAATGAATGTCTGATGGTTTTCATTTTCCTGACTTTTCTTTCTTTCACCTCCACTATCATCAACTACAAGATTAGTATCAATAATTTAACTTAAGTGAAATTCACCATGAAGGTCGGTAATTTCAGCAATGCATTTTAAGTTTACCCAATGGTTTTGCTTGGACTAATCAAATGTACAAAATTATCCGTCTTGACTGTATGGTCTATATCTAACATATAAATAATTCTATAAGGTATACCGTTCAGTTGATAAAGGAGAGAAATCTGAGAAAAAAGTTTCCAATCAAATTACTCAAAGTCTTAAGCTGAATGGCTATTGTCCCTGTTCAGATTATTTTTCTGACAACAAGCAACCGGCATTCTTCAAGTTCATAATCTAAATAAAATATTCTTTAGAAACATATGATCTGTAAGACATAATGTCTTAGTAGCATGCTCTCTGTTATACTGTCATGCTGTTATAAGACAGTTGTTATTAGAAAAAATAGAGTTTCCAATCCAATGATCCCCTTCCAAGCATAAAGAGCATTCTTCAAGTTCATAGTACTCAAAAATATGTTTCAGAAATATTTTGAAGAATCTTCTCTGTAAGATGTAATGCCTTTCTAGCTTGATTTTGGGTATACCTTTCTGCTGGTATCAAGTTTCGAATTGGATATCTCATCATCTCTGTTGTTCCAATCAATTTACTCAGTTCATCACTATCTGACAAAAGACCATTTCCATTCTCAATTTTATCATCATTTTTTGGAAGATTATCTTTGAAACTATGTGTTTTTTTTACTTTTGCATTCATACCATACTTTGCAGCTTTCAAACCTCTTTCCACTGCCTGAAAAGATTCAAGAAAGAATTAAAACCCAATTCTTCAGAGAACAATTGAAGGTCTTTCCACCTCGATAATAAGAATGAATTTAAAAAAACGATGTTAGAAAATGTCACTCCTTGTTGATGTAATTTGGTTCTTCAAATTGATATAAAAAATAAGATTAATAGGTATATGCAGAAGAATTTATTGTTTTATAATGAACAGAAAATAATTTTTAGCAAAGGTCAAAATCTAGAACATCAAATTGACCTTTGACCTTGACCTCAATTTCAAGGTCAGTGATCTCAAATCAAAAGTCCCAGGTCAATCATATGTATGGTTGTAGAAAAATACTGATTTCAAATACATAAGAGGAGAAAACTCCTATAAGGGTTAACCAAAACACTTCAACTGTAACAGGTTGAAGTTGTGCCTTTTTGTAAACAGTAATTTGGCAAACAAATCATATCATTAACTGTAACAGTTTCTTTTGAATAACAATAACAAGCAAAATTCAAAATTTAGAACATGACCTTGACCTCAATTTTCTTCAAATGGACCAAGGACGTCATATCAAAAGACTGTAGGCCTCTACGACTTATCACTTATGAATTTATCCAACAAATCGCCTATCTTAAATTTTCAAAGGGAAAAAACTCCAATAAGATGTCTTCCTATCACTCAAGTCAAAATAAACCAAATCATTCTAAGAGAAAGCGACCAATTTGGTGAAAACAGTTTGCTAAAATCTTTTACGGTTTTAGAGATATAGCGATAACAAGAAAAAGGGGACGCAGGGAGATAACTCCTATAAGAATAAGTGTATGGTCACACAGGGTGAGTTTTGAAACCCCCATTACTGTACAACATCATTGGCCAAAAAATCTATTTGATATGTTGTAAGACAAAAAAGCATCTCAGACGGCAGAAGTATTTGTTATAAATGACAATACAAATGACAATAAAATGTTTCCCTAGATGCAGCTTGATACAACCACAGAAGTTGAAACCCTGAACTATTGGGGTAAGTATGGACACTTCATTCAAGCTTGATACAGAATTGAATTTGAATTGTGATCAAATAGCTGACATAGCATAGGTTTCTTACAAAGAATGAATGTGGCCGAAGAGCTGAAAAAAATGAAACTGGACTCTTACAGTACTTATAATGGTCCAAAATCTAAATACATGGTTAGAATTTAATTAATTTATTTATTGACGAACAAAATTAGAGAAGTTTTTTTAAAGGGTTTCTAATATATATATATATAGCATTCAGCAAACTGATTCATAAGTAACAAACAAACCTTACCTACATTATCAAAATATTTACCCCCAAAAGAAAAACAATTTCCAGAATACCATTTTTACATTGCATTCATATTTCAATATCACGTTGTAGTTGTCAGCATAGTACGAAAACACTTAGTTTCCAGACAATAATTGAGTATAAGTGAATAGAAATCTATGAAATTTCATCACAAGGTTTATAACCACAAAAGGAAGGTTGGGATTGGTTTTTTAATTAGGAATTAGGGGCCAAAATGGGGCACAAATAAGCATTTTTCTAGTTTCCAGACAACATTTTATGGAACGGTGTATGGATCTCTCTGAAATTATAACATAAGGTTCCATTACAGAAAGGGATGTTTATGATTGGCTTTGGGGGTTAGGGCTATAATCGTTTAGGAATTAGGGGCAAAAAAGGGGGGAAAACAAGGGTGTCATTTACTTTTACATTTGCTTGTTATCACTGAATGGTAAAGATTGTTTTAATTTATCAGTTGGTAGTAAAAGTGAATATACACTACATTGTATATTGTATAAAACAATGATTTAAGTTGATTCAACTACTATTCTGGACAAAGAAAGATAACTCCAATTGAAAATGTCTTGCTATTGTGCAATATTGTGCAATTAGATATTTCTTGCTATTGCGCAATACTGTGCAATTGAAAATACTTGTTATTGCACAATACTGTGCAATTAAGGATTTCTTGCAATTGCAAAATACATGTACTGTGCAATTGAAAATTTCTTGCTATTGCACAATACTTTTAAAATTATAATTTTGGATCCTGATTTGGACCAACTTGAAAACTGGGCCCATAATCAAAAATCTAAGTTCAGGTTTAGATTCAGCATAACAAAGAAGCCCAAGAATTTAATTTTTGTTAAAATCAAACTAAGTTTAATTTTGGACCCTTTGGACCTTAATGTAGACCAATTTGAAAACAGGACCAAAAATTAAGAATCTACATACACAGTTATATTGGGCATATCAAATAACCTCAATTATTAAATTTTTGATGAAATCAAACAAAGTTTAATTTGGGACCCTTTGGGCCCCTTATTCCTAAACTGTTGGGACCAAAACTCCTAAAATCAATCCCAACCTTCCTTTTATGGTCATAAACCTTGTTTTTAAATTTCATTGATTTCTATTTACTTATACTAAAGTTATTGTGCGAAAACCAAGAACAAAGCTTATTTTGACCCTTTTTTAGGCCCTAATTCCTAAACAGTTGGAACCAAAACTCCCAAAATCAATCCCAACCAACTTCTGTGATCATAAACCTTGTTTCACAAGAGTGCACACACTGAAATGCCTTGCCTTCTTTACTAATCCTTGATACTATCTTGATAGACCTAAATATAAAGCTTTATTACAACTGTCACATAAACTCAACATTAACCAAGAAAATGAAACATTGATCAATGAACAATGAAAATGAGGTCAAGGTCAGATGAACCATGCCAGGCAGACATAAACAGCTAACAATTCTGCAATACAACAAATATAGTTGACTTATTGCTTATAAATTAAAAAAAACAGACCAAAACACAAACACTTAAAACTTAGCAATGGACCGTGAAAATGAGGTCAAGGTCAAATAAAACCTGTGTTACCGACATATAGATCATAAAATAATTCCATACACCAAATATAGTTGACCTAATGCATAAAGTATTAGAAAAATAGACCAAAACTAAAAAACTTAACTTTGACCACTGAACCATGAAACTGAGGTCAAGGTCAGATGACACCTGCCAGCTAGACATGTACACCTTACAATCATTCCATATACCAATTATAGTAGACCTATTGCATATAGTATTAGAAAAACAGACCAAAACACAAAAACTTAACTATAACCACTGAACCATGAAATGAGGTCAAGGTCACATGACACCTGCCAGTTGGACATGTACACCTTACAGTCCTTCCATACACCGAATATACTAGACCTATTGCTTATAGTATCTGAGATATGGACTTGACCACGAAAACTTAACCTTGTTCACTGATCCATGAAATGAGGTCGAGGTCAAGTGAAAACTGTCTGACAGGCATGAGGACCTTGCAAGGTACGCACATACCAAATATAGTTATCTAATTACTTATAATAAGAGAGAATTTAATATTACAAAAAATCTTAACTTTTTTTTCAAGTAGTCACTGAACCATGAAAATGAGGTCAAGGACATTGGACATGTGACTGACGGAAAGTTCGTAACATGAGGCATCTATATACAAAGTATGAAGCATCCAGGTCTTCTACCTTCTAAAATATAAAGCTTTTAAGAAGTGAGCTAACACCGCCGCCGCCGTAGCCGCCGCCGCCGGATCACTATCCCTATGTCGAGCTTTCTGCAACAAAAGTTGCAGGCTAGACAAAAATGTCATAGATTTCTATTTACTTAAACTAAAGTTATAGTGCGAAAACCAAGAAACTGCTTATTTGGGTCCCTTTTGCCCCTAATTCCTTAACTGTTGAGACCAAAAATTCCAAACTCAATCCCAACCTTCCTTTTATGGTTATAAACCTTGTGTTTAAATTTCATAGATTTCTATTTTCTTATACTTAAGTTATGGTGCGAAAAACCAAACAAAATGCTTATTTGGGCCCCTTATTCCTAAGCTGTTGGGATCTCAACTCCTAAAATCAATCTCAATCTTCCTTTTGTGTTCATAAACCTTGTGTTTCAATTTAATTGACTTTTATATACTTATACTAAAGTTATTGTGCGAAAACCAAGAACAAGGCTTATTTGAGCCCTTTTTTAGCCCCTAATTCCTAAACAGTTGGAACCAAAACTCCCAAAATCAATCCCAACCTTCCTTTTGTGGTCAAAAACCTTGTGTCAAAATGTCATAGATTTCTGTTTACTTAAACTAAAGTTATAGTGTGAAAACCAAGAAAATGCTTATTTGGGTACTTTTTGGCCCATAATTCCTTAACTGTTGGGACCAAAAATTCCAAAATCAATCCCAACCTTCCTTTTATGGTCATAAACCTTGTGTTTAAATTTCATAGACTTCTATTTACTTATACTAAAGTTATGGTGCGAAAACCAAGAAAAATGCTAATTTGGGCCCCTTATTCCTAAACTGTTGGGATCTTAACTCCCACAATCAATCCCAATCTTCCTTTTGTGTTAATAAACCTTGTGTTTACATTTCATTGATTTGCATTTACTTATATACTAAAGTTATTGTGCGAAAAGAAAGAACAAGGCTTATTTGGGCCCCTTATTCCTAAACTGTTGGGATCTCAACTCCCAAAATCAATCCCAATCTTCCTTTTGTGTTCATAAACCTTGTGTTTAAATTTAATTGACTTTTATTTACTTATACTAAAGTTATTGTGCGAAAACCAAGAACAAGGCTTATTTGAGCCCTTTTTTAGCCCCTAATTCCTAAACAGTTGGAACCAAAACTCCCAAAATCAATCCCAACCTTCCTTTTGTGGTCAAAAACCTTGTGTCAAAATGTCATAGATTTCTGTTTACTTAAACTAAAGTTATAGTGTGAAAACCAAGAAAATGCTTATTTGGGTACTTTTTGGCCCCTAATTCCTTAACTGTTGGGACCAAAAATTCCAAAATCAATCCCAACCTTCCTTTTATGGTCATAAACCTTGTGTTTAAATTTCATAGACTTCTATTTACTTATACTAAAGTTATGGTGCGAAAACCAAGAAAAATGCTAATTTGGGCCCCTTATTCCTAAACTGTTGGGATCTTAACTCCCACAATCAATCCCAATCTTCCTTTTGTGTTAATAAACCTTGTCTTTACATTTCATTGATTTGTATTTACTTATACTAAAGTTATTGTGCGAAAACCAAGAACAAGGCTTATTTGGGCCCCTAATTCCTAAACTGTTGGGATCTCAACTCCCAAAATCAATCCCAATCTTCCTTTTGTGTTCATAAACCTTGTGTTTAAATTTAATTGACTTTAATTTACTTATACTAGAGTTATTGTGTGAAAACCAAGAACAAGGCTTATTTGAGCCCTTTTTTAGCCCCTAATTCCTAAACAGTTGGAACCAAAACTCCCAAAATCAATCCCAACCTTCCTTTTGTGGTCAAAAACCTTGTGTCAAAATGTCATAGATTTCTGTTTACTTAAACTAAAGTTATAGTGTGAAAACCAAGAAAATGCTTATTTGGGTACTTTTTGGCCCCTAATTCCTTAACTGTTGGGACCAAAAATTCCAAAATCAATCCCAACCTTCCTTTTATGGTCATAAACCTTGTGTTTAAATTTCATAGACTTCTATTTACTTATACTAAAGTTATGGTGCGAAAACCAAGAAAAATGCTAATTTGGGCCCCTTATTCCTAAACTGTTGGGATCTTAACTCCCACAATCAATCCCAATCTTCCTTTTGTGTTAATAAACCTTGTGTTTACATTTCATTGATTTGTATTTACTTATACTAAAGTTATTGTGTGAAAACCAAGAACAAGGCTTATTTGGGCCCCTAATTCCTAAACTGTTGGGATCTCAACTCCCAAAATCAATCCCAATCTTCCTTTTGTGTTCATAAACCTTGTGTTTAAATTTAATTGACTTTAATTTACTTATACTAAAGTTATTGTGTGAAAACCAAGAACAAGGCTTATTTGAGCCCTTTTTTAGCCCCTAATTCCTAAACAGTTGGAACCAAAACTCCCAAAATCAATCCCAACCTTCCTTTTGTGGTCAAAAACCTTGTGTCAAAATGTCATAGATTTCTGTTTACTTAAACTAAAGTTATAGTGTGAAAACCAAGAAAATGCTTATTTGGGTACTTTTTGGCCCCTAATTCCTTAACTGTTGGGACCAAAAATTCCAAAATCAATCCAAACCTTCCTTTTATGGTCATAAACCTTGTGTTTAAATTTCATAGACTTCTATTTGCTTATACTAAAGTTATGGTGCGAAAACCAAGAAAAATGCTAATTTGGGCCCCTTATTCCTAAACTGTTGGGATCTTAACTCCCACAATCAATCCCAATCTTCCTTTTGTGTTAATAAACCTTGTGTTTACATTTCATTGATTTGCATTTACTTATATACTAAAGTTATTGTGCGAAAAGAAAGAACAAGGCTTATTTGGGCCCCTTATTCCTAAACTGTTGGGATCTCAACTCCCAAAATCAATCCCAATCTTCCTTTTGTGTTCATAAACCTTGTGTTTAAATTTAATTGACTTTTATTTACTTATACTAAAGTTATTGTGCGAAAACCAAGAACAAGGCTTATTTGAGCCCTTTTTTAGCCCCTAATTCCTAAACAGTTGGAACCAAAACTCCCAAAATCAATCCCAACCTTCCTTTTGTGGTCAAAAACCTTGTGTCAAAATGTCATAGATTTCTGTTTACTTAAACTAAAGTTATAGTGTGAAAACCAAGAAAATGCTTATTTGGGTACTTTTTGGCCCCTAATTCCTTAACTGTTGGGACCAAAAATTCCAAAATCAATCCCAACCTTCCTTTTATGGTCATAAACCTTGTGTTTAAATTTCATAGACTTCTATTTACTTATACTAAAGTTATGGTGCGAAAACCAAGAAAAATGCTAATTTGGGCCCCTTATTCCTAAACTGTTGGGATCTTAACTCCCACAATCAATCCCAATCTTCCTTTTGTGTTAATAAACCTTGTGTTTACATTTCATTGATTTGTATTTACTTGTACTAAAGTTATTGTGCGAAAACCAAGAACAAGGCTTATTTGGGCCCCTAATTCCTAAACTGTTGGGATCTCAACTCCCAAAATCAATCCCAATCTTCCTTTTGTGTTCATAAACCTTGTGTTTAAATTTAATTGACTTTAATTTACTTATACTAAAGTTATTGTGTGAAAACCAAGAACAAGGCTTATTTGAGCCCTTTTTTAGCCCCTAATTCCTAAACAGTTGGAACCAAAACTCCCAAAAACAATCCCAACCTTCCTATTGTGGTCAAAAACCTTGTGTCAAAATGTCATAGATTTCTGTTTACTTAAACTACAGTTATAGTGTGAAAACCAAGAAAATGCTTATTTGGGTACTTTTTGGCCCCTAATTCCTTAACTGTTGGGACCAAAAATTCCAAAATCAATCCCAACCTTCCTTTTATGGTCATAAACCTTGTGTTTAAATTTCATAGACTTCTATTTACTTATACTAAAGTTATGGTGCGAAAACCAAGAAAAATGCTAATTTGGGCCCCTTATTCCTAAACTGTTGGGATCTTAACTCCCACAATCAATCCCAATCTTCCTTTTGTGTTAATAAACCTTGTGTTTACATTTCATTGATTTGTATTTACTTATACTAAAGTTATTGTGCGAAAACCAAGAACAAGGCTTATTTGGGGCCCTTATTCCTAAACTGTTGGGATCTCAACTCCCAAAATCAATCCCAATCTTCCTTTTGTGTTCATAAACCTTGTGTTTAAATTTAATTGACTTTTATTTACTTATACTAAAGTTATTGTGCGAAAACCAAGAACAAGGCTTATTTGAGCCCTTTTTTAGCCCCTAATTCCTAAACAGTTGGAACCAAAACTCCCAAAATCAATCCCAACCTTCCTTTTGTGGTCAAAAACCTTGTGTCAAAATGTCAACTTAAACTAAAGTTATAGTGTGAAAACCAAGAAAATGCTTATTTGGGTACTTTTTGGCCCCTAATTCCTTATCTGTTGGGACCAAAAATTCCAAAATCAATCCCAACCTTCCTTTTATGGTCATAAACCTTGTGTTTAAATTTCATAGACTTCTATTTACTTATACTAAAGTTATGGTGCAAAAACCAAGAAAAATGCTAATTTGGGCCCCTTATTCCTAAACTGTTGGGATCTTAACTCCCACAATCAATCCCAATCTTCCTTTTGTGTTAATAAACCTTGTGTTTACATTTCATTGATTTGTATTTACTTATACTAAAGTTATTGTGCGAAAACCAAGAACGAGGCTTAGTTCGGCCCTTTTTTAGCCCCTATTTCCTAAACAGTTGGAACCAAAACTCCCAAAATCAATCCCAACCTACCTTCTGTGGTCATAAACTTTGTGTCAAAATGTCATAGATTTCCATTTACTTAAAATAAAGTTATAGTGTGAAAACCAAGAAAATGCTTATTTGGGTCTTTTTTGGCCCCTTATTCCTTAACTGTTGGGACCAAAAATTCCAAAATCAATCCCAACCTTCCTTTTGTGGTCATAAACCTTGTGTTTAAATTTCATAGATTTCTATATACCAAAACTAAAGTTATGATGTGAAAACCAAAAGTCTTTGGACGACGACAACCAGGACGACAATGCCAACGTGATACCAATATAAGACCAAAGAGTTTTCAATTTTTGCGGTTGTATAAAAAGCAAGGACTGCAATAAGAAGTCTGTGGACAATTTCAGTTATGTTGACATAGTTATAGATCTTGTCTTGCTGATAAGTTTTGCTTATTTAAGAGATATTAGACATAGACTTATAAAATTTGTAAAATTTGTCATTCAATTGATCAGTCAGATTCATGCAGGTTACCCCTTCTATTCTATTTTTAGTCATGTTGTTAATGTTGGTTGACAGGCAGGATCATTAAACTTATATTTCAAAGAAGAATAACCAAATGATGCTTGTGTCCATGTTCATTAGATTTGGCCAAATATTTTCAAAGGAGAAAGCAGAAGCTATGAATAATAAGCTTTAGGTTTGTTGATCAAAGATTATCTTTTTGCATTCTCTTTAAGTAAAAAACAGCTTTTAGTAGCAACAAAACTGGATCTGAATCTACCAACCATTTCATTAATAACCAAATACCTCTAATAAAGGATGAGGATGCAGCCAGTCTTACTCTTAACATTATATTGAACAAACAGTCAACTATGGAACTTGTGGCATGACTTTTATGTGTATTTGCATCCACTTGAAGCCCATAAATTGAAAACATTCCTATCTAAACATAAATTTAAAATGTAGATGTACAGAGTTAAACATAGCAAGTAACACATTCCTAACATTGTTGTCTTAAATTTATTTTACGAATGTAAGGTCAAGAAATTTGAGAGGTAAATATAGATAATTTAAGCTAATAAAAAAAAATTCCTACTTCCTTTTTTTTAGAAAAAGTTCTTTAAAACTAGAGGCTCTAAAGAGCCTGTGTCGCTCACCTTGGTCTTTGTGAATATTCAACAAAGGACACAGATGAATTCATGACAAAATTGTGTTTTGGTGATGGTGATGTGTTTGTAGATCTTACTTTACTGAACATTCTTGCTGCATACAATTATCCGGGATCCCTATCTATAAGGATTGGCCCAGTATTTTCAGTGGAAAATGTGAGTAAAAATTTACAAATTTTATGAAAATTGTTCAAATTTACCATAAAGGGTAATAACTCCTTAGGGGGTCAATTGACCATTTTGGTCATGTTGACTTATTTTTAGGTCTTTCTTTGCTGTAAATTATTGCTGTTTACAGTTTATCTCTATCTATAATAATATTCAAGATAATAACAAAAAAGCCAAAATTTCCTTAGAATTACCAATTCAGGGGAAACCTACTAACCAGTTGTCCAATTCATCTGAAAATTTTAGAGCAGATAGATCTTGACCTGATAAACACTATCAACCCCTATCAGATTTGCTCTAAATGCTTTGGTTTTTGAGTTATAAGCCAAAAACTGCATTTTACCCCTATGTTCTATTTTTAGCCATGGCGGCCATCTTGGTTGATTGGTCGGGTCACCAGACACAATTTTTAAACTAGAAACCCAAATGATGATTGTGGCTAAGTTTTATTTTATTTGGCCTAGTAGTTTCAGAGGAGAAGATTTTTGTCAAAGATTACATAGATTTACGAAAAATGGTTAAAAATTGACTATAAAGGGCAATAACTTCTAAAGGGGTCAACTGACCATTTTGGTCCAGTTGACTTATTTGTAAATCTTACTTTGGTGAACATTTTTGCAGTGTACAGTTTATCTCTATCTATAATAATATTCAAGATAATAACCAAAAACAGCAAAATTTCCTTAAAATTACCAATTCAGGGGCAGCAACCCAACAACCAGTTGTTCAATTCATCTGAAAATTTCAAGACAGGTAGATCTTGACCTGATAAACAATTTAATCCCCGTGTCAGATTTGCTCTAAATGCTTTGGTTTTTGAGTTATAAGCCAAAACTGCATTTTACCCCTATGTTCTATTTTTAGCCATGGCTGCCATCTTGGTTGATTGGTCTGGTCACCGGACACAATTTTTAAACTAGATAACCCAATGATGATTGTGGCCAAGTTTAATTTTATTTGGCCTAGTAGTTTCAGAGGAGAAGATTTTTGTACAAGATAACATAAATTTATGAAAAATGGTTAAAAATTGACTATAAAGGGCAATAACTCCTAAAGGGGTCAACTGACCATTTTGGTTCTGTTGACTTATTTGTAAATCTTACTTTGCTTAACATTTTTGCAGTTAACAGTTTATCTCTATCTATAATAATATTCAAGATAATAACCAACAAAAGAAACTGCAAGCTACTGCTCACTGATGATACCCCCGCCGCAAGTGGATAATATTAATAGTGTAAAAATATGCAAGTGTTCGGTAAACAGGAAGTTGTCAAGTGATCAATCTGAAAACGCATCACACGGTATAGCTGACTTATATAAATCCTGAAACCAAATTTCAGAAATCCTTGTATTGTAGTTCCTGAGAAAAATGTGACGAAAATTTTCAACTTGGCTATCATGTGTAAAATCATACAAGTGTTCGTTAAACAGGAAGTTGTCAAGTGATCAATCTGAAAACGCATCACACGGTATAGCTGACTTAGATAAACCCTGAAACCAAATTTCAGAAATCCTTGTATTTTAGTTCCTGAGAAAAATGTGACGAAAAATTTTCAACTTCGCTATCATGTGTAAAATCATACAAGTGTTCGGTAAACAGGAAGTTGTCAAGTGATCAATCTGAAAACGCATCACACAGTATAGCTGACTTAGATAAACCCTGAAACCAAATTTCAGAAATCCCTGTATTGTAGTTCGTGAGAAAAATGTGACGAAAATTTTCAACTTGGCTATCATGTGTAAAATCAAACAAGTGTTCGGTAAACAGGAAGTTGTCAAGTGATCAATCTGAAAACACATCACACGGTATAGCTGACTTAGATAAACCCTGAAACTAAATTTCAGAAATCCTTGTATTGTAGTTCCTGAGAAAAATGTGACGAAAATTTTCAACTTGGCTATCATGTGTAAAATCATACAAGTGTTCGGTTAACAGGAAGTTGTCAAGTGATCAATCTGAAAACGCATCACACGGTATAGCTGACTTAGATAAACCCTGAAACCAAATTTCAGAAATCCTTGTATTGTAGTTCCTGAGAAAAATGTGACGAAAGTTTCATGGGACAGACTGACTGACGGACAGACGGACGGAGGGACGGTACGACTGACGGACGGACGGACTGACGGACAGACAGAGGTAAAACAGTATACCCCCCCTTTTTAAAGCGGGGGTATAAAAACAGCAAAATTTCCTTAAAATTACCAATTCAGGGGCAGCAACCCACCAACCAGTTGTCCAATTCATCTAAAAATAGATAGGTAGATCTTAACCTGATAAACATTTTTACCCCATGTCAGATTGCTCTAAATGCTTCGGTTTTTGATTTATAAGCCAAAAACTGCAGTTTACCCCCATGTTCTATTTTTAGCCGTGGCGGCCATCTTGGTTGGTTTGCCAGGTCACCGGACACAATTTTTAAACTAGATACCCCAATGATGATTGTGGCCAAGTTTGATTTAATTTGGCCCAGTAGTTTCAGAGGAGAAGATTTTTGTAAAAGTTAACGACGGACGACGACGCCGGACGCCAGACGCCGGACGCAAGTGATGGGAAAAGCTCACTTGGCCTTTTGGGCCAGGTGAGCTAAAAAGTATTACCTCATGGCAATGGAAACATACTGCATAATACACTTCATAATCCTTCAATTTGATATCTTTAACACCTTTTGACAACTCTAGTTCACATTTTGCCTGCTCAAACCACTTGCGTGCAGTTTCCTTATTTGGATTCTGTAACTAAGAATGCAAGAAGAAAAAAAACAACACTATACTGATGAAAGAATGCATTATGGGTTCAAATGCATCAAAAATAATAATATTATAGAAATAAAGTTCAAACTATTTGTCTAGAAAACTCGTTAAAAAACTTACTCATCGACTGAAAATAAGTTCAAAAGGCAATGTGTTAAGTATAGGAATGTATGGATTAACATCAAATAAGGACCTTTGATGAACTAATAAATTGATAGATTTCTTCAAAGGAGCGTTACGTATGATTTAGACAAAAAAATAAAATTTGATATTTTTTGTTCAAGGATTAATAAAAGTATATTTTTGGAATGATATTTTGTTATAAGCAGTCAATTGGCACAAATTAATTTGGTTCAAAAACATTGCTGATGTATAATTGACTTACAAGTCAAAGAATTCATCAACCTCATTTAAACTTGTATTATTGCAAACCAAATGAAAGTTTTCCACAGAGTCAACTGCTCTTGGTCTTGAAAGGTATTTAAACTTTTGTCTGTTCTATTGCCCCATTGAATAAATACAATATGTTGTTTATTTGCTGGGACCTTTACATTTCTTTTGAGAGAAATCTATCACTCATTGTTTAATTTACCTGAGAATTTTTTTTTATCTTCTCAATATATGAAAATACATATCAAATCAAAAAACTAGTCTATTACGATATTTCTGCACTCTTTACAGTTAAATTTAAATCATTTAAAAAGTTGAATTATGTTGCTTCAAGAGCTTCAATATCAATACTGTAACTATAACTAACCATTTCATCAGGGTCATGCACATATCTCTCCTCTAAAATTTAAAAAAGTAGAACCAATAAAAAGACATATAATATACTTTTAATAGCAATATCTGTCTAACAGTAATAAATAAAATAAAACTTTTTGTTTTGTTTGTTTTTTTATTTAAAAAAACTGTCCTCATCAAATGAAGGATCAAGATCAAATGCATTTTAATTTCCAATATAATTAATATTACCAAGGCATATAACTCTTACAAAATTTTGATTGTCACTGATTTTCAAATATCAAAATTATCTGAGACATAGCTGATAAAAACCTTTGATATAAATTTGAAAACAAAACACAGAGATGACTAAATTGTGGGGAAAAAAATTCAGGCAACAAAATCTGATGTACAGCAAAGTTACTAGTTAATTCAAAGTTGCTGAACCATGACCTAGGGGGACAGGGCCTAAAACAGTTGTAAGAATGATATGTAGTGATAGTAATGTAATTTTATAGAAAAATAGCGTTGATCTACCACAAGTACAGTGATGGGACAAAAGTGAGTTCTCACTTAAAAAATGTCCTATTATTCCAACTAAAATCAATATTTTTTTTTTTAAATATTACCAAGTAAATGTATGAGCAATTTTTATAAAATAGATACCAAAAGATGTAAGAATGTCGGAAGTTTTATTGTTTATTTTGTCATAATTTTCTTGAGTTTCCTTTTCATCATCTGATGAGTTAAACACAAATGCAACAAATTTTTATGATTTTAATTTGGTAAAATAATAGCAAACTTTTCAAGAAATATTTTTCTTTTGAGTTCATCTCATCAGAAAATTAAAATGAACATGAATAATTTTATAACCAAATAACCAATAAAACTTGAGACATTTTTACAACTTTTGGTATCTTTATTATGAAAATCACTCTTACAGTTACTTCTTCATAATTTTTTGAAAAATATTGATTTTAGTTGAAATGATAGGACTTTTTTTGACTGGGAATTCACTTTTGTCCAATGTACTTCTATAGAAATGGAAAAGTTTTTACAAAATTATTTTTACAAAATGCCTGAAAATGAAGGAAGATATAGAAATGTTCCCAAATATTGGAAAATAAATTTGTGGAATGGGACTTTAAAAATGGACATTAAATTTGTTATCAATATGAACCAATAGGCTTCACAGGCTGTTCAACTTAAAATATGCATTCATGACATGCCATAAAAAATTAAATGGACATATTACTATATCTAGGAGGTAGTTTCTAATAAAATTTGAGGGCCAAAAAAATCTGGAATTGGGCAAATAAATTTGAAAAGAGTTATATGAACCCTCTTTGCAAGTTACTAAAAAATCTTATTTTTATCTCTGTATTGCATATAATTACCATCTGTATCTGGCAATACCCGTCTGTCCCTTTCACTTCCTAAAAATAATCAAAAATAATAATAAGATTCAGTACTTAAAATATTGTTGTTAGAAAAATATTTTGTTATTAAATCATTTTTCTATATCACAAATCTACACATGCATCCATATATTGTTTTTTTTAAATTTTAGCCTTTCCTCAGCTGGTTCAAGAAAATACATAGATTTATTTATAGTCACTCAAAGATCCTCAAATAGACCTTTAAGAACAGTTTTCTAAAATGTCTCTTATATTCAGACACTGAACTCTGAATGAACCAACTTAACATCCAGTAACATATTTTTGTAATATTTATTTTGACAAGACAAAAATAAAGAGGTGCACCATGAGTGCATGATACACCACTGAGTAGCTTTTTTAAAGAAGTGCACAGGTAAATAAATGAAGAACTAAATGAAACTTTTTTTTCAAGAACTGAATGTTTCTTTTTGTAATTTTTCGGGCTGTTAAAAAGTGTTGATCATACACACATTTCTGACATCATTTCTAGAAGCGTTCTGCTCTCTATACAAAATGTGCATTGGACAACACTTTTTCACCCCCAAAAATAACATTATTGGCAAATTCACTGTAAAAAAGTCCATCTACCAGATAAATACTGAAAGGGGGGGGAAAATGATTTCCATAGTGTAGTACAGTTTGATTTACCATTTATGTTAATAAATAGTATTTGTATTTATTTGTTTATGCATTGACTGGTAGGCTGACTCTGACAGAGTGTACAGTATGACAGTACTTGGATTTTCTTTTCACTTAGGTATTAACATCTTGGGTTTTCTTTTTCTTTATTCCTATTGGTTACTCTGTGAACTCTTCTGATATTGAGGCACTCTTTTACACAGAGATATAGAACACTGACACTTTATTGTGATTTAGATATATTTATTCTTCTTATTCTGGAAACCATTCTTTATATTCAGGTCAGTTATATTCAGGTCAGTTATATTCCTTACATTAGAATTTTATGCATGTATTTTATCTTGGTATGAAAGATATGAATGTGTTATGAAAATGTGTATAAAAGTCCACTTTGATTCCCCATCAGTATGAAAGAGTTCATATTTTTACTTTAAGTTGATATTTGCAAGACAGAAAGAATATTACAGTTATAATATTATACATGTATTCATATTTGGCTGTTATTAGATTTCAGCATGGAATAATGTCTTGCATTGAGGTTAACTAGATTATATACTATTTTTGACATTAAGACTTATGAAGTCATATTTCTTTATATTCAGATCCAGTATGTGAAGTATAGGAGTATACAGTAACTTTATAGAGGCGCACTGCTCAGTAAGCTGTGTTCTGTGTTTACATGTTTATTTGTTTACGTGTTGTCTATTTGTACTTATGTGTTTTAATTACTGTGTGTCTTGTCCGTGTTTGTAGTGTGTTATTTTTGAGTTTATGAATATCTCCAAATAGAATAGTTTATAATATTCGATTACTTTAGATAATGGTCCGAGACCACAATTATTTCGTAGTGCATTTCTTTTAGAACAGAAATGAAAATTTAAAAAATCCCACCTGTGCTTTTCAATGAAATTTTACAGTGTGTTGTACTACTTTTGGGACAAATTGTATCAAAATTATAGAAAACTTCATCGGCTCTAACTCAAAATATGGACAATTCTATGTTCAGGGCGTCTTGAAATCTTTTGACAGCTTCCGAAGTGCTAATTTTTAACCTTTTTCAGCTTGACCAAATCACTACTTTCCTTTAAAATTCTGGAACCAAATTTTTTTACAGTGAAATTTTACCCCCCTGCTTGCAATTTGAGGCATTAAACATGGAGAAATAAATTTGAAAGGGGTAAAAACAATAATGGCAAGTTACCCACTGTCAATACTAGGGACTATATTCGTGAACAACGAAAATCAAGGGATGACAATTGTGGTCTCGGACCTAATAGGATAGAAAGAGTTGACAAATCTTAAAAAAAACTTGGTTTGACCAAAGCTTAATTAATTATAACACTGCTTACAAAGTTTCATAACAATAAGACATATATTATAGACAATATGTTAAATTCTATACTCATCTTTGAGTGTTAAATGTTTACGTTAAAATTGAAAAATTTCAACTCAACATTTGGGGCTTAAAAAATTTAAATATTGCAAAAAAATACTTTTTAAATGCCTTAATATATAATTTATTATGTACTTAAAGCAATAGAGTACTTATTTGATTTATCAGACTTAGCATAATTATTCAAAAGTCAAATTTATATGAGCCTGCACCTAAAAATTGAGGTTTTTCAATGAAGGGGGGCCTTAAATGAAGATGTAATATTTTCCAGCAATTTTAAATTTGTGAACCTTTTTGGTTATAAATAATCCTTACATATGTATTGAATGTACTTTAAATAGAAAGAAAAGTTACAAATAACATATCATATTAGTTTAAAAGGGTCTTAGGCCAAGTAAGACTGGAAAAAATTTAGGGTCAATTTAGGCCGTGCCACATATTTACATTAAAAAATGCATATTGAGACTTTAAGAAAAAACAAGAGGCTCTCAAGAGCCTGAATCGCTCACCTTAATTTTTTTGGTTAAATCTCTCATCAATGATTATTTTGGCTTTTCAATTTATTTAAATGTTCTTTGAATCGTCCTATTTTCTTCAAAAGTAAAAAAAAAAATCATTTTCTCCTATGTTCTATTTTAGCCATAGGAGCTATGTTTCTTGACATACAAGGAAATAAAATATAAAATTTATACTAGATACTCTGAAACTCATTTAGCCTAAGTTTGGCTGAAATTGATACAGCAGTTTCAAAGGAGAAGATTTTTTAAAGTAAGTCAACATGATGAACAAATTGTTAAAAAAGTCTTTAAAGGGCAATAACTCCTTAAGGGGTCAATTGACAATTTTGGTCAAATTGACTTATTTGTAGATCTTACTTTGCTTAACAGTTTATCTGTATCTATAATAATATTCAAGATAATAACCAAAAACTGCAAAATTTCCTTAAAATTACCAATTAAGTGGCAGCAACCCAACAATGGGTTGTTTGATTCATCTGAAAATTTCAGGGCTGATAGATCTTGACCTAATGAACATTTTTACCCCGTCAGATTTGCTCTTTATGCTTTCGTTTTTGAGATATAAACCAAAAAACTGCATTTGACCCCTATGTTCTATTTTTAGCAATGGCGGCCATGTTTGTTGATAGATCACAATTTCGGATACAATTTATAAACTAGATACCCTAAGGAACATTCAGTTAAAGTTTGGAAGTATTTGGCTTAGTAGTTTCAGAGGAGAAGATTCTTAAAATAGTTTACGACGACAGACGACGATGACAACGACGACAGACGACAGACGACGGACGCCAAGTGATGGCATAAGCTCACTTGCAGTGGCGTAGCTGGGTCATTTTTACGTGTACGCCCGAACCTTGAGGGATATGAGGGGTGCCAACCGCTCAATGGTAAAGCACCTGCTAGTAGTGGGTTCGAAAGCTATCGAGAATGAGATACCATAATGATTCCTGTCAGTAAAAAATCATTGATAGCAACATACTTTTGAATCTAAATGGTTTATTTGTTTTGGTTAAATTTTGTTATATGTTAACTTTTTCATCGTGTTAAACTAGAAGCTAGCCTAATGGTAATGGTCATTGGTTTTAGAGAAAACGTCCAAACCAATATTACTGTTAAATATGTTTAGAGGGTGCCGTGAGTGAGCATACAATCGACAAAAGCACCTTTTAATGAACACGAAAAACAATATTTCTAAGAGGTGCAATATAAAAAATTCTGGAACCTCTAGGATTTCTTCCCACAAAAAGTGAATCAATTTATCATTCCTTAAAGGGATTAAAAAAAAAATCTAAAATTTTCTTTAGATATTTTTTTCTTGATATGTAATAGTTCACGACAATCTATGAAGGTTTATAAATTGAGCATGTAAAACAATTAATTGCGCAAATAAGAGTCCTGCTTTCTGTTTATCAAAAAAGAACCGAAAAATGAACGAAAACAAATGCTTTCAAAATTTTAGCTTTAGACATTTGTCATAGAAAAAGCTTCATCGGCATTTTCATAAAATTCGATGAAGGTTCGACAAGTAGTTAATGTAATTGAGAAATAACAAAATGTAAGCCCAAACTGCGACCAATTAATTGCAGAAAGAAATACATTTTGTCCTTAAAATGCGGGAAAATTAAAGATATAATTGCATTATTATATTGCTCTGAATACTCTTTTGATCATAAACAGTTTCTGTCAAACTTTCGTAAAATTTCACAGAAAGTCATTCAAAAGACTTTATCCACATTCGGAACATAAATATTGACGCCGCTTTGTCTCGTTTTTTTGGGACATAAATCACAGGCTCCACAAAAATACAAACCGCATATCGAAACTGAGCAGACAGTGAATTGCTTTAAATATTAGAAAAGTGCGTACAGAATTCATAGTAGATTCAGACTTTTACAAAAGATTCGAACAAATATATTGAATGATCTGAGTAAATTAAGTCCCTTTTCTGATTCAAAATTACAATCCATTGAAAAAAGAAGCACAAGGCTGATGTGCTTTTGACCAATTTTTCTTATTCTATGTCGATTATTTGTTTTATTTTCAAAATTCAAGTGTACGCCCGGGCGTTTTGACGTAAACGTAGCTACGCGCATGACTTGGCCCTTGGGGCCAGGTGAGCTAAAAATTTGTGTCTTTTTTATCATTTCTGTATTCATGTGACATGATACAACAAATCTGAGCACAAAAACACCATTGCAATTAACTTTTTCGTGCAGACAGTATGGTCTGATACAAAGATTTTTGCCTTTTTAGAGAAAAACTTGCATGCAATTTTAGTCTCAACAGGCTTATACTTAAACCACTTGCTATTCTACAGAAGAAAAGAAAGATATTATGTGAAATGGAACAGGTACAATAGGCATTGTGAAGTGCTTTCGATACAAATTTAGTGAGGTCTTTATTATGGACTTCAAATTTTATGTACCAAGCTCCACACTTTTGACTTCATCTAAACAGGGCGTTAGACAAGGGTCATTTATACAACACATTTTGCACATATTGTCTGAGATAATATTCTTTTCTGTAGATTCAGAGTTCATAAATAAGTAAATGAACTAGATAAAGGCAAAAAAACACAAATATTGACACATGAAAACCTGTCAGATAGAAAGTCAGGATGCCATTTATGCATCAATATTGAAAAAGCTATAAAATGCTATTTTGACCATAAAATGCCAAAATTGGTCATTTTTGAAGAAATTCTATGAAATAAAAGTTTAAATCCTTTAGTTTCATGCTATTGAACAAATTGACACCATCAAATCATTTAGGGAAGTTGCCAAAGTACAGATTCTATATTTACAGATTTCACCTCTTAGGTCCGAGACCACAATTATTTCGTAGTGCATTTCTTTTAGAACATAAATGAAAATTAAAAAAATCCCACCTGCGCTTTCTCACTGAAATTTTTCTTTTGGGACAAATTATATCAAAATTATAGAAAACTTCATCGGCTCTAACTCAAAATATGGACAATTTTATGTTTAGGGCATCTTGAAATCTTTTGACAGCTTCCGAAGTGCTAATTTTTAACCTTTTTCAGCTGGATCAAATCACTACTTTCCTTTAAAATTCTGGAACCAAATTTTTTTACAGTGTAATTTCACCCCCCTACTTGCAATTTGAGGCATTAAACATGGAGAAATAAATTTGAAAGGGGTAAAAACAATAATGGCAAGTAACCCACTGTCAACACTAGCGACTATATTCGTGAACAATGAAAATCAAGGGACAACAATTGTGGTCTCGGACCAGATCATGATCGTTGACACAAGGTGTTATTGATATCTGTAATATTGCATATTGGACAGTTACCAGAAATAGACTTTGGTATAGATGCTTATGATTTGTAGTAAAATATACTTTATTAATTATGGTATATTTCGAACTGAAGTCAACTACATGTACTTGGATAATTTATGTTTTATTCTATTAATATGCAGATTATAATTAGAGTTATTATTCTTTGAACGTGTGTATTGTGTCTTATTGTGTATTTTATATGTTACAGGGTGTTAATTCGAGATAACTATAATAAACCATAAGAACCCTACTCAGAGTTATTTACGCCCAACCTTGATGAGTCTACAAAAGTTTGCTTCAGAATCACTCTTCATCATAAATAAACTGGCTGAGCAAAGATGGATATGCCCACAGAGGTCCAACCCTGAACAGTTTGGGCAAAAATGGACACAATATTCAACCTTGATACAGGTCTGAATTTGGACTTTATTAAATATTTGACATATTATAGGTTTCTGAATAAATGTAGTCAAAGAACTTGAAATTGGTTACATGAATTGAGTTTATATTCAATATAAGATTTCTTGCTGTTGTGCAATACACTGTGCTGTTGCGCAATACTTAGTAATTCTGTTGTTAGACTGTAAGAAAACAATAACTTCACAATGTTCAATGTATCAGTTTATCAAATCAAAGTGCTGGATAGCACCTCTGGGAAGTTTCCAACTGAAGATGTGTATTATTTCAAATAAATTATAGATGTGTATTATTTCAAATAAATTATAGATGCGTATTATTTCAAATAAATTATAGATGTGTATTATTTCAAATATGTATACAATCACAGCTTTGATGTTTTTAACTAAACCATTTCTTTTTAGCAATTATCAACCAGATGCTCTATAATCAAATGAATAATAACATTGTATAAGAAAAAAATATTGTAAACGCAATAATTAACTAGATGCTCCGCAGGGCGCAGCTATATATGACCGCAGAGGTTGAACCCTGAACGGTTGGGGCAAATATGGACACAAAATTCAAGCTGGATTCAGCTCTAAATTTGTATTGTGATTAAATAGTTGACACAGCATAGGTTTCTGACACAGAATGAATGTGGTCTAATGAACTTAAAATATTTTTTTGCCTTTGAGCAATTCACTATGCTGTTGAATATTAATCCTCTCAAAAAAATGTTTGAAGAAATTTTCTTTTTATTTATGAAATCTGAAATGAGAAAAATTTCCCCCCCATTTTTTTTTCACATCCCCCTTTCCCTTTTTCAAAAACTGATCTCATTTCAAATTTCTAATGGAGTTTGCAACAATAACTACTCATTTAAATACATCATAAAATATTAAAATGTAAAATAAAGTGCTTGTTATCACTGAATGGTAAAGATTGTTTTAATTTATCAGTTGGTAGTAAAAGTGAATATACATTGTATATTGTATAAAACAATGATTTAAGTTGATTCAACTACTATTCTGGACAAAGAAAGATAACTCCAATTGAAAATTTCTTGCTATTGCACAATATTGTGCAATTAGATATTTCTTGCTATTGCGCAATACTGTGCAATTGAAAATATTTGCTATTGCACAATACTGTGCAATTGAAGATTTCTTGCTATTGCGCAATACTGTGCAATTGAAAATTTCTTGCTATTGCACAATACTGTGCAATTGAAGATTTCTTGCTATTGCTGAATACTGTGCAATTGAAAATTTCTTGCTATTGCACAATACTTAATATAATAATTTTGGATCCTGATTTGAACCAACTTGAAAACTGGGCCCATAATCAAAAATCTAAGTACATGTTTAGATTCAGCATATCAAAAAAGCCCAAGAATTCAATTTTTGTTAAAATCAAACTTAGTTTAATTTTGGACCCTTTGGACATTAATGTAGACCAATTTGAAAACGGGACCAAAAATTAAGAATCTACATACACAGTTAGATTTGGCATAACAAAGAACCCCAATTATTCAATTTTTGATGAAATCAAACAAACTTAAATTTTGGACCCCGATTTGGACCAACTTTAAAACTAGGCCAATAATCAATCAAAGGGCTGTAAGCACTGTAGGCAGTTAATCAAAAACCAAGGCAAACATAAATATGAAAACCATGGCAATGTTGTTTAACTTTTTTTTTTAAGATTTAAAAGAACAAACATTAAACATTCATATATAATTATACATTTATATTCATTTAATGAATTAATGTCAAGGCAAATAATTCATATTTTATCAAGGTTTTCAATAGCAACGCACATGACCCCGAATGGTCATGAGTCTTTCATGATTCAGCAGTGGTACAAATCTGCAATGATTGCAGTTCTTCTAGTTGATCGTAATTGTTCGTATTAGTTGACTGTTAGTGGTTCAAGTTGACTTTAGTACGAGCTTGTAAAAGTATGAATGGACTTGCTTCCCTGGAAAGAAAACTGAGTTTGTGTTGTACAGATGTTTATTACTACAGGGATCAATGGTGAGATCTGACTGACCTGTCCCTAGTAAATGTAAATGACTCCCACCTTCACCCCAAGTCCACGATGTCTAAGTTTGGAATAAAATGACAGGTGTTAGGGTGTAGCGAAGTGATATGCATATGTGTCGCCTATGAGATTGACCTTGTACGTCATTCAATCTTTTTTTAAATGACAAACAGGAATGAATATGGTTAAGGCGTTGGTATCTCAATCTTTTACAAGTTCTCAAAACACACACAAGAGGGTGTGGGTGACCCTAGGGACTTCCCCTATTTTTCATTTGATTTTTTATATTGTCCCATACATGAATATATATGGTTTATGAGTGGGAATCTCGACCGTTATCAAGTTTTCAAACAGGAGGGGTGGCTGACCCCAGTGACTTCCCCTATATTTCATTTGATTTGTTATATTGTCAAATTCATGAATATATATGGTTGAGGGGTGGGGATCTCATCTGTTTCTAAGTTATCAAACAGGAGTGGGAAGGGTGACCCTAAGAACTCTCCCTATATTTCATTTGATTAGTTCTCATACATGAATATACATTCCAATTTCTCACTCAGGTGACCACAGGGACTTCCCCTATATTTCATTTGATATGTTATATAGTCTTATACATGAGTATATATGGTTAAGGGGTGATGATCTCGAATTTTTCCAAGTTCTCAAACAGGAGGGTGTTTAGTGACCATAGGGACCCCCTTATAATTCATTTGATTTGTAATATTGTCCCATACATAAATATATATTGTCTAAGATTATGGATCTCGAACGTTATAAATTCTCAAACAGAAAGGGGTAGAGTGACCCCACGAACTCCACCTATATTTCATATGATTTGTTAAATTGTCCCATACATTAATATATATGGTTTAGGGGTGGGGATCTTGACCGTTACCAAGTTTTGGTCATTTTGGTCTCTTGTGGGTAGTTGTCTCATTGGCAATCATACCACATCTTTTTTATATAAGAAACTTCCAGCTATTTTAACTGACCTATCAAAATTGAGAAGAAAAAAATATCCCTTGAAATTCAAGTAATATATTTAACTTGAAAAGCATTTAACATGCATAACCAACATTTATCACTGATAAAAAAAAAATTATACTGTTACCAGGAACATTTATAGATAAACTGTTCCCAGCTGTCACATTGTATTGGATTTTGACATTTAAATTGGTGTAAAAATAATTTTCTGCTTTTTTTTTCTTTTACATATATCTTTTGGTTTTCAATTCTAGTGTTTATATTTATTTACCATGCATAGATGTATTTTGTCACCTGTCTGGATTTTTTTAGTTAATAGCCAAAACCCGGGATTACCCTTGTCCGCATTCGGAATTGGATCCGATATTGTAATCTCACGGCAGCCATTTTGTTTACAATGTTGTTTTGACAGATAGTGAGAAACAATTTAAACGGATTTACACATTATTTATCGGCAATTTTCTGTATAAAGCTAACGGTTGAACAAATTGAACATCGCTGTCATGAATAGTAATGATGAAAATAAGTTTGAGATGGTTTATTAGGAAACTTTGGTAAAAATGTTTGCAAAGTTATTTTTTGATTCTCTTTCAAGGTCCGAATGTCGTAGCTAGTAACCAAGTAGAAAGTCCGACTGCAAAAGTGGAAGGTCGCAGACCTCGGACCACCGCTATTTAATTTGAACCCCTGCGTCCAAATTGAAAAGATACGAAAATTTCGTCTTCACATTCAAAATTGCCGCTTATATTAATAGACTACTGACGTAGATATACGTAGTTGACTACGTTTTGATGACAAACAATATTTCTACGACTTTTGCAATTTGGGAAATCTTAACTACTTGTCTTTAGAGATTTTCGGCGATTAAATATTCATACATTTGTTTTTTGGCATCTTAGCCAAAAGCTCAGGGGATAATAAACTACATAAGGATTCCTAATGTGTTCTACTGTGGTTTTCGCACAATAACTTTAGTATAAGTAAATAGAAATCAATGAAATTTAAACACAAGGTTTATGACCACAAAAGGAAGGTTGGGATTGATTTTGGGAGTTTTGGTCCCAACAGTTTAGGAATTAGGGGCCAAAAAAGGGCCCAAATAAGCATTATTCTTGGTTTTTGCACAATAACTTTAGTATAAGTAAATAGAAATCAATGAAATTTAAACACAAGGTTTATGAACACAAAAGGAAGGTTGGGATTGATTTTAGGAGTTTTAGTCCCAACAGTTTAGGAATTCTTGGGGTTCTTTGATATGCTGAATCTAAACATGTACTTAGATTTTTGATAATGGGCCCAGTTTTCAAGTTGATCCAAATCGGGGTCCAACATTATTATATTAAGTATTGTGCAATAGCAAGAAATTTTCAATTGCACAGTATTGCGCAATAGAAGAAATCTTCAATTGCACAGTATAGTGCAATAGCAAGAAATTTTAAATTGCGCAATAGCAAGAAATTTTCAATTGCGCAATAGCAAGAAATCTTCAATTGCACAGTATTGTGCAATAGCAAGAAATCTTCAGTTGCACAGTATTGCGCAATAGCAAGACATATCTAAATGCACAATATTACGCAATAGCAAGAAATTTTCAATTGCAGTTTTTATGAAATATTCTTTGAAAATTGGAGTTATCTTTCTTGGTCCAGAATAGAAATTGAATCAACTTAAATCATTGTTTTATACAATATACAATGTATATTCACCTTTACTACCAACTAATAAATTAAAACAATCTTTACCATTCAGTGATTACAAGCACTTTTTTTACATTTTAATATTTTATGATGTATTTAAATGAGTAGTTATTGTTGCAAACTCCATTAGAAACTTGAATTGAGATCAGTTTTGGAATAAGGGAAAGGGGGATGTGAGAAAAAACTAGAGGCTCTAAAGAGCCGGTGTCGCTCACCTTGGTCTATGTGAATATTAAACAAAGGACGCAGATTGATTCATGACAAAATTGTGTTTTGGTGATGGTGATGTGTTTGATCATCTTAATTTACTGAAAATTCTAGCTGCTTACAATTGTCTCTATATATAATTAACTTGGCCAAGTAGTTTCAGAGGAGAAGATTTTTGTAAAACATTACTAAGATTTACGAAAAATGGTTAAAAATTGACTATAAAGGCCAATAACTCCTAAATGGGTCAACTGACCATTTCAGTCATGTTGACTTATTTGTAAATCTTACTTTGCTAAACATTATTGCTGTTTACAGTTTATCTCTATCTATAATAATATTCAAGATAATAACCAAAAACAGCAAAATTTCCTTAAAATTACTAATTCAGGGGCAGCAACCCAACAATGGGTTGTCGGATTCATCTGAAAATTTCAGGGCAGATAGATCTTCACTTGATCAACAATTTTACCTCATGTCAGATTTGCTCTAAATGCTTTGGTTTCAGAGTTATAAGCCAAAATATACATTTTACCCCTATGTTCTATTTTTAGCCATGGCGGACTCAATTTTTAAACTAGATACCCAAATGATGATTGTGGCCAAGTAGTTTCAGAGGAGAAGATTTTTGTAAAAGTTAATGGCGACGGTCGACGACTGACAACGACGACGGATGACGGACGCCAAGTGATGAGAAAAGCTCACTTGGCCCTTTGGGCCAGATGAGCTAAAAAGATGGTAAAATTTGTCATATAAGAAGTTGTCCGACAGTTTTGACTTATATGGACAATTGGTAGAGCTTAACATTTTGTTCATTTTAGCTCCTGTTGCATTTCACCTGTTCTAATTTTAGCCATGTCAGCCATCTTGGTTTGCATTTGGGGTCATTGTACACATTTTACAAACTAGATACCCCAATGATGATTGTGACCAAGTGGTTACTTTTGGCCCAGTAGTTTCAATAGAGAAGATTTTTGTAAAAAATTACAGAGGATGACAGCCACCCTTTTAACCAGGTGAGCTAAAAATTACTTACCTAATGTCATTTCAAAATCCGCTACGACCATGTTTTGTGAATCATTGTGATATTGTATATTTTCAAAAAGTCTGCTCTCGTTAATTTCCTGAAAAAAATTTGAACAACTTGAAGCAATTGACAAAAATATAAATATGTGATTAAACATTTAGTTGATCACACTAGCTGCATTGTAAATTTGTGCCCAAGATAATAAAATATAAAACAATATATAATTATACATTGTAATAATAAAGAAATAACAGTAAGTGAGTCTCGAAAATTATGAACTTAAATAGAACTCTACTTAGTCCTGTTGGTGGAATTTAGAAAGATTTCACCTGAAAACACAATTTTATGTTGCGTTGTTCTTTTGGTTTGGACTTAAACTTTAACTGTGTTTAGTGGTAATAAGCATTGTGTATAAATTTCATAACATTTGGTTGTGGCAAACTAAAGTTAGAGAATGGAAACAAACTAGAGGCTCTAAAGAGCCTGCGTAGCTCACCTGTATTTACTGATGCTTTGGAAATTATGTAAAATAAGGTTAAAATCATAATTTATAGTATAAGATATCATTAGATACTATAATAATATCTAAGATAATAGCAAAAAACTGCAAAATTTCCATAAAATTAGTAACTCAGGGGCAGCAACCCAACAACTGGTTGATGGATTTGTCTGAAATTTCAGGGCAGATATATCTAAATCTGATGCAATTTTGCCACTGGTCAGATTTGCTCTAAATGCTTCAGTTTCAGAGATATCAACAAAAAACTGTAAAAGATTACAAAAATTTACGAAAAATTGTTAAAAATTAACAATAAAGGGCAATAACTCCTTTAGGGGTCAATTGGCCATTTTGATCATGTTGACTTATTTGTAGATCTTACTTTGCTGAGCATAATTGCTGTTCACAGTTTACCTCTATCTATAATAATACATGTATTCAAAATAATAACCAAAAACGGCAAAATTTCCTTAAAATTACCAATTTAGGGGCAGCAACCCAACAAGCGGTTGTCCGATTCATCTGATAATTTCAGGGCAGATAGATATTAACTTGATAAACAATTTCACCCTTGTCAGATTTGCTCTAAATGCTTTGGATTCAGATATATAAGCCAAAATCTACATTTTACCCCTATGTTCTATTTTTAGCCATGGCGGACATCTTGGTTGGTTGGCCGGGTCACCACACACTTTTTTCAAACTAGATACCCTAATAATGATTGTGGCTAAGTTTGGTTTAATTTGGCCCATTAGTTTTAGAGGAGAATGTTTTTGTAAAAGTTAACAACGACGGACGAAAATATCAAATCTAAATGCACAATAAGGTTCAGCATACCAGAGCCACAATAATTCAGTTTTTGATGAAATCAAGTTTAATTTAGGACCTCAATGTAGACCAATTCAAAAATATGGCCCAATATCCAATAGTAATACAAGATTTATTAGAATCCCCCAAAAATAAACTCTTTAAATTAATCCCATTGAAAATTTTTAAAAGATTTGTATCTATTTTCAATTGACAATTTCTTGATATTGTGCAATTCTGAGCTATTGTGCATTATGGTGCTATTGCGCAATACTGTGCAGTTGGATATTTCTTGCTATTGCACAATACTATGCAATTGAAGATTTCTAGATACTTGTCCAATTAGTTAATCTGTTATAATAATTTACACACCCTGTTTGGTGAGTATCCCCTGTCATATCAGTATTTATTGCTTTTAAACATAATTGACATAAGTCAGAAATAATCAATGGAAATATGGGGAAAAAAAATAAAAAAATATTGAAATAAAAAATTCCCCCGATATATTTTGTCCCCTCCCTGAAAAAAAAAAATATGAACTAATATTAAATTTGAAAAAAAAATCCCCCTTTTGGAAAGTCCCCATAATTTTTGGTGAAATTTTAAAGATTATTTTCTTTTCAGGCAAAATGTACAATGTCAGAGAGTTCCATAAACTTTAACACGTTATTGTCTGGAAAGTAGAAAATGCTTGTTTTTAGCCCCTATTTACCCCTAATTCCTGAACATTTGGAGCAAAACTCAATCTCAGCCATCCCTTTGTGATATGGAACCTTATGGTACAATTTCAGAGTCATCCATTCACTTTTAAAAACTTAATTTATTGTCTAGAAATCAAATGTATCTCTGTACCAAACCGATGACGACAGCAACGACAACGACATGAGTGCATTATACAAACACAATTTTTTTGCAGTCGTAAAAAAAATTATCCCTCTTACACTAATTCTTACTGGTTGCATTCCAACAGAGTTATTTGTTCTTTGAGCCACAATTTCCTGAGGTGTCATAGGTCTAATACTTGTTGATCTACGTCCTGGACTATTACCCATTGAGGCCACAAGCCCAGCTGCAGCAACGCTTGCAAAAGTCATAGGATCTGCTGACTCATTAGACATTGATTGCTGTTTGTTACAAACTATTGGCAGTGATTGGTGATCATTCTTTTGATTTGACAGCCGCTGTGAAACTTTTAACATGGTTGGACCTGGGGATTGTGTCAAATCTAATCTGCTAGTAAACTTTGGTATTAACTCCTTCAATTCTTTTTTAGGATCAGATACCAAGGCCATAACCAAAGCATGTGCCTGCTTAGTGCTTTCAGGTGTTCCCCTGAAGAAGAAAAAAATCAGTTGTCTTATGTATGATTATCAAACTATTAACTTCTAACCTACTATATTTAGATATGAAATTATTTATTTCCTATTCCATCAAGAGCGCACACACTGAAATGTCTAGCCTTCTTTACTTACCATTAATATAATGCTGATACTGCTAAATATAAAGCTTAATACACAAACTTATCATGATCCAAGGGAATGACGTCAAGATCAGATAAACAAAACAAGAAATATATGTACACTTTGCAATCATTCATTACACTAAATATAGTTGACCTATTGCTTCTAGTATCTAAGAAACAAACTTAACCATGAAACCATAACATTGACCAATGAACCACCAAAATGAGGTCAAGGTCAGCTGATACCTGCTAGACATACATATACAGCTTACAATCCTTCCATACAACACATATAGATGTATAGTTGACCTATTGCTTATAATTCAAGTAAAATAGACCAAAACACAAAAACTTAACACTGCTCAATGAACCCTGAAAATGAGGTCAAGGTCAAATAAATCCTGCCAGACTGACTTGAACATCATAAAATATTTTCATACACCAAACATAAATGACCTGTTGCATATAGTATTAGAAAAAAAGACCAATACACAAAAAACAAAACTTTAGACCACTGAAACATAAAAATGAGGTCAAGGTCAGATGAAACCTACCAGTTTGACATGTACACCTTACAATCATTCCATACACTGCATAAAGTATAAGAAAAACAGTCCAAAACATAAAAACTTAACTATAACCACTGAACCATATAATAAGGTCAAGGTCAAATGACACACATCAGTTTGACATTTTCACCTTACAATACTTCCATACATCAAATATAGTAGCCCAATTGCTTATAGTATCTGAGATATGGACTTAACCATCAAAACTTAACCTTGTTCACTGATCTATGAAAATTATTTGAAGAAATTTTCTTTTTAATTTTTTAACAAATTGTCCCCCCCCCCCTCCCTCTTTTTCAAAAAAAATCTCTCCCTTAATTTAGGGTTATAATCTCAATTCAGATTTCAAATGGAGCTTGCAATCATAATAACCCATCAGTTAAATTCATCGTAAAAGTCCTAAAATAGCAAAGGGCATACATAAACATGGCTAAAATCAAATTACCTGCATCATCATATTTAAAATAGTAACTTCTAAAAAACTTCGCTCACTGATAATACCCCCATCGCAAGTGGATAATCTTAATAGTGTAAAAATATGTAAGTTTTCAGTAAACAGGAAGTTGTTGAGTGATGTATATGAAAACGCATCACAGGGGTATAGCTAACTTATATAATCCCTGAAACCAAATTTCAGAAATCCTTGGAGTGTAGTTCCCGAGAAAAATGTGATGATAATTTTCAACTTGGCTATCATGTGTAAAATGATACAAGTGTTCGGTAAACACGAAGTTGTAGAGTGATGAATATGAAAATGCATCACACGTTATAACTGAATTATATAAACCCTGAAACCCAATTTCAGAAATCCTTGTTCCTGAGATAAATGCAACAAAAAATTTCAATTTGGCTATAATGGGACAGAAGGAATGACGGACGGACTGACTGATGGATTGACTGACAGAGGTAATTGTCAATGTTGTGTTTGAAACACCTCCCTTACACTGCTTTTAAATCTTGTTTTGTACTTTGTAATTATTCATTAACCAGGACACCCTTGTTTATCCCCTTTTTTGCACTTAATTCCTAAACGGTTTGACCCATAACACCCGAAGGCCAACTCTTACCATCCTTTTGTGGTATGGAAACTTGTAGTATAATTTCAGAGAGACCCATACACCATTCCACAAGTTATTGTCTGGAAACTAGAAAAAAAATGCCTATGTGGGCCCCTTTTTGGCCCCTAATTCCTAAACTGTTGGTACCCCCTTAATCAATCCCAACCATCCTTGTGTTTAAATTTCATAGATTTCTTTTTAATTATTCTAAAATTAGTGTCTGGAAACCAAATGTCCTCAGAAGACGTGGACAAATTGTTCTCCCCAGATATTTCATTTAGCATCCTGGTGAACAGGAGAAATTGAAATACCATCTTGTTTCTAAAAATCATAGCACCACATACATAACATAATCTATAAGAAAACCAATTCAAATAGCATCACATGTAAGATTATAGCATCTCATTACCATTATGCTAAAAGGTCTTGGGGAGAACACTGGATTGACGGTGGACAAGGACAACAATGAGGACATGATACCAATATACCATCGCCAAATTTTTTGCAGTTGTATAAAAGTCAGCTCAACAAAGGCAACAGTAGTATACTGCTGTTTGAAAGTCATACATCAATTGAGAGAAAACAAATCCGGGTTATAAACTAAAATTGAGGGTAACACATCAACTATAAGAGGAAAACAACAAAACAACAGAAACACTGAAGTGCAACAAAAAATAAACAACAATGCAACACACACAGAAACATTATATGTGAAGGCTTTTAGAAAAAAGTCTGTACAACTGTTTATTGCAAAATGACAGCTGTTAGAATGACTGATAAAGGCAACACTATATGGCTCCAACCTAAGTCAGTTGGCCATAAAAATCAGGACTAAAAGTAATATTTATACACATTACAAAATATCATTATTTATTTCTTTGAAAATACTACATAGACTTTTGACACTTACTTGATTGTAATTACCCTTTCTCCACCGTTTCCTTTCTGCTTCTCTATTTCTATGCGTGCTCCAGATACTTCACGTATCGCATTTATATTATAACCACGGTGACCAATCACACGACTTATAGCCGATGACGACACCTGTACTCTTTTTAACCTAGAAATATGAAGCAAACCATTTAAATTCAGGTGAAATAAAAATAATTAGGCAGCATATCATGGAAAGACACTTATATAATCAACACTAAAATTAGATTGTAAAGCCCCAAAGCATTCACTTATGCCAACACAAAACTAGAGGCTCTTAAAAGCCTGTGTCACTCACCTTGGTCTATGAAGGACACAGATGGATTCATGACAAAATTGTGTTTGTACATCTTACTTTACTGATCATTCTTGCTACTTACAATTTTCTCTACCTAAAATAAACTTGGCCCTTTAGATACAGAGGAAAATATTTTGTAAAAAGGAGAAGGGGCTCTAAGGGGCAAAATTGGCCCCACTTCAGAATCTATTGATAGTTCTTTCAATTGATATCTATGATATGGAGCTTATAAAACACCAAGAATTTTATAGTTATCTCTTACCGTTTTCTTGTTATGACGTCATAAAAATGGTATGCCGACTAAGCTTAAATATCAGCTTTTTACGTATGTTATCCTTTTTTTTTATGTATTGTGTACTTTTTACAATAGATTAAACAGTAAATAATCAACGTGAATACACTATTACTTGTGAAACATTGTGTTTATACAATGAAGGATAAAATTGATATAAAATTTAACCATTTAATATCAGTTATACAGTTGCTATGGTTACAACAAAATTAACATTCGTTCTATGTATGACTAAATTAGAGGGAATCTACAGTTATTGTTTGTGTTTTCTTTTACCTTAAATTACCAAAAATGAGTTGGTGTGTACTTTTATGTACTCTGCTGATAAAGTTCACAATTTCATAAACTATGCATTTCAAAAATTACTCAAATTTATTGAAATACTGTTAGCACATTTATCTTTAGAAACTTTTCACATGTTATAATAGTACCCTGATATCGACGTACGTCAGTTTTTTCCCAACAAAGACATACAAAACAAAAATGGAATTATATTATATGCCTATATATGTCCAAGTAATTGTTCAGTTAAATACAAATGCTAAACATGTTTACTCCTCTGGTTCACTGTCACTATCATCAACTACTTCCGGCTGGTTAGCATCATGGACATAGTCCTTCCATTGCTTTGCTTGATTTCCTTTGGTTTGATGCCGGTAAAAACTTAGTAACCATATAACTGACGAAATGTGACTACAAGTACCAACAATTCGAGCACCGGCCTTGCAAGTACAGTACCAAGTTTTTATGCAGCAGTCATCATATGTAATCCATAGGTTATGCGTTTTGCTGCTTGTATGTCTACTTGCCATTCTAACTCTAATAAGTTGATGTCCCTGTTGCATGACTTCATAGTAATCGTCATTTTCTTGATGTTCCTCAGTATAACTCTTTGCTAGTTTAACCTGGTATACACCGAGAGTTATGTCCCTGATGTCCTCCTCCGACAGTTTCGGAAAATCTTCAACGGAATCGTTGCCATCTATTTTTTGCCACCTACCACTTCTGGAATGCAAGTTTTCATTTGAAACTCGTTCCATGAGCTCATTTTTCTTCTTTGACATGTGAAGCATTTTTGTACCTAAAAGAAAGTCATCAGTTTCATTACCAGCATTAAGTGGTGGTCTATACTTATTACATATGGCACTTACAAAATGTGTATATTCACCAGCATACGGTATAAGGGAATTTGGTAATACCTTGTCAAGCAAGCGCCACTGCTTGATTCTACCATTAACAGACTCAACAACCCAGCGGACCTTTGTAACTAAACGTGTTGTGTTACCGTCTTCAACCGAAAGTTGCTTCTCGTTACGTTTGGCATCATTGTTTTTGCTGTTACAAAGGTAGGGTCCAATCACACTTACAATGTATCCTGTAGTTGTGACAAACATCATTGGCTTAATGAGGTTGCGAAATTTGTGCATGCTGTATGTACTACTTTGAAATTTAAATTGTCCACTCTTTTGTATGTAAATATATGTACCATCAATTACGAGTATGGCAGTTGTGTTTGTGATATCACCAAATAATGTTTGTGCCAGTGGACGAGTGTGGTTTTGTATAACACTTTCTCGGGATACATGATCAAATCCTAAATATTTTGGTGTAAAGTGCTGTTTAACTGCATCTCTTGCGGATGAAATAGCTTTCCTGATAGAATCTTTGCTTATATTAAACAAAGTTGCTAATATCTTATTAGACATACCCGAACGAAGTTTGGTCAAAAATATACCAATACATGTTCTCATGCTTCGTACTCGGGTATCTCTTATAGCTGAGTTTGGAATGTGAGAACATAAGTCTTCAAAATCAGTAATAGTTAAGCCAGTCAAATTTTGAAAGTCTGTGTCATTTAAAGAAGAAGATTTATCAAAATCAATTCTTGCGTTTTTATTTTTTAATGCATGTTCTCTTATTGTATCTATCAATTCAAGTAGTCCGCTGCGATTGAAGTCAGAAACAGTATACACACTAGTCATGTCTTCGTTAGCTTCTTTTGTAAAACCTTCAGTACATAAATGACGAGGACAGCACCGTGATCCGGCAGGAATAATTATATTCTTTTCCAAAAATGTATGAAATCGTGCTTCTTGTGGAACAACCATAAGTTTTGGACCACGCTTTTTGCAAAGACAACATTGTGCATGACCTTTAATTGTTGAAGCTATCAGGAGCGATATTGATAAAGGAGAACTTAATTTTGCTCTTTTAGGTGCAGATGGTGGCATAAAATCAGGATCATTTGCATTTGTATCAGTTGTAAGGACAGTGGGTGTATTTACTTGTGCTTGCCCTTCTCTGTAGTATTTCCGTCGACAAGTATCACAGATAACGTCATCATCATTGGGTGAAACAAGGAAATTCTTACTGAGAAAATTGCGCAGATTTTTATTTGTTTCTCCACACAAAGGTCTTCTTTTTCCGGGTTTCGTTCTTTTTTCACACAATATACATTTAGAATCTTTTCTTCCCTTTCTTAATTTATCCATTCTGAAAAGAAAACCATAAGAGGATACAATTAATATTTGGTACATTTAATTGCAAAATCTATTCAACTCCTAAAAAATTTCTTTGCTATCTGTTTTTGGCAAATATATATGTGTTAACTAAATTTGAAAATCTAACGTTAGCATGCACCTTAAAACGGTGTTTAGATCCTAAACACAATTCTTAGCACAATGTGTTTAGGGTTGTGTTTAGAATCATGTTTAGCTTTAAATATGTGTTTAATTTCTATACACTTTCATTTTTAAACGTGTTTAAATTCACGGCAAACTTAAATACTATGTGCATACTGAAACATATGTTTAGAAATTAAATACAACCCTAAACACGTTTAGATCTAAACATGTATCACTAGTGTTTAAATTCTAAGCACGATTTTTACAGTGTTAATTAAAAGTTAATTGGAGAAAATAGAAACATCCATGTTTATGAATATAGGCGAAATGTTTTTTTACAATGTGGTGTGCAAAATAGCCATATCAGATGTGGAGGCGAATGAATAAGACAGCAAACCATGCAACTACGGAGAATACCAGAACATTTTCGACATCAGACAAGCCCGGTATTATAATGAATGTTCAACTAAAATTGCTTTCTTTTAAAAGAAACAGTCTAGTGTTTGATGTTTGTTATTCACATAACACATTATTTTGATCAAACATAACAATTTATTTTTAAGATGAAACTCTGTCTTTCACTCTTCTTAATAGCGTAGATACTGAAAGTCAGTGCATCAAAAATTTCATAAGATTTTCCATAGTAAAAATAACATTTTAAGTTGCCAAATTTATTTCTGTGTTTGGTTATACGAATATTAAATGAATGTATTGATGTTTAACATCCAGTGGCAATTATTTCAAACATTTTCAGACTATAACATAATGTAATCCATATTTTGTAATTTTACTTCTGGATGCTGCGCATAAATAAATAATTTTAAATCTGGGTTCACAATGCTTTTAATTGAACTATGAATCTTCTGCATGCACTCAGTATCAAATAATCGACTGCACGAAATTATACATCTTCTCCACTCCTTCTTTCTGGAACGGGAGTGGATCGTAACCCTTAGCTAGCGAAGATGGAAATTATATAGATACTCACTCATTTCTATGAGAAAATTATCATGTAATAATTTAGGTCCACCATGTCCACTGTCTCCAGTGATCTGCAGTATACATTTATGTATAAAACATTAAAAAAAACAATGTCTTCACGTATATTGGTGCATGTTGTTTTTGCTTTTGTTTTTTTGTATCTATCATGAAATTCAACAGACGGAACTTTCCTGTTAAGCACATATATACCATTTCTTTATGGGTAAAGCACATGCAAAACTGTCAATGATGATAGTACATGTAGCTTAAGAACTAACAATTCACAAAGTTGGGGTATACTTGTATTTTTTTTTTTTTTTTTTTGTTGCTGTAAAGGTGTCTTTAATTATTCATAAATGATCATGTGATTCAAAACGACAAATGTAAAAAATTACAAAATGATGAAAAAAAAATTTGGCTCTGATGAGATTCGAACGTAAAATATTTTCCCCGCAGCGGAGCGTGTAGGCGATGTGAACCACATGAACACAGTAACTAAATATCGTAAATAAGTCATATTTATCATTTTAATTCTAAAACCGTAGGAACAATTTTTTTTTTTTTTTTTATTTCTTTACTTCTTATTTACGATTCAACTTTATATCAATGAAATGACCATTTCATTGTTGGCGATTACGTCATGGTAATTTTTTTTTTACCTAACAGACGTCAGTGCAAAATGGAAACTGAAGTTTTCGTCTGCTGTGCCGTGGAATTTATAAATACGATTTTTGTAGATTGTGTTCCGTCTTATTTATTTTTGTATTACTTTAAAGCAATGAAAAGAAAAATAATCATAGAATTAAAATTTTGTTTCCATTTTGCTTTTTCGTAAGATGATAATAATATGAAAAGACGGAAGAACTTTTTACGTGACAAGTTCATGTGATGTAGTTTAAGCTTAACTTACCTTTCACAGGTACGAATTCCACCATTTTCAAAAATATAATCACATCTTTTAAATTATATTTAGTTCTTTCAATTCTGTCTGTTAATACCAAGTATCTAATGAATGATACGCTGATTTCTATTCCACTATAAAAAGCTTCTTAACAAAAGCACCAGTAAAATTCCGTGCGTCAGTTCCGTAATCACTTACAATAAATATAGACGGTAAGGGCTAGGCTTTACTTGAGAGGCTATGTTTTACTTTAATATGAAGAAATACGCTTTGTAATTTACTTTCTATAGCCGAACTTTATTGTTATCAACCATTGACCAAAAAAAATGTTAAAAAAATACATATATGTTCCTTTTTTTTTCCGATACCGGGAAAAACGGACAATAATTAGAGATCTTCGATGCCGGTTTTGAGCAAGTTTTTAATTAAAATTCAGTATGAGCGCAGCTTTGCCCCACGACAATATTTCAACATAAGATGCATTTAGTTGATAATATTGCTCTGACAAAATATTTTGTTGGGGCAAGAATGCGCAGGTACTTTTTTCGTAAAAAAACTTGGCGAAAATGGGTAAAAAATTGCGAAAAGCCAACAAATATGCACGTGAAGTGTTGTCAAAACACGGCATTGTGACGTCATAACTACAAAAAAACATTTTTTTCATAAAATGAATATGTCCAACGAAAAAAGAAAGCCATACACATACGAATAAGTAGAATTTAAAAAATTCTCGAAATTGAGGCCAATATTGGCCTTTATAGCCCCTTCTCCTTTACCAAATTAATGAAATTTGTTAAAAATTTACTATAAAGGGCAATAACTCCTTAAGGGGTCAACTGACCATTTTGGTCACTTGACTTATTTGTAGATCTTACTTTGCTGAACATTATTGCTGTTTACAGTTTATCTCTATCTATAATAATATTCAAGATAATAACCAAAAACAGCAAAATTTCCTAAAAATTACTAATTCAGGGGCAGCAACCTAACAACAGGTTGTCCAATTCATCTGAAAATTTCAGGGCAGATAGATATTGACTTGGTAAACAATTTCTCTCTGTCAGATTTGCTCTAAATGCTTTGGTTTCAGAGTTATGAGCCAAAATCTACATTTTACCCCTACATTCTATTTTTAGCCATGGCGGCCATCTTGGTTGGTTGGCCTGGTCACCGGACACATTTTTAAACTAGATACCCCAATGAAGATTGTGGCCAAGTTTGGTTAAATTTGGCCCAGTAGTTTCAGAGGAGAAGATTTTTTTTAAAGTTACTGACGACGACGACGGACCATGGACCACGGATGACAGACGCCAAGTGATGAGAAAAGCTCAATTGGCCCTTTTGGCCAGGTGAGCTAAATATACAGTTTATTTTTTTAACGCTAAATGTGATGCTATCCAAAATTTCTGGGGAGAAAAGTGATAATTTCAGAGAGATCCATACACTTAAACACAAGTTATTGTCTATAAACTAGAAAAATGCTTCTTTTTGGCTCTTTTTTTGCCCTTTAATCCTTTATGTTTGGGGAAATTAACCCAAAACTCAATCCCAGCCTTTCCTATGTTTTATGGAACCTTGTGGTACAATGTCAGAGAGATCCATACAGTTACACACAAGTAATTGTACTGAAACTAGAAAAATGCTTGTTTTTGGTCCCTTTTTGGCCCTTAATTCCTAGACTAATTGCCCCATAACCCTTAAAATAATTCCCAACTTTCTACTTATAGTATTAAGCATTGTGGTACAATTTCAGAGCAATTGAAATACTTATACACAACTTATTGTCCTGAAACTTGATAAATGCTTGTTTTTGGCCCCTTTAGGCCCCTAATTCCTAAACGTATGGGACCACAACCCCCAAAATTAAATCCAACCTTCCTTTTGTGGTTATAAACATTGTGTTAAAATTTCATGGATTTCTATTTACTTGTACTAAAGTTATTTCTCAGAAACCATCTGTCTTGGATGACCCTGATGACGCTGACGAGGACAAAGTGATACCAATATACGACCAAACTTTTTTTATTTTTGCAGTCGTATCCAAAACTTTTTTGATTTTTGCAGTTTTATAAAATTTTCTTAAAATGACTAATTCAGGGGCATCAACCCAACAAAGAATTGTCCAATTTATCTGAAAATTTCAGGGCAGATAGATTTTGACTTGACAAACAACTTACCCCATTTTAGATTTGCTCTAAATGCTTTGGTTTCAGAGATATAAGCCAAAATCTACATTTTACCCCTATGTTCTATTTTAAGCCATGGCAGCCATCTTGGTTGGTTGGCCAAGTCACCGGGAACATTTTTTTAACAAGATACCCCAATGATGATGTGGCCAAGTGTGGTGTAAATTGGCCCAGTAGTTTCAGAGGAGAAGATTTTTGTAAAAGTTAACAAGGGACGACAAACGACGGACAACGGATGACAATGGATGACTGACGCCAAGTGATGAGAAAACATCGCTTAGCCCTTTTTGGCCAGGTGAGCTAATAAAAATAGAATATTATGCATTCAAAGGATTTGACTTCATAAAAAAAAAATATTTATAGCATTCAGAAAATAAGTTTATACAAAATAACAACCAAACCTGCCACAAAATTCTTTAAACAATTTACCAAAGAATGTCTATTAAAAATCTTTAAAAAAAATTAGTTATCTTTCTTTGCACAGAAATATGATTTAACATAGTACTCTTAGTTTATCATTAGATATGGACCATAACTCTGGACTAAATCACCAGTCCACCAAAATTCAAACTTGATCTGTACCTTGCCATTATAAAACTATATACCAAATTAAAATCTTCAAGAAAGAAGAACAAAAGTGTGGAAAACTGTCTGTCTGTCTGTCTGTCTGTCAGTCTGTCCGTCTGTCTGTCTGTCTGTCCGTCCGTTGGTTGGTCCGTCAGTCGGTCAGACTGACTAACTGATAAACAGACAGACAGACAGACAGACAGCAAACCTAAAGTCCCTTTCCACTTGGTCGATAGGGGACTATAAAAAATGCAGATGTATGAATAGTTAAAAGATAATTCTATATCATATAGCACTTAAAATTTCAAAATTTTTGAAAATTTTAAATATAATGTATGCTGACAAACATTTGATATGAAATACAAACTATATTAAAACACATATCCATGGAATGTTAAATGGTCTTCTACCATATAGTTTGTGTAAGTCCCATATTTTCATTAAGACAAAGTAACAAATATTGGTTCTTATGTCATGTGGATATCAAGGTAGACGGACATAACATTTTTTATCATATACTTAGACTAAATAACATATGATTTTTACCGTATGATAATTGCATTAAATTAAAGTATTTTCCATATTTTTCGAATTGTTGCTTAGCGGGCTGATATGAAAAGTTTATCACATGCTTCGATTGTTATCACATGCCTTTCCGTAACGTTATCACATGGCATTCCGATGATACTCGGCAAATTCCGGAAACTACACCTCAATGCTAACGTTTTCAGTGAAAAACAGTACAAAGTAGTGTACAAAACAATTATTTGAATACTGGAAAGTATGTTGTGTAAAATAATTAAATTAAATTAAAAAAAAAAAGAAAAAAAAAAATTGAATAAATGCATTTTGAAGTTTTTCTGAAACATTATTTAGAAAGTTACTTAAAAAAAGTTGACTTTTCTAAACAATGTTTATTATGTATATTGTTGAATTATTTTTTTGTTGATTTGTCCATATTAAAATGTGTTTTTTTCTTCTCTGTTGAGGCATATGATAGAAAGATTTCATATTGAATGAATCAAATTTTGGGTCCGACGTCCGTGAACTTTTTACTCTTTCAACTTCTTTTCGGGAACCACGTAGAAGGATCAATATAAGAATCTGTTATTTTTCTCTACTGTTGAAGCATATGATAAAAAGATCATAACATGTCATTTTTCATATCGCATGTATTATCAGCCCTCGGTCAATATCAGCCCTCGAGCCATGCGGCTCTTGGGCTGATATTGAACCTAGGGCTGATAATACATGCGATATGAAAAATGCCATGTAATAATCTGATAATATTCTATGCATTAAGGTTTAAATTTAGTGCTAATAACAATCTGTTTTCTAAGCAACTTACATGTTCTTCCTCTTCACTTCTGTCCATCCCTCTTCTTCTTCCTGACCTTTCTTTGGACTAGATAAACCAGGTGCTATCCCTTGATTTTCATGTTCATTGTCCCTAAAATCAAATACATTTTTTTTTAAATATATTCCAGATTTCATGTCAAAGTGACAAAAACTTAATGTAGAATTACCTTGAGGGGGCACTTCCTATATGCAAGGTGGAATAGGTCACCTTTTCAAGCTTGAAAATGAGTGATTACCGGTATGTTGTGAAAACTATCAGAAATATATGATTAGGTCAATAAAGTTTGCTAGGCAAAAAATTTTAATCTTTCCCCCTTCTTTCAAATATCCTAGAAACACCCCTGAATGAAACCCAAGGGAATTTATAAGTTCAGGATTAAACTGTTTATCTTTTATAAAAGCTGAGTTTTAATTTATGGTCACATTAATTATTAAATGTGACACTCAAATTCTCTTACTCATTTTTTAAATTCTAATAATCAATTCTAAGTTGTATATACAGTTTATGTCACTCTTTAAGTGTCTGGGAATATAAAACGTTGTTGTACCCTTTCACATGAATGCAAGACAATTACTTTTTAAAAGACAGTAATTATATTTTTTAAGATGATTTGACTGTAGTAACATTACAGTTACAATACACAATTAATAATCTTTCACTTAAGCAATGTCCAAAATTATTTAACTTACAATTTTCAAACTATTTTTGTTTTTTCAACACTTACCCTAACTTCCCAATCTCCCTGTCAGAATTCTTCAATTTTTCTGGAAGTGTACCAGAATCATCTAAATCAGCATTACCTGGAAAAAGATATAAAGTTTATAGAAGTATTCTTCCCTTTAAATAAGGTATGAGATATCCTTTACAATTACATTTATGTCTATCATGAATAAAAATCTATTTACTGTAAACATAACTATGTTTTGATATCTGTGTATAAACCTTTTGCACAACAATAATTAGTTCTCACTTAACATCAAATTTTTGGCTTTCTACAAAAATTTTATGTATATGTGTGTGTGTTGAGGGGGATATTTCAGTGCATTTACTTAATGAAACAAGTGAAGATAACACCATATGGTCAAAATTTCTTAAATCTTAAGCATTATTTTCTATCATAACACTGATTTCTAAGTATAACAACTTTTAGTAGCTAAAGGAAGAAAAGAACAGCTGAGGTATATATTTCTGAGATTTTATCTGTTCGTATCCAACATTATGCATCTGCTCTGTTGTTGTTGTGTTCATTGCCAATAAAGCAATACCAATAGTTGATGTGACTGTTGCCATTGGTGGTTCTATTCGTATCAGATCTTCCATGTCTTCTATCACCTCATCTTTTCCTTGAATATCAGTTTCAGGCTCAGGAGTTGAATTTTTACTAAAATCAAAAATTACAATTCATTAATTTTCAACAAACATAATTTGTTCAATTACATTGAGCTAAGTTCTTACATAAATTGGGATAATGTATATAAATAAACAGCTGCGCCACGAGGACATGATACAACCGTCAGCTTGTGAAAAAAACATAAAAAATGTTTTTTGGAATAACACAGGGGTTGTACAGGAAGTCTTGCTAAGTATATCCTGACTCATTCATTGTTCCTGGTCAATAGGAAGTTTATATAAGTGACAGAAAAAAAATTGCTCACAACATTTTTATATACCAAACTGAAGTAATAATTCTGATTAAGGGAGAAAAGATTTAGCAACAAAAATTTTGCATGTCAATAAAACTGAAAATTTCCATAAATGCTGCTGATGGGATGTATTTGGAAACCCACCAAAACATAAGCGTGTTAACATTTAAGCAATAGAGAAATCATGAGATTAAATCCACATGAAATCTTACAAAAAGACAATACCAAGTAATTTTAACCCCACAAAAATTAGTGTGTCTACAGTATTTATTAATTACCAGTCATAATTGGCAAAGGAAGTCGCAGTGTCCAGAGAGTACTTCTGAACTTTTGTATTTAAACTGACATTCCTAGTCAATTAAGATTGTAGTTGAACACACCTGCCAAGTGCAGAACTCTATCTCACAACCTCAGTGTTGACAGAAGTTAAACTACTAAGACTACTCAGCCACCAGAGGCCCCAACACTGAATGATTTCTATCTCTTAAAACAATGTATTTTCATGTGTGACTGACAAGGCAAAAAGTACTACAAAAGTTAATAAATAGAGAAACAAGTGCAACCTTACATTGTGGTTGGAATTTTTTCCTTCTCTTGTTTTTCCTTCTTGTTTTGTCTTTTCTTTTTCCTTTTTTTAGCTGCAACAGCTCTCTTTTTCTCCTGTGATTCTCTTTCCATGTCTTGTTCTGTTTGGATGCTCTCTTGTGCAGCTTTAAGATCTTTTGCACTTACAATTATTTCCTTTGACTGTTGACATTTCTTTTCCAATTCCTAAATAAATATGTTATTGTAACAATTAGGGTGCTATAAACAGTTTCGTATAAAAAAAACTAGTGGTTATTCACCGACTAAGAATAACGATGGAGGGAAACCCCTGTTTATTTACCTAATTGTTGAAAAAGTATCATGCTTTTTTTGAATTTGATTGTAAAAATTAGTTAATAAGCTTTCAATTAAAACAGGTTGAATGATTGAAATAATTTAAAAAATTATATTAAATATACATGTTTTGAGGAAAGAAAACACTGTAACAATTATGTATTTTTGGCGGTGAAAATGGAAAACTTATTTACAGCCACCGTAGTTCTTTTTGAAGCAGGCGATCGTACCCTGAAACAAGATTTTTTTGGAAGGCCAGGTAAAAACCTATAAATTTGATACAGTTTTGCTTATGTAAAATGTGCATGTATCATGTCTTCATGGTTATGCACATGACCTGATTTCAGGTTTATCATGTTAAATTAGGCATTTTTTTCCCATGTTCTTTGGAAGGAATTATTTTAATACATCATAAGTACACTTTAATTTTATTTCATTATAAACTAGAGAACATTCTGATTCCAGTGATATCTAGTTTTATACAAGTATCTTTATTAATCAGTCCTACACTAAGGATCAGTAATGCATGATCCCTCAAAATATGATGTCATAGAAAAAAACTGTTGATTGCACCCTTAGCCTTTATCCATGGCAGCCATGTTGGTACATACATCTTATTTGAATATTCAACCAGATGCTCCGCAGGGTGCAGCTTTATACGACCGCAAAGTTCGAACCCTGAACATTGGGGCAAGTATGGACACAACATTCAAGCTTGATACAGCTCTGAATTTGGATTATGATTAAATAGTTGTCACAACACAGGTTTCTGACACATAATGAATGTGGTTTAAGAACTTAAACTTAAAAACTTTAAATTTTAAATTGGACATTACCTATTATGGTCCAATATCCAAAATCAAAATACATGGTTAGATTCAGCATATCAAAGAACTCTAAGAATTCAAGTTCAATTTTGGACCCTTTAGACCTCAATGTGGACCAATTTGATAACCGGGCCCAAACATCAAAAATCTAATTACATGGTTAGATTAAGCATATATCAAAGAACCCCATACATGTATATACAATTTTTGTTGAAATCAAACAAAGTTTAATTTTGGACCCCAATTTGGACCAACTTGAAAACTGTGCCTATAATCAAAAATCTAAATACATGTTTAGATTCAGCATATCAAAGAACCTCAAGGATTCAATTTTTGTTGATATCAAACAAAGTTTAATTTTGGACCACGATTTGGACCAACTTGAAAACTGGGCCCATAATAAAAAATCTAAGTACATGTTTAGATTCAGCATATCAAAGAACCCCAAGAATTCAAATTTTGTTGAAATCAAACTTAGTTTAATTTTGGACCCCGATTTGGACCAACTTGAAAACTGGGCCAATAATAAAAAATCTAAGTACATGTTTGGATTCAACATATCAAAGAACCCCAAGGATTCAATTTTTGTTAAAATCAAACTTAGTTTAATTTTAGACCCTTTGGGCCCTTACTCCTAAACTGTTGGGACCAAGACTCCCAAAATCAATCCCAACCTTCCTTTTATGGTCATAAACCTTGTGTTAAAATTTCATAGATTTCCATTCTCTTTTACTAAAGTTAGAGTGCGAAAACTAAAAGAACCCCAATTATTCAATTTTTGATGAAATCAAACAAAGTTTAATTTTGGACCCCGATTTGGACCAACTTGAAAACTGGGCCAATAATAAAAAATCTAAGTACATTTTTAGATTCAGCATATCAAAGAACCCCAAGGATTCAATTTTTGTTAAAATCAAACTAAGTTTAATTTTGGACCCTTTGGACCTTAATGTAGACCAATTTGAAAACGGGACCAAAAATTAAGAATCTACATACACAGTTAGATTCGGCATATCAAAGAACCCCAATTATTCAATTTTTGATAAAATCAAACAAAGTTTAAATCTGGACCCTTTGGGCCCTTTATTCCTAAACTGTTGGGACCAAAACTCCCAAAATCAATACCAACCTTCCTTTTATGGTCATAAACCTTGTGTTTAAATTTCATAGATTTCTATTTACTTATACTAAAGTTATGGTGCGAAAACCAAGAAAAATGCTTATTTGGGCCCTTTTTTGGCCCCTAATTCCTAAACTGTTGGGACCTCAACTCCCAAAATCAATCCCACCCTTCCTTTAGTGGTCATAAACCTTGTGTTTGAATTTCATTGATTTCTATTCACTTATACTAAAGTTATTGTGCGAAAACCAATGTGTTTTTCGGACAATGACGACGACGCCAACTTCAACGTCATACCAATATACTATTTTGCGGTCGTATAAAAAATGGGGTCACCGTTAATTTAAGCTAAATATAGATGCTATGTCTATATCCGTAGAATCTATACTGACACAATCACTGTTAGACAGGATGTTACTTTTCTGGTCAACTATTTCTTTCATTTGTTTATTGTCTTCTATGGTATCTGATGATTTTAGCTGTTCTTCATTGCATTCCTCATCACCCATTCTAGTACCTAAATTGTCTGTTTTGTCCTGAGAAGTGTCTGATTTTAGCTGTTCTTCATTGCACTCCTTATCTCCCATTCTAGTACCTAAATTGTCTCTTTTGTCCTGAGAAGTGTCCGATTTTAGCTGTTCTTCGATAAATTTCTCACCTCCCATTCTAGTACCTAAACTGTCTCTTTTGTCCTAAGAAGTGTCCGATTTTAGCTGTTCTTCGATGCATTTCTCACCTCCCATTCTAGTACCTAAACTGTCTCTTTTGTCCTTAGAAGTGTCCGATTTTAGCTGTTTTTCAATGCACGCCTCGTCTCCCATTTTAGTACCTAAACTGTCTCTTTTGTCCTGGGAAGTGTCCGATGTAATCATTGGTGGGGGTTCAATATTGGTACTGCCTGACATACTTGAACGACTTGATCCTAAGTCAAAATATCTCAAGTGTTTGATCCTGAATAGTCCCTCGCTTTTTTTCAGATCTTTTTTTCGTTGCATGAAAGTGTCAACGGCCAGAACCCATTTAGCCGTTTTGATTACCTGTCTTTCTCTATCATTTCTTCAATAGGTTCAATATCATGACTTTAATGTTCTGTCATACTTGTTTCTGATGCTTCATCTTTTGTTTCAGTAACTTGAAGGATATCTTGGGACTCTGAATTAAGGATGTTCGCTTTTCATGTTCTGGGATTTTTGTTAGATTTTTGGACTCCTCTGGTTTTACCCATTTGAATGCCTTAATAATTTTGCCCATTGACCCCCATTTTCTATTTATAAATCTTTTACATGAAAAATTATATGCCATCTGTAAAAGTCTTATAAAATCTTTATTTTTTTAATAGTTTTTGAGAACTTAAACTTGTCAATGATAAAGCTATGAAAAACCAAGAGAGGACATTTCCCCGCCAAAATTTCAATGACTAATACATACATGTGTAGCTCATTATTCTTGAAAACAAGCACATTAACCTATATATTTTCTTTATTAATCCCCTATCAATATATACTGGTTTTATAAAAAGTTTGGTATTCCAAATTGAGTAGCAAACCTCCTCAAGTTTAAGATTCTTATTAGAAACTATTGATAAATTCTTTTCATAAAACTGTTTTTGTTTTTGTTTGATATACTGTTCAAAGAGAGAGTGTACTCTAAAACATAATGCAGTTCATCTTCAATTCAGTTTAGTAAACAGTGTTGACAGAGATTTTCACATCTGGACCGAATTTTAAAGAGTTTATGTTAACTCCATTTTCAGTAAAATTAACCAATGTTGCTCCATGATTTTTGAAAAATTCTCTATCTGAATGATAGACAAAGACTTAAAACAACTACAACCACAAGACTTAAGCACTTAAAAATTGAGGAAAAAGTAAACATGGTTCTTTTCTGTTACTTTTTAACTACATTCCCAAAAACATGTGTAACCCTGTCACATTATTTAAGTGCCTATAGTACTCTGGTTGTCATTGGTTCAGGTCTGTCATTGATAAATTATATAGATCTCTATATAATATCAGTAACTGCTGTGGAAAGTAAACTTGGAATTGATAGTAAATCGCTTATACAAGTTATTTATAGTACATGTATGTTCTTATAATACAGAAAAACGTGAAAATAATTGATATTAATAGAAAATGAAGGGAAAAAAACACTCAATAACAAATTTTGCAAAAAAAGGGGGAGGGCACAATTTTCAACTGTTTATTTTATAATTGTATTAAAGTAGGAAAATAACGAAAGTAATATTTCAATATGTATTTGCATTCAATTTGTTTAAATTTAATCTTTTTTACCACAAAAAAACGTAAATATAAGGAACAATTTTGAAGTGACAAAAAGGGGAAGTAACTCCAGTGTTGCAAAACAACAGTGAAATACACAAATTATTTATGACCTAAAGCCAATTAAGGTAATTGGTGTTAATTAACAGTGTGTTTTACATCCACGCTTTCAAGTGAAGCCATGCATGGACTTCACGAGTCTTAATTTGACAGTTTACATCGCTAGCTGAATTTCATGTTTTTTGCCCACACTGCCAGCCACACTTTTTAAAGTTTTACCTTGGGCGAAGTTTTTTCCTCGTTTTTTCACTCTTAGTTATTTTCTTCACTGTCAAATTGATAATGATACTCATACAAATATCACCACTTATTAAAGTACAAATTAACAAGTGCTGTTATATCGTCTCTTTTTTGGTCAAACCATGTGTACACTTTCTGCTTTAAAAAACTTTTGTCATGGGTCGTATCACGTGATAAATAGTAATCTATTTTTAACATTGAGAGCTCGGGTACACCTAAACTGGACCCCTGTTTAGGGTACACCTACCAGGTTATAAAACTTAAACTTTTTCAATGGATTTGCTTATCAGGGTTTTAATGCTAAGTTTTAAATGTATACCAAACTCCTGCTCTTTGTCCCTTTGTTTTAACTACGGTACATGTATAGTACTGCTTTATTTGCTGATTTATTATGTGTAACTCTTTTAATTTTGTTTAAATATATATATTTATCAGTGAAATTTAAGTTATTTTTTACATTTTTCCTTTTGATATCGTTTTTGAAAAACGTGTCTTTTGATGTCTTACATTTTATAAATCTTCCGCATAAACTGTGATCCAGTATTGTCTGTCTCTCGAAACAGTAGTATATTATTGTTAAAATTGAAACATTCATACTTGTTTTTGTGCGTTATTACAAATGTATATTATCTCATTCTGAATTTGCAAAATACTTGTCTAAAATTAAAAAAAAAAAAAACTATATTTCATCGACACAAAATTGTCTCATGCCAATAAAATATTTTTTATATTTTCCCCGGGCGCCTTTTCTTTTCCCCGGGCGCTATATTTCTTCCCCGGGCGCATTTTCTTTTCCCCGTGCGCTTTTTCTTCACCCGGACGCTCCCGGGCGCATTTTAGTAGGACCCAGGTTAAAGATATTGGCCTGTAGTTTACGGGTTTGTATTTTTCCCCCTTTTTGAAAGCTGGGGCTACATTAGCATGTTTCCAGTCCTTAGGTGTTTCTCCAGTTTCAAGTGACTTTTTAAATATCAATGTAAGAATTGGTGAGATTTGTTCCTTTAGTTCTTTAAGGACTCTGCCAGGCCCATTGATATTGTCCGGGCCGCAAGCTTTATGTGGATTTATCAAGGATTTGTACTATACAAATCCTTGGATTTATGTTTGACAGTAATTTAGTAATACCTGCTTCAGTGATTGTTATTTTTGGCATTTTCGGGTGGGGACTCGTACCTTTGTTGGCCGACGTACGTACAATGGTTATGTATGCCTGACGCTTAATTAATATTGGGCATTTACTAAGATTCCGTCGTAATAAGCGTAAAGTTTTATGGGTGTTGCTAAACGGCGGAAACGGAAAACGGAAAGGAATACGAAACGGAAAACGGAAACGGAAATAATTGACATCTGTTCTTTTTGGTTATCTCATCTACATAGGCATGTTCTATAAAGAATAACAAATGTTTACAAAAAAGAAACAAACAGAGAAATAATTTAAAATAAAAGATTTTAGAGCATAACGTATTTGAAATACAAGATCCCAGGCTAGGTCATGCATACGTCGTTTATTCGATTCAGTAATCTGTTCGATTTTTCTTATTTAAAAAAGTTGAATTAATGTCACATGATAAGAAAGTAACCCAACAGCACAAAATTAACTTATATGGCCTAAAAGTATGTACATTGGCCTCGATTCAATAGATAGGCTGTGAAGTAATACATTTTCACTGGGGTAAAGCTGATGACCGTAACTGCATTCACGGTCATCCCAAGATGTCGGATGAAAAATTAGGTCAGTATTAATATTGTCTGTTTAAGTGTTTCTATATCATTTTCTTTACAAATCATACATTGGTACGATGTAAATTTGTAAAAGATTCACACGGAAATTGCAAATTACTACCGAGAAATGTGTAAGAAACAGGAAATTGGATTTGAAAAAATCGCTAAGATGACCGTAAATCGTGATTAAAATATTTTCAAGATGACCGTTACATATAACAAGGATGACCGTGATTTGTAAATAGATGACCGTAATTTGTAAAGGATGAACGTAATTTATTAAAGATTAACGTAACATTTAAAGGATGACCATCAATTCTAAATATCCATATTTGTATTACCTTTTTTGTATCAAATAGTAAATCGTGTTGGAATAAAATGTATGTATAAGACTGCATTATTCTATAGGTAGAAGAAAAAATACATAGTTCAGCATATGTAGCCTCCAAATACAACTTAAAATACAATAAACAATTATGATATGGCATTTACAGTACAAATATGATGGTAATGTTAAAAGTACATAGATTTGTATTTATGTTTAAATTCAGATACTGTATTTGATTTTTTGATTGAATTAGGAAGAGCATTCCACACTTTTGGTCCAGTGTACGAGAAACTAGAATTATACAACTCTGTATTTGGTTTTGGAATTATCTGAGGATGAAAATCTCGTATTATATCAATTTTGGTTTGCAGAAGCTGATACAATAATTAAGACTGGACATATATTCTGGAGCTAAGCCATGTTTTGCCTTATACATTAGTAATGATTTGTGATAAAGTATTCATCTTTTTCGGGTTATTAATACGGATAGCGTTTGACATTTTTAGCCGAACAGATTTATCGTTTTTACATAACTTCAATTATTGTATGCTGGTTCATATTCTGGACGCCAGTCTTTGCTCCTTTATTATATAATTCACAAACAAAAAACAAATATGAAGCTTAGAAATGGAAAAATATTAAATACTAAACTCGTTCAAAGGGTATCTACACGTCTCAATCTTCAAAATCGGTTATCTAAAAATACTACCATCGCTAACATTTTTAACAATAAAAATCGTGGTTACCCTTCTACCGATAAGTGTCATGCCAAAAAATGACTTACATGTCCCCGTCTTTCCACCAACAATACGGTAAGGTCCACGTTTAATGGTAGCACATTTTCTTTAAATTTTGAAACTGATATAACTTGAAAAACAAACAGTATTATTTATTTACTCACATGAAACACTCCGGGATGTGGTATTCAGTACATAGGTGAAAACGCACTCAAGAACATCTGTATCGTTTTAAAAGACCCAATAAATTCAAAAGTATCATTTAGCAACACCTTAAAGGGAAACTTCGCAAAAAAATCAAAAATTGATATTATGTCCATTCTGTATAAAAAGGCTAAAATTTATAGATATTAAAGTTTTATTCCGGTAGATAAGAGATCAACATCGATTTTAAATTTTGAGTATCAATTTTCTACGCTCCGCCATTTTGTCATCTTCTACGATTATAATCACGATATGTCTATAAAACACAAAGAACCAAAACTACAGTAACCGATGTAGTCGTAATTGCGTGTCGATATCTTGTCAATCGTACGATTGTTTTATCTGACTAACTATAAACTTGATACGGAAAATGCTGAGGGAAAATGACCATTATTATATATCTGTTATTTTTAAACTGTTAATATTGGAATGAGTTAAAAAGTCAAAGTTCAAATAATAAATAAGTGTTCCGTGAAAATTGTTTTCATAATTCTTTAAAGTAATAAACTTTATTCAAATAAATTCGGATCTTTCCTCATCTGATCACCAGCATAGCTAAAGGTATTACTCCCAAAGGTATTGTGAGGGGTGTGAGGACTCAGGTGACACGTCCAGGTATTCAAGCGATTTCCTGTCGGGCTTGCAAGTTCATGCATCGTTTCACTTCTGTAGGTATTGATCAGTGTACACGGCAGACTAATAACTTTTCATTTTGAACTATCAGGTGTATAATACACATCTCTGTCTTGTGTGTCCGAAAGTGATATGATGCCAATAACTTAACTCGTACGCTTGTTTATAAATAACATTTCCGGTGTAAAGAATATTATTTATGAAAATATAAAAAATACCACAAAAAAAAAAAAAAGATTTGAAGAAATAAAAATCTATATACATATTTTTTCCGAGGGTTAATTTGGGAAAATGTAATTTGTCAATAGTAAAAGACAGACTGGAACATACCAAAAATATTGATTTAAAAATGTACGCACTTGTCGATGTTGGCTTATACGCCTGGATAGAAAGTTACGGAACTATAGTGCAATTCAAAATATATACATGTATCAGACTATATTGTATACCAAAAGAAGAAGAAGAAGAAGAAGAGAACCAGTTTGATTTAAATACAGGTCGATATATATCTTGCTTTGGTTCATCGAAGTTATGAACATAGTAAAATCCTAGTTTTATATATCAATTAGATTGTTCTCGAATAAAGGAAGAAATTCGTCATCATCACAATTGTTCCGACATTCATGTAAATGAACTTGAAATAGAAAAGGGAAGACATAAGGGAATACCCCCAGATAAAAGATTTTGTAAATTATGTAATAATGACATTGTTGAGGATGAAATTCATTTTCTTCTTCAATGTCCATCACTTAAAACTGAAAGGTCCAGTTTTATTTCAGATTTATCCTCTAAATTTACTAATTTTAAAACTTTAAATGACCAATCTAAATTTGTATGGTTGATGTCAAATGAAGATCCATTTGTTAATAACATAATGATTAAATTAATAGATAGTTTAATAAAATCTAGAAGAGTTAAATTAAGCATAAACACATGAGTAGTCCAGCTCTTCTTCTAATTATAAAACGGTACTGATTGTGTTCACTCACTCATTATCTTTGAGAATATATACTGTATTTGTTGTCTCCATTCTCTTATATAATATTGTTTTAATTTTATTGTCCTGTATTGTAATTTCAATGAAAAAAATCATCACAATTATTTGTACACTTTAATTTAAACTGTAATTGTACTGCTCCTCGGGGCGTCTTAATTGACAAATAAAAATTGTTGTTGTTGTTGTAAAATATATGCAACTAGACGTACACTAATAATCCCAAAGGGGTGTGAGTATTTTCTAGGAAAACTATTGAGTATTAAAGTTTCAAATCAATTTCGGGATTTATTTTCTTTCTTGCCGTGATATGATAGCAATTTAAAGAATAAACTGCTTATCCGCTTTTAAATTAGCGGTATTCTTGCCAGTTGAACAGCCTTATAAGTTACATTCAAAAATAGGGAAAGATGACATAAAATTCGTTGTCTTTTGTTTTTGAACATCGTTGGTCAAATAGATAGAGTATAATATTATACGTTGTGAGACGAGGACTATTTCAACAAATACTATAAATACAAGTGGAAGTTTTCGTTTTTTGCAATTTGAGAGTAATTGATGTATCAAACGTTCAAGAATACGCATGTAAAATGTGTCACTGGATATAAAAAAAAATCAATCTCAAAACCTACTTCCGTATGGAACTTCCCCTTTCAGTGACCTGCAAATTTAACAGATGATACACTTTATAAGATTTACATGTCCAACAACGACCCACTGCTCTACATGTGATCATGCTGTTACTAATGCATTCATTACACCAGTTTCACATTTAACTGCGCATGTCTAATCTAATTAGCAAAACTATGAAATCACGCGATAATTTTCGAGAGTTTATCAACTGGGGGCTAACGGTTGTAAGCAGTGACCATTAAGACTTGGAAAAACAAGCATCTGATTGAGTGTTTGCGTTTACATTTGGGTCATTTCTAACAACATGAGCATCATTTGAATCAAAATATAAAATTTATATTGACCAGACAACTTTAATTATTAACAAATGACACAATAAAAGATTTTAAAACGGACTACTGCTGTGTTGTTGATTGCAGTATTATATACGATCTGATATGCCGCCTGGCTTTATATTAATTGTACCTTTAAATGTCACGAATTCACGCTGAGATCGTTCACCTAACGGGAAGAATAAATTAGATAAATAAGCGGGGCTCACTTCATATACATAGTATAAGGTCATAAATTAAGAAGGCAATTAACACCTTGGCCATGTGGAATCCTCGTTTCACCTTGTATAATCTCACCAGGTGAAAATTGATAAAACGTACCCTTTTCTGTATAAACAGTTACTGAAAAAGGGCGACCGTTTGATAATTCATTTAACTTTTGTACACAATTATTTCCTGTAGTTTGCGTTGCAGATCATTCTTTTCCATCCTGCCTAGGTCATAATTATTTATTAGGAAATTAGTCTAAGAATATTATTTTTCTACCCCCCCCCCCCCCTCCTGAAAATCAAATGGTCATCCCCTAGTACAGATGTTTAAAATGTTAACCCTGGTACCTTATTAACACTGAGATATCATGGCCAGTGTGGTTAATGCCACTGGGAATATTTTAATAATTTAGGAGGGGGTCATTCAGCATTTGATCTTAATTTAAGGCATACATCGCTTGTTGTAAATACAGGATATTCAATTACTTTTAATGGCACGAAAAATGATAAAGTTGACAATATGTAGAAAATTACTCGCCCCGCTGGCACTGAACCTCTGCTTAGACGAAATCGATCATGAACATAGCTTAGAAATTAAAATGATATTGAATGCATTGTATTATAGTCCGATCTTTGAAAATTGAAGATGAACCTGTATTTCTGATACGTATTTTAAAACTGCCTTATATCTCACTTTATTTATATCATGGCCGTCTAAAACATCATTGACACAGAAATATTTGAAACAAATGTACATACAAATAAGCAGATGTGGTATGAGTGCCAATGATTCAACTGTCGATCAGTCCATGTCACAATGTATCAAAAGTTTAACAACTATAGGTCAATGTACGGTCTTCAACACGGTACCAGGGCCCTGTCTACTACGTGTCTATTACAATCAATAGGAAAGTGTTCTATTAATGTTATATGCCATGTACGCTAAACAGGATAAAACGCATGGTGACTCCATTTTTTCTGTTGCTTTCTGAACGCATTTTATAAGAGCTATTTTCTCACATTTTACTTTGGAATTCTATCATTTGTTTTACCTTCAAATATTCATATAATGATACTTTTACCTTAAAAATGCCTCTGTTTAATCCATACAAAATGCTTCATATTTTCACAGCGTATAGCTTGAAAACACTCGGTGACCTATCATTGTGTTTTTCATATTGTTAGCATATTACAATAATTATGTACTACATCTTTGACAAGAGTACGTAAGGAAAAATTCTATCAATTTTCGTTGAACATTATATATTATACTCCCCTACATTGTACTACCATTATTGGAAATTTCGATTATTTAGTAGTGCCGGTATCATGTCCTTGTACCCATAAAATTTCATGCAAAAGTCACCATAACAGTAACCTGTATTTTTTTAAAAGAAAATTAAAAGTTGAGTCTATGATACTAAACATATGTAGACCGTAAAAACCCTTTACATGCATGTGAAGAAGATGTAAAAAATATTTAAGAAAAACTGGAACAGAACTGAAATTAAATGAATTTCTGATGTTTAGGCTGTTTTCTCTTTATCAAAATATTTTTCTCTTTTCACGAAAAATCAAACTGACATACAGCAATGTACATAACGCAGTAATTATAAGCGGTTGATTTATTATTGTGTTGCTAAATATCAGTAGCCCCCTGTCACGTATGATATCGTTAATTATCGCGAGATTTAAACTCAAACGCGCAGAAGATTTCGAGATCAGCGTTGATTAGTAGCTTATGTGAAACTGGTCTAAAGAGAGTAAATTCGTGGCAACGGCATAAATATGCATTTAGTACACGAACACCAATCTGTGTTTTAAAAACTAGCGATGGTTGCTAAGGATATCTTGATTTCGGGAACTTTCTGCAGCTTCCATTTCATGGAGCTCTTCTTCGGTATACTCTGGCTCTAGTGCGTACCCAAAATGACCATACTCGTCAAAATCTGACTCTTTTGACTGACTGGAACCACTGTTATAGTACTATCATTCTCCGAACAAGACATTTTTAGTTATGATTTTATGATAAATTTTTGGACCATATATAAACTGTTCTATAAAAACAAGCACGCAAAAATCATAAGATAGACATATAAGTAATATGTGAGTAAAGTTAATTGAATCATTTAAGTTAATATCCTTTGGTCTCGAATGTAGTTAACTAATAAATGTGTTTTATAGGATAGCTCAAATCCTCATCCAAATAATATAATCTAGTATATGACATAACCCCTTCCTACTACACCGAGTTTTAATGCCAAGCGGTAGACATATTTTAGGTACCAATTAAGTAATTGAATGAGTAATAGATAACAATAATTAATCATAAATGTGCAAAGATTTAAAAACAAAAGTATTTTTTCTTTGTTCGTACATATTATACTCCGCTTCGGTAGAGTTATCTACTTATCTTCAGATAGTTTCAGATATCAATTAATACATGGCTTTCAAAAGTCTAAATGTAAGTAGCCTTTTCATCTAAATTTGGGTTTTTAAGGTAAAATTAGAATAGAAGGTGAAAAAGCCTTTGTGAGACCTTGAAATTGAAAGTATTATCCTTTTCCTTTATCAAAATATTGTTAATCAATTAAAAATCATCAAACAAATAATCTTGCTTTGGAACTGGTTGTTATCAAAGGGAAACAATTCAATCTCAATCTCAATGTGTTTACATCAAAGGAGAGATAAATCTTGTTACACGAAGGGGAAGCTCATCCACTATAGTCTATTTTTAAAACATCTTTTAGATATTTATTTTGCTTTACCAAATTGTTTTATAATTAATTCCTCACTTTGTTCTCGCAAAGTAAACTTTATTAAAAACCCTGAGAATGTATTTGCTATGCAATTTTTGTGATTTGTGAAAAGATAGTTTGAATTATGTGCATTGATGCCATGTAGTTGATAGTAACAAATACGCATGGGAGTTCAAAAACGAGATGTGTGAAAAAAAATGACCATTTATATTTAAGCAAAAAAACCTGACTCGTAATTTTTGCATATAGGAGACAAATCAGGTTGTTTAATATAATTTGTCGAATGATGGGTTGTTAATAAGTGCGAGTCATTGTGACACTTTATTAAAAGGGGTTGGACAGAATTATGGGAACTGTGGAATAAAAGGACTAAAAATGAAAATTTGATGGATGAAAGCTTGAGGCAGGGTGGTCTTAATCGTGAGAAAAGTTTGATAAAACAGGGATAATTCTTGTTGATGAAAAAATAAGAGTGCAGAGGAACAGAATATGGAGTGAAGTAGGAGTTTGGGGAGGGAACTGGGAATCAATTCCCTGTGTCCACCAAATAACTGAAAGCCATTAAAGAAATAAAGGAGTGGGGTCTGACATGTATGTAAAAGGATCAATTATGCAGGGGATGCAGACAACTGATAAAAAAAAATACGATGGATGCCGAATGTGATAGCGCTATCTAAATAAAATAAATGAAAACAATATATATATTTTTTTTCAATAAGTACAATTTTTATTATGAAGACCTAAAGTAGAGAAATGTAGCATTGAATGACTCCAATAATTGAGCACGCATCCGGCAGAGCACAGCTTCCCATGGTCGGACAGAATGTCAGTTCATAAACATCTCAATCATTCAATGTTGTTACCAACCATATACAGTATTAGCGTTGGCAGTCCTTGAAAAACGCCATTGACTGCTTTCAATCAAACAACAGATGGAAGTTTGTAACCAACAATATTTTCAAACAACTTATCTAAAATGATTAAGTCTTTCAACAAAGGTTATAAATGATAAGCAACGATGCAAATATTGAATTTTAGAACATATATAATTCTCTTTAATAATGAATTCAAAACAGCAATATCTATATTATTTAACAAATATGTACTAAATAGTGTCATGCAAATCGTTAAATATAGAAACACGCAATTTCTATTTTTAAACAAGGGAAATAACAATTACATGACAATCCTGTCTTCCAAATGAATTTAAAAACATTTTGTTTTTATAAACAATCATAACTAATTAGAAAGAAAGAAATAACACACATACACACTGAAAATAACATGTGTTTATGTTGCAACAACTTTATTGCTGATAAACAACTACCAACCTGTACCAGAAACAAACAATGGTTTGGAACAAACTATACACCACGAACGACAACTCGACCAAGAATGTTACTCACATTTGTTGATAAATGTAAACAAACATCGATTTACAAAAAAGCGGTATTATGTAGCAATTAATAACAATCAGAATGCTGTAGTAAAGATCATCAGGAAATTAATCTGGCTTGCCGACCGGAGATGCCGATAAGTGATATTTTACAAAATCATGTTTTCAGGGGACGTGATGAATTGTCCTTGCCAAAGTTACAAATAATTCAGGTATCTAACATTTCTAACATGTATTGATACCACGATAATACATTGATAATACTGCCTTGTTAAATATACCTTATTGTCAAAGAATGCAGCAATAATTCTGTTGTCAACGGCCAAAGAAAAAATCGGGATGGTCAAGCATGGAATTCCGGAAATTGACCGTCTCCAAAAATATTAAATTCTAAAATTGAGTTATCGTCCTTTTCGCGCCAGACGACTATTGAAAAGGCTAATGTAAGTGTTCTCGCACATTTTTTGCCTAATAAAGAAAATCAAAATGCTTTGGTAAAGCTATTTCTAATTTCCCCTTTTTAATGAGACTTAAATCAAGGACAAGAGGTGTATATCATTTCATTCTGACACATGAATTAAGTTTCCCGTCTTTAACCGAAAATTGTTTATTACTTAGTAAATTAATTTATTTGAATTGAAATAAATTTTACAGCAAATATAATTAAATAATTCCACGGCGATCTATTTTTATTTGTCACAAACTTGAATTAGTATAATAGACTAGAACACACCCGTGATATCACGGGTCCGTGACTGAATTAAAGTATATAACTATGCGCAAGCCTTATTTTAGTATTAGTATTGTCATCTGATTATGTCATGCCGATTATAAGATGCACAGTTTTTCTCTGCTTTAAAGTCTTTCTGTTTGAACCCGTCGAACTGGAACTGATCAATTATTGGTAATATTAATTATTTGGAAAACAAAAGGTCCTGGAATGGAGTATTTTTTAATCAACAGCATTGTCCTATATATAAGTTATAAATAAAGTTGAATTCTTTGATTCGCTGTTTTACGTCATGCCCATGCACTAACAAATTGAAAACTGTACCTATACGCCTTATTTTTAGTCCAGATTTTTATAAGATGCACAGTTTTTCTCTGCTTTCAAGTCTTTCTGTTTGAACCCGTCGAACTGGAACTTATCAATTATTGGTAATATTAATTATTTGGAAAACAAAAGGTCCTGGAATGGAGTATTTTTTAATCAACAGCATTGTCCTATATAAGTTATAAATAAAGTTGAATTCTTTGATTCGCTGTTTTACGTCATGCCCACTAACAAATTGAAAACTGTACCTATACGCCTTATTTTTAGTCCAGATTTTTAGTATTCGTAGGTATTGTTATCTTAGAAAGTCTTACTGATTAAAATACTACAATAGGTTACAATTTGACAATTTAGTAGTGTCAACCCTGTGGTTATGACCCGTGTATATAGCATATTAATCCTGAATACACCGTTTGGTGGTGCGCCTGTCAGATGCGGAACGTACAGATAAGGTAATAGGTAACAGGTGAGTATACTATTGGTATCGGTATCGGACTCGACCCGGAACTTCTTAATTATTGGCAATATTAATTACGTGGAAAACAAAAGGGCCTGGAGCGGTGTAATTTTTAATCTACGCCTTTGTACTATATAAGTTATATATTAAGTTGAATTCTGTGATTCGTCGTTTTTACGTGATGACGGCTGACAAATTGGACCTCGTAATTTTAGTATTATAGATGTGTATATTGAATGCTCCCTTGTTTTATAATCCACTGATCCGAATAGACAGTCACACCTGGCAAGGTGTGCCCTAGAGGCGTGGTTAAATACCGAAGTGCAAATAACAATTTACCTTTCAACAAGCCATCTACGAGTATTCAATTTGCCACAGAACCGTCAATACACACATCGTATAAATCTAGTCTTAGCAGAGATAGTAAAAGGTCAATAAGAGTACACCAACATATTGTCTTTACAGATTATTGTACTTTAATTTGTTCACCTCATATATCAGTCCGAAAATGCATTAATTAATAAATTTATAACTTTTTTGGTTGTCTACAAAAATAATTCGAATATATACGTTTAACATAGAAAATTTATCTCATGAATGTGTACAATTGCACGTCTGTGCGTCTTATCTTCTTATTATCGGATGTTCATTAGATAAACCATAAGTCATCGGCGCGCTTACGATTACGTTTAAATATCATTAAAAACCAAGACTTTTACTGATTGTATTGTAAATCCCGGCATGCAAAAACCAGGAGAAAACGTCACGACCTACAGGAAGTAGTTAATAATTTTTCATTAATTGTTGAATTTCTCCTTTATTACTGGACATATAGCGATAAAACTTTGTGAATATATATATTTTGTCATAATGAACATATTTAAACAATAAGTAAAAAATCGCGAATTTTCCCTTTAAGAAGCACAATCATCCTATTAAATATTTAGCAGTTCAACCTTTAGAAGTAGTAAATAAGCAGCCTGGTGAATCTCATTCAAAGTTTGTACGATCACGGAAAATAATTGAATTAAATTGGATTAAAAAATTACAGACAGTCTACCCTCTCGGTCTTAATGATAATATCATGGGAATTGGTAATATATCAAGAACCGATTCCGTTAACATTTTGGATATAGTTTCTTAAACTGTTCGTAAAAACCGTTCTCACGGTCGTAGAACAAATCGCAATCAAAGAAAATTTCGGACCAATCATACCAATATTTCGGATCTAATTTCTATTTCAAAAAACAACGGCAGACATTATCTGTTATCAAAGCTCTGTTCATTACCGGTTAATAAGTTAAATCATTGAAAATTTTGGAGGATTGCAACACAATTTCATATAGCAGTCCTAAGTATGAAATTGTTCAAATTATTATGGCATATTGTTATTCTAAACTATTTCCCAAAATTGATCGCCCTGAAGATCATAAATCAAAGAGCTGAATAGCTCTGAGGGGAAAGACGGCCCTTGTTTCAATTTTTTTTTTTTTTGGGGGGGGGGGTATCTTTTGATAGTCTTCATATAAAGAATGAAAAAAGAACAGCTAGAAAATGTAGAAAGGTTGACAATATTGAAATCAATTGTTGTTTAATGTAATTTCGTTTCCTTAGTTTAGGATTCAATTTGGACCATGGATGAGATCTGCATCTTCTAAATCTAAACATTCGATTAAAGTTGATAGTAAATTATCTAAAATTCAACTGAATTCTGTCATTTAACAACAACTACAATATTTTTTGAAATCTTAATTGTGTACCACTGAACTGCAGGCTAGGGCCATTTTCCATTTTTTTTGTGACAGTACTCTAAGATTTTAATTTTTTTTCTTAAGAAAGTCAGGACTGAAAAATCTATTCAGTTTTAAATTTCCATTGATAAAGGTCCCAGTTACAACTCTCATCACTGGGATACAGGTACTAATATAAAAAACAATATGATCCTACATTTTGAAATATTTGTAAATTTCATGAATAAATAGGTTTAAACTACAAAATGCAATTTTACCATTACAATGATTATGTTGGTACACAAAATTTAGTTTTAATGGAAGACTACTAATCATATACTAAATGTCACATTTTAAGTGTTCAGATACATTAACTTTCATTTTAGTAGATAATTTATCATTAATTAAGGTGCTCCTGAATTGGAGGAAGATTCTCAAAACGGAATTTACAGAAAAAATGAATAAAATCGTTTTCTCCCCAATTTCATGTATCCCCACGGTCTTTGTTTACTTTGAATGTTTCACCTAGAAATTAAAGTATTGCATATTTGAATCATCAACAGCAAACATAATTATGTTTAAATTTAACAAATACCAATTTTTAATTAGTGCACGAACTCTGAGAATGATTTAATGTTTAAATAAAAACGAGTCCTTAACCAATCCAAATATCTCAATACAACTCCTAAGACACAATTCTACTTTTCTTATAACAACATAAATCTGCAAAGATGTTGAAATAAGAACGAGTCCTTAAGCAATCAAAACATCTCAATATTATCGCTAGGACATACTCCTCTATTTTTGTAACAGTATATATCTTCAGAGAATCAGTGACCTATTGTATCATTAAATACATATGTCGTTTTTTTTTTCTATTTAAATATTTGAAATAGTCGGTAAATATTACTATTAATTATAATCCTGGTACTTTTGGTAACTATTCACTATTAGTTTCGTTTTGAACCAAACTATGTAGGCAAGTATCTTTTTATTATTACTTCAATAGTAAAATCATACACGCATAAATACGCATAGATAAGAAATAATTGATTTGATGATGTAAATTCACCTGGTGTTTCGGTTTAGGTTTTATATTACCTAGGCATTATCCTCATCAGGTACCCTAGCCTTACAGCAACATGATAAAAATAAACGAAAATTCTGGGGCACGACACTCGGTGAATCATCTCTCTGTTTTCCTTAAATTGATTTGCAAATATTGTGATATAGCTTAATCGCCTATGTTCTATTTTAATTTAGAAGATGTTAAATATTCTTTTAAGTTCTTGTGTTTCTGGTATGCAATAATGGGTGGTTTATTAAAAAGTTGGTTTGCTGTGCCATCATTCGAAATTAAGTGCCAGTGTTTTCTTAAAGTTTTACCCAGTTGTTTAACTCTAGGATTAAATTTTGTTATGAAGCATAAAGGTGGTGATTTCCCTTTCTTCCTAGATATGTACCGTAATGTACTTTCCCTTGTTCTTTTCATTGTTGTTGTTATTAAGGGGTCAATTTCGTCTGCAACATAACCCCGTTTCTGAAGTTTGTCTCTGAACAATTGAATTTGTGCTTCTATGTCCTCTACATTATTAGATGACCGAATAAATCTTATAATTTCTCCTGTAATAAAACCTTTAAATACAGACGATGGGTGGGATGATGATCTATGCAGGTATTGGTAGTTATCTGTTGGTTTGCGATATAGTGTGATATCTAAGATTTTATTTGTAATAAATCTTTTTCCTTTGTACACTGTTACATCTAAAAATTGAACGTTTGTCCTTGAGGTTTCATGTGTGAACTTAATGAGTGGATGAATGTTGTTAGCTATTTCAAAAAAGTCAACCAGTTCATTTTCATTTCCGGCAAATAACATAAAGCCGTCATCTCTATATACTGACAAATGTATAATTTTGAAAGCGTGTGTAAATTCTTTCAGTATTTTTGAGATGATTTCAAAAATTCTCAAATCAGTTAAGCTTGGCGACATAGGGGCTCCCATGGGAACACCCACTATCTGTTTATATATTACGCTATTAAACTCAAATTCATTGTTTTCTAGTGTAATTCTTAGTAATTCCAGAAATTCTGTCCGTGGTGGGAGTGGGATTGCATAATTATATGCCATAAGTTTAGGCCATGCTCTGTACACAGCCTGAATTATTTCTTCGTGACTCAGATTTGTGTACATACTGCTTATGTCAAAAGTCGCTAAAATGACATCATCAGGTGCCTCTATTCTTTCAATTTTGTTAATGAAGAACGTCGTATCTTGTGTAAATGTCCATAATTGACGTACAATAGGTTGAAGAAAGTAGTCAATGAATTGGCCAATTCTTTCAATTGGACTATTACAAAGTGAAATGATAGGTCTACCAGGTATTTGAACTCTTTGAAGTAATTCTTTATTATTCCTGATTTCATTTCTAATGTTGAGGTCAATTTTGTGAATTTTAGGTAATAGATATAATCTGCCAACTTGAATTTTTTCGACTTTTGTGTCTAAAAGATATCTCAACGATATGTCATCTATGTGTGATTGTTCATGTAATATCTTAACTTTACTCTCTATTAGATTGTAAATCTCCGTACAGTGTGATATTGCAATTTGTTCGTAATGTATTCCATAGTTAAGCTGAGATAACGCTTGTTCAATATAATTCTTTTTATCAAGAATCACTGTTGAAGAGTTTTTATCGGCTTTTTTAATTACTATTTCTTTATTTTGTTTCAGTGACTGTAATGCCATTCTTTCTGATTTTGTTAAGTTATCTTTGAATTTATGCAAGTGTATTCTTCCTAATTCAATTTTAGTTGCAAATATATAATTTTCTATAGCTGTATTAGCAAAGTTTGGAGTATATCCTGATTTCATAGTAAATGGATGATTATTTATGACATTTTCATTGCCATAGAACAGAAATTTAAGTCTCATTTTGCGTGCCAATTTGTCAAAGCTTTGTAATAAATTACGCTTGATGTTCTTCTCAGCAGGGGCAGGTATGAATTTTAACCCTTTAGCTAATAATGATATTTCAGAGTCGCTTGGTTCTGTTTGAGAAAATACTTCAATATACTGTCGAGATGATTCTATCTTTTTAATGTGTCTATTTTTTCTGTTTAAGTCACGTTTATTTTTGAGATGTGTGCGAAGTTTTCCTTTGTATTTTCTTGTTTTCTTTCTCTTATCACGAGACTTGATGTGTCTGTTTTTCTTAGACATTATCTTTAGTGTTTCACGTTAACCTGTTTACGTTTAGTAGAAAGTTCAAATTGACCTTTTTACAGGCAATTGTGAATAAGATTGATTCTAAATTACTGTTCACCGTCTCTGTTGGAGAGATAAGTGTTGCAGTATTTGTTACAATAATTAAACTCTATTGGAGAGATTAATATGTATTTAATTGACTGGCAAATTAATCACTATTGGAGAGATTAATTTTTAATCATGTGCAAAACATTAAATCTCTATTGGAGAGAGTTATGTATGCATATTATCTGTTGCAGTTCACAGTAACAGCTAAACAGTATTCTGAATGAAATATTTTTAAGAAACGGAATACCACCGAAACAGTCATGCGCACACACTCTGTCATCTGATTGGTGTTTTAATGTTCTGAGGAACAATGGATTCCCACGTATATCAGTTAGAACCGCCCCTGTAGTAGTAAGATTAGATGATTGATATATACGTATTATTTGTGTAAAAACGTATGAATCGATTTGAGAAAAAAATATCAATAAATCAATGCCAATAATTAATTCTATAGATTTTTCAGCTATACCGTATTTGTAATGGATGTTTTACTCTCAGTACAGTAAACAACAAAACATAATCCTATGTTTGTTAGCAATACGGCATGTTCCTGGTAAGATATTATACACAGGAAACTAGATTGTTGAGCATTAAGTTTGAAACATGTCAAGTTCAATAAATAAGTAAGATATTAGCATTATACAGTCTACCACACAGCCCTCTATCTATCGCTATTCTGGAGCGTTCTCTGATCTTGTATTAAATGTCAATTAAGCCAGTATTCACTTTCAATAAGATATATGATTGTTTTCAATTATTATCTGTAAAAAGTTAAACTTTGTACCAAATGGTATGGTGTGTGTAATATGACTCCCAACAATGTAAACACTACAGGTCTTGTTGGAGATGAAGATTTCACTTTGTGAAAAATTTAGAGAGATGGTAGAAAAGTAAGTAGTTTCAAGATCTTAAATTTTATGCAAATGTCAAAAAAAGATAATTAAATAATTAAGTATAAAGGTTTTGAAAAAGGCATGAATATATTACCAATAACATTTTATTGCATCTCAAACTTTATTTCATTTATAAAGTGACTGAATAATTTGATAATAATTATAGATCATTTCTGTTATAAATTTTAAACTTCAAATTTAATAGACTGTGTGTTTGAACTGCATAACCTAAATTCTTGTTTTCAATATTTCTGATTAGAAATTGACAATATTTTTATTGTTTTAGAACTGATAGTCTTGGGTAAATTATGTTTGAAACTATTCCGTTACTCCGGGAATTATCAACAAAGCTTTATTCTGAGAACAATTCTACCTGGATATCTCTACAAGACATTCTCAAATTCCTTCGGCAACACCATAGTATTACAGACCATATCAAAGAAATTAAGAGATTTAATATTTTAAAAGAATTTACGGGACACAAGTTTGGTGTCTTGAAAAAAGAAAATGAACCGTATATATATATCAATGTTACATCTTTCCTGCGATACATCTTTAACCACTGTGACCAGCTTCAGATATGTAGTGAGATTGTGCTTCAAATACAGAGTAAGCTTACTCAAAAACGCGATGAATTCTGTTTTCAAAATACACAAGACTTGTACAAAGTTATTGCTTCCAAAAACTTTACTTATTCAAAATTACAGGATGTTGTTTACAATGAAATATCAATAGATGAAGATAAAATATCTTCACTTCATAAACAATATAAATCTGATTTTACTAAAGATGAGTGGGTTAAAATTTGTCTCTTTGAAATCCATTTTTTACTGGAGTTTGAAACAGCTGAAGATGCAGAGTTTGAGGAACAACTCGCATCAAAATACATCTTTCTTCAGAACATAGATGCTGTCAAAGAGATATCAAAATCTATAAATCGGACATCAAAAAGAACTATAAAATCAAGACAAAAGAGACAGAACACTGCATCTGAAAATGACGAAATTCACCTATATTCTGAAAAGGTTCACATTGTCAAGAAGGTAGAGTTTGAGCTAACAAATTTGTTTGAAAATGAGATTGAGAAAGTTGTTGTGTCAAATTGTATCAACAAATGTAAACACGAGTTCTCCTGTCATGTCTTTGCTGAGTTGAAAAATGAGCACTATTTGAATAATGAAGAACTGATTCAGACTATTCAGCTGCACTTAAACCGAAAGCATGAACTTAAATGTGGTTTAATTATTTTGTTACAACCTGACACTTTTGCCTCTTTCCTAGCAGATAATGGCAAAATAGCTCGCTTTAAATTCTTAGAAGAGTTCCAACAAACAGGTCTTCCAGAGAGCATCATATTTGCTTACAGACTACCAGATCTGACAACAACACCAGATATTGATATTCCTGAAACTATTCCACAATGTGAAGAATGTCATAGAAGTGACAATAAACCATCAGCTCCATTGCATTGGAAAAATTTCAACTTGTTACAAGAATGGTCACTTGATGTACCATTGTCGGTACAAATATTACTTGAATCTTTTGTCAACCAGAAAAGCTTAGACAGGTCATCTGAATTAGACAATTTTGTAAAGACCAAACTTTTGAAACTTTATAGTATATATGATACACTCTTGAATCTTACTAATAGAAATTACTGTGGAGTTTAACAAGATCTAAGTACGCAGGAACTTGCCATGAATTACCAGTCAGTTGGTACAGTGTTTAGCATTTCATCAAATAGTGGTGCTACTCTTAGTCTCAATTCTGCAGAAAAGAAATTAAAACAGAAAGCTGCGGATGACATATGCAACTACAATACCTATATCAGGAGATACCCCATGAAATACCAAACATTAGCAGGAATGAGAAACAATCTGGTATCTTTACAGGAGTGTTTAATAGTTGTAATGATGGACAACTTAGTACGGCTGAAGTATCATTCAGACCCCAATCCGGGTGAAAATAGATCAATGCAGCTATGCACACTGCCTATAACTATAAAAGGTGTACCTATTAATTTACTTGAGATAAAAGAAACACGGCATGATCAAAATATATGTGACCAATCTAATTATTGTCCATGCAAACTTGACCAAATACTAACAAAAGAAGATTTTAACCAAAGAATTCTGTCACTGCTACCAGAGGAAGAAAGCTGTTTTACACGGTTTAGAAATATGATGACCTGGACATTATTTGATATTTGGAAACAGATCGCTGAAAGTTAGTATGTTTGGTATATATTCTGTAATTAAGGCCAACATAGCCACTGGTATCAATGAATCAAACAGTACAAATCTCTGTAAGCAGGTTAATGGGTCGCCTGTAGCAGAGGTGGCATTTATATTTACCCTTTCCTTCCATTCATAAGTTGCCGTTCTTTAACTTCAGTTTGTCTCAACCAACTGATTTGAAACATATACATAATGTTCATTACCACACAACTAGTTAACAGTACCAGTAAACCATTTGAAAAAAAATAGTTTTCATTTAACTCAATTTTAGATGACGATGAATTTCTGATGCTTGGTGGTTTGGAAAGAAACATTTGTGAAAGTGATACATTAGAGAGATCTTTTGCGGCATTGGACATTCAACCAGAGGAAATGGGGGATATTGAGGTAATTTCTTCAACATAAAAAAAAATGTGAGCTATTTTTTTAAAGAAATTTATTTGGGCAACAAAATATTATAGTTTTTAAATGTTATAATCCTGGTACCTTTGATAACTATGTACACACATAACAATTATTTTTTACCAGATTAAAGTGAGAAAAAAATCATTTTTTAATGCAACATAATTGCTTTTGTTTTAAGATTACAAAAAAAAACATTTATTGGTTGCTTTTTCTTAGGAAGATTAAAAAATATGCTTTGAAACGGTGAAATGGTAGTTTATTACAAACACTCATAAGACAACAGTTGTTTCAAGCGAGATACATATTAAGCAGTCAACATTTTGTTTCAGATTCACGACGAATTAGTGCAAGAAACAGATTCTGAAGGTAGTGACTGTTCATCATCTGAAAATGACGAAGACAAAACAATTGATTATGAAGTATGTTTAAGTGAAGATGAGAATAGAGAAGAAGCATCAACAGCAGAAGAGATAGATATTGAAGAAGAAATCTATTTGCAGAACATTTTTGAAGATGTTGAGATCAAAATTACATCTGACACAGAATTAGACAATTTGGACTCTTATTTTAAACCTTTGGATCAATCCATTGATGCAAATACACAAGAGTCTGTTGAGTCAGAAAATGAAGATGAAAATGTACAAAGTACAGATGAGGTGGTAACAAGCCAAGGTTTAACAATTAACCATGACCTGGTTGCAGGGAGATTTGGATTTAGGCAACATCAATCACCTCCGATGTTGACAAGACACCCACCCCCTGCCACAGGTAGAGATGACGACATACAGAAACTTAGGGAGGTACTTGATAACATAATGACGAAGGTTAACTCCAATGATGCTGCACAAGGTGGTTTGAAAATACTATTTGCTCCGGACAACAAAATAGGCAGTAATTTGCTAAAACTCTTGTCTTCATCCAAAAAATATCAAAATTTTCTTCCCGAATTTCCGATACTACATTTGCGTAAATCAAAGATAACAAACTTTTGTACTGCATACAGGAATGCAGGTATTATAGAAATACTAAAATATATGAGAGATGAGGAATTCAATGACTGGAAAAAACTCATATCAGCCGAGCACATCAACATGGCATCCAAATACATAAGGCGTTTATCCATTGCTCTGAAGGTTGCGTTTGTATCTAAATTTTTGCAAACCTTACAAGTTGAAGAACAAAATGCCATGAAAGATGATTTGAAGAATGAGAATGCAAATTGTATGAAATGGAATGATAAATTTGAGAATTTTTTAAAATACGGAAAGTCGCGAAATGCCACATTTATGCTACATACTGAAATGTTGAATCATAGTGAAGAAATAAGTGCACTGTCATTTGCTGAACGACTTGGTGGTTCGGAGGGATATTCACTAATGTTAGCAGCAGTTAAGATGTCCTTACCTTTTGCATTTCTAAATGGTTCTACGTCATATGCAGCCTATGCTGTTAATCTATTACACGAACATTACAAATCTGGTAAATTTTATCAAAATGTGAAGGCTGCTTTGTTCACAACAACACATCAAAAAAGTCCATACAATTTTGGTGTGGACACTCAGAGAGAACTAGACCACAAAGATGTTCTAAAGAGCTTTAGATCTGGACTCTTTAAATGAAGCTCATGATGCAAGCAGTAGTACAAAAAGTTTAAATGAGACTAAGGATGAAATAAGTAGTGATCATAAGTGGAACAATTTACTTGGCCTTTCATTAAACCAAACTGACATTAACTTTATCCTTAGGATTGCACGTTTGATTCTCCGACAAAATGCCTTATCAACAGACGAGGACATTAAAGTTGTAAATGTTTATTCAATGCCAACAAATATTTTGCCAGAGACAATGCTTGATTCAGCAACATATGAAGCAGGAAAGTACTTGGTAACAAAATATATTTCATCCTTTGAATTGTTTGGATACAAGAAGTGTGACATCCCAGATGTTGTGACAATTGAAGGTCCGAAGGAACTATTGAAAAAACTGAAGGTTTCGAAAGGTGTTACTATCAGAAGGACTGGTACAAAGCAAGAATCACTAATCAAAAGTGAAAGAGATGTCAAAGAAAGTAAACGCAAAAAGACAGTTACCCGACAACATAAAATAGTAGATAGTTTAAGTTCAGAAATGAATGCCTGCCAGGCATTTATGAATTCTGATTGCTCAAAACCGAAAGTTCAGAAGTCGACTGGAATTCAAAAGGCCTTACTTGATGAAATAAAAAACAGCTTATCTATAATTAACAAGACATCCAGTGAATATAATGCTGACCTAAAAGATTTTCTACTACTTGGACAAACTGCTGTACCAAGTTCATTGTTTTCAGCAGCAACTCATGCAACCGTTGAGTTTGCTGGTGTTAAGTTTAAGACACGCTCTGTAGATGGGAAACTCTACTTAGAATATGTTGAAAAATCCATTATCAACAAGATTTTGAACATCGTTCCTTCACTCCAACGTTTAGTAGTGTGTGAGGAAAAATATACCTTTACTCCAGATGACTTTAAGGCTGCAACAAGATCCCAAAGGCAGAAGACACAAACCTATCTAATTTCACATTTGAAAACGAAAGAAGAAATTCTGAGCGCAACAAAATTTGACAAGACAACAATTATAACAACAACTGAGGGAAAACGTTTGATAAGTACATATTTGGCAAGTAATGCAGAAGACCTGAAGTTCCAGAGAAATATGGTCGTTGATTTTGATAGTGAGCTCCATTTGTCACTGTGTAACTGTATTTCAGAAGAATGCCAATGCGAAATATATACAAACCCCATTCAGTATAACTTTAGTCTTTTGGGAGAATCATCAATTCATACATTAGAGGATATAAAACAGTGCAAAGGGGAAGCAGAGATGGCGCAGGTAGATTGGCTCCTCCAATACCTTCCTGATTTAAAACCTGGCAAGTCTTGTATAAGTTTTTTATCATCTGGCGACATTGATGCAATCACAATTCACATGTTTACACTGTCATATATGTGGCCCCGATCAGTTGATGGAAAATATCTTCATCCTGTGTATATTGTTTTACAAAAACCTGGGTCTGTAATGGATGTATACAACATAACAGAAATCCTACAAATTCTTGAACAGGCCTGGAATGACCCTTATATTGGAATCAAAATGTCAATTTTTTTGTCACTTGGTGGAAATGACTTTCTCCCAAAATTTTATGGGATATCACATTCAACTGTCTTACAGACTATAATGAAAAACCAAAATTTGCGAGAAAACTTAGTCAAAGTACAGCACAACAACAATAAAATTGAAGTAGAATTTGACTCAAATTTGTATGTAGAATTAATGAAGATTCTGTATTGTCCCAAGGCCTATAACTACTCTGAACTATCGTTTGAGGAAGTAAGGCAACTTACTATTAAAGTTCCAACTATTAAAGACACTAACCAGAATAGGAATCCAAAAGTATGGCTACCAGCATCCTCTGTGATAAGAAAGTTGTCTTTAAATGTCATCTGCTATATTAAATATTTATTGACCGCAGGAACTGCTGATACTAGACTTCCTAATTTTTTATCGGACGGTTGTCTTACAAAATCAGTTTCTGGTGAAATTGAATTCGAATTAGGAGAAGAAGCTCATGTTGAAGATATAAGTAGTATGATATTAGTTCCACCAAATGTTTTGTTGGAGAAAAATAAACAAACAAGAAAGAAAACAACGTCCAAACGGAAGCAAAATGAAACACCACAGAAAGGAAGACGCAAGAAACTTCAAAACAGGACATCAACTCCCAAAAAGAATTGAGACATCTAACTCTGCACATTTTACTTTATTTGTACTTTTTGACAAACTTGTTCTTTGTATTTTTTTTCGTTGATATATTTAAATAAATACATGTACTGAAATATTAATCTTCAGATTTCTACACTTTGATTCAAATAACGGGAGGTTCTCATAGTTAGTCAAGAAAAAAGAGATAGTATCTTATGCTCCCCTGCTAAGCACAAAGCATTTACCATTTCCTGCAAAAACTGGTCAATATTCATTCTAATATGACTAATTATAATGCTACAATTGCATTTGTCTTGATTTTACAAAAGTAGGGGGATTCTGCTAGAGCCTTACTAAACTTTTTTTTAAAGAAATTACAGGTAATTATGAATCCCTTCATCCATATGGATATCTAAATCATTAGTACAATTTAAATATAATTTTATTTCCCCCACCTTTTCTATTTTTGTTTTACTGTAGTTTAAAATGTATGACAAGTACCAAATGTGTGTGATGAGTAGTAAATAAATGAAGCAATGAACTTTGAAATGAAATGTAATACACAAATGTGAAAATATGCATGTTCAATTATAAAATTATATTTTAATTTCAATCTTTGCATATTCATTATAAACACAACTAGGATTAACAGTTACTTTTGTTGTTTCCTTCTATCTTAAATATAGTGGGACATGAAATTATTTAATTTTCATGAACTATATTATGTGTATTATAATACATCTGAAATTCTGTTTTAATGTTTTAAAAACAATATCATCCAGTTGTGTGTACATAATCACAAATGATGCAGAAGTTATCGCTGACACCTGTGTAATGTTAATTTTACTGATAACATTAAAATTGTGATAAATGTCATTACTAAATGAATGGTGACAGCCACTTAAGTTTTATGTTGTTTTTATCTCAACAGTAGTTGTATGAAAATTTTCAATTTGAGGGCTGTGTGTAGCACTGTATTGGCTACTTATTATCAAGCTTCCATCTATTTAATTATATTGTAGCTGCTGTTTATTAGCCAATTGGAGCTTGGTTTTGGCATCCATCACTTTCAAGAATTGTATCAATCATAATTTCATAAGCTTATCTAAGCTTGTTTTCGTCCATTGTTTTGTATTTTTTTTCTTTTTTTTTTCATTCATAATTATGGGATTTGTAGCTGCTGTTTATTAGCCAATCAGAGCTCGGTTTTGGCATCCATTGCTTTCAAGAATTGTATCATTTATAACTTTAAAAGCTAATCTAAGTTTGGTTTTGTCCATTGTTGTTGATTTTTTTTTTTCAACTTGTTGTCATTCTTAATAATGGGATTTTATCATATATAATTAGATTAGCTGGTGCATGCTCAGATATGTTTTTTATTTGCTTTGAAGATTTATGTATCATTCATTATTACTTATTGGTAAATTATATAAGTAGCTTATCTTACGATCTGAATAATTTAGCTTTAGATATAAGATTAATTAATTATTTAGAAAAGACAAGATAATTTTCAAATGTCTTTTGATAACACTAAAAAGTGAAAAATTGTATGTTCACTGTCAGTGTTGCAGATACTGAAAAATCTTGTTTTAGAACTTTTTCAAGCCTCTTCAATATTTCTGAAATGATTAGTGATTTTCTATCTTATTCTTTGTTTACCAGTGTTTTGTATTTTTTCATCTTTTAAAAGATCCCCCCCCCCCTTTTTATGATTTTTTTAGAAAGGACATCTAATAATGAAGTGCTGTTTATCTCCTCGACTGTCTGAGGCCTTCTCACAATAATTTCTGTAATTTCTTAGGTTTATTTTTAAGTTGTATTTTTTTACCAGTCAATTTATTTTTAGTTTTTACATGTTTTACTGTTACTATATAATGACAGGGGACTTTAATTTGTTCTTTTACTTTCCCTTTTTCCTTGATCTTTGTTTTTTTTTTTTAAACCAGGACCAAGCTTGATTAACCTTTTGATAATATTTGTAAACGACCTTTTAATCTGGGATCGGAATGGCAGTGCAATAATTCTTTTAATTTTCCATTCACTTTTCTCACTTAAATGTCCAGTGAACAAACACAGATTTAATTGTAAGGATTTAAATCCAGATATTACATAAAAAGATGTAATTATATCTTAATTCAAATTTACTACCAGCTGGGCGAAGGTGCAAATTTTTTTATATTTCTGGGATTTTATTCAAAACAAACAAAATGGAGGTTGGAGTTGTAGAACATGCGATGATGATTTCTTTAGACGCGTAGGTTCATATTATTGTCTTGATTTTAGTTGACCTTCCACTAATATTCTCATCGTATAATCTTTTAATCTTTCAATTCTTTTAAAGAAATGTTTATGTCTATGGTTAATCTCTTACTTTCCATGGTATGTAAAATTTTGATTTTTAATGGTGTATGTTTATTTTTCTTTTTGATTTATTTTCAATTATGATTTTCTTTCAAACTTTGAAATTTTTTATTAAATAATTTTTGAATATACAATGTACATGTGAACAATGAGACTGGTCACAAAAATACTCCTGATAAATCATAACCAGTTTAAACCTATAAATACCTGTCAACATGATAAATTTTTTAGTCTGTTTGGACAAGTTTCATTTTAATTACAGTTTTCTTTCAAGTGATTTTCTTTAGAAATGTGGAAAATGTGAATTTTTTTTAGAATTTAACGTGTTGAAAACGTGGAAATTTAAACTGATGCAGTTATGTTCTTTTTCAAGAAAAATCCATGAAATAGTGTTTTCTGTTTAGCATGTTTTTTTCTGGAAAAATCCTTGATCTTTTCCCCCTATATTTGTCCTCCAAACCAATTAATATCTATTGTTAGTTTTATCATATGTTATTTTATAAATAAACTCTTTTATTTCCTTAATCAGAATGTATTCTCCTTGTTTTCTAATTACATTCATTTTTCAGTATTGTATTTTTTAGTATATGTAATATTATCATTTGCAGAGATTTCTCCTACCAAAAAAAATCTGGAAAATTATCGAATAAAAAATATTGCTTAATTTTTATTTTGAAATGATTACCTAATTTCAAAGGGAAGTTATGTCAATAAATAAAATTTGAAAGGATCAATATGAAAAAGAAAGTTACTGTGGATTCAGTATTATCAGATGGATACCAATTTTCATGTATTTCATGGGTATATATCAGAACCATGAAAAATTAAAAGTTTAACGATTGACAAATTTCTAATCGGAGATCATACAGACTTCGGCAAAACCACAAAATTAAATATCCACGAACATGTAAGTTTTGCTTAATCCCCGGAAATTGGTACCCTCAAAAATACATTAATCCACAGTATATATAGGAGCAGAAGGAAATTTACATGGGAGAAGAAAATCTGTAAATTGATAGTATTGTTTTCATTTATTTATGCTTTCAATATATATATATATAAATGTATTTCAATTATTTTAATTATTTATCAAAAGCTTCTGTGTGTTTTTGTTTTTATTTTTTTGTTTTTCATGGTCTGACAATATTTTAGACATTTTATTTGTTTTTAACACAGTGAATTTGTCAGCCTAGTGTTGACAAATCAACCAGAAATGCATGTACTTGAAAAAAACTACATTATATAATATCAGATCTTGTTTACATTTTTCTTTGCTTTTAAATGTCTTTGTTGTCTACGATTTTACGAGTTTTTTAATTTGCATGACACATGTTAGATGAAATTATATCAATGATGATAGATATGTGTTAATATTTGTTATTTACTTTGTATTTCAGTTCTAAAGATCCCCAATGGAATTCAGGTAATATATAATAGAGTTCATAAGCAAGTCAATATTATCTATAATTACAAAAGAATTATCATATGGCTCTTTCAGTCTGCTGCTGCCATTGGTCTCAACAGTATGGTTTGTCTACAGAAATATGAATAATCAGACTGCAAAGTTGTGGTTTCATCCAAAAAATTCTCCAAGGGTATTGTGATCGATTGTTGAATTTATCAGAATTTTGCATCATTTTGTCAATTGTTAGAAAAATTCTTAAAATCCAGATTCAAGTACTTAGTATCAGCAAAAAAAAAAAACAAAAGAGATTGTGTGCTTTGGTAAACTTTAAGTTGAAATGTTGCATAAATCATTTGATAATAGAAGTCTGATTGTTAATAACTCAAAACTAAGCTTTATTGGAAAACACATTTTAAGTTATCTGTTCAAACCATGGTAGCAAATTAAATCCAAAATTTCAAAGGAAAGTCCTTTATAAAAAAGATATATGTCTCATTTTAGGCAGTATATTTAGAGTATTTTTATTTAGAATTCAACAAAAAATAATATTTTAACTGCTCAGTTTTCAGTAAGTAATGGATTGGTTATGGTTTTTCTTTAATGTGTGGTCATTAGCTGAATTTCTGTTTTGTTTTAATTTCTAGTCATCAACTAAATTTCTGTCGCATTGGTTGCATAAGTTTGAAGCTTTGTTAAACTCTACTATGTTATTTTTGGATATGATCTGTATAAAATATATTTATATCTGATGAAAAAGGAAATAATATATTAATTATATTAGTAATTTTAAAAAGGGGGACAAGATAAGATATAAATAGGGGTTAATAAATGGGACAAGAAACCAAGGGGGAATAAATATAGGACAAAAGATACCAAGGCAAGTAAATAAATTGGACAGGAAACCCAGGGAAGTAAAAGAAAGGGAAACAGATATCAAGGAGAGAAAGTAAAGAGGGCCAAATTAGGGCAGTAAATAAAGAGGATAAAAACAAATCGAGTGAATACACGGGGCAAGATATCAAGGAAATATAAAGGAGCCAAAAGACATACAGGAGAAGAAAAACAGTCCACAAAACAATTCCTAAATATTATAAAACAGAAACAAACGGGAAATAACTTCCAATGCTAACACTAATGAAACCTCCTTTTTTGCTGAGATACTAATAACATCTAAGTATTTTAAAAGTTGCTTCCTTATTTTGTCAGTAGTCACTAATCTTAAAAAACTTAAATTTTTATTTGTGTGTTGTTCTTTGATATTTTACATAAAACGTTTTCTGATAACAAGTTTTTTTTATTTCCTATTAAACATGTATGAAATATTTGCCACTTAACAAAGTAATTGAAAATCAATCAGTATGTTAGGCATTTGCTTTAATACAGTGTGTTATTTTGTCTAATCTTTTGCTTTACATTTCTATTTTACATTTGTTTTCATTGTTTTAGATAGGTGATCATTTGATAATGACAAATTCTTGCTTGGCCTCCAGTGGCAAATATTTCATTTGAGTTAGGAGGAGAACATGTTAATGTGATATGACTAAGAATACTATGTAAGACTAAACTTACAAACTAAGTTAAATTTTTGATGTGTTACTTCACAAGGTATCAGCCTTCAAGGACACATGTTACCTTACCAGGAGACATTATTCGGATCTGACCGGTCTTTGCATTTTCCCCTCAAAATACTGTAGGGGGCCTCTGTAGCCAAATGTCTAGGTATTACGACTAGCCATCACTGAGGTTGTGAGTTTGAATCCCACTCATGTGGTTGCACTTTAAACTCAAACTTAATTGACTAGGATTGTCAGTTTTCTTATCGAAGGTTGGTAGTTTTTCCCATGCATTCCAGCTTCCTCCACCAATAAAAACTGAGTCAAAAGCCCCAAAGAAGGGGCTTTAAGTCAAATAAAATAAAACAGCAGGGGATCAAACACAACTTCTGCACTTGCATTGAACTCACTACTGGGAGACCACTGAGGTGATTGGTGATAATTTCTCCATTCTGCCCGTGACTTGGTGTTCAGAAGATATATTTCTTTAAACCAATGTTTGATTGCTGTTTATATAAGATAATGGGGAATGGAGTACTTTCACATTGAATGTTTTGTCAATATGAATTCAGAGAAAAATTATTTATACTGTTGAGGCTCCTAACAGAAATTCCTGGAAACTTTGTTACAATGTTATAGATTCTATTCCTGTTGAAACAAATATTGTTATACTTCTTCAAGTGGAAATAATATCCCAGGATATTACTTCCTTTTGGTACTATCGCTAAAAAGAAACTTCTATTTTATGACGAGAGCTATAAAGTATGATGAGATATGTGATGAAACAACCATAAAAGCTTATTCAATGGTGACATTATCAGAATAGGAGCATTTGGTTTGATGCTTGACAATGACAACAAATCTTTTCAAATGCTAATGTAAAGCATAACTTCAGAGTGAAGTGATTTATTTTCTAACAGTTTTGTAGGCCCTAATATGAGCCATGTATGTAATTACTTTTGACAATAATAATTCTGCAAATATTACTGTAAATTCAGAAGTTATTGTGTGCATTTATTATTGCGATATTGTCATATATCACTAAAATGTGATTTTGAATTTTGCAATATAGAGCAAAATCTTGTTTAGTTTATTTAAAAAATAAATTAAAATGCGAGTTTAAATTATTGCGATTATAACCTTGTTGCATTTTTCGACATTATAAAAACATCGCAATAATTTCTGAATTTTCTGTAGTAGAATGATGAATAGGATGTCAATGAAACTGAGTACCATGGATTTTATCAAGCAAATAAGCTGAATTCAAAGTAACAAAGTTAAAAAATACAAAAAAGCTATAAAACTTCAGGAATAACTGCTTTGAATTGCAACAGTAGATAAAAGCTGCGAAGGAATATAAATGAATAAAGGATAAAATATCAAGAGTGTTTTATCTGCAATATTAATGCTGGGAGGTATCACAATAGACCCAGCCATCATTTGATCATTTATTTTTTATTTTCATTGATGTCAAGGGAATTTTTTTTTTTTTTTTTTTTTTAAATTATATATATATTTATATGAAAACTTGTTTAACTTTAAATTGTAAATTTTCATTAATATTTTATTTTCTTCTTTTCTTTTCAGAGGAGGGAAATTTAAGAATATACCTGAGAGGACGACCAGTCAGTTTGTATGCTCCTTCCGACTTATCAGATTATTCTGTAGATAAAGAAGTGACAACACCTGACCAGAAATTACAACTAGAATATGTGTATCCTTTTATTGGAATTATAAATTGAAACTCATGACTCTATTCCAAATGTCTACAAATATCTTTTGATGCATCAAGTTTTACCGGTAATAGAATAGAAAGGATAATAGATATCTATCCATGACACAATCAGTATATGCACAGCTAAAAAACCACACAAAATGCCAAGGATTAGTGCTATGAGTTAATGCTGAATGCTGTACCTAATCTTAAAGTCATATTGAGGCCTTCAACATGGAGCAAAAACTATCATTTTCTTAACCCAATTTTTATGGTTGATCAATCAACATTTAGAACACAAAGTATTGGACACAATGTTGTTGAGAAAATTAAACACCAAATAAGCAATCAAATTATCAATCTATCCAATGACACAGTCTATAGGCTCTTTTGGCCACCATCATTGAGACAAAGTACATTTGTATATTGTATCTTTGATTTATTCCTGAGGATTCATTTATTTTCATGGATATCAATTTTCGTGGATTGCTAAAAACTTTGTGGATATTTGACATTGTGGTTTTCCCAGTCTCTGGATACAAAGTCAATAGAAAATATGATATTCAATGAACATTTGAACTGGTGGTTCACCTGAACCCAAAATTGATATCCAATGAATAATAATGAATCCAGTTAGTCAAATGTACGAAACAACATGACCAGTTTAAACTAGATTTGAATCATCTAAAGAAAAATGGTGGCCATAATAGCCAAAAGACTAAGTCATTGGATAGATTGATTGCTAATCTGGTGTTTAATTTTTTTAACAAAATTTTTCATTTCTTGTATTCTGTATCAGTTTTATGTCTAATAATATGCAAGCCATATAAGCCTCAAATTATTTATGCACCTTGATTTGAAAAAAATATTTCCTTAACTGTTATACAGTTTTGGATATAGAGGTAGAGATTGTAGGTCTAATCTGTACTACCTGAATGGAGAAGTCATTTACTTCTGTGCTGGTGTGGTGGTGCTCCACAATCCGGAGGAACAAACACAGAGACATTATCTTGGACATACAGATGATGTTTTAAAAGTGGTAAGTTGAATTGTATAGCTCCTTTTAGAACTAAACGCATGTATTGACCATAATAAATGTACAAAAGAAAATCTGTTACTGAATTTTATGTCAGTTAAGAACAACATGCTTATAGCATAACCAATCACGAAACATGTGGGGATGTAAAAATACCCTGCTATGTTCTGTTCATGTTTTTATACCCCTGCTTTAAAAAAGGGGGGTATACTGTTTTACCTCTGTCTGTCCGTTCGTCAGTCAGTCCGTCCGTCCGTCCGTCCGTCCGTCAGTCAGTCCGTCCCATGAATATTTTTCGTCGCATTTTTCTCAGGAACTACAATACAAGGATTTCTGAAATTTGGTTTCAGGGTTAATTTAAGTCAGCTATACTGTGTGATGCATTTTCAGATCGATCACTTGACAAGTTCCTGTTTACCGAACACTTGTATGATTTTACACATGATAGCCAAGTTGAAAATTTTCGTCACACTTTTCTCAAGAACTACAATACATGTACAAGGATTTCTGAAATTTGGTTTCAGGATTTATATAAGTCAGCTATACCGTGTGATGCGTTTTTAGATTCATCACTGGACAACTTCCTGTTTACCGAACACTTGCATATTTTTACACTATTTATTTTTTCGTCACTTTTTTCTCAGGAACTACAATACAAGGATTTCTGAAATTTGGTTTCAGGGTTTATCTAAGTCAGCTATACCGTGTGATGTGTTTTCAGCTTGATCACTTGACAACTTCCTGTTTACCAAACACTTGTATGATTTTACACATGATAGCCAAGTTGAAAATTTTCGTCACACTTTTCTCAGGAACTACAATACAAGGATTTCTGAAATTTTGTTTCAGGATTTATATAAGTCAGCTATACCGTGTGATGCGTTTTTAGATTCATCACTCGACAACTTCCTGTTTACCAAACACTTGCATATTTTTACACTATTTATATTATCCACTTGCAGTGGGGGTATCATCAGTGAGCAGTAGCTCGCAGTTTCACTTGTTGTTAGCTGTTTTTCTGCTTTGGATGGATCTGATGAGTTTAGACTTTTTCAAATGATTCTTATAGTTTGTTCTTATATTGTACTGTTACACCACTATCCCATGTTAGGGGGAATGTTTTGAGCACTAGGAAACATGTTTAACATGCCTTTCCCAGTCAGTAGCCAGTAATTCAGTGATTGGGTTGTTGCTGTATATCATATTTCTTTTTGTACATACTGCTATTTTTCTTGTTTGAAATATTTTACATTTGTCATTTAAGGGGCCTATATAGCTGACTATGCATCATGAGTTTTGTTCTATGTTGAAGTCTGTACAATGACTTCTGTCTCATTTGGCTTCTGATGGAAAGTTGTTGTATTGGCAATCATATCACACTCTTCATATTTTCATATGGATGGCAGATTAATGCTATATTTACCCGATTGTTAACACTGATCACGATAAAAATTATATAGATATAACAAAAAATAATGAAAACACTCTATCTAGATAGTCATGGCTTACAACGTAAATAAAACACAAATAAGATTCCTAAAATTTCGGTCAATAGTCAGGTCTCATCTTTAGAAATATTCATTATTAGCACAAAATTCTGTATTTACAGTTGAAATTATTTTGCTTAAAGTATTTTTGTTGTTAAAGATTTCTGACCAACATCTGACCAACATCCTAGACCATTTAGATAAGGTAATATATGACAAATCTGACAGTTTCGACTTCGGGGACCCTTGATTATGAGTATTGCTATCTTAATTACAACATTTGCATTTTACTATCCAAATTACATAATGGTGAGACATATCTTTGTGTAAACAGTTTATATTTCAAAGTGATTTGTTGAACCAGACATAATCATTATTTAATTTTCTTAAAATTTAATATTTGCTCTAAGAACTTGAACAGGTGAAAAATAAATCAGAATGGTATATAGTGCAACTTTATATTTGAATCTTCGGTGGAGCTTTACTGTTTGCAGTGTATTCTCAAAGGCATTTAATGTTAGATAAAATGCTGTTGGTTTTTTTTTTAATTGGATATATTTGAAAATTACCTCCAACAAACTTGGTTATGAAAATAAGGAGATATAGTATGATTAATTTACCAATGTGACAACTACTAGTATCAATCAAAGTTCAAATGTAAAAACACAACAGAATTTTATGAAGCTTTGTAGATAATTAGGACATAATATGTAAATGAACATAAAAACTTAGGAATCTGGTCAAGTTTTGTTTGCCCAGTGACAATGGAGTCCTGGTATATGTGAGCATGCTAAAGAAGGTTCTTTAATTTATCAATGACAACAATTAAGTCAAATTTGTTAATGAATGTCACTTTAATTTAGAGAAGGTTCTATATGGACATTTTTAAGCTTTTAAACCACTTCCTCATAAGCGATGGCATGTATTTTTGCACTTGATATTTCTTCTTCAAATTCTCGGCTTCCAATATATATTGTTCTCTTGTTGTCAGTGGCAATGCTGTAAGGAAGATCTATTCCAAGGTCTGTACAATGAATGAATTTGATGCATGAAGCATCATTGTTCAGGAGATATAACATCCTGGTACTTGTGTCTATGACCAGAGCAGAGTTGAAGGACACTTTAGCTATGTCACAAGGTTTGAAGGGAAAGTCGTCGGTATTTATGTCCGGATGACCTTTAAATACACCCCTCATAGAATCATCTTTTCCTATAACCACAACACGACCATTATGATTTTCGGAGGTGCAGTCAATTACATAGATTGTTCCTGTATTGTCCGTGGTTATTTTGAATGGATAAGAAAACCAATTGTTATCGTATGTTTTGATGTGGGTTCCTTCTGTATCCATAACGATCACTTGTCTTGGTCCAAGGATGGGAAATGAAGGTCCAAATTCACGAACTCCAACTATTATTTTATCATCAGGCGAAACATGAACACTTTTAATTATATGTGGTGAAACATCATATTTTGAAATCTGCTGTTTGTTTTTTTTACGTGAAATAATTGTAAGTGTTGTTTCTAAGGTTGCCAAAAGCAGGTCATCTTTTGATGTTATGGCCATATCATAAATCTTCATATCCTGGAAGGACTGCATTGTTTCAAAAGAACTTTTATTCCATTTGACGTTATATAACTTTTTAGAAGGATAATCTCCAATCCAAAGTGAACCGTCTGCTTTGCAAGCAAGTTCATCAGTTGCCTTAAAGTTTGTTGTGAAGTATTTTTCAACTTGAAAGCACCTGTTAATGATAACATTGGCGTCATTGGTTGTCTCTTTCAAAGTTCCATGAGAAATAGTGCTAGGAGTGACTTCCCTTGGAACATATGACGGAAGATGAGTGTATGTTGTATTGATAGGTCTTATTTTGGTGTTTGGTGATTTCTTAATGTTCTCTGCTGTTAAGAATACATCTTTTGCATCATGGGAGTTTAACACTTTGTTGTATTCTGTGTTTTTGATTTCTAGATGTTGAGTTTCCATATTTCCTCGATCGTATTCGACTTTGATTGATGAAGTAAAAATATTCCACCTCAGGTCTAGACCACTTAAGAGCTTTTTGGTATGCTTATCAATACGATCTTTGAGATCTTGATCTCTCTGAAGAATCTTCTGTTTCTCTGCTTGCAGTTTTTCATTTTCGTCAGATGTTAGAACTTCAAGTGTTGACATACCTGTTGCAAGATTTAAGACTTCTATATCAAGTTGATAATTATTTTTCTTTAGTTTACCTAAACTATAAAAGTAACCATCCTTTATATCAACAACCTCATGTCTGGCTTTGTGACTTTTCTTAATACACTTTTTACAAACTTTGGTTTCACATGTTTTACAGAATCTTTTGCAGATATTTTCTGGATGTTCTTTGCACATTATATTGGAAAGGTCTTTTTCAATTTCCAGGTCTTTAATCTCAGCTTTGCCAATATCCTCGATAGCAATGATCTTGTGTTCCTCTGACGATCTTACTTTTTGATGAATTTTACAACATTTGGTACACAGATAATACTCGCATTTTAAACACTTCCATTGAATTTGATTATTTTCTTCACACAATTCACACATTAATGGTGCTTGTGATCCTGAAGCCATGTTGATTGAATGAATAATTGTCACACCTTCCCCCTTCTAGAATATGTTGTAACTATTGAATCAACCTTGAGCAGTTATGTCATATCTCTTCAAAAAATCTTAATAAGTATTCTTCACTGATATGTAACTCAACATGAATGGAATTATGGATCATAAGGATTGTCAAAGATAACCACTTTTTAAATTATTAGTAGTAATTTTTATACTCCTTCCTGTTACATGTCATAAATTTTAGTCCTAGTGCAGTTGTGCAAATATATACCTCAGGTAGTTTACAGTTATTTAAATCAGAATTCATTCCTAGACAAGAATTTAAGAATTCGATAACGTTTTTTTAAAATGCATTTTAAAAAGTTAGTCAACCTTTCTATCTTATGAGGAGCTTTTATAATAGCATAGGATCAGATTCCCCTATGTTACACGTCATCTAATGAGATGCAGATTTAAATTTTATAGATATTCTTATCTCTGAAAACTTGGATGTTGCAGACAAACACTCAGCATGATTATATTACTTTAACTTATAACATGTAAGCTGGTGACATTCTGACATATTAAATATCATTTAATTTCTATAAAAGTTAATTTTGCCAAAGCTTTCATTTAACTGTTGTCTGCCCTTAACATGTGTGTATGTTTTTTATGATTTATTCCGTTTGGTTTTTCAGGGCTGTCTACTCTAAGACTGGAATTCAACACTAAATGCAGAACTTATGCCTTCTTAATTATTTTCAAAATCCTACATCAAAATGCTGTGACTGGTTAAAATTGAACATTAACCAACACAGTGTAATTTTTATTTTCAAATTTGGGTACAATAAAAACTACCCAAAATCATTTAAATTCTGAAATGGCATTTTTAACAATTTTACCTTTCATTGCTCAACAGTTGCTTAGACATACTTCTAGTAACTAGCAAGTCAATATACCAGGTCTATTGCATCATCATTAAATGAATCTAGCATTCTCGATCTTTCTCTTATACAAATTCTATGAGAAAGTGGTATCTGCTTCATCTTCTCAAAATAAATAATGACCTTTGGAATTTCATATCTATTAACCACAGAACCATCAAAATTATGAAGCCAAACATTCATAGAGAAGGGTAGATGGTCTGTCATATATGATAAATATATTAAGATAAGCATAAACCTTTGAGATAATCAATATGTCATTTATCAAAGTTGAAAAATATGATGACTTAAACTAGAGGCTCTAAAGAGCCTGTGTCGCTCACCTTGGTATATGTGAATATTAAACAAAGGAAGCAGATGGATTCATGACAAAATTGTGTTTTGGTGATGGTGACGTGTTTGTACATCTTACTTTACTGAACATTCTTGCTGCTTACAATTATCTCTATCTATAATGATCTTGGCCCAGTAGTTTCAGTGGAAAATGTTAGTAAAAATTTACAAATTTTATGAAAATTGTTAAAAATTGACTATAAAGGACAATAACTCCTTAGGGGGTCAACTGACCATTTTGGTCATTTTTGACTTATTTTTAGGTCTTACTTTGCTGTCCATTATTGCTGTTTACAGTTTATCTCTATCTATAATAATATTCAAGATAATAACAAAAAACGTCAAAATTTCCTTAAAATTACCAATTTAGGGGCAGCAACCCAACAACCGGTTGTCGGATTCATCTGAAAATTTCAGGGCAGATAGATCTTGACAAAATAAACAATTTCACTCCGTCAGATTTGCTCTAATTGCTTTGATTTTTGAGTTATAAGCCAAAAACTGCATTTTACCCCTATGTTCTATATTTAGCCATGGCAGCCATCTTGGTTGGATGGCCGGGTCACTGGACACATTTTTTAAACTAAATACCCCAAAGATGATTGTGGCCAAGTTTGGATTAATTTAGCCCAGTAGTTTCAGAGGAGAAGATTTTTGTAAAAGATTACTTAGATTTACGAAAAATGGTTAAAAATTGACTATAAAGGGCAATAACTCCTTAAGGGGTCAACTGACCATTTCGGTCATGTTGACTTATTTGTAAATCTTACTTTGCTGAACATTATTGCTGTTTACAGTTTATCTCTATCTATATTAATATTCAAGATAATAACCAAAAACAGCAAAATTTCCATAAAATTACCAATTCAGGGGCAGCAACCCATCAACCGGTTGTCTGATTCATCTGAAAATTTCTGGGCAGATAGATCTTGACCTGATAAACAATTTTACCCCAGTCAGATTTGCTCTAAATGCTTTGGTTTTTGAGTTATAAGCCAAAAACTGCATTTTACCGCTATGTTCTATTTTTAGCCATGGCGGCCAGCTTGGTTGGTTGGCCGGGTCACCGGACACATTTTTACATCAGAGGCCCCTGAGGGGCCTCGGGTGTATTGCCATCGCCTACTTTTCAATTCGCGCAAAGATCAAAGAGATGCATATATAATTAGTTTTGGAATAATAACCGACATTATAGACCCGCGGACCTATATAGTGCAGAATAAAATTCCGTATCACTTCTTTTAAATTCATGTTTTCAATGGATACTCAGTTTTTTTTAATTTTTCTTAATGCAAAATTTATAATATGAAAATGTTTTGTCGTTAGAAATATTTGTATTTTAATCAAACGATCTTTTGTTGTTGCGGATGAATACCACGAGTGCGCAAGAGGACAAGAGCGAGTGTGTAGAAAATCGAGAGGAAATCAATTCACACATTTATACACAGAAAGGTAATTATATTTCAATTATTTGATTTGGAGTAACCTTTTTAAACCGTTTGTAGCATATATTTGTCTATAATATTAACGTAGCAAAACCAGGAAAATTTAATCTGTCATATTAAATATTAAAATAAATTATCAGGTCACGTCCCCCGCAGCCATTTTGAAAATACCAGCAGATTGGGTAGGAGTAACAAGAACCTTCAAGGCCTTTAAAGATAAGGTTACTATTTGTGTATTTTTTATAACAACAATTTGTTTTTATAAAGATCTCAACAATTTTTTGAGTTAAATTTCTTTTCTTCGTAAATAACAAGTAGATTGATCACTTGGACACACACACGGAACTATTTTCTGTTTTTTAAGATACTGTTTCGGATTTTCGCTCCCCGACTTAGTTTGTTGCATTCAATATGTCCCCTTGACTGGAAAATACGCGGAATTTGTAATGACTCTGACTATGTCTATGTAAGTAATTCTAATATATAATTATTGGTTGAATTTATTGTTTATATAATATTCAGAGAAGACTTTTTCTTCTTCCTATAGAGTTGGACTCTTTTTGAGTGTATAAAGACTCTTGCTCGTAAAATCAAGAGTCTTACTTTACACTGAAATGTCAGAATTTGGGTTAATCACATTTACTGAATTACTATAGATATATTGGGAGAAACCTTACAGTTTTGGAGATATAAATATAGATTAACTGTCCTGTTTTTTAAGTCTTCCTTAGCTTGTAGTATTGTATTATTTTGACCATATATGACATGTATCGCCAAAATTATATGATAATTTGATGACATACTTGTGCTTATCATTCTCTACAGCATTATTTAATTTAAATGTGTAACCATATCCATGTCAAATTTTAGTAACTTATATTAGACATTTGTTCACACATACATGCATATGTGCATATGAAAACTTGAATTGAGCAAATATGATTAGTTATATCTATGAGAAATACAATCAGTTAACTTTATCTATGTGCACCCATGAGATCTTAAATTGAGCAAATATGATCAGTTATATGTTGAGTAAAATTTGAGCTAGATCTACTCAATTGAGTTAGATATATATCAATATTGAGACTAATCTAAATGGTTATTTGAGCACACATGAGCCTATTTATACTATTGAGAGCAATATTGGGATACTGCATGAGCAAACTAAGCAAATCTTTATTGAGACAAACCTATGAGCGCTATATTTTTAAATTTGTTCTTGACAATTTTTTGTTTATTTTTAAAAAAAATATAGGGACAACAGAGTTGGTGTATGTGGGTTCAATTCCCACCCTAGGCATTCATTTATATTGGCTGGTGCAAAGCGGGCAGTTTAGCTTAGTGGCCCCACACTGACTCTGTTGTTCATATGTTACTTCATAAAATTAGGCGGCATCGTTCAGGTCTTGCCATCTTTATTTTTCTATTCGAAAATCAGACACAACAAAACCATTGAATAATTGTGAAAATTATACCACAGATAACTATGGTAAAACTTTAATTGTTTTTGGCATAATTAAACTTGGCTGCCTTCCAAGATCTAAAACGTTTTTATATTGATGAATTATATATATCAGATTTGGATTCTGTTGGTTACAAAACATTTTGGATGGTACATTTTGTACATGTAGGTAGCGGCCAAATCTTTATTCCTAAAGGCTTAAAGCTTTCAGGTCTAAAATTGCCCAAAATCATCACATTTTGACAAATTTGGAACATAAAATGTACTTTTATGAAAAGAACTGATTTATTGAGTGTTAAGACTTTTGAAATAGACCCAAATTACGAACCAAATTGAGAACTTTTTGGAGTTTTATATAGTTTAGGCTATTTTGGGCAATAAGTGAAACTTGTCCTTTGAATCAGTGGTTTCACAATAACCATTATATACTAAGTATCTGTTAAAAGATAGCTCTTTCACAGTACATTGTTAAACTTAAAGATAAATATATACCGACAATGACCAATATTAATGATGGAATGAGATTATACATGTATATATACTGTTTTATATTGTTACATGTACATACATAAATGAAAATTAAAACCAAACTGTTGTCATTATTCATAAAAAAAGAAAAGGGAGGTATGATTGGTATAAATCAGACACCAGCTCTAGACAAAATGATTAAAAAGAAATAAAGCTTATAACCATACAACATTTTTACAATCAGAAAAAAACTATACATAAATCAGTTAGAAATAGCCATGAAATGTCAAATGTTAAACAATATATACAAGAAAACTAATGGCCACATCAATGTACAATCGGGAAATCAAGATATACACCAAAAAATTACAAGGCCTGTTTTACAGGTTTCTTACAAAGGACCAACACATTCATATGGTAGTTGTGTTATATATGTATAGTGCAAAATGTTCTCATTGCTAAACCAGTGGTATCCAAAGTATTAAATCCAGAACAAAGTAAAAAAAACCTAACAGTTGAAAAACTATCCAAATGTTGTGATATTCAATTAACAAAAATACCATCATTAGCAAATGGCTATCTACATATAATACATTGTAATATTTACAATGAACCATTTAATAATTAAAAACCAATTGTTCAAAGAACAATTGAAGGTCTTTCCACAAGTGAAGATCTATTTTATTATCAAAATATTAGAAATCAATCTAAAATGTCAGTTCCTATGGCTTTATAATATATAAATATGAATTTAAAGCAAAGGTCAAAATCTAGAACGTGCAAATTACCTATGACCTTGACCTCAATTTCAAGGTCATA